>NC_083718.1:71279688-71894388 GCF_028564815.1 Eubalaena glacialis | reverse complement strand
GTGCCAGGACAAACCCCCATAAGTTTTAGCCTCCTTAATTCTTGTTTGTGTCTTGAAGTTGTAGTTTTTATCAGAGCAAATTTGATTGAAAAATGTCTTTTGTTGTAGGTGTACAGAATCTTGTCCATTTACACATATACATATATCTATTGATCTTGGGTCCTTTTCCATGTAGGTTATTACAGAGTGTTGAGTAGACCACTCTTGGTATTCCATAGGTCTTTGGGGATTATATATTTTATATGTATTAGTATATGTGTGTTAAGCCCAATATCCTAATTTATCCATTCCTCACACCTTTTCTTTGGCTTAACTCTAAGTTTGTCTTCTCAATCTGAGATTGCCTTTCTCTATGGAAATATGTTCATTTTTATGAATTTTTAGATAACATAAGTGATATCATAGGACATTTGTCTTTCGCATTCTGACTTACTTCACGTTGTGTGATTATCTCTAGGCTCATCTGTGGTGCTGCATATGCCATTCTTTTATTTTTTTTCGACACTGATATTCCATTCTGTCCATATACCACTTCTTCTTTGTCCATTCATCTGTTTATGGACCTTTTTTTTTTTGCTTCCATGTCTTGGTTATTTCAGTATTGCTGCAGTGCACATTTGCCTGCCTCTGTCTTTCCGATTCTGGTGGTCTTAGGTTATAGGCCCAAAAGGTGCCCTGCCGCGTCATATGGTAGCTCAATTTTTACCTTTAAAAGCAGCTCCATTCAGTTTTCATTAGGGCTGTTACCACTTTACATCCCACCATCAGCTAGAAGGTACACAGTTCTCTAAAACGCCTTCAGCATTTATAGTTTGTAGACTTTTTGCTGATGGTCATATGACTGGTGTGAGCTGAAACCTTGTTGGACGTTGGATTTGCATGTGGCTAATAATTCCGTGTACTGAGCTTTCGGAATGTCCTTTTTTTTCTTTTCCTTTTTTTTTTAAAGAGCGACTGCAACTTCCCTCTTCATATTGACTTCTTGAAAATTTTGTCATGTGTTGAATTTTTTGCCTATTCCCTACCCCAGGGCATTTTTTGAGGGCAGGTGTCATTTACAGCCCTGCAGTCCTTGTGACTATTTAGCAACCGTTACCACTGGGTTTAAAGCTGCTGTTGTGGGAAACAGCCACAAGGCGGCAGCATTATTACGTTCTCAACTATTGTTACTAGGGCAACAGAGTCTTCCTGGAGGTAGTGTTCCGAGGTTGTAAATTAGAGTGGAATGTGCTGGGACAAGCCCCCAGGAGTTTATGTCTCCTTACTTATGTTTGTTTTTTAAGTTTAATTTCTATTTCTTATCGGAGTAAATTTGATTAGAGTGTTGTGATTGTCTGGCTGTACAGAATCTGCTCAATGATTCATACATATGTCTGTTCATCTTCGGATCCTGTTACCATGTATGTTATTACAGAATGTTGAGTAGACCTCCCTTGGTATTTGGTAGGTGTTTTGTCATTATATATTTTATATGTATTGGTGATTATATAATTCATATAGTTTATATGTTATATGTTTATTTACATTGAACATATATTAGTATATGTATGTTAGCCCCATAGTCGTAATGTGTCCATCCTCCCACCTTTCATTTTGGCTAACCATTAGTTTGTTTTATAGGTCTGTGAGTGTCTTTTTCTGTGGAAATATGTTCATTGGTAGCAATCTTAGGATAACATGTATACATGATATCATAGGATATTTGTCATTCCCTTTTGACTTACTTAACCTAATATGATTATTTCTAGGCTCATCTGTAGTCCTGAAAACGGCATTGTTCATTTTTTTCCCAAGGCTACTATGCCATTCGGTACGTATACCACTTCTTCTTTGTCCATTTATCTCTTGATGGACATTTTGTTTGCTGCCATGTCTTGGCAATTGTAAATACTGCTGCAATACACGATTTTCCATCCCGTGTCTTTTTTATTCTGGCTTTCACAGGTGACAGCTCCAATAGTGGGCCTTCCGGATCATATGGTGACTCAATTTTTACCTTTAAACGCACTGCCATTCTGTTCCTATTATTGGCTGTTACCACTTTACATCCTACTTAGACCGAGAGGTTACGCTATTCTCCACAACTTCTTCAGCATCTATTGTTTATTGACTTTTTTCTGATGGTCATTCTGACTGGTGTGGGGTGATACCTTTGTGTAGATTGGATTTGCATGCGTCTAATTATTCCTGATGTTTTGCGTTTATCAATGTCCTTTTCATTTTTTTTTAAGATTGAGCTAAACTTACAACTTCAAATTGCCTTCTTGAAATATTTGCCGCCTTTGGATTATTTTGGCCATTCCCTACCCCAGGACATTTTTTGAGGGCATGAGTCATTTACAGCCCTGCAGTCCTTGTGAATATTAGTGACCATTAGCAGTAGATGTAAAGCTGCTGTTTGAGGAAACGGCCTTAGGGTGGCAGCATTTCTACGTTGCCAACTCTGCTTGCTAGGGCAACAGAACCTTGCTGCAAGTTGTGCTTTTAGGTTGCAGATTAGAGTGGAATGTGCCAGGACAAACCCCCATAAGTTTTAGCCTCCTTAATTCTTGTTTGTGTCTTGAAGTTGTAGTTTTTATCAGAGCAAATTTGATTGAAAAATGTCTTTTGTTGTAGGTGTACAGAATCTTGTCCATTTACACATATACATATATCTATTGATCTTGGGTCCTTTTCCATGTAGGTTATTACAGAGTGTTGAGTAGACCACTCTTGGTATTCCATAGGTCTTTGGGGATTATATATTTTATATGTATTAGTATATGTGTGTTAAGCCCAATATCCTAATTTATCCATTCCTCACACCTTTTCTTTGGCTTAACTATAAGTTTGTCTTCTCAATCTGAGATTGCCTTTCTCTATGGAAATATGTTCATTTTTATGAATTTTCAGATAACATAAGTGATATCATAGGACATTTGTCTTTCGCATTCTGACTTACTTCACGTTGTGTGATTATCTCTAGGCTCATCTGTGGTGCTGCATATGCCATTCTTTTATTTTTTTCGAGACTGATATTCCATTCTGTCCATATACCACTTCTTCTTTGTCCATTCATCTGTTTATGGACCTTTTTTTTTTGCTTCCATGTCTTGGTTATTTCAGTATTGCTGCAGTGCACATTTGCCTGCCTCTGTCTTTCCGATTCTGGTGGTCTTAGGTTATAGGCCCAAAAGGTGCCCTGCCGCATCATATGGTAGCTCAATTTTTATCTTTTAAAGCAGCTCCATTCAGTTTCCGTTAGTGCTGTTACCACTTTACATCCCACCATCAGCTAGAAGGAACACATTTCTCTAAAACGCCTTCAGCATTAATAGTTTGTGGACTTTTTGCTGATGGTCATATGACTGGTGTGAGCTGAAACATTTTTGGACATTGGATTTGCATGTGGCTAATAATTCCGTGTACTGAGCTTTCGGAATGTCCCTTTTTTTCTTTTCCTTTTTTTTTTAAAGAGCGACTGCAACTTCCCTCTTCATATTGACTTCTTGAAAATTTTGTCATGTGTTGAATTTTTTGCCTATTCCCTACCCCAGGGCATTTTTTGAAGGCAGGTGTCATTTACAGCCCTGCAGTCCTTGTGACTATTTAGCAACCGTTACCAGTGGGTTTAAAGCTGCTGTTGTGGGAAACAGCCACAAGGCGGCAGCATTATTACGTTCTCAACTCTTGTTACTAGGGCAACAGAGTCTTCCTGGAGGTAGTGTTCCGAGGTTGTAAATTAGAGTGGAATGTGCTGGGACAAGCCCCCAGAAGTTTATGTCTCCTTACTTATGTTTGTTTTTTAAATTTAATTTCTATTTCTTATCGGAGTAAATTTGATTAGAGTGTTGTGATTGTCTGGCTGTACAGAATCTGCTCAATGATTCATACATATGTCTGTTCATCTTCGGATCCTGTTACCATGTATGTTATTACAGAATGTTGAGTAGACCTCCCTTGGTATTTGGTAGGTGTTTTGTCATTATATATTTTATATGTATTGGTGATTATATAATTCATATAGTTTATATGTTATATGTTTATTTACATTGAACATATATTAGTATATGTATGTTAGCCCCATAGTCGTAATGTGTCCATCCTCCCACCTTTCATTTTGGCTAACCATTAGTTTGTTTTATAGGTCTGTGAGTGTCTTTTTCTGTGGAAATATGTTCATTGGTAGCAATCTTAGGATAACATGTATACATGATATCATAGGATATTTGTCATTCCCTTTTGACTTACTTAACCTAATATGATTATTTCTAGGCTCATCTGTAGTCCGGAAAACGAGATTGTTCATTTTTTTCCCAAGGCTACTGTTCCATTCGGTACGTATACCACTTCTTCTTTGTCCATTTATCTCTTGATGGACATTTTGTTTGCTGCCATGTCTTGGCAATTGTAAATACTGCTGCAATACACGATTTTCCATCCCGTGTCTTTTTTATTCTGGCTTTCACAGGTGACAGCTCCAATAGTGGGCCTTCCGGATCATATGGTGACTCAATTTTTACCTTTAAACGCACTGCCATTCTGTTCCTATTATTGGCTGTTACCACTTTACATCCTACTTAGACCGAGAGGTTACGCTATTCTCCACAACTTCTTCAGCATCTATTGTTTATTGACTTTTTTCTGATGGTCATTCTGACTGGTGTGGGGTGATACCTTTGTGTAGATTGGATTTGCATGCGTCTAATTATTCCTGATGTTTTGCGTTTATCAATGTCCTTTTCATTTTTTTTTAAGATTGAGCTAAACTTACAACTTCAAATTGCCTTCTTGAAAAATTTGCCGCCTTTGGATTATTTTGGCCATTCCCTACCCCAGGACATTTTTTGAGGGCATGAGTCATTTACAGCCCTGCAGTCCTTGTGAATATTAGTGACCATTAGCAGTAGATGTAAAGCTGCTGTTTGAGGAAACGGCCTTAGGGTGGCAGCATTTCTACGTTGCCAACTCTGCTTGCTAGGGCAACAGAACCTTGCTGCAAGTTGTGCTTTTAGGTTGCAGATTAGAGTGGAATGTGCCAGGACAAACCCCCATAAGTTTTAGCCTCCTTAATTCTTGTTTGTGTCTTGAAGTTGTAGTTTTTATCAGAGCAAATTTGATTGAAAAATGTCTTTTGTTGTAGGTGTACAGAATCTTGTCCATTTACACATATACATATATCTATTGATCTTGGGTCCTTTTCCATGTCGGTTATTACAGAGTGTTGAGTAGACCACTCTTGGTATTCCATAGGTCTTTGGGGATTATATATTTTATATGTATTAGTATATGTGTGTTAAGCCCAATATCCTAATTTATCCATTCCTCACACCTTTTCTTTGGCTTAACTATAAGTTTGTCTTCTCAATCTGAGATTGCCTTTCTCTATGGAAATATGTTCATTTTTATGAATTTTCAGATAACATAAGTGATATCATAGGACATTTGTCTTTCGCATTCTGACTTACTTCACGTTGTGTGATTATCTCTAGGCTCATCTGTGGTGCTGCATATGCCATTCTTTTATTTTTTTCGAGACTGATATTCCATTCTGTCCATATACCACTTCTTCTTTGTTCATTCATCTGTTCATGGACCTTTTTTTTTTGCTTCCATGTCTTGGTTATTTCAGTATTGCTGCAGTGCACATTTGCCTGCCTCTGTCTTTCCGATTCTGGTGGTCTTAGGTTATAGGCCCAAAAGGTGCCCTGCCGCATCATATGGTAGCTCAATTTTTATCTTTTAAAGCAGCTCCATTCAGTTTCCGTTAGTGCTGTTACCACTTTACATCCCACCATCAGCTAGAAGGAACACAGTTCTCTAAAACGCCTTCAGCATTAATAGTTTGTGGACTTTTTGCTGATGGTCATATGACTGGTGTGAGCTGAAACATTTTTGGACATTGGATTTGCATGTGGCTAATAATTCCGTGTACTGAGCTTTCGGAATGTCCCTTTTTTTCTTTTCCTTTTTTTTTTAAAGAGCGACTGCAACTTCCCTCTTCATATTGACTTCTTGAAAATTTTGTCATGTGTTGAATTTTTTGCCTATTCCCTACCGCAGGGCATTTTTTGAGGGCAGGTGTCATTTACAGCCCTGCAGTCCTTGTGACTATTTAGCAACCATTACCACTGGGTTTAAAGCTGCTGTTGTGGGAAACAGCCACAAGGCGGCAGCATTATTACGTTCTCAACTCTTGTTACTAGGGCAACAGAGTCTTCCTGGAGGTAGTGTTCCGAGGTTGTAAATTAGAGTGGAATGTGCTGGGACAAGCCCCCAGAAGTTTATGTCTCCTTACTTATGTTTGTTTTTTAAATTTAATTTCTATTTCTTATCGGAGTAAATTTGATTAGAGTGTTGTGATTGTCTGGCTGTACAGAATCTGCTCAATGATTCATACATATGTCTGTTCATCTTCGGATGTGTTACCATGTATGTTATTACAGAATGTTGAGTAGACCTCCCTTGGTATTTGGTAGGTGTTTTGTCATTATATATTTTATATGTATTGGTGATTATATAATTCATATAGTTTATATGTTATATATTTATTTACATTGAACATATATTAGTATATGTATGTTAGCCCCATAGTCCTAATGTATCCATCCTCCCACCTTTCATTTTGGCTAACCATTAGTTTGTTTTATAGGTCTGTGAGTGTCTTTTTCTGTGGAAATATGTTCATTGGTAGCAATCTTAGGATAACATGTATACATGATATCATAGGATATTTGTCATTCCCTTTTGACTTACTTAACCTAATATGATTATTTCTAGGCTCATCTGTAGTTCTGAAAACGGCATTGTTCATTTTTTCCCAAGGCTACTATTCCATTCGGTACGTATACCACTTCTTCTTTGTCCATTTATCTCTTGATGGACATTTTGTTTGCTGCCATGTCTTGGCAATTGTAAATACTGCTGCAATACACGATTTTCCATCCCGTGTCTTTTTTATTCTGGCTTTCACAGGTGACAGCTCCAATAGTGGGCCTTCCGGATCATATGGTGACTCAATTTTTACCTTTAAACGCACTGCCATTCTGTTCCTATTATTGGCTGTTACCACTTTACATCCTACTTAGACCGAGAGGTTACGCTATTCTCCACAACTTCTTCAGCATCTATTGTTTATTGACTTTTTTCTGATGGTCATTCTGACTGGTGTGGGGTGATACCTTTGTGTAGATTGGATTTGCATGCGTCTAATTATTCCTGATGTTTTGCGTTTATCAATGTCCTTTTCATTTTTTTTTAAGATTGAGCTAAACTTACAACTTCAAATTGCCTTCTTGAAAAATTTGCCGCCTTTGGATTATTTTGGCCATTCCCTACCCCAGGACATTTTTTGAGGGCATGCGTCATTTACAGCCCTGCAGTCCTTGTGAATATTAGTGACCATTAGCAGTAGATGTAAAGCTGCTGTTTGAGGAAACGGCCTTAGGGTGGCAGCATTTCTACGTTGCCAACTCTGCTTGCTAGGGCAACAGAACCTTGCTGCAAGTTGTGCTTTTAGGTTGCAGATTAGAGTGGAATGTGCCAGGACAAACCCCCATAAGTTTTAGCCTCCTTAATTCTTGTTTGTGTCTTGAAGTTGTAGTTTTTATCAGAGCAAATTTGATTCAAAAATGTCTTTTGTTGTAGGTGTACAGAATCTTGTCCATTTACACATATACATATATCTATTGATCTTGGGTCCTTTTCCATGTAGGTTATTACAGAGTGTTGAGTAGACCACTCTTGGTATTCCATAGGTCTTTGGGGATTATATATTTTATATGTATTAGTATATGTGTGTTAAGCCCAATATCCTAATTTATCCATTCCTCACACCTTTTCTTTGGCTTAACTATAAGTTTGTCTTCTCAATCTGAGATTGCCTTTCTCTATGGAAATATGTTCATTTTTATGAATTTTCAGATAACATAAGTGATATCATAGGACATTTGTCTTTCGCATTCTGACTTACTTCACGTTGTCTGATTATCTCTAGGCTCATCTGTGGTGCTGCATATGCCATTCTTTTATTTTTTTTCGAGACTGATATTCCATTTTGTCCATATACCACTTCTTCTTTGTTCATTCATCTGTTCATGGATTTTTTTTTTGCTTCCATGTCTTGGTTATTTCAGTATTGCTGCAGTGCACATTTGCCTGCCTCTGTCTTTCCGATTCTGGTGGTCTTAGGTTATAGGCCCAAAAGGTGCCCTGCCGCATCATATGGTAGCTCAATTTTTATCTTTTAAAGCAGCTCCATTCAGTTTCCGTTAGTGCTGTTACCACTTTACATCCCACCATCAGCTAGAAGGAACACAGTTCTCTAAAACGCCTTCAGCATTTATAGTTTGTAGACTTTTTGCTGATGGTCATATGACTGGTGTGAGCTGAAACATTTTTGGACATTGGATTTGCATGTGGCTAATAATTCCGTGTACTGAGCTTTCGGAATGTCCTTTTTTTTCTTTTCCTTTTTTTTTTAAAGAGCGACTGCAACTTCCCTCTTCATATTGACTTCTTGAAAATTTTGTCATGTGTTGAATTTTTTGCCTATTCCCTACCCCAGGGCATTTTTTGAGGGCAGGTGTCATTTACAGCCCTGCAGTCCTTGTGAATATTTAGCAACCATTACCACTGGGTTTAAAGCTGCTGTTGTGGGAAACAGCCACAAGGCGGCAGCATTATTACGTTCTCAACTCTCGTTACTTGGGCAACAGAGTCTTCCTGGAGGTAGTGTTCCGAGGTTGTAAATTAGAGTGGAATGTGCTGGGACAAGCCCCCAGAAGTTTATGTCTCCTTACTTATGTTTGTTTTTTAAATTTAATTTCTATTTCTTATCGGAGTAAATTTGATTAGAGTGTTGTGATTGTCTGGCTGTACAGAATCTGCTCAATGATTCATACATATGTCTGTTCATCTTCGGATCCTGTTACCATGTATGTTATTACAGAATGTTGAGTAGACCTCCCTTGGTATTTGGTAGGTGTTTTGTCATTATATATTTTATATGTATTGGTGATTATATAATTCATATAGTTTATATGTTATATGTTTATTTACATTGAACATATATTAGTATATGTATGTTAGCCCCATAGTCCTAATGTATCCATCCTCCCACCTTTCATTTTGGCTAACCATTAGTTTGTTTTATAGGTCTGTGAGTGTCTTTTTCTGTGGAAATATGTTCATTGGTAGCAATCTTAGGATAACATGTATACATGACATCATAGGATATTTGTCATTCCCTTTTGACTCACTTAACCTAATATGATTATTTCTAGGCTCATCTGTAGTCCTGAAAACGGCATTGTTCATTTTTTTCCCAAGGCTACTATTCCATTCGGTACGTATACCACTTCTTCTTTGTCCATTTATCTCTTGATGGACATTTTGTTTGCTGCCATGTCTTGGCAATTGTAAATACTGCTGCAATACACGATTTTCCATCCCGTGTCTTTTTTATTCTGGCTTTCACAGGTGACAGCTCCAATAGTGGGCCTTCCGGATCATATGGTGACTCAATTTTTACCTTTAAACGCACTGCCATTCTGTTCCTATTATTGGCTGTTACCACTTTACATCCTACTTAGACCGAGAGGTTACGCTATTCTCCACAACTTCTTCAGCATCTATTGTTTATTGACTTTTTTCTGATGGTCATTCTGACTGGTGTGGGGTGATACCTTTGTGTAGATTGGATTTGCATGCGTCTAATTATTCCTGATGTTTTGCGTTTATCACTGTCCTTTTCATTTTTTTTTAAGATTGAGCTAAACTTACAACTTCAAATTGCCTTCTTGAAAAATTTGCCGCCTTTGGATTATTTTGGCCATTCCCTACCCCAGGACATTTTTTGAGGGCATGAGTCATTTACAGCCCTGCAGTCCTTGTGAATATTAGTGACCATTAGCAGTAGATGTAAAGCTGCTGTTTGAGGAAACGGCCTTAGGGTGGCAGCATTTCTACGTTGCCAACTCTGCTTGCTAGGGCAACAGAACCTTGCTGCAAGTTGTGCTTTTAGGTTGCAGATTAGAGTGGAATGTGCCAGGACAAACCCCCATAAGTTTTAGCCTCCTTAGTTCTTGTTTGTGTCTTGAAGTTGTAGTTTTTATCAGAGCAAATTTGATTGAAAAATGTCTTTTGTTGTAGGTGTACAGAATCTTGTCCATTTACACATATACATATATCTATTGATCTTTGGGTCCTTTTCCATGTAGGTTATTACAGAGGTTTGAGTAGACCACTCTTGGTATTCCATAGGTCTTTGGGGATTATATATTTTATATGTATTAGTATATGTGTGTTAAGCCCAATATCCTAATTTATCCATTCCTCACACCTTTTCTTTGGCTTAACTATAAGTTTGTCTTCTCAATCTGAGATTGCCTTTCTCTATGGAAATATGTTAATTTTTATGAATTTTCAGATAACATAAGTGATATCATAGGACATTTGTCTTTCGCATTCTGACTTCACGTTGTGTGATTATCTCTAGGCTCATCTGTGGTGCTGCATATGCCATTCTTTTATTTTTTTTCGAGACTGATATTCCATTCTGTCCATATACCACTTCTTCTTTGTCCATTCATCTGTTTATGGACTTTTTTTTGCTTCCATGTCTTGGCTATTTCAATATTGCTGCAGTGCACATTTGCCTGCCTCCGTCTTTCCGATTCTGGTGGTCTTAGGTTATAGGCCCAAAAGGTGCCCTGCCGCATCATATGGTAGCTCAATTTTTACGTTTAAAAGCAGCTCCATTCAGTTTTCATTAGTGCTGTTACCACTTTACATCCCACCAGCAGCTAGAAGGTACACAGTTCTCTAAAACCCCTTCAGCATTTAGAGTTTGTAGATTTTTTGCTGATGGTCATTTGACTGGTGTGAGCTGAAACATTTTTGGACGTTGGATTTGCATTTGGCTAATAATTCCTTATACTGAGCTTTAGGCATGTCCTTTCTTTTCTTTTCCTTTCCTTTTTTTTTTAAGAGTGAGTACAACTTCCCTCTTCATATTGACTTCTTGCAATATTTGTCATGTGTTGAAATTTCTTTCCTATTTCCTACCCCAAGGCATTTTTTGAGGGCTGGTGTGATTTACAGCTCAGCATTCCTTGTGACTATTAAGCAACCATTAGCACTGGGTTTAAAGCTGCTGTTGTGGGAAACAGACACAAGGCGGCAGCATTATTACGTTCTCAACTCTTGTTACTAGGGCAACAGAGTCTTCCTGGAGGTAGTGTTCCGAGGTTGTAAATTAGAGTGGAATGTGCTGGGACAAGCCCCAGAAGTTTATGTCTCCTTATTTATGTTTGTTTTTTAAATTTAATTTCTATTTCTTATCGGAGTAAATTTGATTAGAGTGTTGTGATTGTCTGGCTGTACAGAATCTGCTCAATGATTCATACATATGTCTGTTCATCTTCGGATGTGTTACCATGTATGTTATTACAGAATGTTGAGTAGACCTCCCTTGGTATTTGGTAGGTGTTTTGTCATTATATATTTTATATGTATTGGTGTTTATATAATTCATATAGTTTATATGTTATATGTTTATTTACATTGAACATATATTAGTATATGTATGTTAGCCCCATAGTCCTAATGTATCCATCCTCCCACCTTTCATTTTGGCTAACCATTAGTTTGTTTTATAGGTCTGTGAGTGTCTTTTTCTGTGGAAATATGTTCATTGGTAGCAATCTTAGGATAACATGTATACATGATATCATAGGATATTTGTCATTCCCTTTTGACTTACTTAACCTAATATGATTTTTTCTAGGCTCATCTGTAGTCCTGAAAACGGCATTGTTCATTTTTTTCCCAAGGCTACTATTCCATTCGGTACGTATACCACTTCTTCTTTGTCCATTTATCTCTTGATGGACATTTTGTTTGCTGCCATGTCTTGGCAATTGTAAATACTGCTGCAATACACGATTTTCCATCCCGTGTCTTTTTTATTCTGGCTTTCACAGGTGACAGCTCCAATAGTGGGCCTTCCGGATCATATGGTGACTCAACTTTTACCTTTAAACGCACTGCCATTCTGTTCCTATTATTGGCTGTTACCACTTTACATCCTACTTAGACCGAGAGGTTACGCTATTCTCCACAACTTCTTCAGCATCTATTGTTTATTGACTTTTTTCTGATGGTCATTCTGACTGGTGTGGGGTGATACCTTTGTGTAGATTGGATTTGCATGCGTCTAATTATTCCTGATGTTTTGCGTTTATCAATGTCCTTTTCATTTTTTTTTTAAGATTGAGCTAAACTTACAACTTCAAATTGCCTTCTTGAAAAATTTGCCGCCTTTGGATTATTTTGGCCATTCCCTACCCCAGGACATTTTTTGAGGGCATGAGTCATTTACAGCCCTGCAGTCCTTGTGAATATTAGTGACCATTAGCAGTAGATTTAAAGCTGCTGTTTGAGGAAACGGCCTTAGGGTGGCAGCATTTCTACGTTGCCAACTCTGCTTGCTAGGGCAACAGAACCTTGCTGCAAGTTGTGCTTTTAGGTTGCAGATTAGAGTGGAACGTGCCAGGACAAACCCCCATAAGTTTTAGCCTCCTTAATTCTTGTTTGTGTCTTGAAGTTGTAGTTTTTATCAGAGCAAATTTGATTGAAAAATGTCTTTTGTTGTAGGTGTACAGAATCTTGTCCATTTACACATATACATATATCTATTGATCTTGGGTCCTTTTCCATGTAGGTTATTACAGAGTGTTGAGTAGACCACTCTTGGTATTCCATAGGTCTTTGGGGATTATATATTTTATATGTATTAGTATATGTGTGTTAAGCCCAATATCCTAATTTATCCATTCCTCACACCTTTTCTTTGGCTTAACTATAAGTTTGTCTTCTCAATCTGAGATTGCCTTTCTCTATGGAAATATGTTAATTTTTATGAATTTTCAGATAACATAAGTGATATCATAGGACATTTGTCTTTCGCATTCTGACTTACTTCACGTTGTGTGATTATCTCTAGGCTCATCTGTGGTGCTGCATATGCCATTCTTTTATTTTTTTTCGAGACTGATATTCCATTCTGTCCATATACCACTTCTTCTTTGTCCATTCATCTGTTTATGGACTTTTTTTTGCTTCCATGTCTTGGCTATTTCAATATTGCTGCAGTGCACATTTGCCTGCCTCTGTCTTTCCGATTCTGGTGGTCTTAGGTTATAGGCCCAAAAGGTGCCCTGCCGCATCATATGGTAGCTCAATTTTTACGTTTAAAAGCAGCTCCATTCAGTTTTCATTAGTGCTGTTACCACTTTACATCCCACCAGCAGCTAGAAGGTACACAGTTCTCTAAAACCCCTTCAGCATTTAGAGTTTGTAGATTTTTTGCTGATGGTCATTTGACTGGTGTGAGCTGAAACATTTTTGGACATTGGATTTGCATGTGGCTAATAATTCCGTGTACTGAGCTTTCGGAATGTCCTTTTTTTTCTTTTCCTTTTTTTTTTAAAGAGCGACTGCAACTTCCCTCTTCATATTGACTTCTTGAAAATTTTGTCATGTGTTGAATTTTTTGCCTATTCCCTACCCCAGGGCATTTTTTGAGGGCAGGTGTCATTTACAGCCCTGCAGTCCTTGTGAATATTTAGCAACCATTACCACTGGGTTTAAAGCTGCTGTTGTGGGAAACAGACACAAGGCGGCAGCATTATTACGTTCTCAACTCTTGTTATTGGGAAACAGAGTCTTCCTGGAGGTAGTGTTCCGAGGTTGTAAATTAGAGTGGAATGTGCTGGGACAAGCCCCAGAAGTTTATGTCTCCTTATTTATGTTTGTTTTTTAAATTTAATTTCTATTTCTTATCGGAGTAAATTTGATTAGAGTGTTGAGATTGTCTGGCTGTACAGAATCTGCTCAATGATTCATACATATGTCTGTTCATCTTCGGATCCTGTTACCATGTATGTTATTACAGAATGTTGAGTAGACCTCCCTTGGTATTTGGTAGGTGTTTTGTCATTATATATTTTATATGTATTGGTGTTTATATAATTCATATAGTTTATATGTTATATGTTTATTTACATTGAACATATATTAGTATATGTATGTTAGCCCCATAGTCCTAATGTATCCATCCTCCCACCTTTCATTTTGGCTAACCATTAGTTTGTTTTATAGGTCTGTGAGTGTCTTTTTCTGTGGAAATATGTTCATTGGTAGCAATCTTAGGATAACATGTATACATGATATCATAGGATATTTGTCATTCCCTTTTGACTTACTTAACCTAATATGATTATTTCTAGGCTCATCTGTAGTCCTGAAAACGGCATTGTTCATTTTTTTCCCAAGGCTACTATTCCATTCGGTACGTATACCACTTCTTTTTTGTCCATTTATCTCTTGATGGACATTTTGTTTGCTGCCATGTCTTGGCAATTGTAAATACTGCTGCAATACACGATTTTCCATCCCGTGTCTTTTTTATTCTGGCTTTCACAGGTGACAGCTCCAATAGTGGGCCTTCCGGATCATATGGTGACTCAATTTTTACCTTTAAACGCACTGCCATTCTGTTCCTATTATTGGCTGTTACCACTTTACATCCTACTTAGACCGAGAGGTTACGCTATTCTCCACAACTTCTTCAGCATCTATTGTTTATTGACTTTTTTCTGATGGTCATTCTGACTGGTGTGGGGTGATACCTTTGTGTAGATTGGATTTGCATGCGTCTAATTATTCCTGATGTTTTGCGTTTATCACTGTCCTTTTCATTTTTTTTTAAGATTGAGCTAAACTTACAACTTCAAATTGCCTTCTTGAAAAATTTGCCGCCTTTGGATTATTTTGGCCATTCCCTACCCCAGGACATTTTTTGAGGGCATGAGTCATTTACAGCCCTGCAGTCCTTGTGAATATTAGTGACCATTAGCAGTAGATGTAAAGCTGCTGTTTGAGGAAACGGCCTTAGGGTGGCAGCATTTCTACGTTGCCAACTCTGCTTGCTAGGGCAACAGAACCTTGCTGCAAGTTGTGCTTTTAGGTTGCAGATTAGAGTGGAATGTGCCAGGACAAACCCCCATAAGTTTTAGCCTCCTTAATTCTTGTTTGTGTCTTGAAGTTGTAGTTTTTATCAGAGCAAATTTGATTGAAAAATGTCTTTTGTTGTAGGTGTACAGAATCTTGTCCATTTACACATATACATATATCTATTGATCTTGGGTCCTTTTCCATGTCGGTTATTACAGAGTGTTGAGTAGACCACTCTTGGTATTCCATAGGTCTTTGGGGATTATATATTTTATATGTATTAGTATATGTGTGTTAAGCCCAATATCCTAATTTATCCATTCCTCACACCTTTTCTTTGGCTTAACTATAAGTTTGTCTTCTCAATCTGAGATTGCCTTTCTCTATGGAAATATGTTCATTTTTATGAATTTTCAGATAACATAAGTGATATCATAGGACATTTGTCTTTCGCATTCTGACTTACTTCACATTGTGTGATTATCTCTAGGCTCATCTGTGGTGCTGCATATGCCATTCTTTTATTTTTTTTCGAGACTGATATTCCATTCTGTCCATATACCACTTCTTCTTTGTCCATTCATCTGTTTATGGACCTTTTTTTTTTGCTTCCATGTCTTGGTTATTTCAGTATTGCTGCAGTGCACATTTGCCTGCCTCTGTCTTTCCGATTCTGGTGGTCTTAGGTTATAGGCCCAAAAGGTGCCCTGCCGCATCATATGGTAGCTCAATTTTTATCTTTTAAAGCAGCTCCATTCAGTTTCCGTTAGTGCTGTTACCACTTTACATCCCACCATCAGCTAGAAGGAACACAGTTCTCTAAAACGCCTTCAGCATTTATAGTTTGTAGACTTTTTGCTGATGGTCATATGACTGGTGTGAGCTGAAACATTTTTGGACATTGGATTTGCACGTGGCTAATAATTCCGTGTACTGAGCTTTCGGAATGTCCTTTTTTTTCTTTTCCTTTTTTTTTTAAAGAGTGAGTGCAACTTCCCTCTTCATATTGACTTCTTGAAAATTTTGTCATGTGTTGAATTTTTTGCCTATTCCCTACCCCAGGGCATTTTTTGAGGGCAGGTGTCATTTACAGCCCTGCAGTCCTTGTGACTATTTAGCAACCATTAGCACTGGGTTTAAAGCTGCTGTTGTGGGAAACAGCCACAAGGCGGCAGCATTATTACGTTCTCAACTCTTGTTATTGGGCAACAGAGTCTTCCTGGAGGTAGTGTTCCGAGGTTGTAAATTAGAGTGGAATGTGCTGGGACAAGCCCCCAGAAGTTTATGTCTCCTTACTTATGTTTGTTTTTTAAATTTAATTTCTATTTCTTATCAGAGTAAATTTGATTAGAGTGTTGTGATTGTCTGGCTGTACAGAATCTGCTCAATGATTCATACATATGTCTGTTCATCTTCGGATCCTGTTACCATGTATGTTATTACAGAATGTTGAGTAGACCTCCCTTGGTATTTGGTAGGTTTTTTGTCATTATATATTTTATATATATTGGTGATTATATAATTCATATAGTTTATATGTTATATATTTATTTACATTGAACATATATTAGTATATGTATGTTAGCCCCATAGTCCTAATGTATCCATCCTCCCACCTTTCATTTTGGCTAACCATTAGTTTGTTTTATAGGTCTGTGAGTATCTTTTTCTGTGGAAATATGTCCATTTGTAGCAATCTTAGGATAACATGTATACATGATATCATAGGATATTTGTCATTCCCTTTTGACTTACTTAACCTAATATGATTATTTCTAGGCTCATCTGTAGTCCTGAAAACGGCATTGTTCATTTTTTTCCCAAGGCTACTATTCCATTCGGTACGTATACCACTTCTTCTTTGTCCATTTATCTCTTGATGGACATTTTGTTTGCTGCCATGTCTTGGCAATTGTAAATACTGCTGCAATACACGATTTTCCATCCCGTGTCTTTTTTATTCTGGCTTTCACAGGTGACAGCTCCAATAGTGGGCCTTCCGGATCATATGGTGACTCAATTTTTACCTTTAAACGCACTGCCATTCTGTTCCTATTATTGGCTCTTACCACTTTACATCCTACTTAGACCGAGAGGTTACGCTATTCTCCACAACTTCTTCAGCATCTATTGTTTATTGACTTTTTTCTGATGGTCATTCTGACTGGTGTGGGGTGATACCTTTGTGTAGATTGGATTTGCATGCGTTTAATTATTCCTGATGTTTTGCGTTTATCAATGTCCTTTTCATTTTTTTTTAAGATTGAGCTAAACTTACAACTTCAAATTGCCTTCTTGAAAAATTTGCCGCCTTTGGATTATTTTGGCCATTCCCTACCCCAGGACATTTTTTGAGGGCATGAGTCATTTACAGCCCTGCAGTCCTTGTGAATATTAGTGACCATTAGCAGTAGATTTAAAGCTGCTGTTTGAGGAAACGGCCTTAGGGTGGCAGCATTTCTACGTTGCCAACTCTGCTTGCTAGGGCAACAGAACCTTGCTGCAAGTTGTGCTTTTAGGTTGCAGATTAGAGTGGAATGTGCCAGGACAAACCCCCATAAGTTTTAGCCTCCTTAATTCTTGTTTGTGTCTTGAAGTTGTAGTTTTTATCAGAGCAAATTTGATTGAAAAATGTCTTTTGTTGTAGGTGTACAGAATCTTGTCCATTTACACATATAGATATATCTATTGATCGTTGGGTCCTTTTCCATGTAGGTTATTACAGAGTGTTGGGTAGACCACTCTTGGTATTCCATAGGTCTTTGGGGATTATATATTTTATATGTATTAGTATATGTGTGTTAAGCCCAATATCCTAATTTATCCATTCCTCACACCTTTTCTTTGGCTTAACTATAAGTTTGTCTTCTCAATCTGAGATTGCCTTTCTCTATGGAAATATGTTCATTTTTATGAATTTTCAGATAACATAAGTGATATCATAGGACATTTGTCTTTCGCATTCTGACTTACTTCACGTTGTGTGATTATCTCTAGGCTCATCTGTGGTGCTGCATATGCCATTCTTTTATTTTTTTTCGAGACTGATATTCCATTCTGTCCATATACCACTTCTTCTTTGTCCATTCATCTGTTTATGGACCTTTTTTTTTTTGCTTCCATGTCTTGGTTATTTCAGTATTGCTGCAGTGCACATTTGCCTGCCTCTGTCTTTCCGATTCTGGTGGTCTTAGGTTATAGGCCCAAAAGGTGCCCTGCCGCATCATATGGTAGCTCAATTTTTATCTTTTAAAGCAGCTCCATTCAGTTTCCGTTAGTGCTGTTACCACTTTACATCCCACCATCAGCTAGAAGGAACACAGTTCTCTAAAACGCCTTCAGCATTTATAGTTTGTAGACTTTTTGCTGATGGTCATATGACTGGTGTGAGCTGAAACATTTTTGGACGTTGGATTTGCACGTGGCTAATAATTCCGTGTACTGAACTTTCGGAATGTCCTTTTTTTTCTTTTCCTTTTTTTTTTAAAGAGCGACTGCAACTTCCCTCTTCATATTGACTTCTTGAAAATTTTGTCATGTGTTGAATTTTTTGCCTATTCCCTACCCCAGGGCATTTTTTGAGGGCAGGTGTCATTTACAGCCCTGCAGTCCTTGTGACTATTTAGCAACCGTTACCATTGGGTTTAAAGCTGCTGTTGTGGGAAACAGCCACAAGGCGGCAGCATTATTACGTTCTCAACTCTTGTTACTAGGGCAACAGAGTCTTCCTGGAGGTAGTGTGCCGAGGTTGTAAATTAGAGTGGAATGTGCTGGGACAAGCCCCCAGAAGTTTATGTCTCCTTACTTATGTTTGTTTTTTAAATTTAATTTCTATTTCTTATCGGAGTAAATTTGATTAGAGTGTTGTGATTGTCTGGCTGTACAGAATCTGCTCAATGATTCATACATATGTCTGTTCATCTTCGGATCCTGTTACCATGTATGTTATTACAGAATGTTGAGTAGACCTCCCTTGGTATTTGGTAGGTGTTTTGTCATTATATATTTTATATGTATTGGTGATTATATAATTCATATAGTTTATATGTTATATGTTTATTTACATTGAACATATATTAGTATATGTATGTTAGCCCCATAGTCCTAATGTATCCATCCTCCCACCTTTCATTTTGGCTCACCATTAGTTTGTTTTATAGGTCTGTGAGTGTCTTTTTCTGTGGAAATATGTTCATTGGTAGCAATCTTAGGATAACATGTATACATGATATCATAGGATATTTGTCATTCCCTTTTGACTCACTTAACCTAATATGATTATTTCTAGGCTCATCTGTAGTCCTGAAAACGGCATTGTTCATTTTTTTCCCAAGGCTACTATTCCATTCGGTACGTATACCACTTCTTCTTTGTCCATTTATCTCTTGATGGACATTTTGTTTGCTGCCATGTCTTGGCAATTGTAAATACTGCTGCAATACACGATTTTCCATCCCGTGTCTTTTTTATTCTGGCTTTCACAAGTGACAGCTCCAATGGTGGGCCTTCCGGATCATATGGTGACTCAATTTTTACCTTTAAACGCACTGCCATTCTGTTCCTATTATTGGCTGTTACCACTTTACATCCTACTTAGACCGAGAGGTTACGCTATTCTCCACAACTTCTTCAGCATCTATTGTTTATTGACTTTTTTCTGATGGTCATTCTGACTGGTGTGGGGTGATACCTTTGTGTAGATTGGATTTGCATGCGTCTAATTATTCCTGATGTTTTGCGTTTATCACTGTCCTTTTCATTTTTTTTTTAAGATTGAGCTAAACTTACAACTTCAAATTGCCTTCTTGAAAAATTTGCCGCCTTTGGATTTTTTTGGCCATTCCCTACCCCAGGACATTTTTTGAGGGCATGAGTCATTTACAGCCCTGCAGTCCTTGTGAATATTAGTGACCATTAGCAGTAGATGTAAAGCTGCTGTTTGAGGAAACGGCTTTAGGGTGGCAGCATTTCTACGTTGCCAACTCTGCTTGCTAGGGCAACAGAACCTTGCTGCAAGTTGTGCTTTTAGGTTGCAGATTAGAGTGGAATGTGCCAGGACAAACCCCCATAAGTTTTAGCCTCCTTAGTTCTTGTTTGTGTCTTGAAGTTGTAGTTTTTATCAGAGCAAATTTGATTGAAAAATGTCTTTTGTTGTAGGTGTACAGAATCTTGTCCATTTACACATATACATATATCTATTGATCTTTGGGTCCTTTTCCATGTAGGTTATTACAGAGGTTTGAGTAGACCACTCTTGGTATTCCATAGGTCTTTGGGGATTATATATTTTATATGTATTAGTATATGTGTGTTAAGCCCAATATCCTAATTTATCCATTCCTCACACCTTTTCTTTGGCTTAACTATAAGTTTGTCTTCTCAATCTGAGATTGCCTTTCTCTATGGAAATATGTTCATTTTTATGAATTTTCAGATAACATAAGTGATATCATAGGACATTTGTCTTTCGCTTTCTGACTTACTTCACGTTGTGTGATTATCTCTAGGCTCATCTGTGGTGCTGCATATGCCATTCTTTTATTTTTTTTCGAGACTGATATTCCATTCTGTCCATATACCACTTCTTCTTTGTCCATTCATCTGTTTATGGACTTTTTTTTGCTTCCATGTCTTGGCTATTTCAATATTGCTGCAGTGCACATTTGCCTGCCTCCGTCTTTCCGATTCTGGTGGTCTTAGGTTATAGGCCCAAAAGGTGCCCTGCCGCATCATATGGTAGCTCAATTTTTACGTTTAAAAGCAGCTCCATTCAGTTTTCATTAGTGCTGTTACCACTTTACATCCCACCAGCAGCTAGAAGGTACACAGTTCTCTAAAACCCCTTCAGCATTTAGAGTTTGTAGATTTTTTGCTGATGGTCATTTGACTGGTGTGAGCTGAAACATTTTTGGACGTTGGATTTGCATTTGGCTAATAATTCCTTATACTGAGCTTTAGGCATGTCCTTTCTTTTCTTTTCCTTTCCTTTTTTTTTTAAGAGTGAGTACAACTTCCCTCTTCATATTGACTTCTTGCAATATTTGTCATGTGTTGAAATTTCTTTCCTATTTCCTACCCCAAGGCATTTTTTGAGGGCTGGTGTGATTTACAGCTCAGCATTCCTTGTGACTATTAAGCAACCATTAGCACTGGGTTTAAAGCTGCTGTTGTGGGAAACAGACACAAGGCGGCAGCATTATTACGTTCTCAACTCTTGTTATTGGGAAACAGAGTCTTCCTGGAGGTAGTGTTCCGAGGTTGTAAATTAGAGTGGAATGTGCTGGGACAAGCCCCAGAAGTTTATGTCTCCTTATTTATGTTTGTTTTTTAAATTTAATTTCTATTTCTTATCGGAGTAAATTTGATTAGAGTGTTGAGATTGTCTGGCTGTACAGAATCTGCTCAATGATTCATACATATGTCTGTTCATCTTCGGATCCTGTTACCATGTATGTTATTACAGAATGTTGAGTAGACCTCCCTTGGTATTTGGTAGGTGTTTTGTCATTATATATTTTATATGTATTGGTGTTTATATAATTCATATAGTTTATATGTTAAATGTTTATTTACATTGAACATATATTAGTATATGTATGTTAGCCCCATAGTCCTAATGTATCCATCCTCCCACCTTTCATTTTGGCTAACCATTAGTTTGTTTTATAGGTCTGTGAGTGTCTTTTTCTGTGGAAATATGTTTATTGGTAGCAATCTTAGGATAACATGTATACATGATATCATAGGATATTTGTCATTCCCTTTTGACTTACTTAACCTAATATGATTATTTCTAGGCTCATCTGTAGTCCTGAAAACGGCATTGTTCATTTTTTTCCCAAGGCTACTATTCCATTCGGTACGTATACCACTTCTTTTTTGTCCATTTATCTCTTGATGGACATTTTGTTTGCTGCCATGTCTTGGCAATTGTAAATACTGCTGCAATACACGATTTTCCATCCCGTGTCTTTTTTATTCTGGCTTTCACAGGTGACAGCTCCAATAGTGGGCCTTCCGGATCATATGGTGACTCAATTTTTACCTTTAAACGCACTGCCATTCTGTTCCTATTATTGGCTGTTACCACTTTACATCCTACTTAGACCGAGAGGTTACGCTATTCTCCACAACTTCTTCAGCATCTATTGTTTATTGACTTTTTTCTGATGGTCATTCTGACTGGTGTGGGGTGATACCTTTGTGTAGATTGGATTTGCATGCGTCTAATTATTCCTGATGTTTTGCGTTTATCAATGTCCTTTTCATTTTTTTTTTAAGATTGAGCTAAACTTACAACTTCAAATTGCCTTCTTGAAAAATTTGCCGCCTTTGGATTATTTTGGCCATTCCCTACCCCAGGACATTTTTTGAGGGCATGAGTCATTTACAGCCCTGCAGTCCTTGTGAATATTAGTGACCATTAGCAGTAGATGTAAAGCTGCTGTTTGAGGAAACGGCCTTAGGGTGGCAGCATTTCTACGTTGCCAACTCTGCTTGCTAGGGCAACAGAACCTTGCTGCAAGTTGTGCTTTTAGGTTGCAGATTAGAGTGGAATGTGCCAGGACAAACCCCCATAAGTTTTAGCCTCCTTAATTCTTGTTTGTGTCTTGAAGTTGTAGTTTTTATCAGAGCAAATTTGATTGAAAAATGTCTTTTGTTGTAGGTGTACAGAATCTTGTCCATTTACACATATACATATATCTATTGATCTTGGGTCCTTTTCCATGTCGGTTATTACAGAGTGTTGAGTAGACCACTCTTGGTATTCCATAGGTCTTTGGGGATTATATATTTTATATGTATTAGTATATGTGTGTTAAGCCCAATATCCTAATTTATCCATTCCTCACACCTTTTCTTTGGCTTAACTATAAGTTTGTCTTCTCAATCTGAGATTGCCTTTCTCTATGGAAATATGTTCATTTTTATGAATTTTCAGATAACATAAGTGATATCATAGGACATTTGTCTTTCGCATTCTGACTTACTTCACGTTGTGTGATTATCTCTAGGCTCATCTGTGGTGCTGCATATGCCATTCTTTTATTTTTTTTCGAGACTGATATTCCATTCTGTCCATATACCACTTCTTCTTTGTCCATTCATCTGTTTATGGACCTTTTTTTTTTTGCTTCCATGTCTTGGTTATTTCAGTATTGCTGCAGTGCACATTTGCCTGCCTCTGTCTTTCCGATTCTGGTGGTCTTAGGTTATAGGCCCAAAAGGTGCCCTGCCGCATCATATGGTAGGTCAATTTTTATCTTTTAAAGCAGCTCCATTCAGTTTCTGTTAGTGCTGTTACCACTTTACATCCCACCATCAGCTAGAAGGAACACAGTTCTCTAAAACGCCTTCAGCATTTATAGTTTGTAGAATTTTTGCTGATGGTCATATGACTGGTGTGAGCTGAAACATTTTTGGACATTGGATTTGCACGTGGCTAATAATTCCGTGTACTGAGCTTTCGGAATGTCCTTTTTTTTCTTTTCCTTTTTTTTTTAAAGAGTGACTGCAACTTCCCTCTTCATATTGACTTCTTGAAAATTTTGTCATGTGTTGAATTTTTTGCCTATTCCCTACCCCAGGGCATTTTTTGAGGGCAGGTGTCATTTACAGCCCTGCAGTCCTTGTGACTATTTAGCAACCGTTACCACTGGGTTTAAAGCTGCTGTTGTGGGAAACAGCCACAAGGCGGCAGCATTATTACGTTCTCAACTCTTGTTACTAGGGCAACAGAGTCTTCCTGGAGGTAGTGTTCCGAGGTTGTAAATTAGAGTGGAATGTGCTGGGACAAGCCCCCAGAAGTTTATGTCTCCTTACTTATGTTTGTTTTTTAAATTTAATTTCTATTTCTTATCAGAGTAAATTTGATTAGAGTGTTGTGATTGTCTGGCTGTACAGAATCTGCTCAATGATTCATACATATGTCTGTTCATCTTCGGATCCTGTTACCATGTATGTTATTACAGAATGTTGAGTAGACCTCCCTTGGTATTTGGTAGGTTTTTTGTCATTATATATTTTATATGTATTGGTGATTATATAATTCATATAGTTTATATGTTATATATTTATTTACATTGAACATATATTAGTATATGTATGTTAGCCCCATAGTCCTAATGTACCCATCCTCCCACCTTTCATTTTGGCTAACCATTAGTTTGTTTTATAGGTCTGTGAGTGTCTTTTTCTGTGGAAATATGTCCATTTGTAGCAATCTTAGGATAACATGTATACATGATATCATAGGATATTTGTCATTCCCTTTTGACTTACTTAACCTAATATGATTATTTCTAGGCTCATCTGTAGTCCTGAAAACGGCATTGTTCATTTTTTTGCCAAGGCTACTATTCCATTCGGTACGTATACCACTTCTTCTTTGTCCATTTATCTCTTGATGGACATTTTGTTTGCTGCCATGTGTTGGCAATTGTAAATACTGCTGCAATACACGATTTTCCATCCCGTGTCTTTTTTATTCTGGCTTTCACAGGTGACAGCTCCAATAGTGGGCCTTCCGGATCATATGGTGACTCAATTTTTACCTTTAAACGCACTGCCATTCTGTTCCTATTATTGGCTCTTACCACTTTACATCCTACTTAGACCGAGAGGTTACGCTATTCTCCACAACTTCTTCAGCATCTATTGTTTATTGACTTTTTTCTGATGGTCATTCTGACTGGTGTGGGGTGATACCTTTGTGTAGATTGGATTTGCATGCGTCTAATTATTCCTGATGTTTTGCGTTTATCAATGTCCTTTTCATTTTTTTTTAAGATTGAGCTAAACTTACAACTTCAAATTGCCTTCTTGAAAAATTTGCCGCCTTTGGATTATTTTGGCCATTCCCTACCCCAGGACATTTTTTGAGGGCATGAGTCATTTACAGCCCTGCAGTCCTTGTGAATATTAGTGACCATTAGCAGTAGATTTAAAGCTGCTGTTTGAGGAAACGGCCTTAGGGTGGCAGCATTTCTACGTTGCCAACTCTGCTCGCTAGGGAAACAGAACCTTGCTGCAAGTTGTGCTTTTAGGTTGCATATTAGAGTGGAATGTGCCAGGACAAACCCCCATAAGCTTTACCCTCCTTAATTCTTGTTTGTGTCTTGAAGTTGTAGTTTTTATCAGAGCAAATTTGATTGAAAAATGTCTTTTGTTGTAGGTGTACAGAATCTTGTCCATTTACACATATACATATATCTATTGATCTTTGGGTCCTTTTCCATGTAGGTTATTACAGAGTGTTGAGTAGACCACTCTTGGTATTCCATAGGTCTTTGGGGATTATATATTTTATATGTATTAGTATATGTGTGTTAAGCCCAATATCCTAATTTATCCATTCCTCACACCTTTTCTTTGGCTTAACTATAAGTTTGTCTTCTCAATCTGAGATTGCCGTTCTCTATGGAAATATGTTCATTTTTATGAATTTTCAGATAACATAAGTGATATCATAGGACATTTGTCTTTCGCATTCTGACTTACTTCACGTTGTGTGATTATCTCTAGGCTCATCTGTGGTGCTGCATATGCCATTCTTTTATTTTTTTTCGAGACTGATATTCCATTCTGTCCATATACCACTTCTTCTTTTTCCATTCATCTGTTTATGGACCTTTTTTTTTGCTTCCATGTCTTGGTTATTTCAGTATTGCTGCAGTGCACATTTGCCTGCCTCTGTCTTTCCGATTCTGGTGGTCTTAGGTTATAGGCCCAAAAGGTGCCCTGCCGCATCATATGGTAGCTCAATTTTTATCTTTTAAAGCAGCTCCATTCAGTTTCCGTTAGTGCTGTTACCACTTTACATCCCACCATCAGCTAGAAGGAACACAGTTCTCTAAAACGCCTTCAGCATTTATAGTTTGTAGACTTTTTGCTGATGGTCATATGACTGGTGTGAGCTGAAACATTTTTGGACATTGGATTTGCATGTGGCTAATAATTCCGTGTACTGAGCTTTCGGAATGTCCTTTTTTTCTTTTCCTTTTTTTTTTGAAAAGCGACTGCAACTTCCCTCTTCATATTGACTTCTTGAAAATTTTGTCATGTGTTGAATTTTCTTGCCTATTCCCTACCCCAGGGCATTTTTTGAGGGCAGGTGTCATTTACAGCCCTGCAGTCCTTGTGACTATTTAGCAACCATTACCACTGGGTTTAAAGCTGCTGTTGTGGGAAACAGCCACAAGGCGGCAGCATTATTACGTTCTCAACTCTTGTTACTAGGGCAACAGAGTCTTCCTGGAGGTAGTGTTCCGAGGTTGTAAATTAGAGTGGAATGTGCTGGGACAAGCCCCCAGAAGTTTATGTCTCCTTACTTATGTTTGTTTTTTAAATTTAATTTCTATTTCTTATCGGAGTAAATTTGATTAGAGTGTTGTGATTGTCTGGCTGTACAGAATCTGCTCAATGATTCATACATATGTCTGTTCATCTTCGGATCCTGTTACCATGTATGTTATTACAGAATGTTGAGTAGACCTCCCTTGGTATTTGGTAGGTGTTTTGTCATTATTTATTTTATATGTATTGGTGTTTATATAATTCATATAGTTTATATGTTATATGTTTATTTACATTGAACATATATTAGTATATGTATGTTAGCCCCATAGTCCTAATGTGTCCATCCTCCCACCTTTCATTTTGGCTAACCATTAGTTTGTTTTATAGGTCTGTGAGTGTCTTTTTCTGTGGAAATATGTTCATTGGTAGCAATCTTAGGATAACATGTATACATGATATCATAGGATATTTGTCATTCCCTTTTGACTCACTTAACCTAATATGATTATTTCTAGGCTCATCTGTAGTCCTGAAAACGGCATTGTTCATTTTTTTCCCAAGGCTACTATTCCATTCGGTACGTATACCACTTCTTCTTTGTCCATTTATCTCTTGATGGACATTTTGTTTGCTGCCATGTCTTGGCAATTGTAAATACTGCTGCAATACACGATTTTCCATCCCGTGTCTTTTTTATTCTGGCTTTCACAGGTGACAGCTCCAATGGTGGGCCTTCCGGATCATATGGTGACTCAATTTTTACCTTTAAACGCACTGCCATTCTGTTCCTATTATTGGCTGTTACCACTTTACATCCTACTTAGACTGAGAGGTTACGCTATTCTCCACAACTTCTTCAGCATCTATTGTTTATTGACTTTTTTCTGATGGTCATTCTGACTGGTGTGGGGTGATACCTTTGTGTAGATTGGATTTGCATGCGTTTAATTATTCCTGATGTTTTGCGTTTATCAATGTCCTTTTCATTTTTTTTTAAGATTGAGCTAAACTTACAACTTCAAATTGCCTTCTTGAAAAATTTGCCGCCTTTGGATTATTTTGGCCATTCCCTACCCCAGGACATTTTTTGAGGGCATGAGTCATTTACAGCCCTGCAGTCCTTGTGAATATTAGTGACCATTAGCAGTAGATGTAAAGCTGCTGTTTGAGGAAACGGCCTTAGGGTGGCAGCATTTCTACGTTGCCAACTCTGCTTGCTAGGGCAACAGAACCTTGCTGCAAGTTGTGCTTTTAGGTTGCAGATTAGAGTGGAATGTGCCAGGACAAACCCCCATAAGTTTTAGCCTCCTTAATTCTTGTTTGTGTCTTGAAGTTGTAGTTTTTATCAGAGCAAATTTGATTGAAAAATGTCTTTTGTTGTAGGTGTACAGAATCTTGTCCATTTACACATATAGATATATCTATTGATCTTTGGGTCCTTTTCCATGTAGGTTATTACAGAGTGTTGAGTAGACCACTCTTGGTATTCCATAGGTCTTTGGGGATTATATATTTTATATGTATTAGTATATGTGTGTTAAGCCCAATATCCTAATTTATCCATTCCTCACACCTTTTCTTTGGCTTAACTATAAGTTTGTCTTCTCAATCTGAGATTGCCTTTCTCTATGGAAATATGTTCATTTTTATGAATTTTCAGATAACATAAGTGATATCATAGGACATTTGTCTTTCGCATTCTGACTTACTTCACGTTGTGTGATTATCTCTAGGCTCATCTGTGGTGCTGCATATGCCATTCTTTTATTTTTTTTCGAGACTGATATTCCATTCTGTCCATATACCACTTCTTCTTTGTCCATTCATCTGTTTATGGACCTTTTTTTTTTGCTTCCATGTCTTGGTTATTTCAGTATTGCTGCAGTGCACATTTGCCTGCCTCTGTCTTTCCGATTCTGGTGGTCTTAGGTTATAGGCCCACAAGGTGCCCTGCCGCATCATATGGTAGCTCAATTTTTATCTTTTAAAGCAGCTCCATTCAGTTTCCGTTAGTGCTGTTACCACTTTACATCCCACCGTCAGCTAGAAGGAACACAGTTCTCTAAAACGCCTTCAGCATTTATAGTTTGTAGACTTTTTGCTGATGGTCATATGACTGGTGTGAGCTGAAACATTTTTGGACATTGGATTTGCACGTGGCTAATAATTCCGTGTACTGAGCTTTAGGCATGTCCTTTCTTTTCTTTTCCTTTTTTTTTTAAAGAGTGACTGCAACTTCCCTCTTCATATTGACTTCTTGAAAATCTTGTCATGTGTTGAATTTTTTGCCTATTCCCTACCCCAGGGCATTTTTTGAGGGCAGGTGTCATTTACAGCCCTGCAGTCCTTGTGACTATTTAGCAACCGTTACCACTGGGTTTAAAGCTGCTGTTGTGGGAAACAGCCACA
The DNA here is from genome assembly GCF_028564815.1 of Eubalaena glacialis. Lineage (NCBI taxonomy): Eukaryota > Metazoa > Chordata > Mammalia > Artiodactyla > Balaenidae > Eubalaena > Eubalaena glacialis. Next base: position 71,865,684 of record NC_083718.1, on the reverse strand, counting down.
AGGCGGCAGCATTATTACGTTCTCAACTCTTGTTACTAGGGCAACAGAGTCTTCCTGGAGGTAGTGTTCCGAGGTTGTAAATTAGAGTGGAATGTGCTGGGACAAGCCCCCAGAAGTTTATGTCTCCTTACTTATGTTTGTTTTTTAAATTTAATTTCTATTTCTTATCGGAGTAAATTTGATTAGAGTGTTGTGATTGTCTGGCTGTACAGAATCTGCTCAATGATTCATACATATGTCTGTTCATCTTCGGATCCTGTTACCATGTATGTTATTACAGAATGTTGAGTAGACCTCCCTTGGTATTTGGTAGGTGTTTTGTCATTATTTATTTTATATGTATTGGTGTTTATATAATTCATATAGTTTATATGTTATATGTTTATTTACATTGAACATATATTAGTATATGTATGTTAGCCCCATAGTCCTAATGTGTCCATCCTCCCACCTTTCATTTTGGCTAACCATTAGTTTGTTTTATAGGTCTGTGAGTGTCTTTTTCTGTGGAAATATGTTCATTGGTAGCAATCTTAGGATAACATGTATACATGATATCATAGGATATTTGTCATTCCCTTTTGACTCACTTAACCTAATATGATTATTTCTAGGCTCATCTGTAGTCCTGAAAACGGCATTGTTCATTTTTTTCCCAAGGCTACTATTCCATTCGGTACGTATACCACTTCTTCTTTGTCCATTTATCTCTTGATGGACATTTTGTTTGCTGCCATGTCTTGGCAATTGTAAATACTGCTGCAATACACGATTTTCCATCCCGTGTCTTTTTTATTCTGGCTTTCACAGGTGACAGCTCCAATGGTGGGCCTTCCGGATCATATGGTGACTCAATTTTTACCTTTAAACGCACTGCCATTCTGTTCCTATTATTGGCTGTTACCACTTTACATCCTACTTAGACTGAGAGGTTACGCTATTCTCCACAACTTCTTCAGCATCTATTGTTTATTGACTTTTTGCTGATGGTCATTCTGACTGGTGTGGGGTGATACCTTTGTGTAGATTGGATTTGCATGCGTTTAATTATTCCTGATGTTTTGCGTTTATCACTGTCCTTTTCATTTTTTTTTTAAGATTGAGCTAAACTTACAACTTCAAATTGCCTTCTTGAAAAATTTGCCGCCTTTGGATTATTTTGGCCATTCCCTACCCCAGGACATTTTTTGAGGGCATGAGTCATTTACAGCCCTGCAGTCCTTGTGAATATTAGTGACCATTAGCAGTAGATGTAAAGCTGCTGTTTGAGGAAACGGCCTTAGGGTGGCAGCATTTCTACGTTGCCAACTCTGCTTGCTAGGGCAACAGAACCTTGCTGCAAGTTGTGCTTTTAGGTTGCAGATTAGAGTGGAATGTGCCAGGACAAACCCCCATAAGTTTTAGCCTCCTTAATTCTTGTTTGTGTCTTGAAGTTGTAGTTTTTATCAGAGCAAATTTGATTCAAAAATGTCTTTTGTTGTAGGTGTACAGAATCTTGTCCATTTACACATATACATATATCTATTGATCTTGGGTCCTTTTCCATGTAGGTTATTACAGAGTGTTGAGTAGACCACTCTTGGTATTCCATAGGTCTTTGGGGATTATATATTTTATATGTATTAGTATATGTGTGTTAAGCCCAATATCCTAATTTATCCATTCCTCACACCTTTTCTTTGGCTTAACTATAAGTTTGTCTTCTCAATCTGAGATTGCCTTTCTCTATGGAAATATGTTCATTTTTATGAATTTTCAGATAACATAAGTGATATCATAGGACATTTGTCTTTCGCATTCTGACTTACTTCACGTTGTGTGATTATCTCTAGGCTCATCTGTGGTGCTGCATATGCCATTCTTTTATTTTTTTTCGAGACTGATATTCCATTCTGTCCATATACCACTTCTTCTTTGTCCATTCATCTGTTTATGGACCTTTTTTTTTTGCTTCCATGTCTTGGTTATTTCAGTATTGCTGCAGTGCACATTTGCCTGCCTCTGTCTTTCCGATTCTGGTGGTCTTAGGTTATAGGCCCACAAGGTGCCCTGCCGCATCATATGGTAGCTCAATTTTTATCTTTTAAAGCAGCTCCATTCAGTTTCCGTTAGTGCTGTTACCACTTTACATCCCACCATCAGCTAGAAGGAACACAGTTCTCTAAAACGCCTTCAGCATTTATAGTTTGTAGACTTTTTGCTGATGGTCATATGACTGGTGTGAGCTGAAACATTTTTGGACATTGGATTTGCACGTGGCTAATAATTCCGTGTACTGAGCTTTAGGCATGTCCTTTCTTTTCTTTTCCTTTTTTTTTTAAAGAGTGACTGCAACTTCCCTCTTCATATTGACTTCTTGAAAATCTTGTCATGTGTTGAATTTTTTGCCTATTCCCTACCCCAGGGCATTTTTTGAGGGCAGGTGTCATTTACAGCCCTGCAGTCCTTGTGACTATTTAGCAACCGTTACCACTGGGTTTAAAGCTGCTGTTGTGGGAAACAGCCACAAGGCGGCAGCATTATTACGTTCTCAACTCTTGTTATTAGGGCAACAGAGTCTTCCTGGAGGTAGTGTGCTGAGGTTGTAAATTAGAGTGGAATGTGCTGGGACAAGCCCCCACAAGTTTATGTCTCCTTACTTATGTTTGTTTTTTAAATTTAATTTCTATTTCTTATCAGAGTAAATTTGATTAGAGTGTTGTGATTGTCTGGCTGTACAGAATCTGCTCAATGATTCATACATATGTCTGTTCATCTTCGGATCCTGTTACCATGTATGTTATTACAGAATGTTGAGTAGACCTCCCTTGGTATTTGGTAGGTGTTTTGTCATTATATATTTTATATGTATTGGTGATTATATAATTCATATAGTTTATATGTTATATGTTTATTTACATTGAACATATATTAGTATATGTATGTTAGCCCCATAGTCCTAATGTATCCATCCTCCCACCTTTCATTTTGGCTCACCATTAGTTTGTTTTATAGGTCTGTGAGTGTCTTTTTCTGTGGAAATATGTTCATTGGTAGCAATCTTAGGATAACATGTATACATGATATCATAGGATATTTGTCATTCCCTTTTGACTCACTTAACCTAATATGATTATTGCTAGGCTCATCTGTAGTCCTGAAAACGGCATTGTTCATTTTTTTCCCAAGGCTACTATTCCATTCGGTACGTATACCACTTCTTCTTTGTCCATTTATCTCTTGATGGACATTTTGTTTGCTGCCATGTCTTGGCAATTGTAAATACTGCTGCAATACACGATTTTCCATCCCGTGTCTTTTTTATTCTGGCTTTCACAGGTGACAGCTCCAATGGTGGGCCTTCCGGATCATATGGTGACTCAATTTTTACCTTTAAACGCACTGCCATTCTGTTCCTATTATTGGCTGTTACCACTTTACATCCTACTTAGACCGAGAGGTTACGCTATTCTCCACAACTTCTTCAGCATCTATTGTTTATTGACTTTTTTCTGATGGTCATTCTGACTGGTGTGGGGTGATACCTTTGTGTAGATTGGATTTGCATGCGTCTAATTATTCCTGATGTTTTGCGTTTATCACTGTCCTTTTCATTTTTTTTTAAGATTGAGCTAAACTTACAACTTCAAATTGCCTTCTTGAAAAATTTGCCGCCTTTGGATTTTTTTGGCCATTCCCTACCCCAGGACATTTTTTGAGGGCATGAGTCATTTACAGCCCTGCAGTCCTTGTGAATATTAGTGACCATTAGCAGTAGATGTAAAGCTGCTGTTTGAGGAAACGGCCTTAGGGTGGCAGCATTTCTACGTTGCCAACTCTGCTTGCTAGGGCAACAGAACCTTGCTGCAAGTTGTGCTTTTAGGTTGCAGATTAGAGTGGAATGTGCCAGGACAAACCCCCATAAGTTTTAGCCTCCTTAGTTCTTGTTTGTGTCTTGAAGTTGTAGTTTTTATCAGAGCAAATTTGATTGAAAAATGTCTTTTGTTGTAGGTGTACAGAATCTTGTCCATTTACACATATACATATATCTATTGATCTTTGGGTCCTTTTCCATGTAGGTTATTACAGAGGTTTGAGTAGACCACTCTTGGTATTCCATAGGTCTTTGGGGATTATATATTTTATATGTATTAGTATATGTGTGTTAAGCCCAATATCCTAATTTATCCATTCCTCACACCTTTTCTTTGGCTTAACTATAAGTTTGTCTTCTCAATCTGAGATTGCCTTTCTCTATGGAAATATGTTCATTTTTATGAATTTTCAGATAACATAAGTGATATCATAGGACATTTGTCTTTCGCTTTCTGACTTACTTCACGTTGTGTGATTATCTCTAGGCTCATCTGTGGTGCTGCATATGCCATTCTTTTATTTTTTTTCGAGACTGATATTCCATTCTGTCCATATACCACTTCTTCTTTGTCCATTCATCTGTTTATGGACTTTTTTTTGCTTCCATGTCTTGGCTATTTCAATATTGCTGCAGTGCACATTTGCCTGCCTCTGTCTTTCCGATTCTGGTGGTCTTAGGTTATAGGCCCAAAAGGTGCCCTGCCGCATCATATGGTAGCTCAATTTTTACCTTTAAAAGCAGCTCCATTCAGTTTTCATTAGTGCTGTTACCACTTTACATCCCACCAGCAGCTAGAAGGTACACAGTTCTCTAAAACCCCTTCAGCATTTAGAGTTTGTAGATTTTTTGCTGATGGTCATTTGACTGGTGTGAGCTGAAACCTTTTTGGACGTTGGATTTGCATGTGGCTAATAATTCCTTATACTGAGCTTTAGGCATGTCCTTTCTTTTCTTTTCCTTTCCTTTTTTTTTTAAGAGTGAGTACAACTTCCCTCTTCATATTGACTTCTTGCAATATTTGTCATGTGTTGAAATTTCTTTCCTATTTCCTACCCCAAGGCATTTTTTGAGGGCTGGTGTGATTTACAGCTCAGCATTCCTTGTGACTATTAAGCAACCATTAGCACTGGGTTTAAAGCTGCTGTTGTGGGAAACAGCCACAAGGCGGCAGCATTATTACGTTCTCAACTCTTGTTACTAGGGCAACAGAGTCTTCCTGGAGGTAGTGTGCCGAGGTTGTAAATTAGAGTGGAATGTGCTGGGACAAGCCCCCAGAAGTTTATGTCTCCTTACTTATGTTTGTTTTTTAAATTTAATTTCTATTTCTTATCGGAGTAATTTGATTAGAGTGTTGTGATTGTCTGGCTGTACAGAATCTGCTCAATGATTCATACATATGTCTGTTCATCTTCGGATCCTGTTACCATGTATGTTATTACAGAATGTTGAGTAGACCTCCCTTGGTATTTGGTAGGTGTTTTGTCATTATATATTTTATATGTATTGGTGATTATATAATTCATATAGTTTATATGTTATATGTTTATTTACATTGAACATATATTAGTATATGTATGTTAGCCCCATAGTTCTAATGTATCCATCCTCCCACCTTTCATTTTGGCTAACCATTAGTTTGTTTTATAGGTCTGTGAGTGTCTTTTTCTGTGGAAATATGTCCATTTGTAGCAATCTTAGGATAACTTGTATACATGATATCATAGGATATTTGTCATTCCCTTTTGACTTACTTAACCTAATATGATTATTTCTAGGCTCATCTGTAGTCCTGAAAACGGCATTGTTCATTTTTTTCCCAAGGCTACTATTCCATTCGGTACGTATACCACTTCTTCTTTGTCCATTTATCTCTTGATGGACATTTTGTTTGCTGCCATGTCTTGGCAATTGTAAATACTGCTGCAATACACGATTTTCCATCCCGTGTCTTTTTTATTCTGGCTTTCACAGGTGACAGCTCCAATAGTGGGCCTTCCGGATCATATGGTGACTCAATTTTTACCTTTAAACGCACTGCCATTCTGTTCCTATTATTGGCTGTTACCACTTTACATCCTACTTAGACCGAGAGGTTACGCTATTCTCCACAACTTCTTCAGCATCTATTGTTTATTGACTTTTTTCTGATGGTCATTCTGACTGGTGTGGGGTGATACCTTTGTGTAGATTGGATTTGCATGCGTTTAATTATTCGTGATGTTTTGCGTTTATCAATGTCCTTTTCATTTTTTTTTAAGATTGAGCTAAACTTACAACTTCAAATTGCCTTCTTGAAAAATTTGCCGCCTTTGGATTATTTTGGCCATTCCCTACCCCAGGACATTTTTTGAGGGCATGAGTCATTTACAGCCCTGCAGTCCTTGTGAATATTAGTGACCATTAGCAGTAGATGTAAAGCTGCTGTTTGAGGAAACGGCCTTAGGGTGGCAGCATTTCTACGTTGCCAACTCTGCTCGCTAGGGAAACAGAACCTTGCTGCAAGTTGTGCTTTTAGGTTGCAGATTAGAGTGGAATGTGCCAGGACAAACCCCCGTAAGTTGTAGCCTCCTTAATTCTTGTTTGTGTCTTGAAGTTGTAGTTTTTATCAGAGCAAATTTGATTGAAAAATGTCTTTTGTTGTAGGTGTACAGAATCTTGTCCATTTACACATATACATATATCTATTGATCTTGGGTCCTTTTCCATGTCGGTTATTACAGAGTGTTGAGTAGACCACTCTTGGTATTCCATAGGTCTTTGGGGATTATATATTTTATATGTATTAGTATATGTGTGTTAAGCCCAATATCCTAATTTATCCATTCCTCACACCTTTTCTTTGGCTTAACTATAAGTTTGTCTTCTCAATCTGAGATTGCCTTTCTCTATGGAAATATGTTCATTTTTATGAATTTTCAGATAACATAAGTGATATCATAGGACATTTGTCTTTCGCATTCTGACTTACTTCACGTTGTGTGATTATCTCTAGGCTCATCTGTGGTGCTGCATATGCCATTCTTTTATTTTTTTTCGAGACTGATATTCCATTCTGTCCATATACCACTTCTTCTTTGTCCATTCATCTGTTTATGGACCTTTTTTTTTTGCTTCCATGTCTTGGTTATTTCAGTATTGCTGCAGTGCAGATTTGCCTGCCTCTGTCTTTCCGATTCTGGTGGTCTTAGGTTATAGGCCCAAAAGGTGCCCTGCCGCATCATATGGTAGCTCAATTTTTATCTTTTAAAGCAGCTCCATTCAGTTTCCGTTAGTGCTGTTACCACTTTACATCCCACCATCAGCTAGAAGGAACACAGTTCTCTAAAACGCCTTCAGCATTTATAGTTTGTAGACTTTTTGCTGATGGTCATATGACTGGTGTGAGCTGAAACATTTTTGGACATTGGATTTGCACGTGGCTAATAATTCCGTGTACTGAGCTTTCGGAATGTCCTTTTTTTTCTTTTCCTTTTTTTTTTAAAGAGTGAGTGCAACTTCCCTCTTCATATTGACTTCTTGAAAATTTTGTCATGTGTTGAATTTTTTGCCTATTCCCTACCCCAGGGCATTTTTTGAGGGCAGGTGTCATTTACAGCCCTGCAGTCCTTGTGACTATTTAGCAACCATTAGCACTGGGTTTAAAGCTGCTGTTGTGGGAAACAGCCACAAGGCGGCAGCATTATTACGTTCTCAACTCTTGTTATTGGGCAACAGAGTCTTCCTGGAGGTAGTGTTCCGAGGTTGTAAATTAGAGTGGAATGTGCTGGGACAAGCCCCCAGAAGTTTATGTCTCCTTACTTATGTTTGTTTTTTAAATTTAATTTCTATTTCTTATCAGAGTAAATTTGATTAGAGTGTTGTGATTGTCTGGCTGTACAGAATCTGCTCAATGATTCATACATATGTCTGTTCATCTTCGGATCCTGTTACCATGTATGTTATTACAGAATGTTGAGTAGACCTCCCTTGGTATTTGGTAGGTTTTTTGTCATTATATATTTTATATATATTGGTGATTATATAATTCATATAGTTTATATGTTATATATTTATTTACATTGAACATATATTAGTATATGTATGTTAGCCCCATAGTCCTAATGTATCCATCCTCCCACCTTTCATTTTGGCTAACCATTAGTTTGTTTTATAGGTCTGTGAGTGTCTTTTTCTGTGGAAATATGTCCATTTGTAGCAATCTTAGGATAACATGTATACATGATATCATAGGATATTTGTCATTCCCTTTTGACTTACTTAACCTAATATGATTATTTCTAGGCTCATCTGTAGTCCTGAAAACGGCATTGTTCATTTTTTTCCCAAGGCTACTATTCCATTCGGTACGTATACCACTTCTTCTTTGTCCATTTATCTCTTGATGGACATTTTGTTTGCTGCCATGTCTTGGCAATTGTAAATACTGCTGCAATACACGATTTTCCATCCCGTGTCTTTTTTATTCTGGCTTTCACAGGTGACAGCTCCAATAGTGGGCCTTCCGGATCATATGGTGACTCAATTTTTACCTTTAAACGCACTGCCATTCTGTTCCTATTATTGGCTCTTACCACTTTACATCCTACTTAGACCGAGAGGTTACGCTATTCTCCACAACTTCTTCAGCATCTATTGTTTATTGACTTTTTTCTGATGGTCATTCTGACTGGTGTGGGGTGATACCTTTGTGTAGATTGGATTTGCATGCGTTTAATTATTCCTGATGTTTTGCGTTTATCAATGTCCTTTTCATTTTTTTTTAAGATTGAGCTAAACTTACAACTTCAAATTGCCTTCTTGAAAAATTTGCCGCCTTTGGATTATTTTGGCCATTCCCTACCCCAGGACATTTTTTGAGGGCATGAGTCATTTACAGCCCTGCAGTCCTTGTGAATATTAGTGACCATTAGCAGTAGATTTAAAGCTGCTGTTTGAGGAAACGGCCTTAGGGTGGCAGCATTTCTACGTTGCCAACTCTGCTTGCTAGGGCAACAGAACCTTGCTGCAAGTTGTGCTTTTAGGTTGCAGATTAGAGTGGAATGTGCCAGGACAAACCCCCATAAGTTTTAGCCTCCTTAATTCTTGTTTGTGTCTTGAAGTTGTAGTTTTTATCAGAGCAAATTTGATTGAAAAATGTCTTTTGTTGTAGGTGTACAGAATCTTGTCCATTTACACATATAGATATATCTATTGATCGTTGGGTCCTTTTCCATGTAGGTTATTACAGAGTGTTGGGTAGACCACTCTTGGTATTCCATAGGTCTTTGGGGATTATATATTTTATATGTATTAGTATATGTGTGTTAAGCCCAATATCCTAATTTATCCATTCCTCACACCTTTTCTTTGGCTTAACTATAAGTTTGTCTTCTCAATCTGAGATTGCCTTTCTCTATGGAAATATGTTCATTTTTATGAATTTTCAGATAACATAAGTGATATCATAGGACATTTGTCTTTCGCATTCTGACTTACTTCACGTTGTGTGATTATCTCTAGGCTCATCTGTGGTGCTGCATATGCCATTCTTTTATTTTTTTTCGAGACTGATATTCCATTCTGTCCATATACCACTTCTTCTTTGTCCATTCATCTGTTTATGGACCTTTTTTTTTTTGCTTCCATGTCTTGGTTATTTCAGTATTGCTGCAGTGCACATTTGCCTGCCTCTGTCTTTCCGATTCTGGTGGTCTTAGGTTATAGGCCCACAAGGTGCCCTGCCGCATCATATGGTAGCTCAATTTTTATCTTTTAAAGCAGCTCCATTCAGTTTCCGTTAGTGCTGTTACCACTTTACATCCCACCATCAGCTAGAAGGAACACAGTTCTCTAAAACGCCTTCAGCATTTATAGTTTGTAGACTTTTTGCTGATGGTCATATGACTGGTGTGAGCTGAAACATTTTTGGACATTGGATTTGCACGTGGCTAATAATTCCGTGTACTGAACTTTCGGAATGTCCTTTTTTTTCTTTTCCTTTTTTTTTTTAAAGAGCGACTGCAACTTCCCTCTTCATATTGACTTCTTGAAAATTTTGTCATGTGTTGAATTTTTTGCCTATTCCCTACCCCAGGGCATTTTTTGAGGGCAGGTGTCATTTACAGCCCTGCAGTCCTTGTGACTATTTAGCAACCGTTACCATTGGGTTTAAAGCTGCTGTTGTGGGAAACAGCCACAAGGCGGCAGCATTATTACGTTCTCAACTCTTGTTACTAGGGCAACAGAGTCTTCCTGGAGGTAGTGTGCCGAGGTTGTAAATTAGAGTGGAATGTGCTGGGACAAGCCCCCAGAAGTTTATGTCTCCTTACTTATGTTTGTTTTTTAAATTTAATTTCTATTTCTTATCGGAGTAAATTTGATTAGAGTGTTGTGATTGTCTGGCTGTACAGAATCTGCTCAATGATTCATACATATGTCTGTTCATCTTCGGATCCTGTTACCATGTATGTTATTACAGAATGTTGAGTAGACCTCCCTTGGTATTTGGTAGGTGTTTTGTCATTATATATTTTATATGTATTGGTGATTATATAATTCATATAGTTTATATGTTATATGTTTATTTACATTGAACATATATTAGTATATGTATGTTAGCCCCATAGTCCTAATGTATCCATCCTCCCACCTTTCATTTTGGCTCACCATTAGTTTGTTTTATAGGTCTGTGAGTGTCTTTTTCTGTGGAAATATGTTCATTGGTAGCAATCTTAGGATAACATGTATACATGATATCATAGGATATTTGTCATTCCCTTTTGACTCACTTAACCTAATATGATTATTGCTAGGCTCATCTGTAGTCCTGAAAACGGCATTGTTCATTTTTTTCCCAAGGCTACTATTCCATTCGGTACGTATACCACTTCTTCTTTGTCCATTTATCTCTTGATGGACATTTTGTTTGCTGCCATGTCTTGGCAATTGTAAATACTGCTGCAATACACGATTTTCCATCCCGTGTCTTTTTTATTCTGGCTTTCACAAGTGACAGCTCCAATGGTGGGCCTTCCGGATCATATGGTGACTCAATTTTTACCTTTAAACGCACTGCCATTCTGTTCCTATTATTGGCTGTTACCACTTTACATCCTACTTAGACCGAGAGGTTACGCTATTCTCCACAACTTCTTCAGCATCTATTGTTTATTGACTTTTTTCTGATGGTCATTCTGACTGGTGTGGGGTGATACCTTTGTGTAGATTGGATTTGCATGCGTCTAATTATTCCTGATGTTTTGCGTTTATCACTGTCCTTTTCATTTTTTTTTTAAGATTGAGCTAAACTTACAACTTCAAATTGCCTTCTTGAAAAATTTGCCGCCTTTGGATTTTTTTGGCCATTCCCTACCCCAGGACATTTTTTGAGGGCATGAGTCATTTACAGCCCTGCAGTCCTTGTGAATATTAGTGACCATTAGCAGTAGATGTAAAGCTGCTGTTTGAGGAAACGGCTTTAGGGTGGCAGCATTTCTACGTTGCCAACTCTGCTTGCTAGGGCAACAGAACCTTGCTGCAAGTTGTGCTTTTAGGTTGCAGATTAGAGTGGAATGTGCCAGGACAAACCCCCATAAGTTTTAGCCTCCTTAGTTCTTGTTTGTGTCTTGAAGTTGTAGTTTTTATCAGAGCAAATTTGATTGAAAAATGTCTTTTGTTGTAGGGGTACAGAATCTTGTCCATTTACACATATACATATATCTATTGATCTTTGGGTCCTTTTCCATGTAGGTTATTACAGAGGTTTGAGTAGACCACTCTTGGTATTCCATAGGTCTTTGGGGATTATATATTTTATATGTATTAGTATATGTGTGTTAAGCCCAATATCCTAATTTATCCATTCCTCACACCTTTTCTTTGGCTTAACTATAAGTTTGTCTTCTCAATCTGAGATTGCCTTTCTCTATGGAAATATGTTCATTTTTATGAATTTTCAGATAACATAAGTGATATCATAGGACATTTGTCTTTCGCTTTCTGACTTACTTCACGTTGTGTGATTATCTCTAGGCTCATCTGTGGTGCTGCATATGCCATTCTTTTATTTTTTTTCGAGACTGATATTCCATTCTGTCCATATACCACTTCTTCTTTGTCCATTCATCTGTTTATGGACTTTTTTTTGCTTCCATGTCTTGGCTATTTCAATATTGCTGCAGTGCACATTTGCCTGCCTCTGTCTTTCCGATTCTGGTGGTCTTAGGTTATAGGCCCAAAAGGTGCCCTGCCGCATCATATGGTAGCTCAATTTTTACGTTTAAAAGCAGCTCCATTCAGTTTTCATTAGTGCTGTTACCACTTTACATCCCACCAGCAGCTAGAAGGTACACAGTTCTCTAAAACCCCTTCAGCATTTAGAGTTTGTAGATTTTTTGCTGATGGTCATTTGACTGGTGTGAGCTGAAACATTTTTGGACGTTGGATTTGCATTTGGCTAATAATTCCTTATACTGAGCTTTAGGCATGTCCTTTCTTTTCTTTTCCTTTCCTTTTTTTTTTAAGAGTGAGTACAACTTCCCTCTTCATATTGACTTCTTGCAATATTTGTCATGTGTTGAAATTTCTTTCCTATTTCCTACCCCAAGGCATTTTTTGAGGGCTGGTGTGATTTACAGCTCAGCATTCCTTGTGACTATTAAGCAACCATTAGCACTGGGTTTAAAGCTGCTGTTGTGGGAAACAGACACAAGGCGGCAGCATTATTACGTTCTCAACTCTTGTTATTGGGAAACAGAGTCTTCCTGGAGGTAGTGTTCCGAGGTTGTAAATTAGAGTGGAATGTGCTGGGACAAGCCCCAGAAGTTTATGTCTCCTTATTTATGTTTGTTTTTTAAATTTAATTTCTATTTCTTATCGGAGTAAATTTGATTAGAGTGTTGAGATTGTCTGGCTGTACAGAATCTGCTCAATGATTCATACATATGTCTGTTCATCTTCGGATCCTGTTACCATGTATGTTATTACAGAATGTTGAGTAGACCTCCCTTGGTATTTGGTAGGTGTTTTGTCATTATATATTTTATATGTATTGGTGTTTATATAATTCATATAGTTTATATGTTAAATGTTTATTTACATTGAACATATATTAGTATATGTATGTTAGCCCCATAGTCCTAATGTATCCATCCTCCCACCTTTCATTTTGGCTAACCATTAGTTTGTTTTATAGGTCTGTGAGTGTCTTTTTCTGTGGAAATATGTTTATTGGTAGCAATCTTAGGATAACATGTATACATGATATCATAGGATATTTGTCATTCCCTTTTGACTTACTTAACCTAATATGATTATTTCTAGGCTCATCTGTAGTCCTGAAAACGGCATTGTTCATTTTTTTCCCAAGGCTACTATTCCATTCGGTACGTATACCACTTCTTTTTTGTCCATTTATCTCTTGATGGACATTTTGTTTGCTGCCATGTCTTGGCAATTGTAAATACTGCTGCAATACACGATTTTCCATCCCGTGTCTTTTTTATTCTGGCTTTCACAGGTGACAGCTCCAATAGTGGGCCTTCCGGATCATATGGTGACTCAATTTTTACCTTTAAACGCACTGCCATTCTGTTCCTATTATTGGCTGTTACCACTTTACATCCTACTTAGACCGAGAGGTTACGCTATTCTCCACAACTTCTTCAGCATCTATTGTTTATTGACTTTTTTCTGATGGTCATTCTGACTGGTGTGGGGTGATACCTTTGTGTAGATTGGATTTGCATGCGTCTAATTATTCCTGATGTTTTGCGTTTATCAATGTCCTTTTCATTTTTTTTTAAGATTGAGCTAAACTTACAACTTCAAATTGCCTTCTTGAAAAATTTGCCGCCTTTGGATTATTTTGGCCATTCCCTACCCCAGGACATTTTTTGAGGGCATGAGTCATTTACAGCCCTGCAGTCCTTGTGAATATTAGTGACCATTAGCAGTAGATGTAAAGCTGCTGTTTGAGGAAACGGCCTTAGGGTGGCAGCATTTCTACGTTGCCAACTCTGCTTGCTAGGGCAACAGAACCTTGCTGCAAGTTGTGCTTTTAGGTTGCAGATTAGAGTGGAATGTGCCAGGACAAACCCCCATAAGTTTTAGCCTCCTTAATTCTTGTTTGTGTCTTGAAGTTGTAGTTTTTATCAGAGCAAATTTGATTGAAAAATGTCTTTTGTTGTAGGTGTACAGAATCTTGTCCATTTACACATATACATATATCTATTGATCTTGGGTCCTTTTCCATGTCGGTTATTACAGAGTGTTGAGTAGACCACTCTTGGTATTCCATAGGTCTTTGGGGATTATATATTTTATATGTATTAGTATATGTGTGTTAAGCCCAATATCCTAATTTATCCATTCCTCACACCTTTTCTTTGGCTTAACTATAAGTTTGTCTTCTCAATCTGAGATTGCCTTTCTCTATGGAAATATGTTCATTTTTATGAATTTTCAGATAACATAAGTGATATCATAGGACATTTGTCTTTCGCATTCTGACTTACTTCACGTTGTGTGATTATCTCTAGGCTCATCTGTGGTGCTGCATATGCCATTCTTTTATTTTTTTTCGAGACTGATATTCCATTCTGTCCATATACCACTTCTTCTTTGTCCATTCATCTGTTTATGGACCTTTTTTTTTTTGCTTCCATGTCTTGGTTATTTCAGTATTGCTGCAGTGCACATTTGCCTGCCTCTGTCTTTCCGATTCTGGTGGTCTTAGGTTATAGGCCCAAAAGGTGCCCTGCCGCATCATATGGTAGCTCAATTTTTATCTTTTAAAGCAGCTCCATTCAGTTTCTGTTAGTGCTGTTACCACTTTACATCCCACCATCAGCTAGAAGGAACACAGTTCTCTAAAACGCCTTCAGCATTTATAGTTTGTAGAATTTTTGCTGATGGTCATATGACTGGTGTGAGCTGAAACATTTTTGGACATTGGATTTGCACGTGGCTAATAATTCCGTGTACTGAGCTTTCGGAATGTCCTTTTTTTCTTTTCCTTTTTTTTTTGAAAAGCGACTGCAACTTCCCTCTTCATATTGACTTCTTGAAAATTTTGTCATGTGTTGAATTTTCTTGCCTATTCCCTACCCCAGGGCATTTTTTGAGGGCAGGTGTCATTTACAGCCCTGCAGTCCTTGTGACTATTTAGCAACCATTACCACTGGGTTTAAAGCTGCTGTTGTGGGAAACAGCCACAAGGCGGCAGCATTATTACGTTCTCAACTCTTGTTACTAGGGCAACAGAGTCTTCCTGGAGGTAGTGTTCCGAGGTTGTAAATTAGAGTGGAATGTGCTGGGACAAGCCCCCAGAAGTTTATGTCTCCTTACTTATGTTTGTTTTTTAAATTTAATTTCTATTTCTTATCGGAGTAAATTTGATTAGAGTGTTGTGATTGTCTGGCTGTACAGAATCTGCTCAATGATTCATACATATGTCTGTTCATCTTCGGATCCTGTTACCATGTATGTTATTACAGAATGTTGAGTAGACCTCCCTTGGTATTTGGTAGGTGTTTTGTCATTATTTATTTTATATGTATTGGTGTTTATATAATTCATATAGTTTATATGTTATATGTTTATTTACATTGAACATATATTAGTATATGTATGTTAGCCCCATAGTCCTAATGTGTCCATCCTCCCACCTTTCATTTTGGCTAACCATTAGTTTGTTTTATAGGTCTGTGAGTGTCTTTTTCTGTGGAAATATGTTCATTGGTAGCAATCTTAGGATAACATGTATACATGATATCATAGGATATTTGTCATTCCCTTTTGACTCACTTAACCTAATATGATTATTTCTAGGCTCATCTGTAGTCCTGAAAACGGCATTGTTCATTTTTTTCCCAAGGCTACTATTCCATTCGGTACGTATACCACTTCTTCTTTGTCCATTTATCTCTTGATGGACATTTTGTTTGCTGCCATGTCTTGGCAATTGTAAATACTGCTGCAATACACGATTTTCCATCCCGTGTCTTTTTTATTCTGGCTTTCACAGGTGACAGCTCCAATGGTGGGCCTTCCGGATCATATGGTGACTCAATTTTTACCTTTAAACGCACTGCCATTCTGTTCCTATTATTGGCTGTTACCACTTTACATCCTACTTAGACTGAGAGGTTACGCTATTCTCCACAACTTCTTCAGCATCTATTGTTTATTGACTTTTTGCTGATGGTCATTCTGACTGGTGTGGGGTGATACCTTTGTGTAGATTGGATTTGCATGCGTTTAATTATTCCTGATGTTTTGCGTTTATCAATGTCCTTTTCATTTTTTTTTAAGATTGAGCTAAACTTACAACTTCAAATTGCCTTCTTGAAAAATTTGCCGCCTTTGGATTATTTTGGCCATTCCCTACCCCAGGACATTTTTTGAGGGCATGAGTCATTTACAGCCCTGCAGTCCTTGTGAATATTAGTGACCATTAGCAGTAGATGTAAAGCTGCTGTTTGAGGAAACGGCCTTAGGGTGGCAGCATTTCTACGTTGCCAACTCTGCTTGCTAGGGCAACAGAACCTTGCTGCAAGTTGTGCTTTTAGGTTGCAGATTAGAGTGGAATGTGCCAGGACAAACCCCCATAAGTTTTAGCCTCCTTAATTCTTGTTTGTGTCTTGAAGTTGTAGTTTTTATCAGAGCAAATTTGATTGAAAAATGTCTTTTGTTGTAGGTGTACAGAATCTTGTCCATTTACACATATAGATATATCTATTGATCTTTGGGTCCTTTTCCATGTAGGTTATTACAGAGTGTTGAGTAGACCACTCTTGGTATTCCATAGGTCTTTGGGGATTATATATTTTATATGTATTAGTATATGTGTGTTAAGCCCAATATCCTAATTTATCCATTCCTCACACCTTTTCTTTGGCTTAACTATAAGTTTGTCTTCTCAATCTGAGATTGCCTTTCTCTATGGAAATATGTTCATTTTTATGAATTTTCAGATAACATAAGTGATATCATAGGACATTTGTCTTTCGCATTCTGACTTACTTCACGTTGTGTGATTATCTCTAGGCTCATCTGTGGTGCTGCATATGCCATTCTTTTATTTTTTTTCGAGACTGATATTCCATTCTGTCCATATACCACTTCTTCTTTGTCCATTCATCTGTTTATGGACCTTTTTTTTTTGCTTCCATGTCTTGGTTATTTCAGTATTGCTGCAGTGCACATTTGCCTGCCTCTGTCTTTCCGATTCTGGTGGTCTTAGGTTATAGGCCCACAAGGTGCCCTGCCGCATCATATGGTAGCTCAATTTTTATCTTTTAAAGCAGCTCCATTCAGTTTCCGTTAGTGCTGTTACCACTTTACATCCCACCATCAGCTAGAAGGAACACAGTTCTCTAAAACGCCTTCAGCATTTATAGTTTGTAGACTTTTTGCTGATGGTCATATGACTGGTGTGAGCTGAAACATTTTTGGACATTGGATTTGCACGTGGCTAATAATTCCGTGTACTGAGCTTTAGGCATGTCCTTTCTTTTCTTTTCCTTTTTTTTTTAAAGAGTGACTGCAACTTCCCTCTTCATATTGACTTCTTGAAAATCTTGTCATGTGTTGAATTTTTTGCCTATTCCCTACCCCAGGGCATTTTTTGAGGGCAGGTGTCATTTACAGCCCTGCAGTCCTTGTGACTATTTAGCAACCGTTACCACTGGGTTTAAAGCTGCTGTTGTGGGAAACAGCCACAAGGCGGCAGCATTATTACGTTCTCAACTCTTGTTACTAGGGCAACAGAGTCTTCCTGGAGGTAGTGTTCCGAGGTTGTAAATTAGAGTGGAATGTGCTGGGACAAGCCCCCAGAAGTTTATGTCTCCTTACTTATGTTTGTTTTTTAAATTTAATTTCTATTTCTTATCGGAGTAAATTTGATTAGAGTGTTGTGATTGTCTGGCTGTACAGAATCTGCTCAATGATTCATACATATGTCTGTTCATCTTCGGATCCTGTTACCATGTATGTTATTACAGAATGTTGAGTAGACCTCCCTTGGTATTTGGTAGGTGTTTTGTCATTATTTATTTTATATGTATTGGTGTTTATATAATTCATATAGTTTATATGTTATATGTTTATTTACATTGAACATATATTAGTATATGTATGTTAGCCCCATAGTCCTAATGTGTCCATCCTCCCACCTTTCATTTTGGCTAACCATTAGTTTGTTTTATAGGTCTGTGAGTGTCTTTTTCTGTGGAAATATGTTCATTGGTAGCAATCTTAGGATAACATGTATACATGATATCATAGGATATTTGTCATTCCCTTTTGACTCACTTAACCTAATATGATTATTTCTAGGCTCATCTGTAGTCCTGAAAACGGCATTGTTCATTTTTTTCCCAAGGCTACTATTCCATTCGGTACGTATACCACTTCTTCTTTGTCCATTTATCTCTTGATGGACATTTTGTTTGCTGCCATGTCTTGGCAATTGTAAATACTGCTGCAATACACGATTTTCCATCCCGTGTCTTTTTTATTCTGGCTTTCACAGGTGACAGCTCCAATGGTGGGCCTTCCGGATCATATGGTGACTCAATTTTTACCTTTAAACGCACTGCCATTCTGTTCCTATTATTGGCTGTTACCACTTTACATCCTACTTAGACTGAGAGGTTACGCTATTCTCCACAACTTCTTCAGCATCTATTGTTTATTGACTTTTTGCTGATGGTCATTCTGACTGGTGTGGGGTGATACCTTTGTGTAGATTGGATTTGCATGCGTTTAATTATTCCTGATGTTTTGCGTTTATCAATGTCCTTTTCATTTTTTTTTAAGATTGAGCTAAACTTACAACTTCAAATTGCCTTCTTGAAAAATTTGCCGCCTTTGGATTATTTTGGCCATTCCCTACCCCAGGACATTTTTTGAGGGCATGAGTCATTTACAGCCCTGCAGTCCTTGTGAATATTAGTGACCATTAGCAGTAGATGTAAAGCTGCTGTTTGAGGAAACGGCCTTAGGGTGGCAGCATTTCTACGTTGCCAACTCTGCTTGCTAGGGCAACAGAACCTTGCTGCAAGTTGTGCTTTTAGGTTGCAGATTAGAGTGGAATGTGCCAGGACAAACCCCCATAAGTTTTAGCCTCCTTAATTCTTGTTTGTGTCTTGAAGTTGTAGTTTTTATCAGAGCAAATTTGATTGAAAAATGTCTTTTGTTGTAGGTGTACAGAATCTTGTCCATTTACACATATAGATATATCTATTGATCTTTGGGTCCTTTTCCATGTAGGTTATTACAGAGTGTTGAGTAGACCACTCTTGGTATTCCATAGGTCTTTGGGGATTATATATTTTATATGTATTAGTATATGTGTGTTAAGCCCAATATCCTAATTTATCCATTCCTCACACCTTTTCTTTGGCTTAACTATAAGTTTGTCTTCTCAATCTGAGATTGCCTTTCTCTATGGAAATATGTTCATTTTTATGAATTTTCAGATAACATAAGTGATATCATAGGACATTTGTCTTTCGCATTCTGACTTACTTCACGTTGTGTGATTATCTCTAGGCTCATCTGTGGTGCTGCATATGCCATTCTTTTATTTTTTTTCGAGACTGATATTCCATTCTGTCCATATACCACTTCTTCTTTGTCCATTCATCTGTTTATGGACCTTTTTTTTTTGCTTCCATGTCTTGGTTATTTCAGTATTGCTGCAGTGCACATTTGCCTGCCTCTGTCTTTCCGATTCTGGTGGTCTTAGGTTATAGGCCCACAAGGTGCCCTGCCGCATCATATGGTAGCTCAATTTTTATCTTTTAAAGCAGCTCCATTCAGTTTCCGTTAGTGCTGTTACCACTTTACATCCCACCATCAGCTAGAAGGAACACAGTTCTCTAAAACGCCTTCAGCATTTATAGTTTGTAGACTTTTTGCTGATGGTCATATGACTGGTGTGAGCTGAAACATTTTTGGACATTGGATTTGCACGTGGCTAATAATTCCGTGTACTGAACTTTCGGAATGTCCTTTTTTTTCTTTTCCTTTTTTTTTTTTAAAGAGCGACTGCAACTTCCCTCTTCATATTGACTTCTTGAAAATTTTGTCATGTGTTGAATTTTTTGCCTATTCCCTACCCCAGGGCATTTTTTGAGGGCAGGTGTCATTTACAGCCCTGCAGTCCTTGTGACTATTTAGCAACCGTTACCATTGGGTTTAAAGCTGCTGTTGTGGGAAACAGCCACAAGGCGGCAGCATTATTACGTTCTCAACTCTTGTTACTAGGGCAACAGAGTCTTCCTGGAGGTAGTGTGCCGAGGTTGTAAATTAGAGTGGAATGTGCTGGGACAAGCCCCCAGAAGTTTATGTCTCCTTACTTATGTTTGTTTTTTAAATTTAATTTCTATTTCTTATCGGAGTAAATTTGATTAGAGTGTTGTGATTGTCTGGCTGTACAGAATCTGCTCAATGATTCATACATATGTCTGTTCATCTTCGGATCCTGTTACCATGTATGTTATTACAGAATGTTGAGTAGACCTCCCTTGGTATTTGGTAGGTGTTTTGTCATTATATATTTTATATGTATTGGTGATTATATAATTCATATAGTTTATATGTTATATGTTTATTTACATTGAACATATATTAGTATATGTATGTTAGCCCCATAGTCCTAATGTATCCATCCTCCCACCTTTCATTTTGGCTCACCATTAGTTTGTTTTATAGGTCTGTGAGTGTCTTTTTCTGTGGAAATATGTTCATTGGTAGCAATCTTAGGATAACATGTATACATGATATCATAGGATATTTGTCATTCCCTTTTGACTCACTTAACCTAATATGATTATTTCTAGGCTCATCTGTAGTCCTGAAAACGGCATTGTTCATTTTTTTCCCAAGGCTACTATTCCATTCGGTACGTATACCACTTCTTCTTTGTCCATTTATCTCTTGATGGACATTTTGTTTGCTGCCATGTCTTGGCAATTGTAAATACTGCTGCAATACACGATTTTCCATCCCGTGTCTTTTTTATTCTGGCTTTCACAAGTGACAGCTCCAATGGTGGGCCTTCCGGATCATATGGTGACTCAATTTTTACCTTTAAACGCACTGCCATTCTGTTCCTATTATTGGCTGTTACCACTTTACATCCTACTTAGACCGAGAGGTTACGCTATTCTCCACAACTTCTTCAGCATCTATTGTTTATTGACTTTTTTCTGATGGTCATTCTGACTGGTGTGGGGTGATACCTTTGTGTAGATTGGATTTGCATGCGTCTAATTATTCCTGATGTTTTGCGTTTATCACTGTCCTTTTCATTTTTTTTTTAAGATTGAGCTAAACTTACAACTTCAAATTGCCTTCTTGAAAAATTTGCCGCCTTTGGATTATTTTGGCCATTCCCTACCCCAGGACATTTTTTGAGGGCATGAGTCATTTACAGCCCTGCAGTCCTTGTGAATATTAGTGACCATTAGCAGTAGATGTAAAGCTGCTGTTTGAGGAAACGGCTTTAGGGTGGCAGCATTTCTACGTTGCCAACTCTGCTTGCTAGGGCAACAGAACCTTGCTGCAAGTTGTGCTTTTAGGTTGCAGATTAGAGTGGAATGTGCCAGGACAAACCCCCATAAGTTTTAGCCTCCTTAGTTCTTGTTTGTGTCTTGAAGTTGTAGTTTTTATCAGAGCAAATTTGATTGAAAAATGTCTTTTGTTGTAGGGGTACAGAATCTTGTCCATTTACACATATACATATATCTATTGATCTTTGGGTCCTTTTCCATGTAGGTTATTACAGAGGTTTGAGTAGACCACTCTTGGTATTCCATAGGTCTTTGGGGATTATATATTTTATATGTATTAGTATATGTGTGTTAAGCCCAATATCCTAATTTATCCATTCCTCACACCTTTTCTTTGGCTTAACTATAAGTTTGTCTTCTCAATCTGAGATTGCCTTTCTCTATGGAAATATGTTCATTTTTATGAATTTTCAGATAACATAAGTGATATCATAGGACATTTGTCTTTCGCTTTCTGACTTACTTCACGTTGTGTGATTATCTCTAGGCTCATCTGTGGTGCTGCATATGCCATTCTTTTATTTTTTTTCGAGACTGATATTCCATTCTGTCCATATACCACTTCTTCTTTGTCCATTCATCTGTTTATGGACTTTTTTTTGCTTCCATGTCTTGGCTATTTCAATATTGCTGCAGTGCACATTTGCCTGCCTCTGTCTTTCCGATTCTGGTGGTCTTAGGTTATAGGCCCAAAAGGTGCCCTGCCGCATCATATGGTAGCTCAATTTTTACGTTTAAAAGCAGCTCCATTCAGTTTTCATTAGTGCTGTTACCACTTTACATCCCACCAGCAGCTAGAAGGTACACAGTTCTCTAAAACCCCTTCAGCATTTAGAGTTTGTAGATTTTTTGCTGATGGTCATTTGACTGGTGTGAGCTGAAACATTTTTGGACGTTGGATTTGCATTTGGCTAATAATTCCTTATACTGAGCTTTAGGCATGTCCTTTCTTTTCTTTTCCTTTCCTTTTTTTTTTAAGAGTGAGTACAACTTCCCTCTTCATATTGACTTCTTGCAATATTTGTCATGTGTTGAAATTTCTTTCCTATTTCCTACCCCAAGGCATTTTTTGAGGGCTGGTGTGATTTACAGCTCAGCATTCCTTGTGACTATTAAGCAACCATTAGCACTGGGTTTAAAGCTGCTGTTGTGGGAAACAGACACAAGGCGGCAGCATTATTACGTTCTCAACTCTTGTTATTGGGAAACAGAGTCTTCCTGGAGGTAGTGTTCCGAGGTTGTAAATTAGAGTGGAATGTGCTGGGACAAGCCCCAGAAGTTTATGTCTCCTTATTTATGTTTGTTTTTTAAATTTAATTTCTATTTCTTATCGGAGTAAATTTGATTAGAGTGTTGAGATTGTCTGGCTGTACAGAATCTGCTCAATGATTCATACATATGTCTGTTCATCTTCGGATCCTGTTACCATGTATGTTATTACAGAATGTTGAGTAGACCTCCCTTGGTATTTGGTAGGTGTTTTGTCATTATATATTTTATATGTATTGGTGTTTATATAATTCATATAGTTTATATGTTAAATGTTTATTTACATTGAACATATATTAGTATATGTATGTTAGCCCCATAGTCCTAATGTATCCATCCTCCCACCTTTCATTTTGGCTAACCATTAGTTTGTTTTATAGGTCTGTGAGTGTCTTTTTCTGTGGAAATATGTTTATTGGTAGCAATCTTAGGATAACATGTATACATGATATCATAGGATATTTGTCATTCCCTTTTGACTTACTTAACCTAATATGATTATTTCTAGGCTCATCTGTAGTCCTGAAAACGGCATTGTTCATTTTTTTCCCAAGGCTACTATTCCATTCGGTACGTATACCACTTCTTTTTTGTCCATTTATCTCTTGATGGACATTTTGTTTGCTGCCATGTCTTGGCAATTGTAAATACTGCTGCAATACACGATTTTCCATCCCGTGTCTTTTTTATTCTGGCTTTCACAGGTGACAGCTCCAATAGTGGGCCTTCCGGAT
The DNA here is from genome assembly GCF_028564815.1 of Eubalaena glacialis. NCBI lineage: Eukaryota > Metazoa > Chordata > Mammalia > Artiodactyla > Balaenidae > Eubalaena > Eubalaena glacialis. Next base: position 71,842,267 of record NC_083718.1, on the reverse strand, counting down.
CATATGGTGACTCAATTTTTACCTTTAAACGCACTGCCATTCTGTTCCTATTATTGGCTGTTACCACTTTACATCCTACTTAGACCGAGAGGTTACGCTATTCTCCACAACTTCTTCAGCATCTATTGTTTATTGACTTTTTTCTGATGGTCATTCTGACTGGTGTGGGGTGATACCTTTGTGTAGATTGGATTTGCATGCGTCTAATTATTCCTGATGTTTTGCGTTTATCAATGTCCTTTTCATTTTTTTTTAAGATTGAGCTAAACTTACAACTTCAAATTGCCTTCTTGAAAAATTTGCCGCCTTTGGATTATTTTGGCCATTCCCTACCCCAGGACATTTTTTGAGGGCATGAGTCATTTACAGCCCTGCAGTCCTTGTGAATATTAGTGACCATTAGCAGTAGATGTAAAGCTGCTGTTTGAGGAAACGGCCTTAGGGTGGCAGCATTTCTACGTTGCCAACTCTGCTTGCTAGGGCAACAGAACCTTGCTGCAAGTTGTGCTTTTAGGTTGCAGATTAGAGTGGAATGTGCCAGGACAAACCCCCATAAGTTTTAGCCTCCTTAATTCTTGTTTGTGTCTTGAAGTTGTAGTTTTTATCAGAGCAAATTTGATTGAAAAATGTCTTTTGTTGTAGGTGTACAGAATCTTGTCCATTTACACATATACATATATCTATTGATCTTGGGTCCTTTTCCATGTCGGTTATTACAGAGTGTTGAGTAGACCACTCTTGGTATTCCATAGGTCTTTGGGGATTATATATTTTATATGTATTAGTATATGTGTGTTAAGCCCAATATCCTAATTTATCCATTCCTCACACCTTTTCTTTGGCTTAACTATAAGTTTGTCTTCTCAATCTGAGATTGCCTTTCTCTATGGAAATATGTTCATTTTTATGAATTTTCAGATAACATAAGTGATATCATAGGACATTTGTCTTTCGCATTCTGACTTACTTCACGTTGTGTGATTATCTCTAGGCTCATCTGTGGTGCTGCATATGCCATTCTTTTATTTTTTTTCGAGACTGATATTCCATTCTGTCCATATACCACTTCTTCTTTGTCCATTCATCTGTTTATGGACCTTTTTTTTTTTGCTTCCATGTCTTGGTTATTTCAGTATTGCTGCAGTGCACATTTGCCTGCCTCTGTCTTTCCGATTCTGGTGGTCTTAGGTTATAGGCCCAAAAGGTGCCCTGCCGCATCATATGGTAGCTCAATTTTTATCTTTTAAAGCAGCTCCATTCAGTTTCTGTTAGTGCTGTTACCACTTTACATCCCACCATCAGCTAGAAGGAACACAGTTCTCTAAAACGCCTTCAGCATTTATAGTTTGTAGAATTTTTGCTGATGGTCATATGACTGGTGTGAGCTGAAACATTTTTGGACATTGGATTTGCACGTGGCTAATAATTCCGTGTACTGAGCTTTCGGAATGTCCTTTTTTTCTTTTCCTTTTTTTTTTGAAAAGCGACTGCAACTTCCCTCTTCATATTGACTTCTTGAAAATTTTGTCATGTGTTGAATTTTCTTGCCTATTCCCTACCCCAGGGCATTTTTTGAGGGCAGGTGTCATTTACAGCCCTGCAGTCCTTGTGACTATTTAGCAACCGTTACCACTGGGTTTAAAGCTGCTGTTGTGGGAAACAGCCACAAGGCGGCAGCATTATTACGTTCTCAACTCTTGTTACTAGGGCAACAGAGTCTTCCTGGAGGTAGTGTTCCGAGGTTGTAAATTAGAGTGGAATGTGCTGGGACAAGCCCCCAGAAGTTTATGTCTCCTTACTTATGTTTGTTTTTTAAATTTAATTTCTATTTCTTATCGGAGTAAATTTGATTAGAGTGTTGTGATTGTCTGGCTGTACAGAATCTGCTCAATGATTCATACATATGTCTGTTCATCTTCGGATCCTGTTACCATGTATGTTATTACAGAATGTTGAGTAGACCTCCCTTGGTATTTGGTAGGTGTTTTGTCATTATTTATTTTATATGTATTGGTGTTTATATAATTCATATAGTTTATATGTTATATGTTTATTTACATTGAACATATATTAGTATATGTATGTTAGCCCCATAGTCCTAATGTGTCCATCCTCCCACCTTTCATTTTGGCTAACCATTAGTTTGTTTTATAGGTCTGTGAGTGTCTTTTTCTGTGGAAATATGTTCATTGGTAGCAATCTTAGGATAACATGTATACATGATATCATAGGATATTTGTCATTCCCTTTTGACTCACTTAACCTAATATGATTATTTCTAGGCTCATCTGTAGTCCTGAAAACGGCATTGTTCATTTTTTTCCCAAGGCTACTATTCCATTCGGTACGTATACCACTTCTTCTTTGTCCATTTATCTCTTGATGGACATTTTGTTTGCTGCCATGTCTTGGCAATTGTAAATACTGCTGCAATACACGATTTTCCATCCCGTGTCTTTTTTATTCTGGCTTTCACAGGTGACAGCTCCAATGGTGGGCCTTCCGGATCATATGGTGACTCAATTTTTACCTTTAAACGCACTGCCATTCTGTTCCTATTATTGGCTGTTACCACTTTACATCCTACTTAGACTGAGAGGTTACGCTATTCTCCACAACTTCTTCAGCATCTATTGTTTATTGACTTTTTGCTGATGGTCATTCTGACTGGTGTGGGGTGATACCTTTGTGTAGATTGGATTTGCATGCGTTTAATTATTCCTGATGTTTTGCGTTTATCAATGTCCTTTTCATTTTTTTTTAAGATTGAGCTAAACTTACAACTTCAAATTGCCTTCTTGAAAAATTTGCCGCCTTTGGATTATTTTGGCCATTCCCTACCCCAGGACATTTTTTGAGGGCATGAGTCATTTACAGCCCTGCAGTCCTTGTGAATATTAGTGACCATTAGCAGTAGATGTAAAGCTGCTGTTTGAGGAAACGGCCTTAGGGTGGCAGCATTTCTACGTTGCCAACTCTGCTTGCTAGGGCAACAGAACCTTGCTGCAAGTTGTGCTTTTAGGTTGCAGATTAGAGTGGAATGTGCCAGGACAAACCCCCATAAGTTTTAGCCTCCTTAATTCTTGTTTGTGTCTTGAAGTTGTAGTTTTTATCAGAGCAAATTTGATTGAAAAATGTCTTTTGTTGTAGGTGTACAGAATCTTGTCCATTTACACATATAGATATATCTATTGATCTTTGGGTCCTTTTCCATGTAGGTTATTACAGAGTGTTGAGTAGACCACTCTTGGTATTCCATAGGTCTTTGGGGATTATATATTTTATATGTATTAGTATATGTGTGTTAAGCCCAATATCCTAATTTATCCATTCCTCACACCTTTTCTTTGGCTTAACTATAAGTTTGTCTTCTCAATCTGAGATTGCCTTTCTCTATGGAAATATGTTCATTTTTATGAATTTTCAGATAACATAAGTGATATCATAGGACATTTGTCTTTCGCATTCTGACTTACTTCACGTTGTGTGATTATCTCTAGGCTCATCTGTGGTGCTGCATATGCCATTCTTTTATTTTTTTTCGAGACTGATATTCCATTCTGTCCATATACCACTTCTTCTTTGTCCATTCATCTGTTTATGGACCTTTTTTTTTTGCTTCCATGTCTTGGTTATTTCAGTATTGCTGCAGTGCACATTTGCCTGCCTCTGTCTTTCCGATTCTGGTGGTCTTAGGTTATAGGCCCACAAGGTGCCCTGCCGCATCATATGGTAGCTCAATTTTTATCTTTTAAAGCAGCTCCATTCAGTTTCCGTTAGTGCTGTTACCACTTTACATCCCACCATCAGCTAGAAGGAACACAGTTCTCTAAAACGCCTTCAGCATTTATAGTTTGTAGACTTTTTGCTGATGGTCATATGACTGGTGTGAGCTGAAACATTTTTGGACATTGGATTTGCACGTGGCTAATAATTCCGTGTACTGAGCTTTAGGCATGTCCTTTCTTTTCTTTTCCTTTTTTTTTTAAAGAGTGACTGCAACTTCCCTCTTCATATTGACTTCTTGAAAATCTTGTCATGTGTTGAATTTTTTGCCTATTCCCTACCCCAGGGCATTTTTTGAGGGCAGGTGTCATTTACAGCCCTGCAGTCCTTGTGACTATTTAGCAACCGTTACCACTGGGTTTAAAGCTGCTGTTGTGGGAAACAGCCACAAGGCGGCAGCATTATTACGTTCTCAACTCTTGTTACTAGGGCAACAGAGTCTTCCTGGAGGTAGTGTTCCGAGGTTGTAAATTAGAGTGGAATGTGCTGGGACAAGCCCCCAGAAGTTTATGTCTCCTTACTTATGTTTGTTTTTTAAATTTAATTTCTATTTCTTATCGGAGTAAATTTGATTAGAGTGTTGTGATTGTCTGGCTGTACAGAATCTGCTCAATGATTCATACATATGTCTGTTCATCTTCGGATCCTGTTACCATGTATGTTATTACAGAATGTTGAGTAGACCTCCCTTGGTATTTGGTAGGTGTTTTGTCATTATTTATTTTATATGTATTGGTGTTTATATAATTCATATAGTTTATATGTTATATGTTTATTTACATTGAACATATATTAGTATATGTATGTTAGCCCCATAGTCCTAATGTGTCCATCCTCCCACCTTTCATTTTGGCTAACCATTAGTTTGTTTTATAGGTCTGTGAGTGTCTTTTTCTGTGGAAATATGTTCATTGGTAGCAATCTTAGGATAACATGTATACATGATATCATAGGATATTTGTCATTCCCTTTTGACTCACTTAACCTAATATGATTATTTCTAGGCTCATCTGTAGTCCTGAAAACGGCATTGTTCATTTTTTTCCCAAGGCTACTATTCCATTCGGTACGTATACCACTTCTTCTTTGTCCATTTATCTCTTGATGGACATTTTGTTTGCTGCCATGTCTTGGCAATTGTAAATACTGCTGCAATACACGATTTTCCATCCCGTGTCTTTTTTATTCTGGCTTTCACAGGTGACAGCTCCAATGGTGGGCCTTCCGGATCATATGGTGACTCAATTTTTACCTTTAAACGCACTGCCATTCTGTTCCTATTATTGGCTGTTACCACTTTACATCCTACTTAGACTGAGAGGTTACGCTATTCTCCACAACTTCTTCAGCATCTATTGTTTATTGACTTTTTGCTGATGGTCATTCTGACTGGTGTGGGGTGATACCTTTGTGTAGATTGGATTTGCATGCGTTTAATTATTCCTGATGTTTTGCGTTTATCAATGTCCTTTTCATTTTTTTTTAAGATTGAGCTAAACTTACAACTTCAAATTGCCTTCTTGAAAAATTTGCCGCCTTTGGATTATTTTGGCCATTCCCTACCCCAGGACATTTTTTGAGGGCATGAGTCATTTACAGCCCTGCAGTCCTTGTGAATATTAGTGACCATTAGCAGTAGATGTAAAGCTGCTGTTTGAGGAAACGGCCTTAGGGTGGCAGCATTTCTACGTTGCCAACTCTGCTTGCTAGGGCAACAGAACCTTGCTGCAAGTTGTGCTTTTAGGTTGCAGATTAGAGTGGAATGTGCCAGGACAAACCCCCATAAGTTTTAGCCTCCTTAATTCTTGTTTGTGTCTTGAAGTTGTAGTTTTTATCAGAGCAAATTTGATTGAAAAATGTCTTTTGTTGTAGGTGTACAGAATCTTGTCCATTTACACATATAGATATATCTATTGATCTTTGGGTCCTTTTCCATGTAGGTTATTACAGAGTGTTGAGTAGACCACTCTTGGTATTCCATAGGTCTTTGGGGATTATATATTTTATATGTATTAGTATATGTGTGTTAAGCCCAATATCCTAATTTATCCATTCCTCACACCTTTTCTTTGGCTTAACTATAAGTTTGTCTTCTCAATCTGAGATTGCCTTTCTCTATGGAAATATGTTCATTTTTATGAATTTTCAGATAACATAAGTGATATCATAGGACATTTGTCTTTCGCATTCTGACTTACTTCACGTTGTGTGATTATCTCTAGGCTCATCTGTGGTGCTGCATATGCCATTCTTTTATTTTTTTTCGAGACTGATATTCCATTCTGTCCATATACCACTTCTTCTTTGTCCATTCATCTGTTTATGGACCTTTTTTTTTTGCTTCCATGTCTTGGTTATTTCAGTATTGCTGCAGTGCACATTTGCCTGCCTCTGTCTTTCCGATTCTGGTGGTCTTAGGTTATAGGCCCACAAGGTGCCCTGCCGCATCATATGGTAGCTCAATTTTTATCTTTTAAAGCAGCTCCATTCAGTTTCCGTTAGTGCTGTTACCACTTTACATCCCACCATCAGCTAGAAGGAACACAGTTCTCTAAAACGCCTTCAGCATTTATAGTTTGTAGACTTTTTGCTGATGGTCATATGACTGGTGTGAGCTGAAACATTTTTGGACATTGGATTTGCACGTGGCTAATAATTCCGTGTACTGAGCTTTAGGCATGTCCTTTCTTTTCTTTTCCTTTTTTTTTTAAAGAGTGACTGCAACTTCCCTCTTCATATTGACTTCTTGAAAATCTTGTCATGTGTTGAATTTTTTGCCTATTCCCTACCCCAGGGCATTTTTTGAGGGCAGGTGTCATTTACAGCCCTGCAGTCCTTGTGACTATTTAGCAACCGTTACCACTGGGTTTAAAGCTGCTGTTGTGGGAAACAGCCACAAGGCGGCAGCATTATTACGTTCTCAACTCTTGTTATTAGGGCAACAGAGTCTTCCTGGAGGTAGTGTGCTGAGGTTGTAAATTAGAGTGGAATGTGCTGGGACAAGCCCCCAGAAGTTTATGTCTCCTTACTTATGTTTGTTTTTTAAATTTAATTTCTATTTCTTATCAGAGTAAATTTGATTAGAGTGTTGTGATTGTCTGGCTGTACAGAATCTGCTCAATGATTCATACATATGTCTGTTCATCTTCGGATCCTGTTACCATGTATGTTATTACAGAATGTTGAGTAGACCTCCCTTGGTATTTGGTAGGTGTTTTGTCATTATATATTTTATATGTATTGGTGATTATATAATTCATATAGTTTATATGTTATATGTTTATTTACATTGAACATATATTAGTATATGTATGTTAGCCCCATAGTCCTAATGTATCCATCCTCCCACCTTTCATTTTGGCTAACCATTAGTTTGTTTTATAGGTCTGTGAGTGTCTTTTTCTGTGGAAATATGTTCATTGGTAGCAATCTTAGGATAACATGTATACATGATATCATAGGATATTTGTCATTCCCTTTTGACTCACTTAACCTAATATGATTATTGCTAGGCTCATCTGTAGTCCTGAAAACGGCATTGTTCATTTTTTTCCCAAGGCTACTATTCCATTCGGTACGTATACCACTTCTTCTTTGTCCATTTATCTCTTGATGGACATTTTGTTTGCTGCCATGTCTTGGCAATTGTAAATACTGCTGCAATACACGATTTTCCATCCCGTGTCTTTTTTATTCTGGCTTTCACAGGTGACAGCTCCAATAGTGGGCCTTCCGGATCATATGGTGACTCAATTTTTACCTTTAAACGCACTGCCATTCTGTTCCTATTATTGGCTGTTACCACTTTACATCCTACTTAGACCGAGAGGTTACGCTATTCTCCACAACTTCTTCAGCATCTATTGTTTATTGACTTTTTGCTGATGGTCATTCTGACTGGTGTGGGGTGATACCTTTGTGTAGATTGGATTTGCATGCGTCTAATTATTCCTGATGTTTTGCGTTTATCACTGTCCTTTTCATTTTTTTTTAAGATTGAGCTAAACTTACAACTTCAAATTGCCTTCTTGAAAAATTTGCCGCCTTTGGATTTTTTTGGCCATTCCCTACCCCAGGACATTTTTTGAGGGCATGAGTCATTTACAGCCCTGCAGTCCTTGTGAATATTAGTGACCATTAGCAGTAGATGTAAAGCTGCTGTTTGAGGAAACGGCCTTAGGGTGGCAGCATTTCTACGTTGCCAACTCTGCTTGCTAGGGCAACAGAACCTTGCTGCAAGTTGTGCTTTTAGGTTGCAGATTAGAGTGGAATGTGCCAGGACAAACCCCCATAAGTTTTAGCCTCCTTAGTTCTTGTTTGTGTCTTGAAGTTGTAGTTTTTATCAGAGCAAATTTGATTGAAAAATGTCTTTTGTTGTAGGTGTACAGAATCTTGTCCATTTACACATATACATATATCTATTGATCTTTGGGTCCTTTTCCATGTAGGTTATTACAGAGGTTTGAGTAGACCACTCTTGGTATTCCATAGGTCTTTGGGGATTATATATTTTATATGTATTAGTATATGTGTGTTAAGCCCAATATCCTAATTTATCCATTCCTCACACCTTTTCTTTGGCTTAACTATAAGTTTGTCTTCTCAATCTGAGATTGCCTTTCTCTATGGAAATATGTTCATTTTTATGAATTTTCAGATAACATAAGTGATATCATAGGACATTTGTCTTTCGCTTTCTGACTTACTTCACGTTGTGTGATTATCTCTAGGCTCATCTGTGGTGCTGCATATGCCATTCTTTTATTTTTTTTCGAGACTGATATTCCATTCTGTCCATATACCACTTCTTCTTTGTCCATTCATCTGTTTATGGACTTTTTTTTGCTTCCATGTCTTGGCTATTTCAATATTGCTGCAGTGCACATTTGCCTGCCTCTGTCTTTCCGATTCTGGTGGTCTTAGGTTATAGGCCCAAAAGGTGCCCTGCCGCATCATATGGTAGCTCAATTTTTACCTTTAAAAGCAGCTCCATTCAGTTTTCATTAGTGCTGTTACCACTTTACATCCCACCAGCAGCTAGAAGGTACACAGTTCTCTAAAACCCCTTCAGCATTTAGAGTTTGTAGATTTTTTGCTGATGGTCATTTGACTGGTGTGAGCTGAAACATTTTTGGACGTTGGATTTGCATTTGGCTAATAATTCCTTATACTGAGCTTTAGGCATGTCCTTTCTTTTCTTTTCCTTTCCTTTTTTTTTTAAGAGTGAGTACAACTTCCCTCTTCATATTGACTTCTTGCAATATTTGTCATGTGTTGAAATTTCTTTCCTATTTCCTACCCCAAGGCATTTTTTGAGGGCTGGTGTGATTTACAGCTCAGCATTCCTTGTGACTATTAAGCAACCATTAGCACTGGGTTTAAAGCTGCTGTTGTGGGAAACAGACACAAGGCGGCAGCATTATTACGTTCTCAACTCTTGTTATTGGGAAACAGAGTCTTCCTGGAGGTAGTTTTCCGAGGTTGTAAATTAGAGTGGAATGTGCTGGGACAAGCCCCAGAAGTTTATGTCTCCTTATTTATGTTTGTTTTTTAAATTTAATTTCTATTTCTTATCGGAGTAAATTTGATTAGAGTGTTGTGATTGTCTGGCTGTACAGAATCTACTCAATGATTCATACATATGTCTGTTCATCTTCGGATCCTGTTACCATGTATGTTATTACAGAATGTTGAGTAGACCTCCCTTGGTATTTGGTAGGTGTTTTGTCATTATATATTTTATATGTATTGGTGTTTATATAATTCATATAGTTTATATGTTATATGTTTATTTACATTGAACATATATTAGTATATGTATGTTAGCCCCATAGTCCTAATGTATCCATCCTCCCACCTTTCATTTTGGCTAACCATTAGTTTGTTTTATAGGTCTGTGAGTGTCTTTTTCTGTGGAAATATGTTCATTGGTAGCAATCTTAGGATAACATGTATACATGATATCATAGGATATTTGTCATTCCCTTTTGACTCACTTAACCTAATATGATTATTGCTAGGCTCATCTGTAGTCCTGAAAACGGCATTGTTCATTTTTTTCCCAAGGCTACTATTCCATTCGGTACGTATACCACTTCTTCTTTGTCCATTTATCTCTTGATGGACATTTTGTTTGCTGCCATGTCTTGGCAATTGTAAATACTGCTGCAATACACGATTTTCCATCCCGTGTCTTTTTTATTCTGGCTTTCACAGGTGACAGCTCCAATGGTGGGCCTTCCGGATCATATGGTGACTCAATTTTTACCTTTAAACGCACTGCCATTCTGTTCCTATTATTGGCTGTTACCACTTTACATCCTACTTAGACCGAGAGGTTACGCTATTCTCCACAACTTCTTCAGCATCTATTGTTTATTGACTTTTTTCTGATGGTCATTCTGACTGGTGTGGGGTGATACCTTTGTGTAGATTGGATTTGCATGCGTCTAATTATTCCTGATGTTTTGCGTTTATCACTGTCCTTTTCATTTTTTTTTAAGATTGAGCTAAACTTACAACTTCAAATTGCCTTCTTGAAAAATTTGCCGCCTTTGGATTTTTTTGGCCATTCCCTACCCCAGGACATTTTTTGAGGGCATGAGTCATTTACAGCCCTGCAGTCCTTGTGAATATTAGTGACCATTAGCAGTAGATGTAAAGCTGCTGTTTGAGGAAACGGCCTTAGGGTGGCAGCATTTCTACGTTGCCAACTCTGCTTGCTAGGGCAACAGAACCTTGCTGCAAGTTGTGCTTTTAGGTTGCAGATTAGAGTGGAATGTGCCAGGACAAACCCCCATAAGTTTTAGCCTCCTTAGTTCTTGTTTGTGTCTTGAAGTTGTAGTTTTTATCAGAGCAAATTTGATTGAAAAATGTCTTTTGTTGTAGGTGTACAGAATCTTGTCCATTTACACATATACATATATCTATTGATCTTTGGGTCCTTTTCCATGTAGGTTATTACAGAGGTTTGAGTAGACCACTCTTGGTATTCCATAGGTCTTTGGGGATTATATATTTTATATGTATTAGTATATGTGTGTTAAGCCCAATATCCTAATTTATCCATTCCTCACACCTTTTCTTTGGCTTAACTATAAGTTTGTCTTCTCAATCTGAGATTGCCTTTCTCTATGGAAATATGTTCATTTTTATGAATTTTCAGATAACATAAGTGATATCATAGGACATTTGTCTTTCGCTTTCTGACTTACTTCACGTTGTGTGATTATCTCTAGGCTCATCTGTGGTGCTGCATATGCCATTCTTTTATTTTTTTTCGAGACTGATATTCCATTCTGTCCATATACCACTTCTTCTTTGTCCATTCATCTGTTTATGGACTTTTTTTTGCTTCCATGTCTTGGCTATTTCAATATTGCTGCAGTGCACATTTGCCTGCCTCTGTCTTTCCGATTCTGGTGGTCTTAGGTTATAGGCCCAAAAGGTGCCCTGCCGCATCATATGGTAGCTCAATTTTTACCTTTAAAAGCAGCTCCATTCAGTTTTCATTAGTGCTGTTACCACTTTACATCCCACCAGCAGCTAGAAGGTACACAGTTCTCTAAAACCCCTTCAGCATTTAGAGTTTGTAGATTTTTTGCTGATGGTCATTTGACTGGTGTGAGCTGAAACCTTTTTGGACGTTGGATTTGCATGTGGCTAATAATTCTTTATACTGAGCTTTAGGCATGTCCTTTCTTTTCTTTTCCTTTCCTTTTTTTTTTAAGAGTGAGTACAACTTCCCTCTTCATATTGACTTCTTGCAATATTTGTCATGTGTTGAAATTTCTTTCCTATTTCCTACCCCAAGGCATTTTTTGAGGGCTGGTGTGATTTACAGCTCAGCATTCCTTGTGACTATTAAGCAACCATTAGCACTGGGTTTAAAGCTGCTGTTGTGGGAAACAGCCACAAGGCGGCAGCATTATTACGTTCTCAACTCTTGTTACTAGGGCAACAGAGTCTTCCTGGAGGTAGTGTGCCGAGGTTGTAAATTAGAGTGGAATGTGCTGGGACAAGCCCCCAGAAGTTTATGTCTCCTTACTTATGTTTGTTTTTTAAATTTAATTTCTATTTCTTATCGGAGTAAATTTGATTAGAGTGTTGTGATTGTCTGGCTGTACAGAATCTGCTCAATGATTCATACATATGTCTGTTCATCTTCGGATCCTGTTACCATGTATGTTATTACAGAATGTTGAGTAGACCTCCCTTGGTATTTGGTAGGTGTTTTGTCATTATATATTTTATATGTATTGGTGATTATATAATTCATATAGTTTATATGTTATATGTTTATTTACATTGAACATATATTAGTATATGTATGTTAGCCCCATAGTTCTAATGTATCCATCCTCCCACCTTTCATTTTGGCTAACCATTAGTTTGTTTTATAGGTCTGTGAGTGTCTTTTTCTGTGGAAATATGTCCATTTGTAGCAATCTTAGGATAACTTGTATACATGATATCATAGGATATTTGTCATTCCCTTTTGACTTACTTAACCTAATATGATTATTTCTAGGCTCATCTGTAGTCCTGAAAACGGCATTGTTCATTTTTTTCCCAAGGCTACTATTCCATTCGGTACGTATACCACTTCTTCTTTGTCCATTTATCTCTTGATGGACATTTTGTTTGCTGCCATGTCTTGGCAATTGTAAATACTGCTGCAATACACGATTTTCCATCCCGTGTCTTTTTTATTCTGGCTTTCACAGGTGACAGCTCCAATAGTGGGCCTTCCGGATCATATGGTGACTCAATTTTTACCTTTAAACGCACTGCCATTCTGTTCCTATTATTGGCTGTTACCACTTTACATCCTACTTAGACCGAGAGGTTACGCTATTCTCCACAACTTCTTCAGCATCTATTGTTTATTGACTTTTTTCTGATGGTCATTCTGACTGGTGTGGGGTGATACCTTTGTGTAGATTGGATTTGCATGCGTTTAATTATTCGTGATGTTTTGCGTTTATCAATGTCCTTTTCATTTTTTTTTAAGATTGAGCTAAACTTACAACTTCAAATTGCCTTCTTGAAAAATTTGCCGCCTTTGGATTATTTTGGCCATTCCCTACCCCAGGACATTTTTTGAGGGCATGAGTCATTTACAGCCCTGCAGTCCTTGTGAATATTAGTGACCATTAGCAGTAGATGTAAAGCTGCTGTTTGAGGAAACGGCCTTAGGGTGGCAGCATTTCTACGTTGCCAACTCTGCTCGCTAGGGAAACAGAACCTTGCTGCAAGTTGTGCTTTTAGGTTGCAGATTAGAGTGGAATGTGCCAGGACAAACCCCCGTAAGTTGTAGCCTCCTTAATTCTTGTTTGTGTCTTGAAGTTGTAGTTTTTATCAGAGCAAATTTGATTGAAAAATGTCTTTTGTTGTAGGTGTACAGAATCATGTCCATTTACACATATAGATATATCTATTGATCTTTGGGTCCTTTTCCATGTAGGTTATTACAGAGTGTTGAGTAGACCACTCTTGGTATTCCATAGGTCTTTGGGGATTATATATTTTATATGTATTAGTATATGTGTGTTAAGCCCAATATCCTAATTTATCCATTCCTCACACCTTTTCTTTGGCTTAACTATAAGTTTGTCTTCTCAATCTGAGATTGCCTTTCTCTATGGAAATATGTTCATTTTTATGAATTTTCAGATAACATAAGTGATATCATAGGACATTTGTCTTTCGCATTCTGACTTACTTCACGTTGTGTGATTATCTCTAGGCTCATCTGTGGTGCTGCATATGCCATTCTTTTATTTTTTTTCGAGACTGATATTCCATTCTGTCCATATACCACTTCTTCTTTGTCCATTCATCTGTTTATGGACCTTTTTTTTTTGCTTCCATGTCTTGGTTATTTCAGTATTGCTGCAGTGCACATTTGCCTGCCTCTGTCTTTCCGATTCTGGTGGTCTTAGGTTATAGGCCCAAAAGGTGCCCTGCCGCATCATATGGTAGCTCAATTTTTATCTTTTAAAGCAGCTCCATTCAGTTTCCATTAGTGCTGTTACCACTTTACATCCCACCATCAGCTAGAAGGAACACAGTTCTCTAAAACGCCTTCAGCATTTATAGTTTGTAGACTTTTTGCTGATGGTCATATGACTGGTGTGAGCTGAAACATTTTTGGACATTGGATTTGCACGTGGCTAATAATTCCGTGTACTGAGCTTTCGGAATGTCCTTTTTTTTCTTTTCCTTTTTTTTTTAAAGAGTGAGTGCAACTTCCCTCTTCATATTGACTTCTTGAAAATTTTGTCATGTGTTGAATTTTTTGCCTATTCCCTACCCCAGGGCATTTTTTGAGGGCAGGTGTCATTTACAGCCCTGCAGTCCTTGTGACTATTTAGCAACCGTTACCACTGGGTTTAAAGCTGCTGTTGTGGGAAACAGCCACAAGGCGGCAGCATTATTACGTTCTCAACTCTTCTTACTAGGGCAACAGAGTCTTCCTGGAGGTAGTGTGCTGAGGTTGTAAATTAGAGTGGAATGTGCTGGGACAAGCCCCCAGAAGTTTATGTCTCCTTACTTATGTTTGTTTTTTAAATTTAATTTCTATTTCTTATCAGAGTAAATTTGATTAGAGTGTTGTGATTGTCTGGCTGTACAGAATCTGCTCAATGATTCATACATATGTCTGTTCATCTTCGGATCCTGTTACCATGTATGTTATTACAGAATGTTGAGTAGACCTCCCTTGGTATTTGGTAGGTGTTTTGTCATTATATATTTTATATGTATTGGTGATTATATAATTCATATAGTTTATATGTTATATGTTTATTTACATTGAACATATATTAGTATATGTATGTTAGCCCCATAGTCCTAATGTATCCATCCTCCCACCTTTCATTTTGGCTAACCATTAGTTTGTTTTATAGGTCTGTGAGTGTCTTTTTCTGTGGAAATATGTTCATTGGTAGCAATCTTAGGATAACATGTATACATGATATCATAGGATATTTGTCATTCCCTTTTGACTCACTTAACCTAATATGATTATTTCTAGGCTCATCTGTAGTCCTGAAAACGGCATTGTTCATTTTTTTCCCAAGGCTACTATTCCATTCGGTACGTATACCACTTCTTCTTTGTCCATTTATCTCTTGATGGACATTTTGTTTGCTGCCATGTCTTGGCAATTGTAAATACTGCTGCAATACACGATTTTCCATCCCGTGTCTTTTTTATTCTGGCTTTCACAGGTGACAGCTCCAATAGTGGGCCTTCCGGATCATATGGTGACTCAATTTTTACCTTTAAACGCACTGCCATTCTGTTCCTATTATTGGCTGTTACCACTTTGCATCCTACTTAGACCGAGAGGTTACGCTATTCTCCACAACTTCTTCAGCATCTATTGTTTATTGACTTTTTTCTGATGGTCATTCTGACTGGTGTGGGGTGATACCTTTGTGTAGATTGGATTTGCATGCGTCTAATTATTCCTGATGTTTTGCGTTTATCACTGTCCTTTTCATTTTTTTTTAAGATTGAGCTAAACTTACAACTTCAAATTGCCTTCTTGAAAAATTTGCCGCCTTTGGATTTTTTTGGCCATTCCCTACCCCAGGACATTTTTTGAGGGCATGAGTCATTTACAGCCCTGCAGTCCTTGTGAATATTAGTGACCATTAGCAGTAGATGTAAAGCTGCTGTTTTAGGAAACGGCCTTAGGGTGGCAGCATTTCTACGTTGCCAACTCTGCTTGCTAGGGCAACAGAACCTTGCTGCAAGTTGTGCTTTTAGGTTGCAGATTAGAGTGGAATGTGCCAGGACAAACCCCCATAAGTTTTAGCCTCCTTAGTTCTTGTTTGTGTCTTGAAGTTGTAGTTTTTATCAGAGCAAATTTGATTGAAAAATGTCTTTTGTTGTAGGTGTACAGAATCTTGTCCATTTACACATATACATATATCTATTGATCTTTGGGTCCTTTTCCATGTAGGTTATTACAGAGGTTTGAGTAGACCACTCTTGGTATTCCATAGGTCTTTGGGGATTATATATTTTATATGTATTAGTATATGTGTGTTAAGCCCAATATCCTAATTTATCCATTCCTCACACCTTTTCTTTGGCTTAACTATAAGTTTGTCTTCTCAATCTGAGATTGCCTTTCTCTATGGAAATATGTTCATTTTTATGAATTTTCAGATAACATAAGTGATATCATAGGACATTTGTCTTTCGCTTTCTGACTTACTTCACGTTGTGTGATTATCTCTAGGCTCATCTGTGGTGCTGCATATGCCATTCTTTTATTTTTTTTCGAGACTGATATTCCATTCTGTCCATATACCACTTCTTCTTTGTCCATTCATCTGTTTATGGACTTTTTTTTGCTTCCATGTCTTGGCTATTTCAATATTGCTGCAGTGCACATTTGCCTGCCTCTGTCTTTCCGATTCTGGTGGTCTTAGGTTATAGGCCCAAAAGGTGCCCTGCCGCATCATATGGTAGCTCAATTTTTACCTTTAAAAGCAGCTCCATTCAGTTTTCATTAGTGCTGTTACCACTTTACATCCCACCAGCAGCTAGAAGGTACACACTTCTCTAAAACCCCTTCAGCATTTAGAGCTTGTAGATTTTTTGCTGATGGTCATTTGACTGGTGTGAGCTGAAACATTTTTGGACGTTGGATTTGCATTTGGCTAATAATTCCTTATACTGAGCTTTAGGCATGTCCTTTCTTTTCTTTTCCTTTCCTTTTTTTTTTAAGAGTGAGTACAACTTCCCTCTTCATATTGACTTCTTGCAATATTTGTCATGTGTTGAAATTTCTTTCCTATTTCCTACCCCAAGGCATTTTTTGAGGGCTGGTGTGATTTACAGCTCAGCATTCCTTGTGACTATTAAGCAACCATTAGCACTGGGTTTAAAGCTGCTGTTGTGGGAAACAGCCACAAGGCGGCAGCATTATTACGTTCTCAACTCTTGTTACTAGGGCAACAGAGTCTTCCTGGAGGTAGTGTGCCGAGGTTGTAAATTAGAGTGGAATGTGCTGGGACAAGCCCCAGAAGTTTATGTCTCCTTATTTATGTTTGTTTTTTAAATTTAATTTCTATTTCTTATCGGAGTAAATTTGATTAGAGTGTTGTGATTGTCTGGCTGTACAGAATCTGCTCAATGATTCATACATATGTCTGTTCATCTTCGGATCCTGTTACCATGTATGTTATTACAGAATGTTGAGTAGACCTCCCTTGGTATTTGGTAGGTGTTTTGTCATTATATATTTTATATGTATTGGTGTTTATATAATTCATATAGTTTATATGTTATATGTTTATTTACATTGAACATATATTAGTATATGTATGTTAGCCCCATAGTCCTAATGTATCCATCCTCCCACCTTTCATTTTGGCTAACCATTAGTTTGTTTTATAGGTCTGTGCGTGTCTTTTTCTGTGGAAATATGTTCATTGGTAGCAATCTTAGGATAACATGTATACATGATATCATAGGATATTTGTCATTCCCTTTTGACTCACTTAACCTAATATGATTATTGCTAGGCTCATCTGTAGTCCTGAAAACGGCATTGTTCATTTTTTTCCCAAGGCTACTATTCCATTCGGTACGTATACCACTTCTTCTTTGTCCATTTATCTCTTGATGGACATTTTGTTTGCTGCCATGTCTTGGCAATTGTAAATACTGCTGCAATACACGATTTTCCATCCCGTGTCTTTTTTATTCTGGCTTTCACAGGTGACAGCTCCAATGGTGGGCCTTCCGGATCATATGGTGACTCAATTTTTACCTTTAAACGCACTGCCATTCTGTTCCTATTATTGGCTGTTACCACTTTACATCCTACTTAGACCGAGAGGTTACGCTATTCTCCACAACTTCTTCAGCATCTATTGTTTATTGACTTTTTTCTGATGGTCATTCTGACTGGTGTGGGGTGATACCTTTGTGTAGATTGGATTTGCATGCGTCTAATTATTCCTGATGTTTTGCGTTTATCACTGTCCTTTTCATTTTTTTTTAAGATTGAGCTAAACTTACAACTTCAAATTGCCTTCTTGAAAAATTTGCCGCCTTTGGATTTTTTTGGCCATTCCCTACCCCAGGACATTTTTTGAGGGCATGAGTCATTTACAGCCCTGCAGTCCTTGTGAATATTAGTGACCATTAGCAGTAGATGTAAAGCTGCTGTTTGAGGAAACGGCCTTAGGGTGGCAGCATTTCTACGTTGCCAACTCTGCTTGCTAGGGCAACAGAACCTTGCTGCAAGTTGTGCTTTTAGGTTGCAGATTAGAGTGGAATGTGCCAGGACAAACCCCCATAAGTTTTAGCCTCCTTAGTTCTTGTTTGTGTCTTGAAGTTGTAGTTTTTATCAGAGCAAATTTGATTGAAAAATGTCTTTTGTTGTAGGTGTACAGAATCTTGTCCATTTACACATATACATATATCTATTGATCTTTGGGTCCTTTTCCATGTAGGTTATTACAGAGGTTTGAGTAGACCACTCTTGGTATTCCATAGGTCTTTGGGGATTATATATTTTATATGTATTAGTATATGTGTGTTAAGCCCAATATCCTAATTTATCCATTCCTCACACCTTTTCTTTGGCTTAACTATAAGTTTGTCTTCTCAATCTGAGATTGCCTTTCTCTATGGAAATATGTTCATTTTTATGAATTTTCAGATAACATAAGTGATATCATAGGACATTTGTCTTTCGCTTTCTGACTTACTTCACGTTGTGTGATTATCTCTAGGCTCATCTGTGGTGCTGCATATGCCATTCTTTTATTTTTTTTCGAGACTGATATTCCATTCTGTCCATATACCACTTCTTCTTTGTCCATTCATCTGTTTATGGACTTTTTTTTGCTTCCATGTCTTGGCTATTTCAATATTGCTGCAGTGCACATTTGCCTGCCTCTGTCTTTCCGATTCTGGTGGTCTTAGGTTATAGGCCCAAAAGGTGCCCTGCCGCATCATATGGTAGCTCAATTTTTACCTTTAAAAGCAGCTCCATTCAGTTTTCATTAGTGCTGTTACCACTTTACATCCCACCAGCAGCTAGAAGGTACACAGTTCTCTAAAACCCCTTCAGCATTTAGAGTTTGTAGATTTTTTGCTGATGGTCATTTGACTGGTGTGAGCTGAAACCTTTTTGGACGTTGGATTTGCATGTGGCTAATAATTCCTTATACTGAGCTTTAGGCATGTCCTTTCTTTTCTTTTCCTTTCCTTTTTTTTTAAGAGTGAGTACAACTTCCCTCTTCATATTGACTTCTTGCAATATTTGTCATGTGTTGAAATTTCTTTCCTATTTCCTACCCCAAGGCATTTTTTGAGGGCTGGTGTGATTTACAGCTCAGCATTCCTTGTGACTATTAAGCAACCATTAGCACTGGGTTTAAAGCTGCTGTTGTGGGAAACAGACACAAGGCGGCAGCATTATTACGTTCTCAACTCTTGTTATTGGGAAACAGAGTCTTCCTGGAGGTAGTTTTCCGAGGTTGTAAATTAGAGTGGAATGTGCTGGGACAAGCCCCAGAAGTTTATGTCTCCTTATTTATGTTTGTTTTTTAAATTTAATTTCTATTTCTTATCGGAGTAAATTTGTTTAGAGTGTTGTGATTGTCTGGCTGTACAGAATCTGCTCAATGATTCATACATATGTCTGTTCATCTTCGGATCCTGTTACCATGTATGTTATTACAGAATGTTGAGTAGACCTCCCTTGGTATTTGGTAGGTGTTTTGTCATTATATATTTTATATGTATTGGTGTTTATATAATTCATATAGTTTATATGTTATATGTTTATTTACATTGAACATATATTAGTATATGTATGTTAGCCCCATAGTCCTAATGTATCCATCCTCCCACCTTTCATTTTGGCTAACCATTAGTTTGTTTTATAGGTCTGTGAGTGTCTTTTTCTGTGGAAATATGTTCATTGGTAGCAATCTTAGGATAACATGTATACATGATATCATAGGATATTTGTCATTCCCTTTTGACTCACTTAACCTAATATGATTATTTCTAGGCTCATCTGTAGTCCTGAAAACGGCATTGTTCATTTTTTTCCCAAGGCTACTATTCCATTCGGTACGTATACCACTTCTTCTTTGTCCATTTATCTCTTGATGGACATTTTGTTTGCTGCCATGTCTTGGCAATTGTAAATACTGCTGCAATACACGATTTTCCATCCCGTGTCTTTTTTATTCTGGCTTTCACAGGTGACAGCTCCAATGGTGGGCCTTCCGGATCATATGGTGACTCAATTTTTACCTTTAAACGCACTGCCATTCTGTTCCTATTATTGGCTGTTACCACTTTACATCCTACTTAGACCGAGAGGTTACGCTATTCTCCACAACTTCTTCAGCATCTATTGTTTATTGACTTTTTTCTGATGGTCATTCTGACTGGTGTGGGGTGATACCTTTGTGTAGATTGGATTTGCATGCGTCTAATTATTCCTGATGTTTTGCGTTTATCACTGTCCTTTTCATTTTTTTTTAAGATTGAGCTAAACTTACAACTTCAAATTGCCTTCTTGAAAAATTTGCCGCCTTTGGATTTTTTTGGCCATTCCCTACCCCAGGACATTTTTTGAGGGCATGAGTCATTTACAGCCCTGCAGTCCTTGTGAATATTAGTGACCATTAGCAGTAGATGTAAAGCTGCTGTTTGAGGAAACGGCCTTAGGGTGGCAGCATTTCTACGTTGCCAACTCTGCTTGCTAGGGCAACAGAACCTTGCTGCAAGTTGTGCTTTTAGGTTGCAGATTAGAGTGGAATGTGCCAGGACAAACCCCCATAAGTTTTAGCCTCCTTAGTTCTTGTTTGTGTCTTGAAGTTGTAGTTTTTTTCAGAGCAAATTTGATTGAAAAATGTCTTTTGTTGTAGGTGTACAGAATCTTGTCCATTTACACATATACATATATCTATTGATCTTTGGGTCCTTTTCCATGTAGGTTATTACAGAGTGTTGAGTAGACCACTCTTGGTATTCCATAGGTCTTTGGGGATTATATATTTTATATGTATTAGTATATGTGTGTTAAGCCCAATATCCTAATTTATCCATTCCTCACACCTTTTCTTTGGCTTAACTATAAGTTTGTCTTCTCAATCTGAGATTGCCTTTCTCTATGGAAATATGTTAATTTTTATGAATTTTCAGATAACATAAGTGATATCATAGGACATTTGTCTTTCGCTTTCTGACTTACTTCACGTTGTGTGATTATCTCTAGGCTCATCTGTGGTGCTGCATATGCCATTCTTTTATTTTTTTTCGAGACTGATATTCCATTCTGTCCATATACCACTTCTTCTTTGTCCATTCATCTGTTTATGGACTTTTTTTTGCTTCCATGTCTTGGCTATTTCAATATTGCTGCAGTGCACATTTGCCTGCCTCTGTCTTTCCGATTCTGGTGGTCTTAGGTTATAGGCCCAAAAGGTGCCCTGCCGCATCATATGGTAGCTCAATTTTTACCTTTAAAAGCAGCTCCATTCAGTTTTCATTAGTGCTGTTACCACTTTACATCCCACCAGCAGCTAGAAGGTACACAGTTCTCTAAAACCCCTTCAGCATTTAGAGTTTGTAGATTTTTTGCTGATGGTCATTTGACTGGTGTGAGCTGAAACATTTTTGGACGTTGGATTTGCATTTGGCTAATAATTCCTTATACTGAGCTTTAGGCATGTCCTTTCTTTTCTTTTCCTTTCCTTTTTTTTTTAAGAGTGAGTACAACTTCCCTCTTCATATTGACTTCTTGCAATATTTGTCATGTGTTGAAATTTCTTTCCTATTTCCTACCCCAAGGCATTTTTTGAGGGCTGGTGTGATTTACAGCTCAGCATTCCTTGTGACTATTAAGCAACCATTAGCACTGGGTTTAAAGCTGCTGTTGTGGGAAACAGACACAAGGCGGCAGCATTATTACGTTCTCAACTCTTGTTATTGGGAAACAGAGTCTTCCTGGAGGTAGTTTTCTGAGGTTGTAAATTAGAGTGGAATGTGCTGGGACAAGCCCCAGAAGTTTATGTCTCCTTATTTATGTTTGTTTTTTAAATTTAATTTCTATTTCTTACCGGAGTAAACTTGATTAGAGTGTTGTGATTGTCTGGCTGTACAGAATCTGCTCAATGATTCATACATATGTCTGTTCATCTTCGGATCCTGTTACCATGTATGTTATTACAGAATGTTGAGTAGACCTCCCTTGGTATTTGGTAGGTGTTTTGTCATTATATATTTTATATGTATTGGTGTTTATATAATTCATATAGTTTATATGTTATATGTTTATTTACATTGAACATATATTAGTATATGTATGTTAGCCCCATAGTCCTAATGTATCCATCCTCCCACCTTTCATTTTGGCTAACCATTAGTTTGTTTTATAGGTCTGTGCGTGTCTTTTTCTGTGGAAATATGTTCATTGGTAGCAATCTTAGGATAACATGTATACATGATATCATAGGATATTTGTCATTCCCTTTTGACTCACTTAACCTAATATGATTATTGCTAGGCTCATCTGTAGTCCTGAAAACGGCATTGTTCATTTTTTTCCCAAGGCTACTATTCCATTCGGTACGTATACCACTTCTTCTTTGTCCATTTATCTCTTGATGGACATTTTGTTTGCTGCCATGTCTTGGCAATTGTAAATACTGCTGCAATACACGATTTTCCATCCCGTGTCTTTTTTATTCTGGCTTTCACAGGTGACAGCTCCAATGGTGGGCCTTCCGGATCATATGGTGACTCAATTTTTACCTTTAAACGCACTGCCATTCTGTTCCTATTATTGGCTGTTACCACTTTACATCCTACTTAGACCGAGAGGTTACGCTATTCTCCACAACTTCTTCAGCATCTATTGTTTATTGACTTTTTTCTGATGGTCATTCTGACTGGTGTGGGGTGATACCTTTGTGTAGATTGGATTTGCATGCGTCTAATTATTCCTGATGTTTTGCGTTTATCACTGTCCTTTTCATTTTTTTTTAAGATTGAGCTAAACTTACAACTTCAAATTGCCTTCTTGAAAAATTTGCCGCCTTTGGATTTTTTTGGCCATTCCCTACCCCAGGACATTTTTTGAGGGCATGAGTCATTTACAGCCCTGCAGTCCTTGTGAATATTAGTGACCATTAGCAGTAGATGTAAAGCTGCTGTTTGAGGAAACGGCCTTAGGGTGGCAGCATTTCTACGTTGCCAACTCTGCTTGCTAGGGCAACAGAACCTTGCTGCAAGTTGTGCTTTTAGGTTGCAGATTAGAGTGGAATGTGCCAGGACAAACCCCCATAAGTTTTAGCCTCCTTAGTTCTTGTTTGTGTCTTGAAGTTGTAGTTTTTATCAGAGCAAATTTGATTGAAAAATGTCTTTTGTTGTAGGTGTACAGAATCTTGTCCATTTACACATATACATATATCTATTGATCTTTGGGTCCTTTTCCA
The DNA here is from genome assembly GCF_028564815.1 of Eubalaena glacialis. Taxonomy (NCBI): domain Eukaryota; kingdom Metazoa; phylum Chordata; class Mammalia; order Artiodactyla; family Balaenidae; genus Eubalaena; species Eubalaena glacialis. The sequence continues at coordinate 71,818,988 of NC_083718.1, read as the reverse complement.
TGTAGGTTATTACAGAGGTTTGAGTAGACCACTCTTGGTATTCCATAGGTCTTTGGGGATTATATATTTTATATGTATTAGTATATGTGTGTTAAGCCCAATATCCTAATTTATCCATTCCTCACACCTTTTCTTTGGCTTAACTATAAGTTTGTCTTCTCAATCTGAGATTGCCTTTCTCTATGGAAATATGTTCATTTTTATGAATTTTCAGATAACATAAGTGATATCATAGGACATTTGTCTTTCGCTTTCTGACTTACTTCACGTTGTGTGATTATCTCTAGGCTCATCTGTGGTGCTGCATATGCCATTCTTTTATTTTTTTTCGAGACTGATATTCCATTCTGTCCATATACCACTTCTTCTTTGTCCATTCATCTGTTTATGGACTTTTTTTTGCTTCCATGTCTTGGCTATTTCAATATTGCTGCAGTGCACATTTGCCTGCCTCTGTCTTTCCGATTCTGGTGGTCTTAGGTTATAGGCCCAAAAGGTGCCCTGCCGCATCATATGGTAGCTCAATTTTTACCTTTAAAAGCAGCTCCATTCAGTTTTCATTAGTGCTGTTACCACTTTACATCCCACCAGCAGCTAGAAGGTACACAGTTCTCTAAAACCCCTTCAGCATTTAGAGTTTGTAGATTTTTTGCTGATGGTCATTTGACTGGTGTGAGCTGAAACCTTTTTGGACGTTGGATTTGCATGTGGCTAATAATTCCTTATACTGAGCTTTAGGCATGTCCTTTCTTTTCTTTTCCTTTCCTTTTTTTTTAAGAGTGAGTACAACTTCCCTCTTCATATTGACTTCTTGCAATATTTGTCATGTGTTGAAATTTCTTTCCTATTTCCTACCCCAAGGCATTTTTTGAGGGCTGGTGTGATTTACAGCTCAGCATTCCTTGTGACTATTAAGCAACCATTAGCACTGGGTTTAAAGCTGCTGTTGTGGGAAACAGACACAAGGCGGCAGCATTATTACGTTCTCAACTCTTGTTATTGGGAAACAGAGTCTTCCTGGAGGTAGTTTTCTGAGGTTGTAAATTAGAGTGGAATGTGCTGGGACAAGCCCCAGAAGTTTATGTCTCCTTATTTATGTTTGTTTTTTAAATTTAATTTCTATTTCTTACCGGAGTAAACTTGATTAGAGTGTTGTGATTGTCTGGCTGTACAGAATCTGCTCAATGATTCATACATATGTCTGTTCATCTTCGGATCCTGTTACCATGTATGTTATTACAGAATGTTGAGTAGACCTCCCTTGGTATTTGGTAGGTGTTTTGTCATTATATATTTTATATGTATTGGTGATTATATAATTCATATAGTTTATATGTTATATGTTTATTTACATTGAACATATATTAGTATATGTATGTTAGCCCCATAGTCCTAATGTATCCATCCTCCCACCTTTCATTTTGGCTAACCATTAGTTTGTTTTATAGGTCTGTGAGTGTCTTTTTCTGTGGAAATATGTTCATTGGTAGCAATCTTAGGATAACATGTATACATGATATCATAGGATATTTGTCATTCCCTTTTGACTCACTTAACCTAATATGATTATTTCTAGGCTCATCTGTAGTCCTGAAAACGGCATTGTTCATTTTTTTCCCAAGGCTACTATTCCATTCGGTACGTATACCACTTCTTCTTTGTCCATTTATCTCTTGATGGACATTTTGTTTGCTGCCATGTCTTGGCAATTGTAAATACTGCTGCAATACACGATTTTCCATCCCGTGTCTTTTTTATTCTGGCTTTCACAGGTGACAGCTCCAATAGTGGGCCTTCCGGATCATATGGTGACTCAACTTTTACCTTTAAACGCACTGCCATTCTGTTCCTATTATTGGCTGTTACCACTTTACATCCTACTTAGACCGAGAGGTTACGCTATTCTCCACAACTTCTTCAGCATCTATTGTTTATTGACTTTTTGCTGATGGTCATTCTGACTGGTGTGGGGTGATACCTTTGTGTAGATTGGATTTGCATGCGTCTAATTATTCCTGATGTTTTGCGTTTATCACTGTCCTTTTCATTTTTTTTTAAGATTGAGCTAAACTTACAACTTCAAATTGCCTTCTTGAAAAATTTGCCGCCTTTGGATTTTTTTGGCCATTCCCTACCCCAGGACATTTTTTGAGGGCATGAGTCATTTACAGCCCTGCAGTCCTTGTGAATATTAGTGACCATTAGCAGTAGATGTAAAGCTGCTGTTTGAGGAAACGGCCTTAGGGTGGCAGCATTTCTACGTTGCCAACTCTGCTTGCTAGGGCAACAGAACCTTGCTGCAAGTTGTGCTTTTAGGTTGCAGATTAGAGTGGAATGTGCCAGGACAAACTCCCATAAGTTTTAGCCTCCTTAATTCTTGTTTGTGTCTTGAAGTTGTAGTTTTTATCAGAGCAAATTTGATTGAAAAATGTCTTTTGTTGTAGGTGTACAGAATCTTGTCCATTTACACATATACATATATCTATTGATCTTGGGTCCTTTTCCATGTAGGTTATTACAGAGTGTTGAGTAGACCACTCTTGGTATTCCATAGGTCTTTGGGGATTATATATTTTATATGTATTAGTATATGTGTGTTAAGCCCAATATCCTAATTTATCCATTCCTCACACCTTTTCTTTGGCTTAACTATAAGTTTGTCTTCTCAATCTGAGATTGCCTTTCTCTATGGAAATATGTTCATTTTTATGAATTTTCAGATAACATAAGTGATATCATAGGACATTTGTCTTTCGCATTCTGACTTACTTCACGTTGTGTGATTATCTCTAGGCTCATCTGTGGTGCTGCATATGCCATTCTTTTATTTTTTTTCGAGACTGATATTCCATTCTGTCCATATACCACTTCTTCTTTGTCCATTCATCTGTTTATGGACCTTTTTTTTTTGCTTCCATGTCTTGGTTATTTCAGTATTGCTGCAGTGCACATTTGCCTGCCTCTGTCTTTCCGATTCTGGTGGTCTTAGGTTATAGGCCCACAAGGTGCCCTGCCGCATCATATGGTAGCTCAATTTTTACCTTTAAAAGCAGCTCCATTCAGTTTTCATTAGTGCTGTTACCACTTTACATCCCACCAGCAGCTAGAAGGTACACAGTTCTCTAAAACCCCTTCAGCATTTAGAGTTTGTAGATTTTTTGCTGATGGTCATTTGACTGGTGTGAGCTGAAACATTTTTGGACGTTGGATTTGCATTTGGCTAATAATTCCTTATACTGAGCTTTAGGCATGTCCTTTCTTTTCTTTTCCTTTCCTTTTTTTTTTAAGAGTGAGTACAACTTCCCTCTTCATATTGACTTCTTGCAATATTTGTCATGTGTTGAAATTTCTTTCCTATTTCCTACCCCAAGGCATTTTTTGAGGGCTGGTGTGATTTACAGCTCAGCATTCCTTGTGACTATTAAGCAACCATTAGCACTGGGTTTAAAGCTGCTGTTGTGGGAAACAGACACAAGGCGGCAGCATTATTACGTTCTCAACTCTTGTTATTGGGAAACAGAGTCTTCCTGGAGGTAGTTTTCTGAGGTTGTAAATTAGAGTGGAATGTGCTGGGACAAGCCCCAGAAGTTTATGTCTCCTTATTTATGTTTGTTTTTTAAATTTAATTTCTATTTCTTACCGGAGTAAACTTGATTAGAGTGTTGTGATTGTCTGGCTGTACAGAATCTGCTCAATGATTCATACATATGTCTGTTCATCTTCGGATCCTGTTACCATGTATGTTATTACAGAATGTTGAGTAGACCTCCCTTGGTATTTGGTAGGTGTTTTGTCATTATATATTTTATATGTATTGGTGATTATATAATTCATATAGTTTATATGTTATATGTTTATTTACATTGAACATATATTAGTATATGTATGTTAGCCCCATAGTCCTAATGTATCCATCCTCCCACCTTTCATTTTGGCTAACCATTAGTTTGTTTTATAGGTCTGTGAGTGTCTTTTTCTGTGGAAATATGTTCATTGGTAGCAATCTTAGGATAACATGTATACATGATATCATAGGATATTTGTCATTCCCTTTTGACTCACTTAACCTAATATGATTATTTCTAGGCTCATCTGTAGTCCTGAAAACGGCATTGTTCATTTTTTTCCCAAGGCTACTATTCCATTCGGTACGTATACCACTTCTTCTTTGTCCATTTATCTCTTGATGGACATTTTGTTTGCTGCCATGTCTTGGCAATTGTAAATACTGCTGCAATACACGATTTTCCATCCCGTGTCTTTTTTATTCTGGCTTTCACAGGTGACAGCTCCAATAGTGGGCCTTCCGGATCATATGGTGACTCAACTTTTACCTTTAAACGCACTGCCATTCTGTTCCTATTATTGGCTGTTACCACTTTACATCCTACTTAGACCGAGAGGTTACGCTATTCTCCACAACTTCTTCAGCATCTATTGTTTATTGACTTTTTGCTGATGGTCATTCTGACTGGTGTGGGGTGATACCTTTGTGTAGATTGGATTTGCATGCGTCTAATTATTCCTGATGTTTTGCGTTTATCACTGTCCTTTTCATTTTTTTTTAAGATTGAGCTAAACTTACAACTTCAAATTGCCTTCTTGAAAAATTTGCCGCCTTTGGATTTTTTTGGCCATTCCCTACCCCAGGACATTTTTTGAGGGCATGAGTCATTTACAGCCCTGCAGTCCTTGTGAATATTAGTGACCATTAGCAGTAGATGTAAAGCTGCTGTTTGAGGAAACGGCCTTAGGGTGGCAGCATTTCTACGTTGCCAACTCTGCTTGCTAGGGCAACAGAACCTTGCTGCAAGTTGTGCTTTTAGGTTGCAGATTAGAGTGGAATGTGCCAGGACAAACTCCCATAAGTTTTAGCCTCCTTAATTCTTGTTTGTGTCTTGAAGTTGTAGTTTTTATCAGAGCAAATTTGATTGAAAAATGTCTTTTGTTGTAGGTGTACAGAATCTTGTCCATTTACACATATACATATATCTATTGATCTTGGGTCCTTTTCCATGTAGGTTATTACAGAGTGTTGAGTAGACCACTCTTGGTATTCCATAGGTCTTTGGGGATTATATATTTTATATGTATTAGTATATGTGTGTTAAGCCCAATATCCTAATTTATCCATTCCTCACACATTTTCTTTGGCTTAACTATAAGTTTGTCTTCTCAATCTGAGATTGCCTTTCTCTATGGAAATATGTTCATTTTTATGAATTTTCAGATAACATAAGTGATATCATAGGACATTTGTCTTTCGCATTCTGACTTACTTCACGTTGTGTGATTATCTCTAGGCTCATCTGTGGTGCTGCATATGCCATTCTTTTATTTTTTTTCGAGACTGATATTCCATTCTGTCCATATACCACTTCTTCTTTGTCCATTCATCTGTTTATGGACCTTTTTTTTTTGCTTCCATGTCTTGGTTATTTCAGTATTGCTGCAGTGCACATTTGCCTGCCTCTGTCTTTCCGATTCTGGTGGTCTTAGGTTATAGGCCCACAAGGTGCCCTGCCGCATCATATGGTAGCTCAATTTTTATCTTTTAAAGCAGCTCCATTCAGTTTCCGTTAGTGCTGTTACCACTTTACATCCCACCATCAGCTAGAAGGAACACAGTTCTCTAAAATGCCTTCAGCATTTATAGTTTGTAGACTTTTTGCTGATGGTCATATGACTGGTGTGAGCTGAAACATTTTTGGACATTGGATTTGCACGTGGCTAATAATTCCGTGTACTGAGCTTTCGGAATGTCCTTTTTTTTCTTTTCCTTTTTTTTTTAAAGAGCGACTGCAACTTCCCTCTTCATATTGACTTCTTGAAAATTTTGTCATGTGTTGAATTTTTTGCCTATTCCCTACCCCAGGGCATTTTTTGAGGGCAGGTGTCATTTACAGCCCTGCAGTCCTTGTGACTATTTAGCAACCGTTACCACTGGGTTTAAAGCTGCTGTTGTGGGAAACAGCCACAAGGCGGCAGCATTATTACGTTCTCAACTCTTGTTACTAGGGCAACAGAGTCTTCCTGGAGGTAGTGTGCCGAGGTTGTAAATTAGAGTGGAATGTGCTGGGACAAGCCCCCAGAAGTTTATGTCTCCTTACTTATGTTTGTTTTTTAAATTTAATTTCTATTTCTTATCGGAGTAAATTTGATTAGAGTGTTGTGATTGTCTGGCTGTACAGAATCTGCTCAATGATTCATACATAAGTCTGTTCATCTTCGGATCCTGTTACCATGTATGTTATTACAGAATGTTGAGTAGACCTCCCTTGGTATTTGGTAGGTGTTTTGTCATTATATATTTTATATGTATTGGTGATTATATAATTCATATAGTTTATATGTTATATGTTTATTTACATTGAACATATATTAGTATATGTATGTTAGCCCCATAGTCCTAATGTATCCATCCTCCCACCTTTCATTTTGGCTAACCATTAGTTTGTTTTATAGGTCTGTGAGTGTCTTTTTCTGTGGAAATATGTTCATTGGTAGCAATCTTAGGATAACATGTATACATGATATCATAGGATATTTGTCATTCCCTTTTGACTCACTTAACCTAATATGATTATTTCTAGGCTCATCTGTAGTCCTGAAAACGGCATTGTTCATTTTTTTCCCAAGGCTACTATTCCATTCGGTACGTATACCACTTCTTCTTTGTCCATTTATCTCTTGATGGACATTTTGTTTGCTGCCATGTCTTGGCAATTGTAAATACTGCTGCAATACACGATTTTCCATCCCGTGTCTTTTTTATTCTGGCTTTCACAGGTGACAGCTCCAATAGTGGGCCTTCCGGATCATATGGTGACTCAATTTTTACCTTTAAACGCACTGCCATTCTGTTCCTATTATTGGCTGTTACCACTTTACATCCTACTTAGCCCGAGAGGTTACGCTATTCTCCACAACTTCTTCAGCATCTATTGTTTATTGACTTTTTGCTGATGGTCATTCTGACTGGTGTGGGGTGATACCTTTGTGTAGATTGGATTTGCATGCGTCTAATTATTCCTGATGTTTTGCGTTTATCACTGTCCTTTTCATTTTTTTTTAAGATTGAGCTAAACTTACAACTTCAAATTGCCTTCTTGAAAAATTTGCCGCCTTTGGATTTTTTTGGCCATTCCCTACCCCAGGACATTTTTTGAGGGCATGAGTCATTTACAGCCCTGCAGTCCTTGTGAATATTAGTGACCATTAGCAGTAGATGTAAAGCTGCTGTTTGAGGAAACGGCCTTAGGGTGGCAGCATTTCTACGTTGCCAACTCTGCTTGCTAGGGCAACAGAACCTTGCTGCAAGTTGTGCTTTTAGGTTGCAGATTAGAGTGGAATGTGCCAGGACAAACCCCCATAAGTTTTAGCCTCCTTAGTTCTTGTTTGTGTCTTGAAGTTGTAGTTTTTATCAGAGCAAATTTGATTGAAAAATGTCTTTTGTTGTAGGTGTACAGAATCTTGTCCATTTACACATATACATATATCTATTGATCTTTGGGTCCTTTTCCATGTAGGTTATTACAGAGTGTTGAGTAGACCACTCTTGGTATTCCATAGGTCTTTGGGGATTATATATTTTATATGTATTAGTATATGTGTGTTAAGCCCAATATCCTAATTTATCCATTCCTCACACCTTTTCTTTGGCTTAACTATAAGTTTGTCTTCTCAATCTGAGATTGCCTTTCTCTATGGAAATATGTTCATTTTTATGAATTTTCAGATAACATAAGTGATATCATAGGACATTTGTCTTTCGCTTTCTGACTTACTTCACGTTGTGTGATTATCTCTAGGCTCATCTGTGGTGCTGCATATGCCATTCTTTTATTTTTTTTCGAGACTGATATTCCATTCTGTCCATATACCACTTCTTCTTTGTCCATTCATCTGTTTATGGACTTTTTTTTGCTTCCATGTCTTGGCTATTTCAATATTGCTGCAGTGCACATTTGCCTGCCTCTGTCTTTCCGATTCTGGTGGTCTTAGGTTATAGGCCCAAAAGGTGCCCTGCCGCATCATATGGTAGCTCAATTTTTACCTTTAAAAGCAGCTCCATTCAGTTTTCATTAGTGCTGTTACCACTTTACATCCCACCAGCAGCTAGAAGGTACACAGTTCTCTAAAACCCCTTCAGCATTTAGAGCTTGTAGATTTTTTGCTGATGGTCATTTGACTGGTGTGAGCTGAAACCTTTTTGGACGTTGGATTTGCATGTGGCCAATAATTCCTTATACTGAGCTTTAGGCATGTCCTTTCTTTTCTTTTCCTTTTTTTTTTAAGAGTGAGTACAACTTCCCTCTTCATATTGACTTCTTGCAATATTTGTCATGTGTTGAAATTTCTTTCCTATTTCCTACCCCAAGGCATTTTTTGAGGGCTGGTGTGATTTACAGCTCAGCATTCCTTGTGACTATTAAGCAACCATTAGCACTGGGTTTAAAGCTGCTGTTGTGGGAAACAGCGACAAGGCGGCAGCATTATTACGTTCTCAACTCTTGTTATTGGGCCACAGAGTCTTCCTGGAAGTTGTGTTCCGAGGTTGTAAATTAGAGTGGAATGTGCTGGGACAAGCCCCAGAAGTTTATGTCTCCTTATTTATGTTTGTTTTTTAAATTTAATTTCTATTTCTTATCGGAGTAAATTTGTTTAGAGTGTTGTGATTGTCTGGCTGTATAGAATCTGCTCAATGATTCATACATATGTCTGTTTATCTTCGGATCCTTTTACCATATATGTTATTACAGAATGTTGAGTAGACCTCCCTTGGTATTTGGTAGGTGTTTTGTCATTATATATGTTATATGTATTGGTGATTATATAATTCATATAGTTTATATGTTATATGTTTATATACATTTAACATACATTAGTATATGTATGTTAGCCCAATAATCCTAATTTATCCATCCTCCCACTTTTCATTTTGGTTAACCTATAGTTTGTTTTATAAGTCTGTGAGTGTCTTTTTCTGTTGGAATATGTTCATTGGTAGCAATCTTAGGATAACATGTATACAGGATATCATAGGATATTTGTCATTCCCTTTTGACTGACTTAACCTAATATGATTATTTCTAGGCTCATCTGTAGTCCTGAAAACGGCATTGTTCATTTTTTTCCCAAGGCTACTATTCCATTCGGTACGTATACCACTTCTTCTTTGTCCATTCATCTGTTTATGGACCTTTTTTTTTGCTTCCATGTCTTGGCTATTTCAATATTGCTGCAGTGCACATTTGCCTGCCTCTGTCTTTCCGATTCTGGTGGTCTTAGGTTATAGGCCTAAAAGGTGCCCTGCGACATCATATGGTAGCTCAATTTTTATCTTTTAAAGCAGCTCCATTCAGTTTCCGTTAGTGCTGTTACCACTTTACATCCCACCATCAGCTAGAAGGTACACAGTTCTCTAAAACGCCTTCAGCATTTATAGTTTGTAGACTTTTTGCTGATGGTCATATGACTGGTGTGAGCTGAAACATTTTTGGACATTGGATTTGCATGTAGCTAATTATTCCGTGTTGTGAGCTTTGGGAATGTCCTTTTTTTTCTTTTCCTTTTATTTTAAAGAGTGACTACAACTTCCCTCTTCATATTGACTTCTTGAAAATTTTGTCATGTGTTGAATTTTTTGCCTATTCCCTACCCCAGGGCATTTTTTGAGGGCAGGTGTCATTTACAGCCCTTCAGTCCTTGTGACTATTTAGCAACTATTACCACTGGGTTTAAAGCTGCTGTTGTGGGAAACAGCCACAAGGCGGCAGCATTTTTACGTTCTCAACTCTTGTTACTAGGGCAACAGAGTCTTCCTGGAGGTAGTGTGCCGAGGTTGTAAATTAGAGTGGAATGTGCTGGGACAAGCCCCAGAAGTTTATGTCTCCTTATTTATGTTTGTTTTTTAAATTTAATTTCTATTTCTTATCGGAGTAAATTTGATTAGAGTGTTGTGATTGTCTGGCTGTACAGAATCTGCTCAATGATTCATACATATGTCTGTTCATCTTCGGATCCTGTTACCATGTATGTTATTACAGAATGTTGAGTAGACCTCCCTTGGTATTTGGTAGGTGTTTTGTCATTATATATTTTATATGTATTGGTGATTATATAATTCATATAGTTTATATGTTATATGTTTATTTACATTGAACATATATTAGTATATGTATGTTAGCCCCATAGTCCTAATGTATCCATCCTCCCACCTTTCATTTTGGCTAACCATTAGTTTGTTTTATAGGTCTGTGAGTGTCTTTTTCTGTGGAAATATGTTCATTGGTAGCAATCTTAGGATAACTTGTATACATGATATCATAGGATATTTGTCATTCCCTTTTGACTCACTTAACCTAATATGATTATTTCTAGGCTCATCTGTAGTCCTGAAAACGGCATTGTTCATTTTTTTCCCAAGGCTACTATTCCATTCGGTACGTATACCACTTCTTCTTTGTCCATTTATCTCTTGATGGACATTTTGTTTGCTGCCATGTCTTGGCAATTGTAAATACTGCTGCAATACACGATTTTCCATCCCGTGTCTTTTTTATTCTGGCTTTCACAGGTGACAGCTCCAATAGTGGGCCTTCCGGATCATATGGTGACTCAATTTTTACCTTTAAACGCACTGCCATTCTGTTCCTATTATTGGCTGTTACCACTTTACATCCTACTTAGACCGAGAGGTTACGCTATTCTCCACAACTTCTTCAGCATCTATTGTTTATTGACTTTTTGCTGATGGTCATTCTGACTGGTGTGGGGTGATACCTTTGTGTAGATTGGATTTGCATGCGTCTAATTATTCCTGATGTTTTGCGTTTATCACTGTCCTTTTCATTTTTTTTTAAGATTGAGCTAAACTTACAACTTCAAATTGCCTTCTTGAAAAATTTGCCGCCTTTGGATTTTTTTGGCCATTCCCTACCCCAGGACATTTTTTGAGGGCATGAGTCATTTACAGCCCTGCAGTCCTTGTGAATATTAGTGACCATTAGCAGTAGATGTAAAGCTGCTGTTTGAGGAAACGGCCTTAGGGTGGCAGCATTTCTACGTTGCCAACTCTGCTTGCTAGGGCAACAGAACCTTGCTGCAAGTTGTGCTTTTAGGTTGCAGATTAGAGTGGAATGTGCCAGGACAAACCCCCATAAGTTTTAGCCTCCTTAGTTCTTGTTTGTGTCTTGAAGTTGTAGTTTTTATCAGAGCAAATTTGATTGAAAAATGTCTTTTGTTGTAGGTGTACAGAATCTTGTCCATTTACACATATACATATATCTATTGATCTTTGGGTCCTTTTCCATGTAGGTTATTACAGAGTGTTGAGTAGACCACTCTTGGTATTCCATAGGTCTTTGGGGATTATATATTTTATATGTATTAGTATATGTGTGTTAAGCCCAATATCCTAATTTATCCATTCCTCACACCTTTTCTTTGGCTTAACTATAAGTTTGTCTTCTCAATCTGAGATTGCCTTTCTCTATGGAAATATGTTCATTTTTATGAATTTTCAGATAACATAAGTGATATCATAGGACATTTGTCTTTCGCTTTCTGACTTACTTCACGTTGTGTGATTATCTCTAGGCTCATCTGTGGTGCTGCATATGCCATTCTTTTATTTTTTTTCGAGACTGATATTCCATTCTGTCCATATACCACTTCTTCTTTGTCCATTCATCTGTTTATGGACTTTTTTTTGCTTCCATGTCTTGGCTATTTCAATATTGCTGCAGTGCACATTTGCCTGCCTCTGTCTTTCCGATTCTGGTGGTCTTAGGTTATAGGCCCAAAAGGTGCCCTGCCGCATCATATGGTAGCTCAATTTTTACCTTTAAAAGCAGCTCCATTCAGTTTTCATTAGTGCTGTTACCACTTTACATCCCACCAGCAGCTAGAAGGTACACAGTTCTCTAAAACGCCTTCAGCATTTATAGTTTGTAGACTTTTTGCTGATGGTCATATGACTGGTGTGAGCTGAAACATTTTTGGACATTGGATTTGCATGTAGCTAATTATTCCGTGTTCTGAGCTTTGGGAATGTCCTTTTTTTTCTTTTCCTTTTTTTTTAAAGAGTGACTACAACTTCCCTCTTCATATTGACTTCTTGAAAATTTTGTCATGTGTTGAATTTTTTGCCTATTCCCTACCCCAGGGCATTTTTTGAGGGCAGGTGTCATTTACAGCCCTTCAGTCCTTGTGACTATTTAGCAACTATTACCACTGGGTTTAAAGCTGCTGTTGTGGGAAACAGCCACAAGGCGGCAGCATTTTTACGTTCTCAACTCTTGTTACTAGGGCAACAGAGTCTTCCTGGAGGTAGTGTTCCGAGGTTGTAAATTAGAATGGAATGTGCTGGGACAAGCCCCCAGAAGTTTATGTCTGCTTACTTATGTTTGTGTTTTAAATTTAATTTTTATTTCTTATCGGAGTAAATTTGATTAGAGTGTTGTGATTGTCTGGCTGTACAGAATCTGCTCAATGATTCATACATATGTCTGTTCATCTTCAATCCTGTTACCATGTATGTTATTACAGAATGAGGCCGGAGCAGGATGGCCCTGGGCGAGGACAGCTTTGTTGAAGCAAGCAGCCTGGCCCAGGGCAAGTTCTGCCCCAGTCCCGTCAGCGCCTGCATTTAGAACTGTCCCTTTCCTCTCCCACCTCCCCTGCCCTGCAGTGGTCTCCGAGACATCATCCCCATGTAATAAATCACACCTTCTCAGTTTACTGTTTGCTTCCCTCGCTAGAACGTGAGCTCTTTGAGGACAGGGATGCTCTTATGTCCCCAGCACCTAGATGAGTGTCTGCTGTGTAGTAGATGCTTCATAAATACTTGCTGAATAAAGGAGTTGAATAAAGGTTTGAGTGGATGAATGAATGAAGGTTACAATGGAAGGAGGGGGGAGAGTCCCTTTCTGGGTCTCGGAGGTTGGGAGATCAAGTGAAAGATCCGTCCTAAATAGGCTGACCAGCCTTCTGGGGTTCCCCGGGACTGAGGGTTTCCCCAGAGTTCCAGCGCTCAAACCTGAGCGGTCTTGGGCAAACTGGGGGTGGGTGTTGGTCTCCCTATCTAAACACAGTAACAATTCCAGCTGCAATAGCAATGGCCAATGACCTCTACGGTCTTATTGACCATGCACAGTTCTTTACCTGGCGGGGAAGGGTGGGCCACGATTGGAATTCTGGTGATCCAGGGCGGGTGAGGGCACACCCCGGGCTTGTGTAGGGGAGTCCAGGAAGGTTCTGGAGGAAGTGACAGTGACACAGGAGGGAGGGAGGAGTCTAAGGAAGAACGTCCCACATGACAACGTGTGCCAATGGCCCTGGGCCCAAGGTCACACCTGACCAGGGCTTGCTTTTTTTTTTTTCTAATTTAGTTTTTCCCACATGGATATGCAATTGTCCTAATGCCATTTATTGAAACCTCCTTAATTTCCCCACTTTCTGTCATATCAAGTTCTCATATATCTGTTTCTGGACCTTTATTCTATACCATAGAGCTATACGTCCCATCCTTGCACCACTAGGGCTGTTTCATCACTATAACTTAATTTTTTATTCATTTATTTTTTTTGGCCGTGCCGTGTGGCATGTAGGATCTTATTTCCCTGACCAGGGATCGAACCCGCGCCCCCTGCAGTGGAAGCTCGGAGTCTTAATCACTGGACCTCCAGGGAAGTCCCCAGGGCTTGCTTTGACATCCATCGAATGGTGGCAGGTGGGCACGGGGAGCAGCTGTCTGTGAGGCATCCTGTGTAGAAATGCAGGGTGGAGGGGAGGACAGATGGAGCTGGAAGGGAAGAAGCGGAGGAGGGAGGGCGGGCGGGCGGGCGAGAGACAGACAGAGAGTTTCCGGAGACGATAGCTCTGGCCGTGTCCTAGGGCATGAAAGCTGAAAATAGCTCCTAGTGCCGGGAGCCTTGGAGCCGGAGCATGGGAGCCAGGCTGACTGGCTCTCCTCCCTGGTGTGTGTGTGTTGGGGGGGATGGCTCTGGGCTTCTCAGGCTGGGAATGGGGTGCACAGAGCAGGGACGGAGCAGGGACCCTTCTCTCTGGGACCTCGTGGGCCATCCTCAGCTCACAAAGCTGAGCCACTCCTGGCCCTACGAGTGGGGGGCTTATCCTCCCTGTCCCCTGGATCATACCCCCTCACACACAACTTCCCCGTGTGTGTTCCCAGCAACCAAGAGAATCTGTTTTTAAAAGATTTGGGGGAGCGGGGATAATCATACAAACAAGAGCAGAATGGATACTTTTTCAGAATGTGAACGGCTCTGTGTAAGCCCACCCCCAGGGTAACCACAGTCCTGACCTCTAACACCCTTGACGAGTCAGCCTTGGTCTGGGCTTGCGGACCCACGGAAGCTTCCTCATCCCCTCCTTCAGATCCCGTCTCTCCCTCGGCGTCTTTGTGAGAAGCACCCGGGGAAGTGGGACTGCTAGGCTGGACTGCTGCTAGAACTCCACCTGGGCTCCACCAGGCTCCAGCCCCCCGCCCTGTGCACCTAACTGACCCTGAGGCACCTCAACTGGTAGGAGCCACATCACCTTCCCTCCTGGGACTTGTGACACTTAAGGGAGACACCGAAAGGACAAGCCTTTGGCTCCCTGGCTGGCAAAGAGCAGGTACTCAATTGTCATAAGTGTCCGTATCAGTGAGGGTTCTCCAGACAAACAGAATCCATAGGGGGTGTGTGTGTATATACACACACACGTACATATGTACACGCATACAAAAATATACAGCTGTGTACATATGCAGTATGCATACACACATATACACATATAGTATATACAATACACACATACATATATACACACATATAAAATGCAGTTTGTATATAAACAGTATGTATACACACATATACACATAATAGATACAATACACACATACATATACACTATACATACACACATATAAAATGCATAGTTTGTATATATACAGTATGTACCATACGTATAACATATGCAATATACACACCTAGGTACATATATATCATACATATATACACACATACAAAGATATTTAGGTGTGTATATAGACAGTATACATACATACACATATAATATATGCAATACATACACGTACATACATATAGACACACATATACACCTACATATAAAAGCATATAGCATAAAAATATATATGTACTGTATATATAAATTCATCATATATATACATACATATATCA
Organism: Eubalaena glacialis; assembly: GCF_028564815.1. NCBI lineage: Eukaryota > Metazoa > Chordata > Mammalia > Artiodactyla > Balaenidae > Eubalaena > Eubalaena glacialis. Next base: position 71,803,779 of record NC_083718.1, on the reverse strand, counting down.
TATATATAAGATATATACACATACATATATACAATGTATACAGACACATACACACCTATATGTGAATATGCGCATGTACAGACACATATAAATACATATGCAAGTGTGTATATAGTAGTATATACATATATACATATAATACCTAGAAACATATACACATGCAGGTATACAACATATATACACACCTATATATAAATATACACTGTATACATACATACATACAGTGTACATATACTGTATATATACACACACCCATATGTCAATATATGGGTGTGTGTATATATACAGCATGTTCACATTTATAATATGTATACTATATATATACACATACATACATGTATACAATATATACACACAAATATATAGGCTTGAATGTATACTGTATATAGTACTTACGCATATACTACAAACGCACGCACATATAAACATGTGTATACATATATATAATATGTATACACACATATACAAATTAATAGGCTTGTATATATTCAGTATTTTTCCATATATAGTTTTGTTTAAGGAGTTGACTCATGTGACCGTGAGGCAGGCAAGTCAGGGCAGGACTCTGGGCTGGAGACACAGGGAAGAGCTGATGTCCCAAGGCCATTGGAGGAACAGTTCCCTCTTTCTACGGAACCTCATTTTTCTCTCCAGTCCTTCAACTGATGGACGAGGCCCACCCACGCCGCGGCATTGACAATCTCCTTTATGCAAAGTGGACCAATTTCAGTGTTCATCTCTTCTGAAAAATACCTTCCTGGCCACATCTGGAATAATGTTTGTGCTTGCCGGGGGCCCCACGCAGTGCGCACATGAGATTAACCATCCCCGTGGCGATGATGACACTTTATTTTCTCCCTTGACCATTGTCACTACTATTCCAATTAAAATGGCAGCGCCATGAGGGCAGGGCATTTCCTTTTTTGCCAATACTGAGCGTCCAGGGTCTGTTGCCTAGCATAGGCTAAATACACGGCATTTTTGTGAACAGAAGCCGGGATTCCGGCTGCCATATTTAATGAGGAATTATAGTCTTATTATTGGGGGGGAGGTGTCACGGTTCATCAAGGGCGGGAGTCGAACCCGCCACCCCAGGCCCCGAGGGATTTCCCAGGGACCCCACTTCGGGCCGGTGGGTGTGGCCGGGGGCAGCTGAAGACGTGCGTGCGTGCGTACGTGCGTGCGAGGGGGCGTGTCCACGGGGCGGGTGGGGCTCGCCGCGAGTGAGTGGTTCAGCCCGGCCCCGGTTCATTATGCTTGCCTCACGCCGGCCCCAGTCGGCAGCAGCGCTGGAGGCCCCGGGCCTGTGACCACAAAGAGGGAGCCGGGGGCCGGACGGGAGCGCGGCGGCGGCGGCGGCGGCGGCGGCGGCGGCGGCTGAGGCCCAGGCCAGGCCCCCTCCCCTCAGCCTCCCGCCCGCCCGCCCGCCTGCCCCGCCCCCGCCGGCGGCGCCCCGCCCCTCCCCCAACCGCCAGACTAGCCTGGTGCGGGGGCCGCGCGCGAAGACATGGGGGAGAAGCTGAGGCTGGAGTCGCCCGTGGGGGCCGAGCCCGCCGTCTACCCGTGGCTGCTGCCGGTCTACGTGAGTGCCGCCCGTCCCCTCTTCCCGGACCCCCGCCTCTCTTCCCTCACGGCGCGCGCTGAGCCCACCGAGAAACGGAGCGACTCGAGTCGCCAGACCCTCTTTGGAGCCCCCCTTCCCGCCCTGCCTGTTCTCCGCGGCCGTTTCCAGCCCCCGCGCGCAGGGTGGGCAGAGGGGAGCCGGGGCCAGCCGGGGGCGCGGGGGCGCAGACTCGGCCGCGGGGACCCCGCGCTTCCGAGGGGCGCCCGAGCCGGTCTGCCGTTGGCTCTGTAGGGCTGGGGACCCCGGTCCCGCCCGGCCTGGACTGCCGGCGGGCTTGCCCTTCCGTACTTTATGATCTGACACGTCGGGTTTCTTTTTCCTGGCCAGCTTTACCAGACTTTACCTGACCAGCTTTACCAGCGTCCCCTGATAATGTGTTAGATATTCAAGTTGTAGGGCCCGGTCCTAGCCCTATGGAATCAGCAACTCTGGTGGGGCTCAGTGATCTCTGTTATAACAGGCCCTCCAGATGATTTTTATTCACCTTAAAGTTTGAAAATATCTGCATTGTCAGCTGGCCAAAGCGTCCACCAGCAGGTGAAGGGGAGTGGCGCCTGGAAAAGATAGGGACTAGCCAAGGTAAGTACAGTAGCATTTGCCGTGGTAGTAATGGAGAATGCCTTTTCTCCACTGGTTGGCACAGACTAGTATCTGGGAGCAGTGGCAGGGTTATTTAGGATGCTTTACATTTCAATGTAGAGTGACCGCTGTCCTGGTTTGCCAGGGACTTCCCCTGTGTGAGCACTTAGAATCTCATCCTGGCAAACCCCTTAGCCTTGGGTTTGAAAAACTTAGGGAATAACATGAAATTTAGGGGAAGCATGATCTAGGTTTTGGGCAAGTCACAAGTGCTAATTAAAGCTAAGCAAGTATGGACAACATCTAGCCTTCTTTACCCCTTTGCGGGGAGGTAAATCTTGATTGGGTGAAAGGACTTATTGTTAAGAGATCTTTGTAGAAACATCCCCTTCTGCTTAGTCCGCTGGTTCTCAGTTCTGGCTAGACATTGGCATCGTCTGAGGAGGTTTAAAATGATTTTATTGGTCTAGGATGACCAACTGTCGGTGTGAGGGTTTTTAAAAAGTGCTTCAGATGATTCTAACGTGCAGCCAAATTTAGGTGCCACTGCTTAAGCTTTTGAACCGCTGCTACATATTTTCTCCTCATCTTCCTATGAGAATATCCAACTGTAGTTGAGGTTTGTTTTTTTTTTTCTTTTTCTTTTTTTAACTGTCTTATTATAAGATTTACTGTCTTAAATAAGATTGAATGTACAGAAAATCCTGCTAGTCCATCTGGTATAGCTGGATACCCAGAATAATATCGTTAAGATATGTACCATTTAAGTATTGTGACTGGCCTTTTTAAAATTAACATATGCATTAAATTAGTATTGATAGTATAGATCGCTTTCGAAGTTGTCATGTTGGGGAGCTATACCTCTAATCTGCTGCCATTGCTAAATATCTGGACACCTCTTATTAGGAATTGCTTTTAAAAATCTTTAGGGATTAAAACCAAGATTGCTGTATTATTTGTACTGGGACCACAAAAACCTCACAAAGTTCCCCCGCTGTACCTTCTACCCCCATCTCTAACCCTTGGCAACTTCTAATCTGTTCTCCATCTCCACAGTTTTGTTATTTTAAGAATAATATGTAAACATAATCATGAATTACTTAATCTTCGGAGATTGGCTTTTTAAAATTTTTCCCTCGGCATCATTCCCTTGAAGTTCATTTCAATTTTTGCATATATTAATAATTTGTTCCTTGTTGTTGCTCGGTAGTATTCTATCATAAGATTTTATCACAACTTGTTTCAACATTCACCCATTGAAAGACATTTGGGTAGTTGCCAGTTTTTGGCTATTAGAAGTAAAACTGCTATGAACATTTATGTGTAAGTTTCTGTGGGAACTTCATTAAGTTTTTGTTTCTTTTGGATAAATGCTCAAGAGTACAATTACTGCATTGTAGGGTGAATCTACTTTTAGGATTAAAAGAGACTGTCAAGCTGTTTCTCAGAGTGGCTAAACCATTTTATTTTCCCACCAGTGATGTGATATAATTTTTCTACGTACTCGCCAGCATTTGATGTTGTCACTATACTTTAATTTTAGTTATTCTCTGATATCTCATTATGGTCTTAATTTGCATTTCCCTAATGGCTAACGATGTTAAACATCGTTTCATGTGCTTCTTTGCCATGTGTATATTCTCTTCCATGAAATGTCTGTTCCTGTCTTCTGCCTATTTTCTAGTTGGATTTTTTTAAGTTGTTTGGAGAGTTCTTTGTATATTATAGATACAAGTCATTTGTCTCATATGGGATTTTCAAATATGTTTTCCCACTGTGTAATTTGAGTTTTCATCCACTTAAAAGGATCTTCTATGAAGCATTTTAAACTCATTTTGATGAGATCCAATTTATCAGTTTTTGCTTTTATTGATCATACTTTCGGTGTCAAGTCTAAGAATTATTCACCTAGTTCTAGATGCCAAAGATTTTCTCCTATTATTTTTTTCTAAAAATGTCCAGCTTTTACATTTAAGATTATGATCCACTTTGATTTAATTTTTGTGTAAGATGTGTAAGGTTTAGGTTAAGGTTCATTTTTTGTTCGTTTGTTTTTGTCGAGGGATGTCCAACTGTTTCAGTACCATTTTTTGAAAAGTCTATTCTTCCTTGATAGCTTTTGCACTGCTGTCAAAAACCAGTTAAATGTATTTATGTCAGTCTATTTCTGGGTTCTCTGTTCCATTCCATTGATCTATGTATCTACCCTCCATCATTACTGCGAAATCTTGAAATTGGGTAGATTAATTCCTCCCATTTTAATCTTCCTTTACAAATTGTTTTAGCTATTCTTCAGCCTCTTCTTACCATATAAATCTTAGAATAAGCTTGTCTATATCCACAACAACCTTGAGGGCATTTTAAGAGTAATTGTGTTAAGCCTCTTAACTTGGGGAGAATTGACATCTTTAGTATGTTGTGTTTTCTAATCCATGAACAAGGTATGTCTCCCTATTTGTTTGGGACTTTTAAAATTTTCTTCATCAGCATTTTGTAATTTTCAGTGTAGAGGTCCTATAAATGTCTTATTGGGCTTATATTTAAGTATTTATTTAGGTCAGTTGTAAATGGCATCACATATTTTTATTTAAGCTTCTACACATTTGTTATTAATATATAATTTGATAAAATTGTGTTGATCTTGTACTCTAAAACATTTACAAACTAATATTATTTCTCAAGCTTTTTGTGGATTCCTTGGTATTTTCTCCGTTTAGATTATCATCTCATCTTCAGATATAGACAGTTTTAGTTTTCCTTATTCAATATAATAGGATATATTACTATTCAGCATTCAGTAGGATATATTCCTTCCTATTCAACATAGTAGGAATAGTCCTTTTATCTTTAAAATAAACTTTTTAAGAATTTAACTTTTAAATTTATGTATTTATTTATTTTTGCTTTATTTTCTTACTAGAACCTCCAGTAATATATTTAATAAAAGTGGTGAGGGCAGATATCGGTGCCTTGTTTCTGATCTTACAGAGAAAGCATTCAGTCTTTCACAGTTAAATATAATGTCGGTATAGGTTGTTTGTCGATCATCTTTATGAGTTTCAGTATGTTCCTTTTCTATTCCTAGTTTGCTTGGAGTTTTTTATCTTCTTTTTTTAAAACCATGAATGGGATTGGATTTTGTCAAATGCTTTCTCTGCATTAATGGATAGGATCACGTGACTTTTCCCCCTTAATCGATTGGATATGGTGGATTACATTGTTTGATTTTCAAATATTTAACCAACTTTGCATAACTGGAATATATACCACTTGGTCATGGTATATTATTCTTTTTATATATTTCTGGATTTAATTTGCTAATATTTGGCTGAGGATTTTTACAGCCAATTTCATAAAAAATACTGGTCTGTAGTTTTCTTCTTTCTATACTATCCCTGTCTGGTTTTGGTATCAAGGTAATACTGGCTTCATAAAATTAATTAGGAACTGTTCCCTCTACTTCTATTTCTTATCAAGTCATGTAAAATTGGTGTTAATTCTTTACGTCTTGGGTAAAAGTGAAACATCTAAGCCTGAATATTTCTTTTGGGAGTTTTTAAATGAAAAATCAGTGTTTCTCATGGTTACAGGAAAATTGAGATTATCTATTTCATCTTGGCTGAGTTTTGGTAGTTTTGGGTGTAGAAGCATTGGTCCATTTCATCCACATTTTTGAATTTATAGTGTAGACTTGTTCATAATAACTTGTCCCTTATTAACCTGCAGGATATGTCATGGTATCCCTGGTTGCATTTCTGATATCTGATATTTGTGCCATCTCTCTTTTTATCTTTATCAGTCTTGCTACATCTTTCTTGATTAGATTGTTTAATTCAAAGAACCAGCCTTTTGTTTCATTGATTTTTTTTCCCCCTTATTTTCCTGTTTTCAGTTTCATGGATTTTTGTTTCATCTTTATTATTTCCTTCTTTCTGCTTGTTTAGTGTTTTTTCCTCTTCCGTTTTTACTATTTTAATATAGAAAATTAGATTATTTCTTTGACATATTTTCTTTCCCAACTTAGTCCTATAAACTTCCCTTTCAGCATTGCTTTCACGTCATTCCACAAACTTTGATCTGTTATATCTCCATTTTCTTTTATTCTATGCATTTAAACATTTTTCCCTGACTTTTTACCCATGAGTTATTTGGAATTGTGATGTTTAGTTTTCATGTGATTGAAGATTTTCCTGTTGTCTTTCTGTTATTGATTTCTAGTCTGATTCTGTTATGGCTAGAGAACATACTCTCTATGATTTTAATTCTTTTAAATCTGCTAATGTTTTCTTATCACCCAGTATATGGTATATGAGTGAATGTTCCATGGACACTTGAATATGTATTCTGCTTTTATTGAGTGTGTTCTCTAAATGTCAGTTATATCCTGTTGATTGATGATGTTTTCAGTTCTTCCATATCCTTGCTGATTTTGCTCTCTGGTAGTTCTATAAATTGCTGTGTTGAAGTCTCAAATAATAATTGTGGATTTAAAATTTTCTCCTTTTACCTTTTTCAGTGTTTGCTTCATGTGTTTTGAAGTTCTGTTGTTTGGTGCACACACATTTAGTATCACTAGGTCATCTAGGTGGATTATTCCTGTTATCTTTATGTAATGACCCTCTTTGCCCCTAATAATTTCCTTTGCTCTGAAATCTACTTTATGTGATATTAATATAGCCATTCCTGCTTTTTCTGATTAATGTTCATATGATATATCTTTTTCATCCTTTTCCTTTCAACTGCCTATATCATGATGTTTAAAGTAAGCTTCTTATAGACAGTATATAGTTGGATCATGCTTGTGATTTTTTCATCTACTCTTCCAATCTCTGTCTTTGACTTGGTTATTTAGATCATTTACAGTTAATGTAATTATTGCTATGTTAAAGATTAGGTCTACCATTTTATTTTTTGTTTTGTCTTTTACCTTAGTTTCTCAATCCTGTGTTTCTCTTATTTTGCCTTCTTGTGGGTTACTTAAACATTTTTTAATAAGTGCATTTTAAGCTAATTTATTTATAATCATTTGTGTATACTGTTTGTATAGTTTTCTTAGTGGTTGCTTTTGGCATTACACTATACATATGTAACTTATCATAGCCTACTGGAATCAGTGTTTTATTACTTCAAGTGAAGTTTCAAAATTTTACTTCCATTTAGGTCTCTTAATAGTCCCCAGTTTTAAAGTATGGTTTTCTGTAGTATTTCCTTTATATACGTTGAGAACCACATCAGATGGTGTCATAATTTTTGCTTTGACCATCATACGGAATTTAAGAAACTCATGAGGCTAATGATAGTCTCTTATATTTATCCCATTTGTTTTCACCCATTCCATTGTTCCCCTTTTCTTTCTGAAGTTCCCAGTCTTCTGTTATTGTTTTTTTACGTTTTCATAACAGTAGGTGATATCTGGGCTTTCCAGTGCCATTGGATATGAGTTTCAGGAAACACTGAGCCTGGCTCACTTAATGCTACTGAGTTGGAGGGTTTGTATATGTTGGGCCTGTTGGCACAGCAGATGCTAGCAGATTAGACTAATGTTGATGGGACTAGTGCCACAGGAGGATGCATTCCCATTCAGGCTATGCTGCTGCTACAGTAGATCAAATCCCCCTCTACCCCAAGTGTGGGGCAGTGACCTGCTGCTGTCACTGCTTCTTTATTAGGCTGCTTTTGCCTCAGGTGTGTGGTGGGATCCCTTGGAAGCTGCTGCTGATGTCAATCACAAGGTTAAATTCATTTTAGAAATACTTAAATATAAATATATAGCCTGGCTCTTGTAGGACCTCTGTATTTGTTTTTTATTGCTTTCATACGAATTACCACAAATTGAGTGACTCAAAACAACGTAAATTTATTACCTTACAAGTCTGACATTGGTCTCAATTGAGTAAAGTAAAAGTGTTGGCAGGATCGACAGATGAATGGATAAAGCTGTGGCACATATATACAATGGAATATTACTCAGCCATAAAAAGAAATGAAATTGAGTTATTTGTAGTGAGGTGGATTGACCTAGAGACTGTCATACAGAGTGAAGTAAGTCAGAAAGAGAAAAACAAATACCGTATGCTAACACATATATATGGAATCTAAAAAAAAAGAAAGAAATGGTTATGAAGCACCTAGGGGCAGGACAGGAATAAAGACTCAGCCATAGAGAATGGACTTGAGGACACAGGTTGGGGGAAGGGTAATCTGGGATGAAGTGAGAGAGTGGCATGGACATATATACACTACCAAATGTAAAATAGATAGCTAGTGGGAAGCAGCCACAAAGCACAGGGAGTGGAATTCTGCAGTGTTTGCTGATGGGTCATTTTGGAAGAGCTGACTTTCAGTCTGAAGCTCTGCCTGTTTGCATCTGAAGAATCTGCATTTAAGGAGAGGGTGTATGAGGAAGGGGGTGTATGAGGGACAAAGGTGTCCGGGGTGCAGATGAGCCAGGACCTGACCAGCTGCCTTTTGGGTCCTCTGGTCCCATCTCTTGGTGTGTGCCTCATCTGCATCATCACTGTCCCCGCTGGCACCCCTGGGGTGTTGTTGTCTGAGTGAGATTCCCCTGGTGCCCCTGCTCTCCTCCCCTCCTCCTGCTGGTTGGGGAGGGAACTGCTTGCTGTGTGGTCTCTACTCCTGAGGCACGAAGGACCCTGTAGCATGGACCTGCAGAGTGTGGGGTGTGGTCCCAAGAGCATGGGGCCCACATAGGACACAACATCGGGGCGTGACAAGTATTAGGGCTGCCTCATCACTGACAGGGAATGTTGGCCAGATCCTGCTCGGGAGGGTGTGGTGGGTGGCCTGGGACCCTAGAGGCCCCATTCCTATCCTGGAGCTTGGAGAGTGCATCCCCATGGGCTCCAGATTCACCCCATATCTCAGCCATATCCCTCTGTCCTGTCTTTGAACTCAGGAAAACGAGCTCTCTTGTCCACAACATAGGCCTGGTCCTGTTGGTATTAGGATTCTTTAAGTTAGGCGTCCTGGGATAGCTCTTTTTAGGCCTGAGAAGGAACAACTCAGGAGTGTACAACAATTTCAGATGAAACTAATATCCAATGACTATCTCTAACTACTCGGTTGTTGACTTCTATTAGTCATTATTCTCCTGGTTTTAGCTCTGATGTGGGGATTACAGAGGAGTCAACATTTAAATCTTCATAATCTGTGTATTTGTAGCTTCAGTATCATTACTGACCCATAGTTTTTTTATGGTTTGGGAAGAGTTATTGATTTCATGTGTCATGTAAAGGATTCACAATGATGATAGGGCAATTAAGATTACAATAATGGCTAGTAAATTGTTCACATTTTCTCTACCTGTGCATCTATTGTATGCATATGAGTTAGTTTAGATGTCAATATTAGTGAAATGATATAGAGGACTAGAGAACTTATTTTAAAAATCACTGTTAATGTGTGATGATGAAAATGTAAAAGTTCTTCCATAATCGGTGATGTTGTATCTTGAGAGCCTAGATGAAATTGATATGCCTTAGTGATATACAGGATTTTAGCCTATGATTTAACTTTGACAAAGCTACATCACTTTTTACTTTTATCTCATTTATTGAGAAAGACATAATTGTTATGGTGTTGGCTTGAAACTGGTTGAGAAGGACTTGAGTCCTTCCTTATTTTACATTTACATAGGTAGGATCTTGAAACATAGGATATGGTGGAGGGCATTCGTGTAACCCTTCTAGGTTAGGAGTAGCAATTTCCACTGCTAAGACTTCTTGTTTAGACACAAATGCTTTTCAAAGTATGAAGATTATTAGCATTACTGCTGCTACTGAGATGAATGAGCCCAAAGACAAAATATTTCATGTGGTGTGTGCCTCAGGGTACTCAGACTAACGTAGTGACATCCCTGAGAGGCCAAGAAAGTGCTGCAGGAAGGCATATTTACTACTACAAATATACTTGTGAAGTGAATTTTTGCTCATGCTGAGTTAACTGTATAACCTGAGAATAGTGGGAATCAGTGTAGGAAGCCTCCTACAATAGTGAAAACTGCTTCCATGGACATTAGGTCATGGAAGTGTGCTACTACATAGTATGTATCCTGGAGGACAATGTCTGGGGATGAGTTGACTAAGATGATTCCCGTCAAACCACCTACTGTAAAAAGAAAAACTAAAGCCTAAAACTCATAATATAGTGGGAGGTCATATAATATTACCTGCGTGAACAGTTGCTAACCAGGGACTTCCCTGGTGACGCAGTGGTTAAGAATTCGCCTGCCAATGCAGGGGACACGGGTTCGAGCCCTCGTCTGGGAAGATTCCACATGCCGCGGAGCAAAAAACCGGTGCGCCACAGCTACTGAGCTGCCCTCTAGAGCCCGCAAGCCACAACTACTGAAGCCCACGCGCCTAGAGGCCGTGCTCTGCAACAAGAGAAACCACTGCAATGAAAAGGCCGCGCATCGCAACCAGAGAAAGCCCACGTGCAGCAACCAAGACCCAACGCAGCCAAAAAAAAAAAGAAAAGAGAAAGAAAAATTAAATAAAGAGTTGCTAATCAGCTAGATACTTTTACTCCTGTAGGGATAGAAGTAATTACGGTAGCTGATGCAAAGTATGCTCCTGAGTCGACAGCTATCCCTATGGTAAACATATGATGGGCCCACAAGAGAAATCCTAAAAAGCCAGTGGACATGACTCATACTAGTCCCAAATAGCTGAAAGGCACTTTTTGTCCTAAATAGTATGTAATGATATGTGAGATTATAACAAACCCTGGTAGGCCATGAATACAGACTTCAGGGTGACCAAAGAGTCAAAATAGGTGTTGGTATAGGATTCAGTCTCCTCCTGCAGGGTCAAAGAAAGTAGTGTTTAGATTTCTGTCTCTTAAGAGTATGGCAATTCTGGCTGCTCGGACTGAGAGTGGTAATTATAGTAATATGGCTATAGTTGGGAAAGATTAAACAAATACTGGTGTTTGGTATTGGGATATGACTGCTGGTTTTGTATTAAAGACTATAGTAATAAAAGTAATAGCACCAAGGATTGAAGAGACACCTGCTAAATGTAAGGAGAAAATGGTTAGGTCGACAGAGGCTCCTTCATGGGCCAGATTGCAGGCTAGAGCTGAATATAGGGTTCCACTTGTACCAGAACCAGCTTCTACTATTGGTGATAGGAGTAGGAGTAAGAATGATGGGGGAAGTAGTCAAAAGTTTATATGATTTATTGGGGAAAATGCTACCTGAGGTGCCCCAGTTATTAGTGGCCCACATGAGTTTTCAAACCCTGCAATCATAATGGGTACAACTGTAAAGAAAATTATTACAAGTGCAGGGACTGTTATGACTACCTTACAGATTTGGGCATCTCCAAGTAGCGCTCCAGGTTAGCATAGCTCAGCCAGGATTAATATACTTAAGGCGCTGCCTGCTACTCCAGCTCAAGCACCAAATAGTAAAGATAAAATGCCGATATCTTTGTGATTTATTGAAAATAATCAGCAGTGTATGAACAGAGGTAAAATGACTGAGCTAGGGCTTCCCTGGTGGCGCAGTGGTTGGGAATCTGCCTGCCAATGCAGGGGACACGGGTTCGAGCCCTGGTCTGGGAAGATCCCACATGCCGCGGAGCAACTGGGCCCGTGAGCCACAACTACTGAGCCTGCGCGTCTGGAGCCTGTGCTCCGCAACAAGAGAGGCCACGATAGTGAGAGGCCCGCGCACCGCGATGAAGAGTGGCCCCCGCTTGCCACAACTAGAGAAAGCCCTCGCACAGAAACGAAGACCCAACACAGCCAAAAATAAAAAATAAATAAATAAATTAAAAAAAAAAAAAAAAAAAGACTGAGCTAGCATTCGACTGTAAATCTAAAGACAGAGATTGAGCCCTCTTTCTGGCAAACCCTGTGGTGAATCAACAAATTGAATTGTAACTTGAGAGAAGCAGCTTCAATTCTGCCGGTGATTTTCCTGCCTTTTTTTTTTCTTCTTTTTTCTTTCTCAAAGGCAGGAGAAGTAGATTGAAGCCAGTTGACTAGAGGATTTGCCTGTTAACTAAAATTTCCTGGGGTTAAAACTCATCAATCTCGTAAGGATTTGGCTTAATTACAATGTTTGCTTTGCATTCAATTGATATAGGAGAAAGTCCTGCAGTCCTTATTTTTAGAAATTAAGTAAATTGTACTTGTTTAGGGTTTTGAAAGCTCTTGGTCTAAACTAACCTAAATTCCTAGTCCAGCACTGATAGGATGGGTGTTATGGGTAGTAATCGTGTGGCTATTATGATGAGTAATGATAGGAAAGTTATTTGTTTTGTATGTTCAAATTGTTGTACTTTTGTGTTGTTTAATGAAGGGAATATAGTTAGTGATGTGGATTATGTTAGCTGCAAGTAGAAATATATGCTGAGGACTGCTGTGATGGCTATTAGTGTTGGTAGAATGATGTTATCATTTTTGTTATCTCTTGGATAATTATTCATTTGGGTCAAAACCCTGATAATGGTGGGCGACCTCCTAATGACACTATAATGCTGAGGATAAGGATCCTGATGGGAGGTGTTTTATCTCATGTGTGTGATAATGATACCCTTGTAGTACATGATCTGGGTATAAATAGGAAGAAGATAGTGTTGTTATGATATAAATTAGTATGTTTAGGATTGTTATACTTGGAATATACATTATAATAGCTGTTATTCATCCTATATGGGCAATTGATGAGGAGGCTGTAATTTTTTCCAGGTGAGTATGGCTAAGTCTGCCTCAGCGTCCAACTATGATTTATAATATCACCATGATTAACAGTATGTTTAGGTTGATGGATGGTGACATGTGGTATAAAACTGATAGGGGTGCAATTTTGTCATGTTGATAGCATCAGGCCTGCTGTTCATGGAATGCCTTGAGTTACTTTGGGCACTCAGAAGTGAAATGGGGAATGTCCTACTTTTGTGACAAGGACGATTGTCATGATAGTGGATGCTGCTGGATTAAAGATTTTTGTAATTCATTGTGTTCTTTGACCAGAGTATATTAGATTAATGATAATAGCCATTATAAGTAGTATTGATGTGGTGGATTGTTTTAGAAAATATTTGTTGGATGCTTCTGTAGCTTATGGGTTCATGTTTTTTATTAGAATGGGGATACCATTAGCCAGTGTGAGCTTGTTACTACAATTATATTTCCTGAAATAATGGTCAGTAGAATGATAGTAAAAACAATGAGAGTTTATTAGTACAGGAAGGATATACAACAATATTTTGGGGGTATGGGCCTTGAAGCTTTCTTAGAGAACCTTACTATATAGCATTGTGGTGTAATGTGGTAGCATGGAGAATGTAAAATTCTTAGAAATAAGTTCAATTCCAGGAATAAGCACATTTAAACCTCTATCATTTACTTTATCCAAGTAACTCTTTTGTCAAACATATTTCTTAAGTTTGCTGTGGGTTGCCTGGTATGATGACAGGTAGTGAAAACTCTCATATACATAGGGCTAATGTTAGTAGTAAAAAAATTTTTATAAGAGATGTATACGTTGATCATATCAAAATTGTGGGTAGGATGCTCGAATTCATAGAAAGGAGATTGTTAGATGTGTTTTAATGATGACTTGGGCTGTATCTAATTCTGGCACGTAGGGATTGTCGAATGCTCCTAAAAATAGAATGTTGTGGAAATGTTTGTTATAAGGAAATTGACATATTCTCTAGGAAGGACGGGGTGAATGGGCCTGCTACATTTTCTACATTGAAGAGATATACAGGTTTTGATTCTACTTCTGTTAAATCAAGTGGGGCTTCATTGGATTTCTGCTACTGCAGAGATAATCAAATTCTGGGTAGGGGTCAGGAGAAAATTAGTCATAGGTGTTCTTGTGTAATAATTACTGTTGAAAGTGTAAATGATCCATTTAGCATTAGGACTGAGAATAGAATAACTGCCAGCAAGACTTCATATGAGATTGTCTGTGCTACTGTCCCTAGAGCTCCAGTGAGTAAGTATTTTGAATCTGAAGCTCAACCAGATCAGAGGATGGAATAAATGGCTAGGCTTGATATGGCTAATATAAATAGTATGCCTACATTTATATTAATTAGTGGATAAGATATGGGAAGAGGAATTCATGTTGTGAGAGCCACGGTTAAGGCTAGCATTGGGGCAATAATATATAAATTGATGATGTTGATGGTCATGGTGGTTCTTTAATAAATAATTTGAATGTCTCAGTAATGGGCTGCAATTTTAAAAGAATAAGATAAATTATACCCACAAACTCCCAATCTTTCCTGAAACATTGCAATCTGAAACCCTATTGTAGGAAGCAGAAGATTCCAGGAGACATTCTACAAATGAAGGACTCTAAACCCTGTGGTTGGATAAGGAATTCTGGAAGGAAGATATCCTCACCCAAGGAGAGCAGGTTCCTATACTTCTCTAACATCGCATCCCTGTACAATTCCCATTGATCTTGGTCCAGGCATTCTCACTCCTCTTGAGAGAAATCTATGGCCACGTCCTGGAATGGCAGCAGTCCCTGAAATTAAAAGTACACATGCCATGTGGCCACGGGAAGAGTTCATAATGTGACCCAAGAAGAAAACAGCAAGTTAAGAGAACTGGTTTTAATTTAGAAGACTGTCTTCAATTATCCACTAATATATATATATATATATTTACAAAGTAACTTTCTCTACCTTATTTCTAACTACAAGAAAAGAGTATGGCATGTGATCCACAAAACCAGTGTAGAGACTATACTTGTCTGGAAAAGAAATGATAAAATGATGGTTTCAACACAGGCATATGCATTTTTGAGTGTTTTATTTATATCCAACTGGATAAAATGTGTGTATTTCTCAGACAGAAAAGACATGTCGAGGTAGAAATGTACCTTTCAACTATTCATGGGTACACAAGTACACTGGGGAGATTGTAAAAGTGCAGATCGTGATTCAGTAGGTCTGGTGGGCCTGAGTTCTATTTTTTCCTCAAGCTCATTTTTAACTAGTGATGCCACAGTCTCTGATTCATTAACCACAGTTGGGAATAGCAGAGACATAATTAGAAAGGTAAAAATTCATATTTAACTTTGAACTTGAAGTGTTTTATGGATTTTACACCTTTAATAGAATAGTAAGCACAGCAGCAACAATCATTTGTGAATATTTACTATAGACTGTGTATCTTTCTTTTTTGTGTAGGATTCCAGGAAAAAGGCCTGGGCTGCGGCCACAGTGGGCGGGGCCCCCAGGCCGGGCCGCCTCTCCAGGACCCCCGGAAGGGGGCTCCTGGAGGCTCCAGGCGGCTCCTCCCCCGGCGCCGCCCTCCCTCCCGGAAGGCCTCGGGGCAGAGCGGTCCCACCTCCTCGCCCAGAACGGAGCCCGCGTTTCCGCAGAGCTGGAACTCCCGGCTCGGGGTCTCTTCCCTCCGCCGTCACTGAAGTGCCCCGGAGCCCGAGGGGAGGGCGGCCTCACTGAGGCTGCCGGCTCTGGAGGGGCCCCGGCGGCCGAAGCCGCGACAGTCCTGGGGACCGCGGGCCGGGTAAGTGGGCGCCGACCCTCCTCCTGGTCCGGTGCCCGGGCGTCAGTGCACGACCAGCTTCTGAGGGGCAGGGGTTCGCTGCCACCCGCCGCTGCTGTGCAGAAAGAGCGGCCCCCAGCGTTCTGGTCCCGGGGAACTTCGGTCCCTCCTCTCGCCCCTGCCCTCGGCCTGGCTCGCGGGGCCTGGTGGGCGTGGGGAGTGGGTCGGCCTGAGCGTCCTGAGGGGAAACGGGGAAAGGGAGGCGCAGGGTCCGGTTGGAGCGTCAGCGCCCTTCCTCCTGACTGCGGGGAAAGCGGCTGAAAACGCATCCCCAGGCTCGCAGGCCCCTTGTTTAGCCGAGTCTCTCTGCGCTCCTTCCTCCCTGAGCTAAAGTACCGGGGGGAGGGGACAGGGGAGGGAATGGCGCAGGTAATGGGGAACATCAAAAGGTGATTGTTAACTAAGGAAAACCAGCTCTCCCAAGGTGAGGAATGTAGCGCTTTTCTTTGTATGGGAAGATGCAAGCGTCTGGGCTCACTGAAATCATTCCTTTGATATGCACCTCAGCTCTCTGGGGCCAGCATTCTGTATTTGCATATCCTGAGTTCCTCAGGGCCCACCGGCTCACATTGGAGGGCTGCAAGTGCTGATGACTGTGACATCCTTTTTTTACTGATATGGCAAGAAATATTCCATTTCTCACAGGCTTGAGGGGCAGAGAGTGAAAAAGAGTAGGAGAATCTCACTCAGCATGTAATTTGGCATATATATATATATATATAATATTTATATTTAACTGTGCTAATGGAGGCTCTCAATTCCAATCAATTTGTACTACTGCCCTCTGTATTAATTTCATCAATATCATATGATAAATGCCTATAAAATTGACGTAATCCATTTAAACAGGATAATGATTTTTAAAGGAAACATAATAGAAATATAACAACAAAACCCTTACCACCAAAGGCTGTGTGTGGAACAACCTAAATACATGTTCCATTGTTAAAATATTGAAAGATGTATTCAGTAGAAATATCAACAAAATGAAAAATAATAAGGGCAGCGGAATGCTGAAATGTATCTTTATCATTAAAGTGGCAGAAAATCATTTATTAGTAGGCACTGAGGGCAGAGGATGCCTGATTTTATATTTTTTTCATATTTGTGCAGTTGTTTCAGCAAGTAACTTAAAGACAAAATGGAAAAACAAGGAGGTTTGTGCCTGAGATCATGTTGAGGTGAAACCAGGGATGGCCACCTTGTGCCAGGTGAGTGAAGTTTACCTGGCCAGGTAGACCGCAGAGCTCCTGAGAAGCCAGGGTTGGAATTCTTCTGCTGGGTGCCCCTTAGCTTCTGTGACTTGATTGATTGTGAGTCATGTTGGGGGAAAGACCTGATCACAGGAAATGGGTGGAAATAGAGTGATTTGGGGAGCAGCTAACGACATTCATCACAGCTCATGGCCTGATTGAATTTTAAAGAAACAGGAAAACAAATGCTTCTTATGGAATCAGAGAATGTGAGGGCTGGACAATCCCAGAAAATGAGAAACACCCATCCCATTTTCCAGATGAGAAAACAGAGGCCCAGCAAGGTGAAATCCCTCACCCAAGTTGCACCTGTCTCTCCTCCCCACTACATGGTTCATGAAAGCAGGACTCTTTCTGTCTTGATCACTGCTGAACTCCAAACAGGGCCAGGCATCTAGCAGCTGCTTCAAAGATTTTGGTTGGGCTTCCCTGGTGGCGCAGTGGTTGAGAATCTGCCTGCCAATGCAGGGGACGCGGGTTCGAGCCCTGGTCTGGGAAGATCCCACATGCCACGGAGCAACTCGGCCCGTGAGCCACAATTACTGAGCCTGCGCGTCTGGAGCCTGTGCTCGGCAACGAGAGGCCGCGATAGTGAGAGGCCCGCGCACCGCGATGAAGAGTGGCCCCCGCTTGCCACAACTAGAGAAAGCCCTCGCACAGAAACAAAGACCCAACACAGCCATACATACATACATACATACATAAAAAGAATGTAAGCAGACAAGAATAGCATTAAAAAAATAAAAAATAAAAAAAAAATTTTGGTTGACTGGATGAGCAATGCTATTTCTTTCTTTCTCACTCTTATTCAGGACTGAGCCAAGAACTCCCCAGGTTGCAATGTAATTCGATAAATGTAACTATTAATTGAGTTTTGTTGTGATGAGGGCTTAGGCTTTGAAGGTTACAGACTTGGTTCAGATCCTGGTTCTGCCACTCAATAGCTGTTTGGCTTTGGGAAAATTACTAAACCTCTCTGAGCTTACTTCCTCCTTTGTAAAGTGGGGATAAAACTATCCGAGCCAGCAGAGCACCTGCATCAGGGATGTGCACTAAGTATTGGTCTTTCTCACTCTCCCACTCCTTCCCTCTGTTCTTCCCCGAGAAGATGTATAGAAGGATATAGTAGTTTTTTTTTTTTTAAATAATTAATTTAATTATTTTTGGCTGCGTTTGGTCTTCGTTGCTGCGTGTGGGCTTTCTCTAGTTGCAGTGAGCGGGGGTTACTCTTTGTTGCGGTGCGCGGGCTTCTCATTGCGGTGGATTCTCTTGTTGCGCTTGTTATGGAGCACCGGCTTTAGGCGCGCGGGCTTCAGTAGTTGTGGCCTCCAGGCTCAGTAGTTGTGGCGCATGGGCTTAGCTGCTCCGCGGCATTTGGGATCTTCCCTGACCAGGACTCGAGCCCATGTCCTCTGCCTTGACAGGCAGATTCTTAACCACTGTGCCACCAGGGAAGTCCGATATAGTACTTTTTCAAAAGGGGTTTTAATTTATTTCAGAAAATAATACATTTTTCTTGTAGAAAAGTTTATTCCCCTATAGAAACATAAACACGCAAACCACTCCAAATGCTGTATTCTATGGGTTAGATATTATCAGTCACATTTTATAAGTAATTGGGCAAATGCCAAAGCACTAGCTACTGGGGAGTAAGAAGACTCAAATCTGGGGTGCCCCCCACCCCAATTTCAAGAGCAGGGTGTGTTTTTCAAATCCATGTTTCATCTGGTCTTTGTTTCTCATCCATATTCTGTGTCTGCCTTTCTCCAGAAGGCTCAGATCCTCCGCTTTCACACCCTCCCGGCTGGCTGTGCCCCAGCTCCCGCCCTGGAACCTCTGCATGCCTGGGTGTGCCTGCTCCCCCTGTGCATCACCAGCTTTGCCAGGGAGCTGCTGTATCGTGCACTGCTTGCTGTACCCAGAGTACCTGGACCCTTCTGGTACATGAAGTACACCCTCATCACCATGTGTGCACGCCCATCCCCTTACCTTATATCCTGCCTCTAAGCCAGGGTTGGGGGTGACTACAGTGTGCATTCAGCTGTGTGAGGTGCTGGGATCAAAGTGAAGTTCCCAACTTTTGAAGTTACAGGCTTGAGGGGCATACAGTGATTTAAAGTCGGGTCACCTGACTTAAAGGGGGAACTGATTGATTTAAAGCCAAGGCAGCTGACGTAAAGCCTGCGTCCCTCAGCTGCAGGACGAGACCAGCTTTGGCGGTGCACGGGTTCGCTCCAAGCCAGCACTGCTGTTCAGGAAGAGCTTCCAGTAGCGCCTTAGTGCAGGGGGACTTGGTCCGTTGTCTTGCCCCTGCCCTCAGAGGGGGGCCACCTGCTCTTCTGGAGAATCAGGGAGGGGGAAGTGCAGAGTCCCAGCTGGAGTTGCGGCACCCCTTGTCTGATGGCAGGGAAAGGGGGGCGGGGCTGTGTGGTGTCCTGGGGCTGGACTCACCAGGTCGACTCAGCCTCTCAGCCTCCTAACCTCTCCCCACACACCCCACAAGAATTTCCAATAATATGTAATTGCGCCTTAGCTTCTCGGTGTTCAAACTCATACCCAGGCTCCCAGGTCCCTTGATTCAGCCAATTCCTCTGTGCTCTTTCTTCTATTAGATACAGTCCCAGAGGGAGGGGCTGGGGGATGGGACTGGAGGGATCCCAGCAGCACTGGCCTCAGCTGACTAAAGAGATCCGGGGCCTGCGCTATCACTCATGTGCGAGGACCCTTAAGGCGGAATCGAGGGAGCCAGTTAGAGGCAGTGCTTGCTGCCTCAAGTGAGTATGGATCACCGTCGGGTGGGGAGCACACTGACCCCTGAGAAGTACTGTTAGGAGGATGTGTTCCTCCCTCGGCTTCAAGGACGTGGGTGGGCTTCAGGGCTCCAGTTCCTCTCCAGGCCTCCAGGTCCGACGGCACCGCAGCGGCCTTGCAGACCTGCCTTCCTGTCCCAGAACTTGCCAGGCTCCAGGAAGAATCCAGACCGCAGAGATGGTGCCTGAGAACTCCAGCTTAAGAAGTGCTGTCCCTGGGGACCCAACAGTGGAGGGAGGAAGGGTGAAGGGAGTGGGGGCGTGGGGTAGGGAGGGGTGGCTGCCCTGGGAGACGTTGAGAGAGAAATATCGCCCCCCACACCCCCTGCCCCTGCAACTGACCCATTGATGCCATAGGATCTCAGGGCCTTTTAGTCAGAGATGCCTCTGCTTCTTTACTCCTGTGTTCAAAACTATGCAAAACCAACTCTTCATCCTCTTGCTGCCTTGCCAGGACTTTTAAAGCACTGTTCTTTTGAAGCACTCATTCCCTAAACTGCAGTTTGGAGCTGTCCCAGCTATTTAAAAGTGTTCTCCTTAAACTGAGACTAAATCCTACTCTTTTGGAAAAATGTCCTTCACTTCATTGGAGATCATCTTTTCTGCCCATTCCTTCCTTCTACTGCCCTCTTAAGAACCCCTGTGCTCAAAGAGCTTGGTGATTTATTTTTTGCTTGATGTCAAAAAGAAACCTTCCCCATGCACCCCAAAAAGCTTTCCTGGATCATAGGTGTTTCAAAACCATGACAGTGTTTTGCAGTTAGTATACACTGGGTAGACTGCCTAGCAATCCCTCCAAGAGCCAGAGGTGAGCAACACCTTTACTTATTTGATTGGATGCCCTTCAAGTTTAGGAAGGTACCATTCTTATGACCCAGCAGATAAGACAGAGGCCTGGATGGCTGTGGCTGTGATTAGATAACTTCTGATGATTTTATTTCCCTTACTGAGCTGCTGCTTCAAGGTTAAATTCATTCTATTACCTGTCCATTTTTAAGGAAAGACTGACAAAGTCACTGGAATAGGTCAGGAGTCTGAGCTCAGGGTTGGTCAAAGGTACTCACAGGGAGGAAGGTGGATAAAAATAGGTGGGTAAAATAGGAGGGTTGGCAAGTACAGCCAGGACACCCGTGTTCATTGTGCATACTAATAAAGGCCAGAATCTCCTCATTTATCTCTGGTGGGAAGTTTTGATGGTTTCACAGGATCAAACTCAAATCATATTCAAACTAGGGGATTTCCCTGAGCATAAAAGGAAGTATCCATCCCTAGCAGGAGTCGCTAAAGAGGAGTAAAGGCGTAGATGTAGAGAATGGACTTGAGGACACAGGGAGGGGGAAGGGTAAGCTGGGATGAAGTGAGAGAGTGGCATGGACATATATACACTACCAAAGGTGAAATAGATAGCTAGTGGGAAGCAGCTGCATATAGCACAGGGAGATCAGCTCAGTGCTTTGTGACCACCTAGAGGGGTGGGATAGGGAAGGTGGGAGGGAGACACAAGAGGGAGAGGATATGGGAATATATGTATACGAATAGTTGATTCACTTTGTTACACAGCAGAAGCTAACACAACAAGGTAAAGTAATTATACTCCAAGAAATATGTTAACAACAACAACAACAACAACAAAAAACCCCAAATCTAAGTCAATCAAGCCAACGGAGACATTGTATGTGTTTACAGTTCAAGAAATCCACAAGAGAATCCTTTACTCTGTAGGCAATGAATGGTCCATTCGAAAAGAAAAAAACTTTCTAAAATGTTGTTTTCCATTTATTGTTCAGAACATCCTTTTTATACCTCTGCATTTCTTACTATTCAAAGCCAAGTCACGTGAGTTACAGGGAAGCAGCTGATTGATTTAAAATTGGGTCATGTGATTTAAAAACCAATGGCAGTTGATTGATTTAAATCCCAGTTAAATGACATGAGGAAGGGGTGCTAAAAACTGCTTTTTCATCTCTGGCTCAGAATATCATATTTACCTTGGTTCTTGTTATGTTTTAGAAAACTTGAGCTGTCTCTCCTTGGAATCATCAGGAGAAAAATACAGTATTTCAGGTTCATTCTTGATACCAACTTCTCACAGTTAAGGTGTATTGACTAAGAGATCTTCCTTCTTCAAGAGATTCCAAACCTCTGTAAGACACTTCATTGTAATTGGAGAAAAAAGAAGAATGAAATCTGGCTAGCAGCTGCAGGAGGCCAAGGCAGCCCCCAGGACTAGGGAAGGAGGAGGAGGAAGGGCTGAGAGTTGCCATTAGAGCAGACAACCTCCAGAGGGCGCTGAAGCACCGGCAGAGCCCACCTGCCACTCCCAGTTTGGCACTCCAGGGTCAGATTTGGGTTTGGAGATGGGGTTGCTGTAACCCCAAGGAGGTGAGCAGAGAGGAGGAGTTGATTACATCTGATTATCCTCTGAATCTCTGATTTGATTATCCTCTGACTCTCTGGCCCAAATTGCCTGACTTCACAGGGGGGACAGAGTTTTGCTTTCAGCAACTGATGGGACACTTCCAGGCTGGTCGGGTTGCCCAGTGGCCCGACAGCCTGACAGGCTGACTGCGGTGTGATCACCCTTCGTTTCTCCAGAATCTGTACATCAGGAGGTGCATGGGTGTGGGAGCCCATTCACCGCCACCCCCCACCCCCAGGGGGGATGGCACCTTCCCTGGCTGTACCCTATGATCACCAGGTGCTTGAAATGAATGCAAGATTTTTGACTTCAAGGAAAAGCTCACGTAACCACTTCTGCCTCATAATGTGTGGGATTTACTATAATGGAAGGACATTGTAAAGAACAGGTAGAAAACTCACCTGTTGGTCTCCATGTAGGAGTTAATTTTGCATGAATCCCCCCTACATGAGTAGATAGCAGAGGTTTATTTTTGTTCCCGTGTGTGTAGTGTCAGAGGATGTAGGTATGGTGATTTGAAGCCCTCAAAGAAATATTCTCAGAACTCTCAAGACTTCTCTTGATTGGAACCGAAAGAGACCTGGAAAAGGAGGAAAAGAAAAGGAGGAGGGAGAACGAATGACTGTTTCTCAGTAAATTCACCTTCCTGGTTGATTGTTCTGTCTTCTCATTTCTTTTAACTTCCATGTATGTCTAATGGAATAATGTAGAAAGGCTGATTTTTATGCTTTAAAAGATTTTACATCACAAAGAAACTAGAAGTGGCTAACAGAACTTATTCAAATCAATTTTACATAGAGACTTTGATATTAAATTTTGTATACTAAAATGGGTTTATCCAAATTTTCTCTTTCTTTTTGAGTGAATATTTGTAACATATTTTTGTAAATAATAATTTATCCTAGATGTACAAAATTGTGAGAATGGGTACCATTTTTTACCACTTAAATGATTTCTTTTAAATGAATAGATTGTACACTTTAAATGCCAATGTTGTGTCTTATATGTTGTGTTTTAATTCCTTGATTTCCAAAACTTGTGTTTATTTAATTGATTTCTATCTGATAATCTGTGTCTCCCCTTTATTGTTTCTTACTTTCTATTTTATTGATCTATAGTTAATTTACATTATTATATTAGTTTCAGAGGTACAACAGTGATTCATAAATGTTTAGGTTCTTCTCCATTTATAGTTATTATAAAAGAGTGGCTATATTCCCCATGCTATACAGTACACCACTGTAGATTATTGATTTTATACATAGTGGATTGTACCTCAAAATCTCCTACTACTATTTTGCTCCTCCACCCTATCTCTCCCTGCTGGTAACCACTAGTCTGTTTTTTAATCTGTGAGTCTGTTTTTTTGTTGTTGTTGTATTCAATTTTTCAGATGCCACGTGTAAGTGATAACATACCATGCTTGTTTTCTCATAACATACCATGCTAGTTTTCTCTGCAGCTTATTTTACTAAGCATAATGCCCTCCAAGTCCATCCATGTTCTTGCAAATGGCAAAATTTCATTTTTTGCTGAAGTCATCATAAAAAATCTTTTTTATCCACTAACCTATTGATGAACACTTAGTTTGACTCTATATCTTGGCTATGGCAAATAACACTGTTATGAACATTGGGGTGCAGTTATTTTTTTGAAATAGTGTTTTTGTTTTCTTCTGATATACCCAAGAGTGAAACTGCTGGATATTATGGTAGTTCTATTTTTAGTTTTTTGTGGAACCTCCATTCTGCTTTCCACAGTAGCTGCACTAATTCACATTCACATCAAGAGTGTACAAGAGTTTCCCTTTCTCCACATCCTCACTAACCTTTGTTATTTGTGATCTTTTTGATGACAGCCATTCTGACAAGACTGAGGTGATATATCTCATAGTTTTGATTTGCATTTTACTGCCGGTTAGCTATGTTTAGCATCTTTGTGAGTTCTGGCTGTCTATCTGTATTTTTTCCTTGGAAAAATGTCTATTTAGGTCTTCTCATTTTTAAAAAAAAAAGATTTTGGGTGTTTTTTTGATATTGAGTTGTATGTGCTGTTTCTGTAGCTTAGATATGAACCCTTGCTTAGTCATCTTTTTGGTGTTAACCTCTTATCATGTGCAAATATTTTCTCTCCTTCAGCAGGTTGTCTTTTCATTTTGTCTTTGGTTTCCTTTGCTGTGCAAAATCTTTTAAGTTTAGTGAAGTCCCATTTGTTTATTTTTGCTTTTGTTTCATTTGCCTTAGTAGACTGAACCTAAAACTGTTGCTATCATTTATGTTGACGAATGTTCTATATTTTCCTCTAGGGGTTTTATGGTTTCTGGTCCTACATTTAGGTGTTTATTCAGTTTTGCATTTATTTTATATATGGTGTGCTAAAATAATCTAATTTTATTCTTTTCCATGTAGCTGACCAGTTTTCCTAGTACCACTTATTGAAGAGACAGTTTTTTCTCCATATTGCCTGCTTTGTCATAAATCAATTAAATATAAGTGTGTGGGCTTATTTCTGGGATCTCTATTCTCTTCCAGTGATCTTTGTGTCTGTTTTTGCTCTGGTACGATTCTCTCTGATTACTGTCACTTTGCAGTGTAGTCTGAAGTCAAGGTGCATGATGCCTCCAGCTCTGTTCTTTCTCAAGATTGTTTGGCTATTTGGGGTCTTTGTGTTTCTATACAAATTTTAAAATTACTTTTTCAAGTTCTGTGCAAATGCTTTGGTATTCTGATAGGGATTGCATTAAATCTGTAGATTGTCTTTGGTAGTATGGTTATTTTAAGAGTATTAATTCTTCCAGTCCATGCACATGCTATGTTTTTCCATCTTTTTGTGTTGCCTTCAACTTCTTTCACCAATGGCTGATAGATTTCTGAGCACATGTCTTTTACCTGCTTAGGTGTGTTTATTCCTAGGTATCTTATTCTTTTTGATGTGATTGCATACGGTATAGTTTTCTTAATTTTTCTTTCTGACAGCTTTGGGTTTTGTTTTTTCTTCTTTTTCTAATTCCTTCAGGTATAATGTTAGGTTGTTGATTTGATATTTTTCTTGTTTCCTAAGAATAAGCTTGTATCACTATAACTTCCCCCGTGAACTGCGTTGGCTGTGTCCCATAGATTTTGGATCATTGTGTGTTCATTTTCATTTGTCTTGGGTATTTTTAGAATCCCTCTTTAATTTCTTCAGTGTTCCTTTCTTCCCCATTTATTCCCTTCATCTGTGACGTGAGGACTATCTTTAATATTATGTTTGGATTTCTTTCAGTTTTGTGTGAGTGTGTGTGTGTGATTATTTAAGTTGCTGAGCTCTTAATTTCACATGGACACTACCAACCCTGCATTGTTACTCTCCTCCCCCACAGTTACTGAATTTGACCTTATATTTTACATCTACTTGTTTTGTGTGTCCCTTAACTTCTTATTGTGAATATAGATGATTTTATTACTGTTTTCTTTCATCCTTCCTATTAGCTGTGTACATGGTTGATTTACTACCTTTGTTGAATATTTGCCTTAACCAATGAGGTTTTTCCTTTAGTAAGTTTCCTTTCCTAATTTTTATGTTTCAGTCGTGGCCTTTTCTTTTTCACTTAGAAAAGCCCCTTTAAGATTTCTCATAAAGCTGGTTTGGCGATGCTGAGCTCTTTTAGTTTTGCTTCTCTGTAAAACTTTAGATCTCTCCATCAAGTCTGAAGGAGAGCCTTGCTGGGTAGAGTAGTTTTGGTTATGGGCTTTTCCCTTTCATGACTTTAAATATACCATGCCACTCCCTTCTGGCATGCAGAGGTTATCCTGAAAAGTCAGCTGATAACTTTATGCAAGTTCCCATGTTTGTAACTTGTTGCTTTTCCTTTGCTCCTTTTAATAGTGTCTTTTTATCTTTATTTTTTTTTGCCATTTTAATTACAGTGAGTCTTGGTGTGGTCCTCTTTGGGTTGATCCTGTTTTGGCCTTACTGTGTTTACTGGACTTGGATGTCTGTTTTCTTTCCCAGGTTACGGAAGTTTTCAGCTCGTATGTCTTCAGGTATGTTCTACACTGCTTTCTCTTCCCTTTTGCTTCTGGGACCAGTATAATGCAAATATTAGTACACTTGATGTTGTTTCACAAGTCTGTTCAACTTTCCTCATGTCATTTTAATCTATTGTTTTACCGTTCATCTTCAGTGATTGCCAGTACTCTGTCCTTCAGTTTTCTGATTCATTCCTCTGTATCATTTAGTCTACAGTAGTTTCCTGTTAGTGTATTTTTCATTTCAGTTATTGCATTCCTCATCTCTGTTTTGTTGTTCTTTAATGGTCTAACTCTTTTTAAAAAACTTCTAACTTCTTGCTTTGGTCGTCCATTCTTCTCCTGAGTTCTTTGATCATCTTTACCGTCATTACCTTGAACTCTTTCTTGAGTAGATTGGCTATCTCCACTTCACTTAGATCTTCTTCTGAGTTCTTATCTTGTTCCTTCATTTGGATCGTGTTTCTGTGTCACCTCATTTTTCTTATCTTGCTGTTTTTATTGCTATGTATGTAGTAGGTTCGTTACATTTCCTGACCTTGGAGAAGTGGCCTTTTGTAGGAGAGGTCCTATGTGTCCCAGCAGCCCAGTGTCCCCTGGTCACTAGAACTATATGTTCTAGGTGTACCCCCTATGTGGGCTGCTTGGGCTCCTCTGTTGTGGTGGGCTGACTACTGTGGGTGGTCTGGTAGGCTTGGCTGCCCCCAGACTGCTTGTTTGCCAGGCTCTGCCTTGTATGGAGGCTGTCTGTGCTGCTTGGTGAGACTAAGTCATAAGGCAGCTGGCTGCACAACTCTGGGGGACACCAAATCTAGTGCTGGTTCACTTATGGGTAGAACTGCAGTCCATGTGATATCAGGGCTAGTGCCCAGTCACTGGTCCTGGGGCTATGCTGGCTACTGGGAGGAAGAGACAGGGCCTGAGTTCTGGCTGCAGGGCCCAGGAGTCGCAGAGTTGGTGTTGGATCACTGTTCCTGACACAGCTATCTGCAGGGTCTGGGGTGTCCCTAATCTTGTGTTGGCATTCTGATGGACAGGGTCAGGACCCAGCTGAGTCCATGGCTGCTTCTGGCCTGTAAGTGAGTGTTCTGGTCACACAGGCTGCTGGGCTGTGGTATTCCTGGAGCTGGTGTGTGCCTGTTGGTGTATGAGGCTGATCCCAATGCTAGAGCAGGTTTGCTGTTGGGTAGGTCCAAGCTCCATCCAGTCCCTGTGCAGTTGTCACCTGCCGATGGTGAGGCTGACTCCAAGGCCAGAGTAGGCTCACTTGTCAGAGGGGCCAGGGACTCTGGGGCTGGTGCCTGTCCACTGAGGTGTGGAGGCTGGTCCTGGGGCTTTTGGTGGCTGGGCCCATGTCCAGGGGCAGCTGTGCATTGAGAGGGTCTGAAGGCAGCCTGTTTGCTGGTGGGTGGGGCTATGCCCCTGCTCAGTTAGTTGCTTGGCCTGCAGCATCCTAGTACTTGTGTCTATAGTCTGGTGGAAATGGGTAGGGCTAGGTCCTGAGGCTAAAAAGATAGAGGGAGGATTCTGAAATTATGCTTGCTGGTACCAGTGTCCACGAGGTAGAAGGAGCTCCCCCGAATGGCTGCTGCCAGTGTCTCTGTCCCTGAGGCTGTGCTGTAGTTGCCTCTTGCCTCTCTGGGAGACTCTCCAAGATCAGGAGGTAGGTGTGACCCGGGATCCTTTCAAATGACTGCTTCTGTTCTGATTCTCGGATCATGTGGGATTTTGTGAGCATCTTTTAAGAGTGGAATCTCTATTTCCCACAACCCTCTGGCTCTCTGGAAAATAAGCACTACTGGTCTTCAAAGCCCAACTTTCTAGGAGCTCTTCTTTCCAGAACAGGATCCCTGGGCTTGGGAGCCTGATGTTGGGTTCATACCCCTTGCTACCTGGGAGCACCTCTGAAATTGTAATTATTCTCCCATTTGTGGGCCACCCACCTGGTGGTATGGGTCTTGACTCTATTGAGATTTTGCCCTTCCTTCCTGTCTTGTCCAGGTGCCTTCCTTATGTCTTTAGCTGTAAAACATCTTTTACGGTAGGTCCCGGCCTTTTTCATCAATTGCTGTTCTGTAAACTGTTGTGACTTTGGTGTGCCCATGAGAGGCATCAAGCTCTGGGTCTTTGAATGCTACCATCTTGGACAATCTGTCCACTTTTTTCTTAAATCATATTATTTAATTTTTCTTAGTATCTTATTTGATTAGCGACAGTTTGAAATTTATTATCACTCATGTTTACTTCGCCTGTTTAAGGAAATTGAATAGTGCATTCATTCATTTTGAAATGAAGGTAGTGACCTGTGAATTTCCATACCTCAAAACTCAAGGATAGGACAAAAGCCTTTTCTACCTGTGTTACCCTCAAACTCTGCACCCCACCCCAGCCTGGGGATTAACCTCTTGCACCCATGCTCACTTTCTGTTTTTGGACCGTTAACCATCATTGCATCTGTATGTGTGTTGACAAAGTGAACTCTAGTCTTTCCAGTTTTTGAGTTTTGTTTTTTGGTTTAGGGAAGAGTCCTACTATGAATGTACATTTACTGGTCTGCTGGAGTTCATATATAAACCTGTCAAGCACATTACCAGAATTGGAATTGCTTGTATATACACTTTGATAAATTTTAGAGACAATGGTAGAACAGAAGTAAATTGTATTTCAAATCCCACAATATTTTCACACCGTGAAAACTCTTCCCTGTTTAATATATTTGTGTGTAGTTTATCTTTATGCCCATACTATATTTCCCAGAGATGGGTAAGTGTTATGTTTCTTGCTAGCACATTTACCGTATTGTTCAAAGTCAGGCGTTTAGTGGTTTTAGCATGATCCTATTTCCATGAACTCGCAAATACAAGATCTTCTCTCACACTGTCTTTTACTCCCTGCTGTTTTATATTGCCCTCCTAATTCTCAGTCCTGGTCTTTCTTTATGTTCTTCATCAACCTGGATAGGTTATACTATTTTCTCCCTTATTCAAGACCAATAGAATAGAATAGAACACCCAGAAATAAACCCTGATATATGGCCAAATGATTTTTGACAAGTTGCCAAGACTTTTCAAAGTAGAAAGGATAGTATTTTCAACAAATGGTGCTGAGAAGTCATGTTGTCAACATGCAAAAGTAGGAAGATGGACCCTTACCTAACATCATATGCAAAAATTAATGAAAACATATCAAGAAACTAAATATAAGACCTAATAAAATAAAAAGTCTTAGAAGAAGACACAGGACAAGAGCTTCATGACATTGGATTTGGCAGTGTTTTCCTCAATATGAAACGAAGGAACAACAAAGGTACAGCTAACAAAAAAATTAAAAATTTGCAGTACATAATTTAAAAAAAATGTGTATCAAAGAAATGTAAACAGAATAAAATGGCAACCCACAAGATGGGAGAAAATATCTGAAAGCCATGTATCTGACAAGAGATTTCTATTCAGAATATACAGAGAATTCCTACACCTCAACAAAAAGCAAACACCCTGATTCAAAAATGGATAAAAGACTTGAATAGATGGTTCTTCAAAAAGATGTACAAATGACTAAGCACTTGAATAGATGTTCCATATGACTAAATGCATGTTTATATATTTGTGTGCATGCATACACACACAAGCACACACACACACAAGCAGAAAACAAGTATTGGTGAGGATGTGAGGGAGTTGGAACCATTGTGCTATGTCAGTGGGAATGTAGAATGATACAGCTGCTTTGCAAAAGAGTATGGCAATTTTTCAGATATTGAAAAATAGAATTACTACATGATCCAGGAATTTTACTATGAGGTATACCCAAAGGAGTTGAAATCAGGGTCTTAAAGAAATATTTGTACTCCAGTGTTTAGAGCAGTAATAATCACAGTAGCTAAAATATGAAAGCAACCTAAGTGTTCATCCACTAGTTCCTGGATAAGCAAAGTGTGGTATACCCATATAATACAATATTATTCAGCCTTAAGAAGGAAAAGATCTAGGAATATGCTACAACATGGATGAATCTTGAGGAAATTTAGCTACCAAAAATGCCATTTTTTGTGACTTTTAGTGAGTCATAACAATACAACTACTTATTTCAATTATATGGGGTACTTAGTGTAGTCAAAACCATAGAAATTGGGAGGGTAATGATGCTTTTCAGGTGGTTATGGAACAAAAAGGAAAGTTATGTTTAAAGGATACAGAGTTACAGTTTTAAAACGTAGAAAATAATTAGAAAGATAAATGGTGATGTTGATCGCCCAATAATATGAATGTATTTAATATCACTGAACGGTGCTCTTTATAATAATTAACATGTTATATTTTATGTTATTTGATTTTACCAACATACACAATTGGGAAAGAATGTAATATCAGGAAAGGGAGTGGACCTGGGATAGAGCAGAGAGTAATCAGAAGGGTGAGACACTGCATATGTTGAAGAAGAAGAGCTGAGAGTCTTCATTGGCCAGAAGAGACTTTATAAAAAAAAAAAAATTACTCTGAGGGTGTATTAAATAGATATCTATGGGTGTACTGCTATCTCCCATGGGTTATCTTAAAGAGTCTTCAATAAAGTCCATAAGGCTTGCTGAGGCTTTTTTAAAAACTGAATTCCCTAGGAGATAATTAGAGGGTGGTACTTAAGTCTATGTCTAGGTTGACAGATTTTGCAGGGAAGACGAACTTGAGAACAGTGAAGGTCCTGAGAGTGTAAGTACATGGAAATTAGAAAAAAATAATAAAGGGAATTAGGAAAACTTTGGACTTCGAAGGTCATGTGTTAGTGAGTCAGACCTGAGGTTTCTAAGGAGTTATATACACAGTTGCTATTTGGATTACTTGTTGATAAAGATAAGTGGAAAAACTAGAGTCGTTTCCAAGTGTAGGTAAGATATAATGAGAGGATGGAGGTGGAAAGTAGGGAGGCCCAGAGAGAAGTGGGAATGTCATATTGGGCCAAGATGGTGGTAATATCCAGCAGAACAGATGGTAGGGCAGACTATGGATTCATCTTTTTTATTTTGGCTCCCCACCTCATCCTTAATAATTCTTTGGGAATATTTCATGGCTCTGTGATGCAGGTACAGAATTCGAGTGAGGAGACTACACCCTCAGTGTCCAGCTGTCTGAGTCCTCAGTGTGCTTCAAATGATGGAGAACTATTGCTTCTTTATGAGAAGAGTTAGTACCTTGTAGCTAGGCTTAAGCTGGAGCTTATGCAATATTGATTCCATTTTATATATACTGTTGGCATGGAGGTTCCTCCTCCTCTTTTCTTGACCATTATGAAATGAATCTATATTTCTCAATATTTGGGTATATCAGGTAAATACATTAAGTAAAGGAATCTTATATATTGCTCCCTGCATAGTTTGCTCTTTCTTGTTTCTCTTTTACCTTTACTAAATTAGCACAGGGAGAGACCTTGAAATGTTCTAATCAGGAGAGATTAGAACATCATATTTCTAGAGAGGTTGGTTGGACAGAGCAGGGGTCCCAGTGAAAATCAAAGCTTCTGTTTCTACTTGGAAGTGTACCTGTATAGAGTAGAGGGCTCCAGGAAATATCCTAGAATATTCCAATGTCCCTGCAGGAGATCATTAAGAGAGATAGGATCTGGTACCAGATCAGTGTACTATGACATGTTTGTCAGTCATCTGATGTGAGATTCTCAGAGCCAATCCCATATGGTAGGGCTGAGTGCAGAGTGATGAAGAACCTGTGAAAGCCTTTGATTGCATGTTAAAGATGAAGCTCTGATTTCGGGGAGAATTTTCTTACCTGACTGAATGTCACCCTTCTGTGGGGATGAGATTCTGTGCTTTTCCTCCGTTGATGACCACTGACTGAAAATCATTAGAGAATCATGTCTAGAAAGCATTCTTTATTTAATTTCTTAAAGAAGAAAACATTTTTATCCACTTTCAAATTGAGGATCAAGGGGAATGACATCAGTGAAAATGTCAGAGTAGGGACCTCTGGCTTGTGTCCATCCCCAGAAACACTGACATACGTGGTACAACCTGTCAAAATGATCTCATCAACACATGTAAGTTTTCTTTTCTTTTCGCCCTGTAGATTTATCTTTCATTGAAACTTTACTTACTACAGGATGTGGAGAATAAACAGGGAAGTAGAAACTGTATTTCCTGATGAGAGAATCACTAAGTCACATTAGCTGTTCTGAGCTACGTCTTACTCACCGTGACTGTAATTAAAACAAACAAACAAACAAAACACTTTTTTTTTTTTTTTGGTAAGTCAGTTCTGACATTTCCTCGTTAAAGACATGGTAACAGATACAGACTTAGATTTATCAGAATTGAGCAAAATTTTGATTGTACCTGTGTTGAATGTATGAGCATGACCTGCTACAAAACTTCATTATACTTATTGCCACAACTGACAAATTCCCTTTTTCCACTCCTGATATGTTGCATATAAGGAATGCATAGGTCACTAACCCCAGCTGGTCACAGGTAAACTCTGCCACGTGGATTACTGCATGTTTACCTGCTAGAAGACCATACATTCTCGAGTATCATGCCTGCAGAGTATCTGGGCTCTTGGTTTTTCTGGATAAAGTTTAGATAATCACCTAATTTTATGAGAAATATATAAATTGTATCTGCGTATTTTTCAGGTTTTTATTTATCCATTCTCTTTCAAGTCCTAAGTGCAAATATTAAAGTGATTTCCAAGAGGGTGGTAAATAAGACAGCTACGTTTATGCTCCAAAATTAACAATAAATCATAATACAATTGTAAATGCATTAATGTGTGATTAATATGTAGATACTTATGTAAATGCAATTTTAGTAATGCTTTGTAGAGAGCTTCAGAATCTAGGTATTAAAAAAAAAAAGAAGAAGGAGTTCTTGAAACTCTGAGGGAATTATAGAGAAGTCTTTGTGTCTATAAATATCACTCTGAAATAATGCATTTTCTCAGAAATAAACTAGGCATAAAATTGTAGGAAAAAACTTCGTGAAATGAAAGAGCATGTGAGAAGGCCATACAAGACAAAGAATATTCTCAGAGAATAATGAACAGTGTGGAGTTCAGCAGAAGGTTAATACAGATTCAGAGAGTAAAACTTTGGCGAGCCTAATTATGAGTTCCTCATATTTCATCTTTGGAGAGACGGTAGTCATTTGAAATATGATGTTATAAGATGACGTTAACATACTTAAATACTTTCGTTTAGAAATGGCCACTTAGAACCAGAATAAATGAAAGAGAACACAAAATTATGTTTTTGTTGATTTTTAAAGACATCAGATGAGTGCTGATAATTTAAAAATACATGCTGTCTTTCACTGCAAAGTAAAGGAGCTGTTACAGTGGAGGATTACTGGACTGAATGTCAATATTATGACATAGTATGAGTGTGTTTCGTGTTTGGTAATTGCAATCATTGTTGCTTTTGTTGTGGTCATCCATTTACAATGCTTGGTGTCAGTTGATTTATCTCTTGTAAAAATAAAATACAGTGTGTGTGTGTGAAAAAAATACATGATGTCTTGACTAAAGTTGTATGGAATTTGAGATCTGGAAAAAAAGCATTTCTTTTCTGTAATGCTAGGATGCTAATTGAACATTTTTGCAAGAAAGAGATTTCAGGATGCAAATCTCGTGTCTCTAAGGCGGGAAGTCAGTTCATGGCGGAACATTCTATTAAACTTGTGTGAGTGGAGAAATATTTCTTTGGAAGGAAGAGGTCGGTCACGAATCCCTTTTTAATAAAGTTAGTGGTTTATAGTATACCGAATGAGCAAAATGGCTATTTCTGAACTTTAGAAAAAATTAGTATAGTTTTTCTGCATTTATATTATGAAGCTGATGTAAAGTATCAAAAATTCTTTATTTTGAAAAACAATGTAATCAATTTGACATAATTCATATATATTGAACCTGTGGTACACACACACAATAAAACTTACATTCAAAAGTTTTTTTGCACTAAAGAAATATCTTCAAGTGTAGTTGATTTACAATGCTGTGGGTTTTTTAAATACACGTTTATTGGAGTATAATTGCTTTATAACATTGTATTAGTTTCTGCTTTACAACAAAGTGAATCAGCTATATGTATACATATATTCCCCATATCCCCCCCTCTTGAGCCTCCCTCCCACACTCCCTATCCCACCCCTCTGGGGGACATAAAGCACCGAGTTGATCTCCCTGTACTATGCGGCAGCTTACCACTAGCTATTTTACATTTGGTAGTGTATATATGTCAGTGCTACTCTCTCACTACGTCCCTGTCTCCCCTTCCCCCCTGTGTCCTTAAGTCCGTTCTCTACATCTGTGTCTTTATTCCTGCCCTGTCACTAGGTTCGTCAGTACCATTTTTCTAGATTCCATATATATGTGTTAGCGTACGGTATTTGTTTTTCTCTTTCTGACTTACTTCACTCTGTATGACAGACTCTAGGTCCAACCACCTCACTACAAATAACTCAATTTTGTTCCTTTTTATGGCTGAGTAATACTCCATTGTGTATATGTGCCACGTCTTCTTTATATATTCATCTGTCGATGGACATTTAGGTTGCGTCTATGTCCTGGCTATTGTAAATAGTGCTACAGTGAACATTGTGGTACATGTATCTTTTTGAATTATGTTTTTCTCCGGGTGTATGCCCAGTAGTGGAATTGCTGGGTCATATGGTAGTTCTATTTTTAGCTTTTAAGGAACCTCCATACTGTTCTCCATATTGGCTGTATCCGTTTACATTCCCACCAACAGTGCAGGAGGGTTTCCTTTTCTCCACACCCTATCCAGCCTTTATGCATTGTTTTATTAATTTATTTTTTTTTAACTTTTTTTTTAAATTTTTATATTTATTTTTGGCTGTGTTGGGTCTTCATTTCTGTGCGAGGGCTTTCTCTAGATGGGGCAAGCGGGGGCCACTCTTCATCACGGTGCGCGGGCCTCTTCACTATCATGGCCTCTCTTGTTGCGGAGCACAGGCTCCAGACGCGCAGGCTCAGTAGTTGTGGCTCACGGGCCTAGCTGCTCCGCGGCATGTGGGATCTTCCCAGACCAGGGCTCGAACCCGTGTCCCCTGCATTGGCAGGCAGATTCTCAACCACTGCGCCACCAGGGAAGCCCTCCTTCATTTCTTTTTCATTTATTTCTGATTTCATCTTTATGATTTCTTTCCTTCTGCTAACTTTGGGTTTTTTTTAAAATTATTCTTTCTTTAATTGCTTTAGGTGTAAGTTTAGGTCGTTTATTTGAGATTTTTCTTTTTTCTTGAGGTAGGATTGTATTGCTATACACTTCCCTCTTAGAACTGCTTTTGCTGCATCCCTTAGATTTTGGGTCATTGTGTTTTCATTGTCAGTTGTTTCTAGGTATTTTTTTATTTCCTCTTTGATTTCTTCAGTGATCTCTTGGTTATTAAGTAGTGTATTGTTTAGCGTCCATGTGTTTGTATTTATTTTACAGATTTTTTCCTGTAATTCATATCTAGTCTGATAGCGTTGTGGTCAGAAAAGATACATGATACGATTTCAATTTTCTTAAATTTACCAAGGCTTGATTTGTGACCCAAGATAAGATCTATCCTGGAGGATGTTCCATGCGCACTTGAGAAGAAAGTGTTTTCTGTTGTTTTTGGATGGAATGCCCTATAAATATCAATTAAGTCCATCTTGTTTGATGTATCATTTAAAGCTTGTGTTTCCTTATTTATTTTCCTTTTGGATGAATTGTCCATTGGTGAAAGTGGGGTGTTAAAGTCCCCCACTATGATTGTGTTACTGTCAATTTCCCCTTTTGTGGCTGTTAGCATTTGCCTTATGTATTGAGGTGCTCCTTTGTTGGGTGCATAAATATTTACAATTGTTATATCTTCTTTGTGGATTGATCCCTTCATCATTATGTAGTGTCCTTCTTTGTTTCTTGTAATAGTCTTTATTTTAAAGTCTATTTTGTCTGATGTGAGAATTGCTACTCCAACTTTCTTTTGATTTCCATTTGCATGGAATATGTTTTTCCATCAACACACTTTCAGTCTGTATGTGTCCCTAGGTCTGAAGTGGGTCTCTTGTAGACAGCATATATATGGGTCTTGCTTTTGTGTCCAGTCAGCCAGTCTATGTCTTTTGGTTGGAGCATTTAATCCATTTCATTTAAGGTAATTATCGATGTGTATTTTCCTATTACCATTTTCTTCATTGTTTTGGGTTTGTTATTGTAGGTCTTTTCCTTCTCTTGTGGTTCCTGCCTAGAGAAGTTCCTTTAGCGTTTGTTGTAAAGCTGGTTATGCGGTGCTGCATTCTCTTAGCTTTTGCTTGTCTGTAAAGGTTTTAATTTCTCCGTCAAATCTGAATGAGATCCTTGCTGGGTAGAGTAATCTTGGTTGTAGGTTTTTTCCCTTTCATCACTTTAAATATGCACAAAGATGCACAAAGTGTATGCTCAGCAGTCCCTCAGAGTCGACAGCCTGTCTATTGTGATCTATGTATGATTTATTTCTTAAATGACTAATGAGGCTTAGTCAGATTTTTCTGACAGCTTTGGGTCTTCAGCTTTCTGCTTTCATCATTTGTCCTTAATAGCAAAATCTAGATTTAAAGTGTTTTAGTTTTCTATTCACTTATACATAGTTATATAGATAAAATATGTCAACATGCCGTACAAATGCACCCTTCCCTACTTCTACCTCTCAATATTTTGTGGAGACTTCTGTCTTTATGCAGAGAGTGTATTTGGAGGGGGTGGAGGGGAGGGGTTCCCCCTGTTTAAATAAAATTGCATTTAATATAAACCCAAATCAATACTTTATACCGTTAGTACCACCAATATGCCACTCAGGCTGTCCTAAAAGCATCCCCAAAGCAGTTCCTGTGGGAAACAGAAAACAGGCTGTTTGCAGTTCATGAAGAACAGCCCAATACTATTCCATTGTATTTTATGTCAAAAAAAAGCATGATCTCTATCAATTTGAGACATCATGTTTTAGAAAATTTGGATATAAGATGCATTTTTTTCCCTTTCCTAGCTAACCTAAATTAATAGCAAAAGTAATCATTTATTGAGCACCCACTGTGTTACACAAATTATTTATAATCTTTATAACACACCTACAATGTAGGCATTATAATTGCCATTTTTAAAATGAGGAAATTGAAACTCAGAAATACAGTATAATCTGAGCAGAGTTACACAGCTATTGAATGGCAGAGCTAGTATTTAAACCTGTCTCGTCATGTTCCAAAGTCTATGTCTGTATAAAGATAGGAAGACTATAACTTTCTGATACTCAATACACCTAAAAAAGTGAAATTTAGAGAATGTGAAAATTCCCCCCATATCAGAAAACTAGTGTAATTTTAAAAAGAAGTATCATGAGCAGAATCAGGCAATTAAGTAAAAGTACTATTCAAGTACACAAATCACTGTGATCATTGGAGAACATGTTACTGTCACATGAAAGGCAATGAGAGAAGAATAGTATTTACAGCGGTGGGAGAAAATTTCTATGTCTTTATGCTTCTTTGCCTTTTAAAATGTTAATCTCATAATGATAAAACTAAAGGAACAATAAGGTTTTGTTTCCAAAAGCTGCTGCTAATAATGATACGTTCACTATACCATAGGCTGTCTAGGCCAGTGTGTTTGTGCATTACTTGTTTATTTATGTATATACTTAATTTTTAAAATAAGTCTTTTATTATAAATATGATATACCTTCGTTGCTACATATTCAAGCCATAGGGAAAGGCATAGAATCGTTTTTCATTATATTCTTCCAGATTTTATTATTTTTTCACTTCCTTTTCCTTTCCTCCCTTTATTTGAGGTTGTTATTTATGGAAACGTTGGCCCAAAGCTTGAAGTTTCTAATGACTCTATTAAGCTTCTACCATACCACTTCCTGCTTCCAAGTGGCAACCGCTTTGAATTTTTCAGCTTGATCTTTTGGTGTTTACCTCTGTATCTCCATGTAACATGTTTATACATGTTTCTACTTCCTGTATTTTCTCATTGAAATTACCTTTTGACTTCCCATTTTTGGAAGATGAGGATTTATATCTTTTCACAATCCCTTCTCAACCCCCACTACACACACACACACACACACACACACACACACACACACACACACAAACATCCTTTCAACTTGGTAAGAGTGAAATTTTGGTTTTGTTTTTTAGGACTGAATCCAGTATACTATGATCACTTTTTCTTGTACATTTTGTTTAACTTTGAGCTAATATTTTCTCTCTTTCATATTCTATCAACTTTATATGTACTCTTCACTAATTCAACTCCAAAGCCTCCTTCTGTTGTATAATAAACTTCTTATTATATCCAAACACATTAGGTCTTCTCCGAATTTTCTCTTCTTACTAAAAAATAACTTTCCTGGAAACTTCTAAGCTGCTACAATCTGGACTCGTTCCTCTCTGTGCCCAGCTTTGGTCCTGGACACACTTCACTATCATTTTAATTCCCTTCACCTGTCTCTTTTGTAGGATCTCCTATTTCCTGGGTTCCATCTCCTGTTGGGGAAGAAGGGAGTGTTTGTTTGTTTACTTCCTGTTTGGGTGGAGTATATCTTCCAGCATATTCCTAATAAAGAGATGCATGTGAAACACTTTTTGAGAATTTACATATGTGAATATTCCCTTATTCTGTCATCTTTCTACTTAATAGTTTGGCAAAGTATAGAACACTAGATTGGAAACTGGCGTCTCACAAAATTTTGAAGGTATTTCTCTGCTGTCTTCTAGGCCCAAATGTGACTGAAATCATTCAAATTCTTATCTTTTCTTTGAAACCTGGTTGTCTCTCTCTCTCTTTCTCTCTCACCTTGTCAATATTCCTCTATTTCGCAGGTATATACTTTGATGGGCTCTGTTTCCTTCCATTATGTTAGGCACTCTGTGTGTAAATCCCTTTTGAGTGCAAACTTATATTCTCCAGATCTGCTAATCTTTTGAAAATTATTTTATTCATGACTTTATCCTTTCTATGGACTTTTTTCTCGTTTTGGAAATTTCTATCAGATCTCTTGGACTGTTTCCTTTCTTTTCCCCCCTCACTGTTTCCTATTTATTTGCTTCTTTACCCTAGTTTATGCGAGAATTGTTGACTTCATATTCTAAATCTTGTGAATTTTTCTTTTCTGCTCTAATAGTTTCAATTTTCAAAATATCTCTATTAGTTCTTTGAATGTTACTTTTTCAAAGCATCCATTTTAGTTTATGAATGCAATATCTTATGGCTCTGAGGATACTTATGCTATTTTAATAATGTTTTTCTTCTCTCCACTTAATTC
This sequence comes from Eubalaena glacialis, assembly GCF_028564815.1. Lineage (NCBI taxonomy): Eukaryota > Metazoa > Chordata > Mammalia > Artiodactyla > Balaenidae > Eubalaena > Eubalaena glacialis. Next base: position 71,764,224 of record NC_083718.1, on the reverse strand, counting down.
TACCTGTTTTGTTGCTTGCCTGTTTGCTCATAGTTAAGAGTGGTACATTAGAAACCCAAATGGAAACTCTGAGAGGAGATGAATTTCTTAAACTGTGGTCTTTATGTAGAGTGATCTGGCGGGGACATTTCCTTGTGGAAATCCTGATGTTGGCGTATTTAGAGCTTTCCTCTGGGGCTGCTCAAATTCCCAAGCAAAGTCTTCCTCTGTCCTGCTTGGAGGGAATCCTTCTGGTTGCTACTTCGGGAATTTGGTTTTTCCCCAGCTTGCTAACACACATCCAATTTTGTGATTTAGTATTAAAAATTACATTCTCTTGGGACTTCCCTGGTGGTCCAGTGGCTAAGACTCTGTGCTCTCAATGCAGGGGGCCCCTAGTCAGGGAATTAGATACCACATGCCAAAACTAAGAGTTCACATGCCGCAACTAAAAGATCCCCCGTGCCACAACTAAGACCTGTCACAGCCCAATAAATAAATAAATATTTTAAAAAATAATAAATAAAATTACATTCTCTCACTTGAACACAATTTATGTGAAGGAACTAGGATTACTAGGAGGCAGGGGTGTCATGCACTTAAAAATTATCTCAACGGAATTTTTCTTTTCAGTGATGTCCTTAATACTTTACTGTTTGTGAGGGCCTGTTACAAAAGCAAACTCTTGGAGTTAACAAAACTGTGTATAAGGTATGGGATTATGAAGTTGAGGTCAGCTGATAGAGAAAATTGAACCAGGTGGCATTAGCACCACAATTCAGGGTTATATTTTTTTCTGTAAACTACAGCACCAAAAACTTAATTGGCTAAATCAAGTTGTCCTTCCTCATAGAGTTCACAGTCTATAATGTTGAAAGCTATTTTGGTGAGTGTTATGTTGCAATTTACAATAAAAAGTATATATTCAGTCTTCAAACCCTGCTCCTGCCACAAATCTCCTAAAAGTCTTGGAATTTCCTAAGTGATAAGGACAACAAAGGTGTGTTTTTACGTGAATGAGGTGACTTTTGGAAAGAACCTAAGGATGGGGGCTGGTTGCTAGCTGAGTCAAAGATTTGATTAGAATGTTGGAACTTTCACTTTCCTCCCCACCCCTGAACTTCCAGCCTCAGGGGAGGGGACAGGGCTGGAGACTGAGTTCAGCCAGCAGTGTTGTAATCAGTCATGCCTTTCAGGAAGCCTCCATAAAAACTCAAAAGGAGGGGTTCCAAGAGCTTCCGAGTTGGTGAACACGTGGAGATTTGGGGAGTCACACCCAAAGAGGGCAAGGAAGCTCCATGCCCTTTCTCATACCTTACCCTAGGCATCTCTTTTATCTGGCTACTTCTGAGTCATATTCTTTTATAATAAACCAGCAATCAGTTAAGTAAATGTTTCTCTGAGCTCTATGAGCCACTCAAGCATATTAACCCCAAGCCAAGGAGGGTCGCTGGAATTGCTGATCTATAGTCAATCAGTCAGAAGCACAGGTGATAACCTGGACTTGCGATTCACGTCTGAAGTGTGTGTGTGTGTTTGTAAGGAGATGGGTGGCAGTGGAGGGCCATGTGGTCTGGTAGGACTGAGCCCATAACCTGTGGAATCTGATGCTGTTTCCAAGTATATAGTGTTAGAATTGAGTTGAACTGTAGGACACCCAGTTGGCGTCCAGAAAACTTCTTGGTGGTGGGAAACACCCTCCCTCCACACATTAGAAATGGGGTGTTCAGAGGACCAAAGAGTGAGTTTCCAGAATAATTGAGATCGGTTCAAAAGTGACACTGAGATGCGTGTGCACAGACACACACAAATCCTTCACTGTGTTCATGAAATTCACTTTTATTTAATAGAGTAGGAAGTTTGTCAGTGTGTGGGGGGAAGAAAAAAAATACAAACCTCATTAAGTAGAAGTAAATAAACTCATATTGAACATTTTTGCCATTTTAGAATCCGACAACAATCTGTGACTTCAGATAGTGAATAAAAATGTAGCACGTGTGCTGGTAAATTTAAGAGGCCCCCTACAGATGACTTTAAAATTATAAAATTACCTAATTTTATTTCCAAGTCAAAATCTAGAATAACTTTATGAATATCACCAACTAATTCATGGCTTCTTGGGATAGATCCTCAACCACATGACAGCTTCTGATAACTGGAATATTACTTTTATGTATTAGTTCAAATTCCTGGGAAAGTGGATCGGTTTGGTCTAGCTAATCTTAATGAGCCTGTCCACTGAGTTCACTGGTTACCTGCCACCTTTGGATCTGCTGCCCATTAGTCACATGCCCACACCTGAGCAATGAACTCTGGAGGAAGGACAACTGGAGATGGGCTGCACGTCATGGTCACTAGGCAAGAAGGAATTGTCTGAAGGAAAACTTTTACCTGGAAGGGAAATATCATCATTTCCTCCCTAGCTTTAAGATTCAATGTTTTTCCATTGCTTTTTTTTAAAAAGAAAATTTTAATAGAGTATACTTGATTTACAATGTTGTGTCAGTCTCTGCTGTACAACAAAGTGAATCATATATATATATATATATATATATATATACATATACATATATACATATATATATGTATATATATATATATATATCTGCTCTTTTTTAGATCCTTTCCCATATAGGTCATTACAGAGTACTGAGTAGAGTTTCCTGTGCTATACAGTAGGTCCTTATTACCTATCTATTTTATATATAGTAGTGTGTATATGTCAATCCCAGTCTCCCAATTTATCCCTCCCTCCCATCCTCCCTGGTAACCATAAGATTGTTTTCTACATCTGTGACTCTCTTTCTGTTTTGTACCATGATTTTAGATTCCACATATAAGCAATATCATATAATATTTGTCTTTCTCTGACTTACTTCACTCAGTATGACAATCTCTAGGTCCATCATGTTGCAAATGTTACTATTTTTTGTCATTCTTTTTTATGCCTGAGTAATATTCCATTATATATATATATGTATACACACACACACACACACACATCATGTCTTTTTTATCCATTCATCTGTTGATGGACATTTAGGTTGCTTCCATTTCCTGGCTATGGTAAATAGTGCTGCAATGAACATTCGGGTGCATGTATCTTTTTCAAATTATGGTCTTCTCTGGATATATGCCCGGGAGTAGGATTGCTAGAACTTATGGTAGCTCTGAAAACAATTAATGCTGGAGAGGGTGTGGAGAAAAGGGAACACTTGTACACTGTTGGTGGGAATGTAAGTTGGTACAGCCACTATGGAAAACAATATGGAGGTTCCTTAAAAACAAACAAAACCTGCGGGGCGGTGGTGGTGGTGGTGGTGTGATGAATTGGGCGATTGGGATTGACATGTATACACTGATGTGTATAAAATTGATGACTAATTAAAACAACAACAACAACAAAAACTACTAAAAATAGAGCTTCCATTGCTTTTAGGATCGATCCTACAAAGGCTGATGTGACTGGGCCCCTGCCTCGCCTCTTCTCTCATTGCTCTCCGCTCTTTCTCTCTGCTGCAGCCATGCTGACTTTGCAGTTTCTCAAATCACCCTTGTTTCCATGTTGCCCCACAACATTTGCCTAGGCTTTTCCCTTTGCCCACCTAATAATCACCCTTTAGATCTCATTTCAAATTACATTCTCAGTGTCTTTGAAGAAGTCTACAGAACAACTTACTTCTGGAAATTAGAGCTGCCAATTAAATTCCATTTTGTTATGAAACTAATTGTGTGAATCTGTTGATCGGGGTTCAGGACACACTAACCCAAAATATGACACCGTGGCATACTGAATATTTTAAGCTGAAGGAATTTGAGAAAGAGCATATGTAGAAAGGACTCTCCGACCTTCCCCTGCAGGAGATCATAAGACCCTTATGTGAGGGGTGCCTTTTCTATACCCAGAGAAAATGTTCATCCTCATCTCCAAGACGTCAAGAGGAATTAGACTGAAAAGGCTTTGCTATTTCCCCTAATTTACCGCATTAAACTCATACACCTTTTTGTCCTGTCATATTTTCCATGACTTTCTACTCTTCTTCCAACCAAACAGAAACACTCTCAGGTTTAACCACTTCTTCAGGTCTTCATTTTCTAATGAAGTTTCCGGTGTCACGTGAAACTTACAATAAACGATTTTGTATGCTTTTCTCTTGTCAATCTGTCTTTTGTTAGCGGGGTCTCTGTCAAGAACTTAGAAGGGTCGAGGAAACAGCTCTTTTTCTTCCCTACTTCAGTAACCAGGTAAGAGGCTGTCAAGGTAGTCAAAAAAGAGGAAGTTTCTAGACGGTGAGAAGGGTCACACTGTGTTGAGTAGTGATTAGCAAGGAGAGAAAAGTTAGTAGCAGGGGAGTAGTACTACTCTCAGAAGTCACCTCTCTCATCTCTGAAGTCTCCTCACATTTGCTACTTAGGCAGTGAATTGTTCCCATAGTATTTTTTTTTCTTCTCCTTATCTGAGATGCTCATTGAAGACCACATTTATAAGGTACAACTTGATCAATATATGTGGATGGCTTGGCACATTATATTTGGAAAGTTTTTAATTATTATTGAGTAATAAGTAAGTTTTGTTGAAGCCTTGTCTTTTATTTTTAGTGTTTGTAATATACTTTGATTTGATTGGATTTTTTTACTGACGTATAGTTAATTAACAATGTTGTGCTAGTTTCAGGTATACAGGAGAGTGATTCATTTTTATATATACATATATTAAGATTAAGTTTTATATATATTATATAATATATATATATTCTTTTTCAGATTCTTTTCCATTATAGGTTATTACAAGATATTGAGTATAGTTCCCTGTGCTATACAGTAGTTGCTTTTTCATGTTCTTATTAGGTTTCATCTTCCTGCATTTTACTTTTTAAGATGCATTTTTTTTTTTAAACGGGAAACTTTTTTCTGATTATGTTAGTCTATGGACTATCATGGTTCTCTAAATTCAGAAATATATATTAGTAAATGTTCCCTTCCTCATCCCTACATTCATGGGTAATCTCCTGCTAATTATTAGCATGGTGAAGTAAATTAAGGAAGCTATTATTGGGTGTATATGTTAATAGAGTGATAATTGGATACCAGTGGGTAAGAATTAAGTAGGAAATGTCAAGGTGAGTTCAGAGACGTTTCATTAAAGAAAAAAATAGGAAAATGCTGAGGAGCTTACAATCAATTGCTTATTTTACACCAAATGGCTTTTTAAAATTATGGTCACAAAAAGTGGATAAGCAGTAAAATGTACATTTGAGCTGATACAAATTGTCAGAAGAGAAATAAATATCGACACGTTTCACATTTGAGGTAGATTAGATAAATGTTTGATTTTTGAACATTCATTTCAAACAACAAAATTGAAATAACCTAAAATTTTCATGAAAGCTGTGCTGACATTCTAAATCAGTTATGCCATCATTTTGAAAATGGTCAAGATGGGAAGGGGAGGTAGGAAGATGGGATTCCACGTAAAACTCATCCAAAATATTTTTCTAAGAGGATTTGAACAACACACTTAGGATTTCAGGGATGCCCATTCTGTGTATGACGTATCTATCTGCAAACGTGTTACGGCAAGCATCACTTGGCTGACACACCTGCCCACTGTCCTACCTACAGGGAGCTGTCTGAGATGTCGTGGGAGTTGCCTCTAACCAGGACCTGATACCCAATGCCTTGACAACGCTGCCTTTTCAAAGCTTGAACTGCGACTCTTCACTTGGCTCCACAGGCCCAGGGCAACTTGAACACCTGGCAAGACAGTAAGTTGGCAGATTCCTGCCTCTGAAAGATTTGCAATTTTCAAGTGAGAGTTGCATTTCTCAATGTTCCTTTTCTGTTTAGGGATTAGTTTGCTTATTTGTTCACTTATTCATTCACACATTTACATTTATCGACCAATATTTGTACAATTACGTTTTGTTTCCTCACTTGAATAAATAATTTTTTTCTCCGTGATGACTAAGGAACAAGCTGGTAAATGGTTGTTTATACCACCACAAGGTGGTGGTATAACTCTTCGAAGTTAAAAAAAAAAAACTTGCAAAAAGTGTAATTTCAAGATTTATAAAAACAAATATAACTCATGAGAATGGCTTACTTTTGTTTCATAGTTTAATTTCTCTACAGCTTTAATAACTGTAGAAATTAAATTTCTATTGCAAATGAATTTTTCTTAAATGATATATAAATTATAAGAATTGAAATCACTCTGATAATGATGATGATATGCAGTTATCACAGCTAACATTATCTAAGGCGTTATTTTGTGCCAGGCACTGTGTGAGGTGTTTTACGTACAGTGAGTCAGTGCTCGCTGTCCTATCGTTACTTAAATACAATCACTGCTACCCTCTTTGCAGATAAGAAGACCAACACTTATATTAACAGGGATTCTTATTTATCTGGTCTTTTAATACTGTGTCTTATGTTAGGTTTTATAGTTGAATTAGAGCTATGTTTCCTGAGTTAGCAGGACAGTAATCTCCAGGGGGTACATTTTTCCATAAATAATTTTTGCAGAGTCCTAACCTGAAGATTGTAATTCCGAGGGTCTGGAATTGGGACCTAGTAAACTGTACTTTGAACAAATGTCCCTTATGATTCTTACTGTTAAACAAGTTTAAAAACTATCGATTGATAGTTGTCTTTGAGTTTAACTGCTCTGCTTAAAAGATGCTTAAAATCACCTATTTCCAGCACTGCATCTTTTACCTCAAGATTTTAAAATCAAGATTATAAAATTACAATAATGTTTCATTCAGGTCTTCAATACTATTTTCACCCTGATTTTGAGGATTTGGGCAAGTGATGTATTATAAAGAGGTGAATGCAGGACTTCCCTGGTGGCGCAGTGGTTAAGAATCCGCCTGCCAATGCAGGAGACACGGGTTCGAGCCCTGGTCTGGGGGGATCCCACATGCCGCGGAGCAACTAAGCCCGTGCACCACGACTACTGAGCCTGCGCTGTGGAGCCCGCGAGCCACAACTACTGAGCCCACGTGCCACAACTACTGAAGCCCGTGCACCTGGAGCCCGTGCTCCACAATGGGAGAGGCCACTGCAATGAGAAGCCTGCTCACCGCAACTAGAGAAAGCCCACGCAGCAAGGAAGGCCCACTGCAGCCAAAAATAAATAAATAAATAAATTAAAAACAACAACAAAAAAAGGGGTGAATGCTTTTGTATTTTATTGTAAAAAAAAAAAGTGATATGTAAAGAAAGTATTTTGTGCTCTGTTACAGAAATATCCCAGTGAAATTCATACTACACAATGTAGTAAAAACAGATATAAAATGCTTTATCAGTTTAAAAGTACTGAAAATTCTAATTTGTATTTTAGGGATGCATATAAACTATTAACAATTCAAATATTATATGGCAATATTGAGTTAGTAAAATCTCTTATAACATAACTGATCCCAACTTTTTTAAAAGCATGTAATATTTCGCCTCACCAGCTTTACACTGCTGAAGTTCAAAAATGAACAAAGTACTGAAATCCAGTGACAACAGCTAGCAGAACATTTTCCTTTAAATCTAAAGTATTTATAGTGCTCTGTGTATTTAGATCTCTCTTCTCCTAGATATTAGGTATCCGTATTAGGTATCGGTATTTTCATTTTTGCATTTTTTCAGAACAATTTAATTGTTTGCTCTACAGTCATTTTACCACAAGGTGGTGGTATAACCTTCTGTCTTAGATTCCTTGACACTCCCAAAACCTTCTAACTGGATTAAAATTGCTTAGAGAAAAATATCCCATTACCTTTGTAACTATTTTAACAAACTTTAAGAGGTTTAATTAATTATTATGTGTTGCCAATACACCTATAATTTATACCAATTTGACAAGTGATATTTTCTTAAAATGATAAAGAAAACCTAATGTTTTAAAACTCTTGTGTACTATACCAAGAGATGACACTAACCACTGGAAAAACTTAAGCTAATTCTGGAACTAGCCAACATTAATGGAGATACTAAAATGGGAGTAGTAGGATGAGGTCTCTGAATGTTTTTCATTGCCTTGAACTTTACTTTTAGAACTTGGTAGTTTACCTATTTAATGTTTATTCTAAAACTGGATTTTTCTAAATTAATTTTTTCTTTTTTTTTTGTATTACTGGTAGCAGCCTTAATCCTAAGTGCCCCGTACTGAAACATTTATATATACGTTACTGTGGTAGATATTTGAGTGTACCTTTCAGATGTGGTCTGCAGACAGCCTCTAGCTATCAGCTCCTTCTGTCTCAGCTGCAGAGAACCACCTATGTGGAGGTTAGGCCCTTCCCAGGGCAGCCCACTTCTACTGACTGAGAAAAGTGGCAGTATAAAGACCTGGCCATTTGGGCTCTATGCAGAATTTTTTTTTTATTGAGATATAAATGACATATAACATTGTATTAGTTTTAGTCATACAGTATAATTATCTGATACATGTTTATATTGCAAAATGATTACCATGAGTTTAGTTAACATCCATTACAGCACATAATAACAATTTTTTTCCTTGTGACGAGAACTTTTAAGATCTACTCTCTTAGCAACTTTTAAATATACAACACTGTATTGTTAACTGTAGTCACCATGCTGTATACTACATTCCCAGGACTTATTTATCTTACAACTGGAAGTTTGTACCTTTGCACCACCTTGACTCATTTCTCCCATTTTCCCACACACACCCCTACCCCACACACACACCTGCTTCTGGTAATCACAAATCTGTTCTCTGTATCCATGAGTTTGTTTTTTTTAATTTTAACTTATTTTTTAAGATTCCACATATAAGTGACATTATAAGTATTTGTCTTTCTCTGACCGTCTTATTTCACTTACCCTCCATATCCATCCATGTTGCCACAGATGGCAGGATTTCCTTCATTTTTATGGCTGAATAATATCTCATTGTGTATATACACTATATTTTCTTTATCCATTCATTCATCCATGGACACTTAGTTTGTTACCATGTCTTGGCTGTTGGAAATAATGCTGCAATCTATGTGGGGATGCAGGTATCTTTTGGAGACAGTGATTCTGTTTCTGTTAGATAAGTACCCAGAAATGGAATTGCTAGACCATATGGCAGTTCTAATTTTTATTTTTTGAGGAGCCTCCATACTGTTTTCCACAGTGGCTGCACCAATTTACATTCCCACCAACAGTGTACAAGGTTTCCCTTTTCTCTACATCCTTGCCAACACTTGTTATTTCTTGTCTTTTTGATAATAGCCATTCTAACATGCATGAAGCGATACCTCATTATGGTTTTGATTTGCATTTCCCTGATGATTAGTGATGTTGAGCATCTTTTCATGTGCCTGTTGGCTTTCCGTATGTCTTCTTTGGAAAAATCTCTATTCAGATATTCTGCCCATTTTTAAACTAGATTGTTTCTTGCTTCCTTTTTCTGCTGATTTGTATGAGTTTAAATACTTTTTAGATATTTACCCCTTATCGGATACATAATTTGCAAATATTTTCTCCCATTCCATAGGTTGCCTTTTCATTTTGTTGATGGTTTCCTTTGCTGTGCAGAAGTCTTTTAGTTTGATATAGTCCTACTTGTTTAGTTTTGCTTTTTTGCCTTTCTGTTTAGTGTCAAATCCAAAAAGTCATTGCCACAACTGATGTCAAGGAGCTTACCTCCTATGTGTTCTTCTAGGAGTTTTAAGGTTTCAGGTCTTCTGTTCAAGTCTTTAATCTATTTTGGGTTAATTTTTGTGTATGGTGTAAGATAGGGCTTCATTCTCTTGCATGTGGCTGTCTAGTTTTACCAACACAATTTATTGAAGAGATTATCCATTCTCCATTGTATATTCTTGTCTCCTTTGTTGTAAATTAATTGACCATACATAGGAGAGTTTACTTTTGGGCTTTTGATTCTGTTCCATTGACCTATGTTTCCATTTTTGTGCCAGTACCATACTGTTTCAATTACTGTAGCTTTGTAATACGGTTTGAAAACAAGAAGCATGTTGCCTCCAGCTTTGTTCTTCTTTCTTAAGATTGCTTTGGCTATTCCAGGTCTTTTGTGGTTTTATATAAATTTTAGGATTATTTATTCTAGTTCTGTGAAAAATGCCATTGGTATTTTGATAGGAATTGCCTTGAATCTGTAGATTGATTTGGATAGTATGGACATTTTAATATCAATTCTTCCAATCCATGAACCTGGAATATTTTTCCATTTGTTAGTGTCTTCTATTTCTTTCATCAGTGTTTTATAGGTTTCAGTGTACCGATCTTTCACCTCATTGGTTAAGTTTATTCCTAGCTATTTTATTCGTTTTGATGTAATTGTCAATGGATTGTTTTCTTAATTTCTCTTCATAATAACTTGTTATTAGTGTATAAAAATGCAACTGATTTTTTTTTCTCACACACACTGTATTTTATTTTTACAAGAGATAAATAGACTGACACCAAGCATTGTACATGGATGACCACAACAAAAGCAACAATGATTGCAATTACCAAACATGAAACACACTCATACTATGTCATAATATTGACATTCAGTCCAGTAATCCTCCACTGCAACAGCTCCTTTACTTTGCAGTGCAAATTGATTTGTATATTCTTCGCCTCTGAGTTCTTGTGGGATTTTTTCTTTTTTTAAATTCAAACAGAAAGTCACAAAAATTATACTCATCCTCATCAGTTCACTCAGTCCCATGTAATTAATTTTTTTTTTTTCATCTTGATCTTTTGTTAGCACTTTTATGAGCTCATCAGTTTTTCATTAGAGTTCTGAAAATGCTTATTCATTCAGTTCAGCAGTACAGTCAGGTACCAGAAACCTGTACTTGTCAGAGTCTTTTCCATGAATTTCCTGAAGATGAAACCCTTTTATAGGAACATATTTACAAAAGCATCAGAGTACACCCAGAACTGTCTGTAAATGACAAAAGACTTAAAAATGACCACGGTTAAAGATTTGATGAAAGTTCATAATAATGCAGTTGACAAGAAAATTAGTTATTAATGCAACTGATTTTTATGTATTGATTTGGTATCCTGCAACTTACTGAATTCATTGATTAGTTCTAACTTTTTTTGGTGGAATCTTTAAGGTTTTCTATATATAATGTCATGTCATCTGCAAATAGAACCAGTTTTACTTCTTCTTTCCTTCCTTCCAAGCCTATACTGAATAAATGTGACAAGAGTGGGCATCCTTGTCTTATTCCTTTTCTTAGAGAAAAAACTTTATGTTTTTCACTGTTGAATATGATATTAGCTGCAGGCTTGTCACATATGGCCTTTATTACGTTAACGCATGTTCCCTCTATACCCACCTTTTTGAGAGTTTTTTCATAAATAAATGTTGAATTTTGTCAAATACTTTTTCTGCATCTATTAAAATGATCATATGGTTCTTATCCTTCATTTTGTTAATGTGGTTTATAACATTGATTTTCAGATAGTGAACCATCCTTGAATCCCTGGAATAAATCCCACTTGATCATGGTGTATGGTCTTTTTAATGTATTGTTGACTTAGTTTGCTAATATTTTGTTCAGAATTTTTGCATCCATCTTCATCAGGGATATTGGCCTGTAAATTTCTTTCCTTGTAGTGTCCTTGTCTGGTTTTGGTATCAGGGTAATGGTGGTATCATAGAATGAGTTTGGAAGTGTTGCCTCCTGTTCTCTTTTTTGGAAGAGTTTGAGAAAGATTGGTATTAATTTTTCTTTAAATGTTTGGTAGAATTCACCAGTGAAGCCACCTGGGTGAGGACTTCTGTTTGTTGGTAGGTTTGATTTTTTTTTTAATGTTGTGGCTGACTTGGTTTTTTCCCTACATGTTTTTTGGTTTTTGTTTTTTTTTGTTTTAATTTATTTATTTTTTAATTTTGGCTGTGTTGGGTCTTCGTTTCTGTGCGAGGGCTTTCTCCAGTTGTGGCAAGCAGGGGCCACTCTTCATCACGGTGCGTGGGCCTTTCACTGTTGTGGCCTCTCTTGTTGCGGGGCACAGGCTCCAGACGCGCAGGCTCAGTAGTTGTGGCTCACGGGCTTAGTTGCTCCGCAGCATGTGGGATCTTCCCAGACCAGGGCTCGAACCCATGTCCCCTGCATTGGCAGGCAGATTCTCAACCACTGCGCCACCAGGGAAGCCCAGGTTTGATTATTGATTCAATCTCCTTACTAATAATTGGTCTGTTCAGATTTTCTGTTAATTCATGATTCAGTCTTGGTACGTTCTATGTTTCTAGGAATTTATCCATTTCTTGTAGATAGTCCAATTTGTTAGCATATAATTTTCATAGTAGTCTCTTGTGATCCTTTGTATTTCTGAGGTATCAATTGTAACATCTCCTCTTTCATTTCTGATTTTATTTATTTGAGTCCTCTCTCTTCTTTTCTTAATGAGTCTGGCTAATGATCTATTTTGTTTATCTTATCAAAGAACCAGCTCTCAGTTTCACTGATCTTTTCTGTTGTCTTTTTAGTCTCGATTTCATTTATTTCTACTCTGACCTTCGTTACTTTTTTCCTTCTACTAACTTCTGTCTTATTTTCTACTTTTTCTAGTTCCTTGAGATACAAAGTTAGGTTGTTTGATATTTTCTTTTTTCTTCATGTAGGGGTTTATCCTTATGAATTTCCCTCTTAAAACTGCTACTACTGTATCCAATAAGTTTTAGTATATTGTATTTCCATTTTCATTTGTCTCAGGATATTTTTTTAATTTCTTTTCAACCCACTGGTTGTTCAGTAGCATGCTATTTAATCTCCACATATTTGTGAATTTTCCAGTTTTCTTCTTGTAATTGATTTCTAGTTTCACACCACTGTTGTTGGAAACGATACTTGATATGATTTCAGTCGTCTTAAATTTAAGATGTGTTTTGTGGTCTAATACATGAACTATACTGGAGAATGTTCCATGTGTAAATGAGAAGTATGTGTATTCTATTGCTTTTGAATGGAATGTTGTGTAAACGTATGTTAAGTCCATCTGGTCTAACATATTTTTTAAGTCTAATGTTTCCTTGTTGATCTTCTGTTTGATAGTCTATATCTATCCATTGACGAAAGTGGGGTGTTGAAGTCCCTTACTATTACTGTTATTGCTGTCTTTTTTTCCCTTTTGTGTCATTAATATTATATATTTAGGTGCTCCTTTTTGGAGTGCATAAATATTTACAAATGTTACATTCTCTTGTTGGATTGACTGCTTTATCATTATATAATGACCTTCTTTGTCTCTTATTACAATCTTTGTCTTAAAGTCTACCTTGTATTATATATTACCTCAGCTTTCTTTTGGTTTCCGTTTGCATGGAATGCCTTTTTCCATCCCTTCACTTTCAGTCTATGTGTGTCCTTAAAACTGAAGTGACTCTCTCACTTAAGGCAGAATATATAAATTGGGTCCTGTCCATTGACCTTTTATAACTCCCAATGAGGTCCATTTATCATGGAATAATATATTTAATAATATAAATGCAATTCACCATTAGCATTATTATGAAGAATAAGAAATATCAAAACAATTCCTATATTTATTTGGCTATTGTTATTCGAGGAAGTGATTTTTTAAAAAGAAAAGTCTGATCAAATAACTTATTGTTAAACTCTAGAAGGAAACAAGTGAAGAAGTCACTTCTCCATTCACTGTTCTCTCCTTTACTCACTGTGCTCCAGCCACACTGCCTTTCTTGCAAGCTTTCTAACATGCTGGAGACACTATCCTTGAACCTTTGTTCTGGAGGTTTCTTCTGTGGGTCTAGACGTGGTCAATCCAGGTTGCATCACAGCCCCTGAATGAATTTTGTAAGAATTTCTCTCCCTCTCACTGTCTTTGTTTCTCTTTTTTCTTTTCTAATTTATTTTTATAATGGGGTATAGCTGATTTTCAATGCTGTGTTTCTTCCTTCTGTACATCCACTTGATTCACTTACAGAGAGACATCAATAAATTCCTTTTCAGAGTCTTACCAGTCTTCTATATTCTCTTCCAGTGACTAGAGTGTGCTGACTAAAGTGCTTTGAGCTATAGAGTAGGTCTTGTCGATTACCTATTTGGTCTATGGAACGGTATCTATGCTAATTTCAACCTCCTGGTTTATGCCTCACACCACCCCACCTTTCCCATTTTGCAGCCATAAGTGTGTTTTCTAAATGTGTGACTCTGTTTCTGTTTTGTCATTTAGTTCATGTGTAGCCATTTTTAGATTTCACCTATAAGTGATATCTTATGATAAGTCTCTTTTACTGTCTGACTTATGTCACTTAGAATGATCGTACCTAAGTCCACCCGAGTTGCTGCAACTGGCCTTCTTTCATTCATGTCATGGCTGAGTAATATTCCATTTTACCTAAGTACCACATCTTCTTAATCCATTTTTTCCATCCAAGGTCACTTATGTTGTATGTCAGTCGAGGCTCTTGTAAACAGAGCAGCACTAAAGGTTGGGGTGCCTGTGTCCTGTCGATTTTTGTTTTCCCAAGAAATATGCCCATGAGTGGAAGTGCCGTATGCTCTGTAGCTCTGTTTTTTAGATTTTTAAGGAAACACAATACACTTCTCCAGAATAACCTTGGCAATTTACATTCCCGCCATCAGCGTAACAGGGCTCCCTTTTCTCCACCCCCTGTCCTGCATTTCTGGTTTTTACACTTTGTGAGGATGGCCCTTCTGAATGATGCGAAGTGATACCTCTTTGTAGTGTTGATTTGCATTGCCCGCTTGTTTGGTTGGCCAAAAAGGGCGTATGCGTTTGTCCTGAATATATTCAGGAAAAACGCCTATGCCCTTTTTGGCCAACTGCATCATTGGCGAAGTTCAGCCACTTTTCATGTGCTTTAATGATGAGTCCATTCTACCTCTTGAAATCCCTTTCCTGCAATTGTGCCTTGATTACAAGTCCTTTTCGATGACTTACCTCAAGACATTTTTCGATGATAGGTATCATTTACAACCCTGCAGGTTTGTGAATTGCAGTGCCCATGAGCTCCATTTTTCAACTTGTATTTTTGAGAACTGGCCACAAAACAGTAGGATTGCTTCAAGCCCTATTCTGGTTCCAAGGGTAAGGTGAGCCTTTGGTCAGTTCCTCTTCCTGATTGGAAATTAGCATGGCATGTGCCTGTCCAACACCTAGGGCTTGTCTCTCATTGGTTCCCCCCCTTCCGCTTCATCCTCCAGACAACTTCCAAACTGTGTGAAACAGGATGTTGAAGGTGCTGACTTCCCCAAGTGGGGAGATTTTTAGGAAAGAGGCTGTGGGGGGAACCCAACCCCCAGGAGATGAGGAGATGAGGTGCCTTTTCCAAACTCTTCCCGATCAGATGGTGTACCATCCTCTGGGTGTCACAGGCATGTTTTAGGTGTAGGAAGGGTCCCCTCCAAGTAAGGAGAACACCAGGGATCTTTCCAAACTGTGTCTCCCCGAACCCTAAAACTGGGGAAGTTTTAAGCTACGGGTACATGCATGTTCACGAAGGGCCTTGGGCAGTAGGCAGTGTCCAAGCTTTAGATGATTGAAGTCTTGAATGTCAGAAGCAGTCATCATCAGCCTCCCTTAGGTTCCGTTTTATCTGGCGTTTATAGATGATGTACATATAGATATCTATTCTTTTTCAGATTCTTTCCTCTTATAGGTTATTACAAAATATTGTGTGTAGTTCCCTGTGCTATCCAGTAGGTCCTTGTTTATTACCTATTTTATACATAGCAGTGTGTATATGTTAATCCCAAACTCTTAATTTATCCCTCCCCCCACCTTTCCCGTTTGGTAACAATAAGTTATAAGATTTTATATTCCTCAGAAATGGGGGGGC
Organism: Eubalaena glacialis; assembly: GCF_028564815.1. Lineage (NCBI taxonomy): Eukaryota > Metazoa > Chordata > Mammalia > Artiodactyla > Balaenidae > Eubalaena > Eubalaena glacialis. The sequence goes on along the minus strand of NC_083718.1, from coordinate 71,748,446 downwards.
TGAAAGAGGGGTATCATTTTCAATGGAAAATTATTCAAAAGAAGATTGAAGCTTCAGCCCAGATTATTAGATGTACATCCTTGGAAAAAAATCACTAGTTTCTCTAAACTTGACCTGACAAATAAGACAAAAACCCTTCACTGAACTTGCTTATAATAAAGTGATGGAAATATCAAATGGAAGTGTTAGAAACTTCTTCTTTTAAATGAGCCTTATACACTGCTCTAGGTTAATTACAGTTTGGTTCACACATCTGTTCATTGAAGTTACAATGTTCTCAAATTCTGTCACTGATCCTCCAGAATGGGTCCCAACAAGGGTCCCTCTGCCCAGTTTCATTGGAGCCAACAGAACGAGACTGAGTTTTGTTCAGAAGCAAAGGAAAACTTTATATTTTGATCAGAGAATGGAGAGCTGAGAGCGTGCGCTCCCCCGCGGGCTGTGGGCCGGGCTGCTGTATAGGGATCCCGTCAGTGTCAGCGGGTGGGAGGGGGCGGAGCTCTCGAGGGCCGGGTTGGCTGGAGCTCAGGCTCTGTGTCGCGGAGTCTGCTCTGCACGGGCCCCCGCGAGCTGAGGTGTCGGCCCAGGCATTTTGGACTAGGAAATCGGGTCTGAAGTGCCGGCTGTGAGGCCTCTGCATGAGGAACCCTAGGATCAAGTGAAATTAGACAAAGCACAAAGGAAAAAAAGGTTAGACTTTATTTTATTGCCCAGATTCTATTTTTATCTCCCAGGAATTTTTAATGGGTTTTGCCAGTGACAAACCCCTCCTCTGCCTTTTGTCCCATTCCTCATTCGTGGGGGGCTGAGGGTGCAGACCCCTCTTCTGTAACTGCTTCGTGCTGATTTGGGTGTGCTCATACCCGGTGGGAGGGGCAGAATTTCTCCCCAGCAGCCTCCAGGTGAGTTTGATCGTCCCCAGGGCTCCTCCCTCACTGCTCGTCTGCCTGAGCACCAGCATTTGAAGGTTAATAGATTCTAATGACCTTTAAGGGACCAGGAAAGAGATGCCCAGAGACGCTAGGGTGGCCGGTTTTACCCCGGCCCCACATTTGTTCGGCCACCTTAGGATGACGGTTTCTGCCAGCCAAGATCCTCTGACGAGTAGTCTGCGCTTTCTTCAATGAGGCCACTGAATTAACGTGCCTGGGTTGAGGTCAATATAAACACCCCCTCCAGGCAGCAAGATCCCCTGCAGCTGTGCCTGACGCCATATTCTCTGCCCCATCAGCAGTCTCGGGGCTGGGCTGGTGGGAGAGAGTGAGGGGCCATGGCTTTGTGGGTGGCCCGGTGTGAGTGGGGCTCTGCTGGACTTTCTGCAGGAGTTGCCAAGCTGCCACCTGCTAAAGAGGAGGATGTGTCACCAATACCTGCCTTTGGAATTTCTCCCCGGGCAGAGGTGAGGAAGGAAAAAAGTAGTGGGGGCCAGAACAGGAGGGGTAACTCAGGTAGGGAAATGGAAAGCTTCCAGAAGAGTGCCCGGGGCCAAGACCATCCTGGCTGCCCTTCAGGCACCATCTCGAGCCTGCGTGCTGTCGCTGGTGTGACTCCAAGCCCTTTCCTCTAGGCTTTAAAGTCTTTGTACATATTCAGGTGTTTTACCTGGGAAGGGTGGAAAAAATTCAGGAGCAGCTGGCCTGGGGGTCAGCTCACGTTTACCCAGAGACGCATCCTCACAGTCCACCAGCTTTGCAATGAGGACGCTCCTTGGGGGGGGGTCTGCTGCCTGCATGTGAGATGATTCCCCACCTCTGACCAACTTCAGAATTGTTTACCACTGGAGCAAGTGTCCTGATAGGTTTTTGTCTGTATAACTGGTAGGTTCTGTTTTTTATTTCTTTTTTTGGTTCAAGGTAGGTTTTATTCCTCTTTTTTGTATTTATAGATATAAGCATGGAAATAATTCATTCATATAAATAGGTCTATGGGAAGGGAAGAAATTTTTTAAAATTCTTTTCAATTTTAATTATTTTTTTAATTTTTTAATTTAATTTAATTTATTTTTTTATACAGCAGGTTCTTATGTGTTATCTATTTTATACATATGAGTGTATATATGTCAATCCCAATCTCCCAGTTCATCCCACCTGCCCCCCGCCATTTTCCCCCCTTGGTGTCCATACGTTTGTTCTCTACATCTGTGTCTCTGTTTCTGCCCTGCAAACTGGTTCATCTGTACCATTTTTCTAGGTTCCACATATATGCGTTAATATACAATATTTTTTTTCTCTTTCTGACTTAGTTCACTCTGTATGACAGTCTCTAAATCCATCCACATGTCTACAAATGACCCAATTTCATTCCTTTTTATGGCTGAGTAATATTCCATTGTATATATGTACCACATTTTCTTTATCCATTCATCTGTCGATGGGCATTTAGGTTGCTTCCATGACATAGCTATTGTAAATAGTGCTGCAGTGAACATTGGGGTGCGTGTGTCTTTTTGAATTATGGTTTTCTCTGGGTATATTCCCAGTAGTGGGATTGCTGGATCATATCGTAATTCTATTTTTAGTTTTTTAAGGAACCTCCATGCTGTTCTCCATAGTGACTTGATACGTTCATACAAATTGAATGTATCAATTTACATTCCCACCAACAGTGCAAGAGGGTTCCCTTTTCTCCACACCCTACAGCATTCATTGTTTGTAGATTTTCTGATGATACCCATTCTAACTGGTGTGAGGTGATACCTCATTGTAGTTTTGATTTGCATTTCTCTAATAATTAGTGATGTTGAGCAGTTTTTCATGTGCTTCTTCGCCACCTGTATGTCTTTTTTGGAGAAATGTCTATTTAGGTCTTCTGCCCGTTTTTGGATTGGGTTGTTTGTTTTCTTAATATTGAGCTACATGAGCTGTTTATATATTTTGAAGATTAATCCTTTGTCCGTTGATTCATTTGCAAATATTTTCTCCCATTCTGAGGGTTGTCTTTTCGTCTTGTTTGTAGTTTGCTTTGCTTTGCAAAAACTTTTAAGTTTCATTAGGTCCCATTTGTTTATTTTTGGTTTTTATTCCATTACTCTAGGAGGTGGATCAAAAAAGACCTTGCTGTGATTTATGTCAAAGAATATTCTTCCTATGTTTTCCTCTAAGAGTTTTATAGTGTCCGGTCTTACATTTAGGTCTCTAATCCCTTTTGAGTTTATTTTTATGTATGGTGTTACAGAGTGTTCTAATTTCATTCTTTTAAATGTAGCTGTCCAGTTTTCTCAACACCACTTATTGAAGAGACTGTCTTTTCTCCATTGTATATCCTTGCCTCCTTTGTCATAGATTAGTTGACCTAGGTATGTGGGTTTATCTCTGGGCTTTCTATCCTGTTCCATTGATCTACATTTCTGTTTATTTGCCAGTACCATATTGTCTTTATTACTGTAGCTTTGTAGTATAGTCTTAAGTCAGGGAGTCTGATTCCTCCAGCTCCGTTTCTTTCCCTCAAGACTGCTTTAGCTATTCTGGGTCTTTTGTGTCTCCATACAAATGTTAAGCTTTTTTGTTCTAGTTTTGTAAAAAATGCCACTGGTAATTTGATAGGGATTGCATTGAATCTGTAGATTGCTTTGGGTAGTATAATCATTTTCACAATATTGGTTCCTCTAATCCAAGAACATAGTATATCTCTCTATCTGTTTATATTATCTTTGATTTCTTTCATCAGTATCTTATAGTTTTCTGAGTACAGGTCTTTTACCACCTTAGGTAGGTTTATTCCTAGGTATTTTATTCTTTTTGTTGCAATGGTGAATGGGACTGTTTCTTTAATTTCTCTTTCCGATCTTTCATTGTTAGTGTATAGGAATGCAAGAGATTTCTTTGCATTAATTTTGTATCCTGCTACTTTACCAAATTCATTGATTAGCTCTAGTAGTTTTCTGGTGGCATCTTTAGGATTCTGTATGTATAGTATCATGTCATCTGCAAACAGTGACAGTTTTACTTCTTCTTTTCTAATCTGTATTCCTTTTACTTCTTTTTCTTCTCTGATTGCTGTGGCTAGGACTTCCGAAACTATGTTGAATAATAGTGGCAAGAGTGGACATCCTTGTCTTGTTCCTGATCTTAGAGGAAATACTTTCAGTTTTTCACCATTGAGAATGATGTTTGCTGTGGGTTTGTCATATCTGGCCTTTATTATGTTGAGGTAGGTTTCCTCTATGCCCACTTTCTTTATCATAAATGGGTGTTGAATTTTGTTAAAAGCTGTTCCTGCATCTATTGAGAGGATCATACGGTTTTTAGTCTACAATTTGTTAATATGATGTATCACATTGTTTGAGTTGTGTATATTGAAGAATCCTTGCATCTCTGGGATAAACCCCACTTGATCATGGTGTATGATCCTTTTAATGTGTTGTTGGATTCCGTTTGCTAGTATTTTGTTGAGGATTTTTATATCTCTATTCATCAGTGATATTGGTCTGTAATTTTCTTTTTTTGCAGTGTCTTTGTCTGGTTTTGGTATCGGGGTGATGGTGGCCTCATGGAATGAGTTTGGGAGTGTTCCTTCCCCTGCAGTTTTTTGGAAGAGTTTGAGAAAGATGGGTGTTAGCGCTTCTCTAAATGTTTGATAGAATTCACCTGTGAAGCCATCTGGTCCTGGACTTTTGTTTGTTGGAAGATTTTTAATCACAGTTTCAATTTCTTTACTTGTGATTGGTCTGTTCATATTTTCTATTTCTTCCTGGTTCAGTCTTGGAAGGTTATAGCTTTCTACGAATTTGTCCATTTCTTCCAGGTTGTCCATTTTATTGGCATAGAGTTGCTTATAGTAGTCTCTTCGGATGCTTTGTATTTCTGTGGTGTCTGTTGTAACTTCTCCTTTTTCATGTCTAATTTTATTGATTTGAGTCCTCTCCGTCTTTTTCTTGATCAGTCTGGCTGAAGGTTTATGAGTTTTGTTTATCTTCTCAAAGAACCAGCTTTTAGTTTTATTGACATTTGCTATTGTTTTCTTTGTTTCTGTTTCATTTATTTCTGCTCTGATCTGTATGATTTCTTTCCTTCTACTAACTTTGGGTTTTCTTCTTCTTTCTCTAGTTCCTTTAGGTGTAAGGTTAGATTGTTTATCTGAGATTTTCCTTGTTTCTTGATGTAGGCTTGTATTGCTATAAATTTCCTTCTTAGAACTGCCTTTGCTGCATCCCGTAGGTTTTGGATCATCATGTTTTTGTTGTCATTTGTCTCTAGGTATTTTTTGATTTCCTCTTTGATTTCTTCAGTGATCTCTTGGTTATTTAGTAACGTATTGTTTAGCCTCCATGTGTTTGTGTTTTTTACGTGTTTTTCCCTATAATTGATTTCTAATCTCATAGTGTTGTGGTCAGAACAGATGCTTGATATGATTTCAATTTTTTAAATTTACTGAGGCTTGATTTGTGACCCAAGATATGATCTATCCTGGAGAATGTTCCGTGTGCACTTGAGAAGAAAGTGTAATCTGCTGTTTTGGGATGGAATGTCCTATAAATATCAATTAAATCTATCTGGTCTATTGTGTCACTTAAAGCTTGTGTTTTGTTTTTAATTTTCTGTCTCGATGATCTCCATTGGTGTAAGTGAGTTGTTAAAGTCCCCTGCTATTATTGTGTTACTCTCGATTTCCTCTTTTATAGCTGTTAGCAGTTGCCTTATGTATTGAGGTGCTCCTATGTTGGGTGCATATATATTTGTAATTGTTATATCTTCTTGGATTGATCCCTTGATCATTATGTAGTGTCCTTCCTTGTCTCTTGTAACATTCTTTATTTTAAAGTCTATTTTTTCAGATATGAGTGTTGCTACTCCAGCTTTCTTTTGATTTCCATTTGCATGGAATATCTCTTTCCATCCCCTCACTTTCAGTCTGTATGTGTCCCTATGTCTGAATTGGGTCTTTTGTAGACAGCATATATATGGGTCTTGTTTTTGTATCCATTCAGTGAGCCTGTGTCTTTTGGTTGGAGCATTTAATCCATTCACGTTTAAGGTAATTATCGATATGTATGTTCCTATTACCATTTTCTTAATTGTTATGGCTTTGTTTTTGTAGGTCCTTTTCTTCTCTTGTGTTTCCCACTTAGAGAAGTTCCTTTAGCATTTGTTGTAGAGCTGGTTTGGTGGTGCTGAATTTTCTTAGCTTTTGCTTATCTGTAAAATTTTGATTTCTCCATCGAATCTGACTGAGATCCTTGCTGGGTAGAGTACTCTTGGTTGTAGGTTCTTCCCTTTCATGACTTTAAATATATCATGCCAGTCCCTTCTGGCTTGTAGAGTTTCTGCTGAGAAATCAGCTGTTAACCTTATGGGAGTTCCCTTGTATGTTATTTGTCATTTTTCCCTTGTTGCTTTCAATAATTTTTCTTTGTCTTTAATTTTTGTCAATTTGATTACTATGTGTCTCGGCATGTTTCTCCTTGGGTTTATCCTGCCTGGGACTCTCTGTGCTTGCTGGACTTGGGTGGCTGTTTCCTTTCCCATGTTAGGTAAGTTTCCAACTATAATCACTTTAAGTATTTTTTCGGGTCCTTTCTCTCTCTCTTATCCTTCTGGGACCCCTATAATGCGAATGTTGTTGCATATAATGTTGCCCCAGAGGTCTCTTACGCTGTCTTCATTTCTTTTCATTCTTTTCTCTTTATTCTGTTCTGCAGCAGTGAATTCCACCATTCTGTCTTCCAGGTCACTTATCCGTTCTTCTGCCTCAGTTATTCTGCTATTGATTCCTTCTAGTGTTTTTTTCATTTCAGTTATTGTATTGTTCATCTCTGTTTGTTTGTTCTTTAATTCTTCTAGGTGTTTGTTCTTTAATTCTTCTAGGTCTTTGTTAAACATTTCTTGCATCTTCTCGATCTTTGCCTCCATTCTTTTTCCAAAGTCCTGGATCATCTTCACTATCATTATTCTGAATTCTTTTTCTGGAAGGTTGCCTATCTCTACCTCATTTAGTTGTTTTTCTGGGGTTTTATCTTGTTCCTTCATCTGGTACAAAGTCCTCTGCCTTCTCATTTTGTCTATCTTTCTGTGAATGTGGTTTTTCTTCCACAGGCTGCAGAATTGTAGTTCTTCTTTCTTCTGCTGTCTGCCCTCTGGTGGATGAGGCTATCTAAGGGGCTTGTGCAAGCTTCCTGATGGGAGGGACTGGTGGTGGGTAGAGCTGGGTGTTGCTCTGGTGGGCAGAGCTCAATAAAACTTATTCTGCTTGTCTGCTGATGCGTGGGGCTGGGTTCCCTCCCTGTTGGTTGTTTGGCCTGAGGTGACCCAGCACTGGAGCCTACCTGGCTCTTTGGTGGGGCTAATGGCAGACACTGGGAGGGCCCACTCCAAGGGGTACTTCCCAGAACTTCTGCTGCCAGTGTCCTTGTCCCCACGGTGAACCACAGCCACCCCCCGCCTCTCCAGGAGACCCTCTAACACTAGCAGGTAGGTCTGGTTCAGTCTCCTATGGGGTCACTGCTCCTTCCCCTGGGTCCCGATGTGCACACTACTTTGTGTGTGCCCTCCAAGAGTGGAGTCTCTGTTTCCCCCAGTCCTGTCAAAGTCCTGCAATCAAATCCCGCTAGCCTTCTAAGTCTGATTCTCTAGGAATTCCTCCTTCTGTTGCCGGAACCCCAGGTTGCGAAGCCTGATGTAGGGCTCAGAACCTTCACTCCAGTGGGTGGACTTCGGTGGTGTAAGTGTTCAGTTTGTGAGTCACCCACCCAGCACTTATGGGATTTGATTTGATTGTGATTGAGCCCCTCCTACTATCTCATTGTGGCTTCTCCTTTGTCTTTGGATGTGGGGTATTTTTTTGGTGAGTTCCACTGTCGTCCTTTCAATGATTGTTCAGCAGTTAGTTGTGATTCTGGTGCTCTCACAAGAGGGAGTGAGCGCACGTCCTTCTACTCCGCCATCTTGAACCAATCTCCACTGGTGAGTTCTTAATTAGCAGTGTGGATGGTAATGTTAAAGGTCCTGAATCAGGATTGAAATACTTACCCCCCACATGTACAGGTGTAAGAACCTGGGGAGGCCGCGTGAAGACAGCACCCTTAGGGCTTCCGTCTTGACCCCTCAACACTCTGGTGTCCAGCCACTGCTTTAGGATTTCTGGGGGCCCAATGCTGACTTTAAGGGTTCCATAATCCAGCCTCTGTCTGCCTTTAGTGAGACCCGCATTTTCAGGATCCTACAGAGCAGGGTCTGTGTGACTGTTCTGTGGCTTCTCTAACAAATGACCACAAGCTGAGTGGTTTAAAACAACAGGAATTCATCCTCCCCCAGTCCTGGAGATCAGACATCTGAGATCAAGGTGTTGTAGGACTGAAGTCCCTCCAGAGGCTCCAGGATAGGGTTCTTGCTGCCTTGTCCAGATTCTGGGGGCTCCATGCATCCCCAGGCTTTTGGCTGTATCCCTCCCATCTCTGCATCTGTCTTCACGTGGCTTCTCCTGTGTCTGGATCTCTCCTCTTTTGTCTCTTACAAGGACGCTGTCATTGGATGGGGGGCCACCCTAACCCAACATGACCTTACCTTGAGATCCTTAACTACATATATGAAGACCCTTTTCCCAGATATGGTCCTGTTCACATGTTCTGGGGAGACACATCTTTTGGGGTCACCATTCAACCCATTATCTGTGTATAAAATAACCCTCATTTTAGGAGATTACCAAGATGTCAAACAGATTGGCACAGACTACAGCCATGTGGGTGGGGGTCTGGTGATGATGAGGACTCTAGAATCACCTGGAAAGGATCAAGGCCTGGCTTCATCAGAAAGTGAGCTCTTCCACCATGGGGCCCGTAGAAGCAGCCACTCCACTCTGTCCGTGGAAAGGGGCACAGTGCCAAGTCCAGAAGTGGTTATGTTGCAAAGCTGGCTCTTCTGGGATTTCCTCATCAATAGCATCATGTAACCAATAACTACGGGCTTGGAGGAATCGCTTTCTGGTACGTGATGACAGCACTGTCACTTTAGGTGCAGCAAGCCTAGAATAGGAATGTTTGAAGGAGAAGAGTTTGAGAGATTGCAAAGCTTGGTTGTCAAGGAAACTGAGCAGGTTTTTCAAGGTTGTCAAAGAAACTTCTCTCTTAAACTGAAGGCAGGGCTGGGAGAGCTGAACTCCAGGGATCTTTTAAAGGGGCTGCTCTGAAGCACCATCACCTAAGTGGTGGTCTCAGCATGAGCTGGGGTTTTCAAAAAGTGTGATGAGATTAAACCTGACTTTGTGTGACAGCTGGGGAGGGGTTTGCAAAGCACCTTGGCTTTTAGAGCAAAGGTTTGTTGCTGGAATGAAGTGTCTCCCAAAAATGGGCCAAAGCTGAAGATGTCTCTGTCCCCCTTCTTGTGAAAGTCCAGGGAAGGTGGGTGTCGGGGCCCAGGCCCTGTTCCCCTTGTTTCTCCTCCCTGATTCCAGGTGAGGGCTCTAACCAGCAGGGTGGGGTGACCACGGGGGCATCATTCCCTCTGTCCTAGGATGCAGGCTGGCCAAGCCCCTCACCACCTCCCCCCCTTCCCCTTGGTAACAGAAGACACTGTGTCCCAGCTGCAAGGGGTGGGAAGTCTGGGGGTTACAGGGTAGACATAAACAGGAAAAAGGGAAATGGGTTCTGATGGGTAGCTGGGCGGCTCTCCTGTGAGGGTCACCCGGATGCTAGTGCACAGACTCTGGGTCCTGTGAAGCTTTGATGCTTTGTGGTTCTGGAAATCCTAAAGGAGACGGTCCACAGCAGGTGAATCTAATGCTGTCAGTGGAGGTGGTGAAGCCAGAGATCCACAGTCCAGACTAAAGGTGCCAATGTACATACAGGACAAAACCATCTCGTGTGAATGTAGTTCAGGCACGTTTAACATGAATGCAGTCGTGTTAATGCCTAACATCTTCTATCTTGTGCCTCCCCTCCGGGACCCCCTTCTCAGTTCCTGAGGCTCCTGTAACTCATGTACAGGGGAATGGAGAGTGAGCTCTGTCCAGTCTGAGCCCTGAGTTATCCTGTGTGTGAGTCTATCCAGGGCTGCCGTAACTAATACTACAGACAGGACAGCTTAAACAACAGACATCTCCCAGTCCTGGATGCTGTCTGAGATCAAGGTGTTTCTTCTCAGGCTTCTCTCCTTGGCACGTAGACAGCCATCTTCTCCCCATGTCCTCACATGGTCTCCCCCGTGCCTATCTGTGTCCTAATCTCTTCTTGTAGGACATCAGTTCTATTGGATTAGGATCCACCCTAGTGACCTCATTTTTACCTTGATCGCCTCTTTAAAAACCCCATCCCCAAATACAGCCACATCCTGGGGTCCTGGGGGTTAGGGATTCAACATGTGAATTTGTGGGGGACATGGCTGAGCCCACACCATCCTGCTTAGGAACCAATATGTGCCTCAGTCCCTGCTTCCCTCAAGTCCCACGGGGATCATGCGATGGCTCAGGGAGAGTCTGGGCAGAGTTTGTGTCCCGGCTGGGGAACCCTTCTCTGCTCTCTTTGATCAGGCAGTGGCAGTGCATTGCTAGCCCCGTCCTGAGGTGAGCAGTTCTGGGGTTTTGTGCCATGTCGCCTGGCCTGCTGAGATGCTCATTGTCAGGGGACCCAGGAGCCAGCAGCCTAGTGGGGATGCCAGGGACTCTCAGGGCCATGATGGACGCCTCTCCCACCAGACACCCCAGCAAAAGTGGGGAAACTTTGCGGGGGTGTACAGGTGGGAGAAAGTCAAAGTCTCATTCATGCTTCAGAAAGACCACTCTTTGGGGTGGGATGTGAGATGCACTTTGGGGGAAGCGAGCTTTGTCAGGGCCTAATGGAGGGATTGGGCTTGGGCCTGGGCTGTGGGTGTAGAGGTGAATTAGTGTGGGGACTGGCCACAGACTCTGGAGGAGGAGCTGACAGTCACTGGGGCACAAGGAAAGTGAGAGGCTGGGAGGCCCCAGTGTTACCGAACCAAACTTGGGTCCGCTTGCCCAAGTGCAGTAAAGCCAATCTACTGACACCGGTTGTGGTGACGGAAAGTAGAGCTTTAATTGTAAAAGTGCCGATACATGGAGGACAGGAGGCTTGTGCTCTAAAACCCAGAACTCCCTGAGGGATTTCAGCAAAGCATTTTAAAGGCCACCTTAAGGAGGGAGATCACAGGGTATGTGATCAGCTGGTGCACAACCCTCTGGCTGATGGTGAGGTAACAGGGCAGTTAACATTGTAAATTCTTAGGCACCAGAAGCTCTGGGGCTACTTGTTCATGATCATCAAGTAGTTAATTTCTTCCACTTGGTGGTAGTTTTAACATCTGTAAAACAACTCAGGAAGCGTACATCAGATACTGTTATCCAGGTACTTCAGAGAGGAGCTACAGCAGAGGATATGGGGGAGGGGTCTGTCCTGGGAAGGCTCCATAGGGTCCTGTTCGGTTACACCTGGTGCCTGGGCTTGGCAACCTGGGAAGGTGGGGCTGCTCCTGGCTGTGGGGAGCTGCAGGATCACAGTCCTCTGAGGGGGCCTGTTAACCCCCAAGGTGAGATGGGGATGCAGTGGCTGGACAGAGGCGTCTGGCCTGGGAGAGGGGTCCAGACTGGAAATGTCACTGGAATCATCGCAGGGAGGGAGAGGAAAGGCCAATGGGGGCAGGTAGGTCACAGCAGACTACGTGCAGGTGACGGCGGTCCTGATGGAAACACCTCAGAGCCAGAAAGCAGTGGCCATCAGGGACTCAGCTTCATTCTCTTGTTCCTTTGTAAAACCACTGTGTCAGAGTTTGAGTCACTGCCAGGAGACTTCTGAGCCCAGTGCTGCCTTGGCTTCATCAAAGGGTCCAGGTGGAACACAGAACCACTGCAGGCCCCACTCATGTCCCCACAGGGAATGAATCCCATCAGGGCACCAGGGCTCACAGACTTCAGAGAACCTCTGTCCTCAGGACTGGTCTTCCTCCTTCCTCTCACCTGCTGGTCAGAGGCCCAGGAACCCCCAATCTGGCTCCACCCCCAGGGCCTGGATTCTGGGACAGCTTAGGGGTAAGCAAGACCCTTATGCTCCGTTATCTGCCTAGGGGTGAGGATGTCTTAAAAGCTACAGTTGACTGATTATGAAGGACTAAGTGTTTCCAGCAGGTATGGGTGGAAAGATGGGGTGTGAAGTTCTTATGTCTGCAGGGTCTTCCCAGCGTGAAGATCTGTGCGTTTCCCCCGGCCAGTCAGCATCCTCCCAGGAAGCCCAGATCCAGGATTAAGAGGGCAGAGGCTCTCCCCTTGCTTACTTGTAACTTCCCACTCCCACACCAAGGAGCCTGGCTCCCACCATCTGCCATTTATCTATGCATTGCTCCTTTCCAGGTTACATGTGCAGAGGTTTCAGAATTGTTAGCTACTACACCCTGGAAAAAACTTCATAAAATAAAGCCCATTCTTTATGTATGGTCAACTTTACATTTAGTCTACAGATTCTGTTCATTTTTAAAGGTTACTTAGGTCAGCACCTTTTGCCCTATCCCCTCCCCCTACTGTGAGTTTGTTCCATACTTTTCTTTCTTTTGGGGGCAGGGGTTGCATTGGGTCTTCGTTGCTGTGCACGGGCTTTCTCTAGTTGTGGCGAGCGGGGGCTACTCTTCATTGTGGTGCGTGGGCTTCTCATTGTGGTGGCTTCTCGTGTTGCAGAGCACGGGCTCTAGGCTCGTGGGCTTCAGTAGTTGTGGTACGCAGGCCCAGTAGTTATGGCGCACGGGCTTTGTTGCTCTGGAGCATGTGGGATCTTCCTGGACCAGGGCTCGAACCGTGTCCCCTGCATTGGCAGGTGGATTCTTAACCACTGAGCCACCAGAGAAGCCCCTTCCATACATTTCTTTTTTTTTTTTTTTTTTTTTTTTTTTTTTTATAAATTTATTTTATTTATTTATTTTGGCTGCGTTGGGTCTTTGTTGCTGCACACAGGCTTTCTCTAGTTGTGGTGAGCGGGGGCTACTCTTCGTTGCGGTGCATGGGCTTCTCATTGCGGTGGCTTCTCCTGTTGCGGAGCACGGGCTCTAGGTGAGCGGGCTTCAGTAGCTGTGGCGCAGGGGCTTAGTTGCTCCGCGGCATGTGGGATCTTCCCGGACCAGGGATCGAACCATGTTCCCTGCATTGGCAGGCGGATGCTTAACCACTGTGCTACCAGGGAAGTCCAATACATTTCTAATGCAGTTACATTCTGGCACATTATGTATTCCATCCTGCGACACTCCTACATTCTAAATAACTAAATTTGAATAGATTATGATTGACCCCTTGGGCTATACAAATCTATGGGCTTAGACAAATGCATAGTGACAGGTATCCATCCTAGAGTATCACATGGAATACTTCAAACCCCCCGCCCCAGGATCTGCTTATCATCTATGTAGCTTTGCCTTTCCTAGAATGTCATAAATGGGGTCATACTGGGTGCAGCCTCCTCAGACTGGGTTCTTTCATTTAGCAGTATGTACTGAAGATTTATCCACGTCTTTCCATAGGTTGCTGGTGCATTCCTTTCTACTGCTGAGTAGTATTCCATTGCACATGTATGGGAGGAAAAACAATTTTCCCTCTACTTTTCTAGGTTCTTGGTTGAGACCACCCCCCACCCCCCAATAATAAAAGAAAGATTACCCGGAGAAAAACAGAAGTTTAATAACATGTATACCCCCTGTATACAGGGGAGATACCAAGGAAAACTGACTCACTCCCTGAAATGACCAAAGCCATCACCTTAAATACCATCTTCAGCTAAAAACAGAAGAAAGGTGTTGGGGAAAGGGGGAAGCCAGTTATGGCAGGTTATCATGCAAAGCACAGTAAACAAACGTATGATTGTTTGCACATTTAAGTCAGGACTTCTTCACTGATAACAGTTACTTGAGATTTCATTATCCTTCTTTCTGGTGCAAAGAGGGACATATCCTTATAAATGGAAACTTCTCTATTGTAAATGTCCTTCACAAAAGGGAAATCTCTACTCAGTTTTCTGAGATTCCTTTTTTTTTTTTTTAAGCAAACTGAAATAATCCTTATGCCAAAGAGGCATACTTTGGGGTGGCATATTCTACTTACCTTGACATGGATGTACCCCAGTTTGCTTATGCATTCATCTATTGAAGGACATTCTGATTTCCTCAGGTTTTTAGCCATTTATGAGTACAGCTGCTGTGCATAATTGCATCTTTGTTTGCATTTGGACATAGATTTTCAACGCAGTTGCCTAAATACTGAAAGCACGATTGTTGGATCCCAAAGTGAAACTTGTTTAGCTTTGGAAAGAAGTGACAAACTGTCTTACAAAGTGGCTGTACATGCATCCCACCAGTAAGCAGAGAGAGTTCCTGTTGTTCCTCACCCTCTAGCAATTGGTATTGTCATTATTTTGAGTTTGCCAGTCCTGATTTTGGAGAGGTAGCAGTGAGTGGTGGTGTGAAGTGAGATCTTAATTCCCTGCCCAGGAATTGAACCTGGGTAGCCTGGATGAAAACTAGGAATGCTAGCCACCACACCCCCTGGCTCTTGCCCCCAGTGAAAAATGCATTTCTTACAGAGGCAAAACTGTAAAAACAGGTACAAAGTTTATTATTAGAGACATAGCACAACAAGTGGGAGAGCACACAGAGAAACAGTTTGTTTAGTTAAGACAGAAGTAAGGCAGAGATGCACACCCGGAGAGAAAGGGTGTGGGCATCCCCCCATGAGAAGGAGCGCAGTAAAGAGGCAGTTAAGTCACTTATATAGGGCAGTTCTTCCGGGTCTCTGTTTACCTCTGGCCAATTATCTGGTTTCTTTTTCCGCACCTGCCCTGCCCTAGGACCCTCCCCAACATGCGTGTGCAACTTTTTTCCAAGATGGATTACAGCCCAGAGACCTATGGGACGGCCTTAGCATCACCTATTTTGGGGTGGTGCCCCTTCCTTCCTGACCCCCAAGGAGGCTTTCTGCACATGCGCAATGTCTCCCTTGCCCCAAGGATGGGAAATGTATGACCTCTTGATCTTTTAACAGGGTTTAGTCCCACTCTGTCCTTGCCATAAAAATGTCCAATGTCCAATGTCCAGTTACTTACCCTGTTTCTGTTGCTGGTTTTTGTATCGAGGTGCAGATCTCAAAATATAGACAGGAGTCCAGTCATAAACATGTAGTCCTGGAGCCCGTTTGTCTCTTACTTCAGGAAATGTAAACAGGGGGCTGGTAATGAATGTCCGGCCTGGAGCCCATCTTCTTCTCACCCCAGGAAGTGTGAACAGGAGGCCAGTTGTAAATGTCTATCCTGGAGCCCATCTATCTCCTGCCTCAGTCCTAATAGGTGTGCTGTGGTAGCTCATGATTTTAATTTGTAATTCCCTAATGGTGTATGATGTTGACCATGTTTTTGTATGACTTTTACTATCTGTAGATCTTTTTTGGCTGGGTGTCTGTTCAGATCCTAACCCAATTTTTATGGGGTTGTTTTAGAGGTCTTTGTCTATTTTGAGTCCAAAACCTTTATCAGATACAAGTTTTGCAAATATTTTTCTCCCAGTTTGTGGCTTGTCTCTTGATTTTCTGAATAAGGTCTTTGAGAGTAGAAATTTTTAATTTCATAAAGTCCATAAGATTACTTTTTTCTTTTGTGCATTGACATTTGTGTTGTGTGTTAAAACTCAAAGCTCATGATCTCCAGACCAAACCCAAGTTCATATAGATTTTCTATGTTTATTTCTGTAATTTTTATAGTTTCACATTTTAAATGTTTGTTAATAAATTTGAGTGAGTTTGGCATAAGTTTTAAAGTTTGTGTCTACAGTCATTTCATTTCATACAGTTTCCAGTTAATTGGTCCTTAACTATTTTGGAGAAGTCATGGGATACTTGACTGTATTTCAGTTTGAATTTTCACAGTTTAGCGGATGCAGCCCAAATGCCGTTAAACGGCGGGACCTCCACTGAACTGGGAGGTGGCTTGGTCTGCACGTTTCCATTGGCTGGCAGGGAACGTGAGCCCGCCTCCCTGACCCTTGGCGGGAACGCGCATTCTGCCTGCGGACTTGGCTCCCCGCGCAGCCGATGGGAGCCCTGTCTCCTCAGGACCCCCTGGGGCTTTGGCTTCTGGAACACGTGAGGCTGAGTCCATGGTGACGGCCGGGCTTCGGGACAACCCGGGGTCGAGTCCACACTAACGGAAGCCGAGTCTCCTCAGGACCCACTGGGGCTTCAGCTTTGGGACATCGTGGGGTCCATTTCTCTCTGACAGGAGCCTGGTCTCCTCAGGACCTGCCGGGAGGTGATGCCGCTGGGGGAAAAGGTGAGGAAAAGTAGGGAGAAGGTTCCTGTGTGTGGCTGACCGCTGAGGGTGTCTGTCTTCAGAGGAGCCAGGAGAGGAAGGGCTTGATGTGGAAAACTGGGTTTTGGGCCGCTTTTGTGTATGGTGTAGACAGAGTGCAGTGTTGTTCTTTGGCGTGTGGCGTCTGGTTTTCCCAGCACCATTTATTGAGGGGACTGTCCTTTCCCTTGTGTATGTTCTTGGTTCCTTTCTTGTGAATTAACTGACCACATACCTGTAGGTTTATTCCTGGACTCTCTGCTGTGTTCCTCTGGTCTGTGTGCCTGTTTTTGTGCCAATTCCACACTTTTTTGAGACTGTAGCTTCGTAATGTAGTGTGAAATCAGGGAGCGAGATGCCTCCAGACCGTTCTCCTTCCTCAGGGTCGCTTTGGCTCTTCTGGGTCCTTTGTGGCTCCACACAAATGTTAAGATTGTTTGTTTTGTTTCTATGAAATGTCATTGACATTTTGGTAGTGGTTGCGTGTATGTGTACATTGCTTTGGGTAGCATGGACATTTTCACAATATTTTCAGCCATGCGCATGGGATACCTTTCCATTGATTTGTGTCTGTTCAGTTTCTTTCATCAATGTCTTAGTTTTCAGTGTGCAGGTCTTTCAAGTCCTTGGTTAAATTTATTCCGAGTTTCTTGGGGGATGAAATTATAAATGGAATTGTTTTCTTAATTCCTCTTTCTGATAGTTCATTATTAGTGTATAGAATCGCAAATGATCCTGCAGTTTTACTGAATTCATTTTTTTAGTTCTGACCATTTTTTTGGTGGTTTTATGTGAAAACCTAGAATTCAGAAATCCCACTGTTTTCCACTACACCCAGGTCATCCACAGCGCCCAAGACCTAGTGAATCCTAATATTATCTTCCCACGGTGCCACTTAATACCATGTGGACAAAGTGATTAGCATCACCACTTTGGTTGAATTTGGTCTGGGTAAGTCTTGGCCTCTCTAGCAATGTTTGATGTCATCACTGATTTTCTGGCATGTTACTGACATGGTTGTATTGAAAAGTATTTTCTAGTAAATTTCAAATGTTTAAACTTTAAGTAGCAGTACAAAGTTGTCTACATTCACACGAAATACTGCAGTATGTTTTGGCCAAAACAGGGCCAGTCTCCCAGGGAACCAGGACATAACCCCAAAATGAGGGATAATTATGGTTTCCACATTATAATCCTATCCACAGGACCACTTCAGCTTTCACCAGCTGCCCCAACTTTGTGGAAATGTCTTTTTCCATTCTAATCCAGTTTTCTTTTTCTGGAACCATCACTGGGGCTTTCCCTCATTTTAAAAACCTTCATGGATTTTAAGTGTACAAGATGAGTATGATCTGGGTGGCTTTTCCTGTATGGCTTCTTTCACTTAGGATGTTTTCAGTGTTTATCCATGTTGTAACATGTATCATTTTTTTTCATTGTGATTGAAAACACATAACATTTATCATTTAAGTCGTTTTAAGTATACACTTCTATAGCATTAAATACATTCACATTGTTGTAAAAACATCCTCACCGTCCATCTCCAGAACTCTTTCCTTTTCCCCTAGTGAAACTGTAACCGTTAAACACTTATTCCCCTCAACCCCTGGCAAACTTATTCTACTTTTTGTCTTTGAATTTGACTTATCTGGATACCTCATACTAGTGGAATCATAGAATGTTTGTCCTTTTGTGTCTGGCTTGTTTCACTTAGCATAATGACTTCAAGGTTCATCCACATTGCAACCTGTGTGAGAATTACCTTAGTTTTAAAGGTTGAATCATATTCCATTGTGTATATACTACACTGTATTTATGCATCCATCTTTTGAAGGACACTTGTGTTGCTTCCACCTTTTGGCTATTGTGAATAATGTTGCTATGAATATGGGGTACAGATATCTGTTCCAGTCCTTGCTTTCTAATATTTTGGGTGTATACCCTGGAGCGGAATTGAGGGATCATACGTTAATTCCATGTTTAAGTTTTTGAGGAGCCGCCATACTGTTTTCCACAGCAGCAGCACAATTTTACTTTATTCCTTTATATGACAGAATAATGCAGCTCATGGATCTACCTTATTTTGCTTATCCATTCACCCGTTGGTGGACATTTTAATTGTTTCTACCTTGGGCTATTGTGAACATTGCTGCTATGAATATTGATGTATAAGTTTTTATTTGAACACCTGTTATCAGTTCTTTGGGTGTATATCTAGGAGTAGAGTTGCTGGAACATATGATAATTATATTTTTATATTTTTGAGAAAATGCCAAAGTTTTGTACACATACATTGCACCATTTTACATTTCCATAAGTAAAGTTTTAGGGTTCCAATTTCCCTACATTGTTGCCAACATTTGTTATTTTTATTTATTTTTAATATAACCATTCTAGTGTGTGTGAAGGGGTTTCACACTGTGGTCTTAATTTGCATTTCCATCATGACTACTGATGTTTGACATCTTTTCATGTGCTTGTTGACCATTTGTATGCCTTGTCTGGAGAACAGTCTATGCAAGTCCTTTGTGCATTTCAAAAATTGGGTTGCTCTTTTATTGAGTGGTAAAAATTCTTGATATATTCTGGATAAAGACTCTTATCAGATATATAATGTGCCTATATTTTCTTCCATTCTGTGGGCTGTCGTTTTACTTTCTGGATAGCTTCTTTTGATGTACAAAAGTTTGTAATTTTGAGGAACTCCAGATTATCTGTTTTTTTTTCTTTCATTGCTTGTGTTTTAGTGTCAGATCTAAGAAACTATTGCTAAATGCAGGGTCATGAATCCCTTGGTTTATTCCAGAGTACCGTCATCCCTCGGTATCCACTGGGCTAGGGTTTAGGTCTGGGGGTTGAGTCAGGTCAGGGGTCAGGGTTATGGGTCAGGGTTTGGGAGTCAGGGTAGAGGGTCTAGGGTTCTGGGGTTAGGGTGTTAGGGTTAGAGGTTAGGGTTCTCTAGGGTTAGGGTTAGGGTTAGGGTTAGGTTTAAGCATAACTGGCCCCCATTGCCCTTCCTTTCTCCTCTCTGAGGTCTCCAGGATGGATAGCATTTGCCCAGGGTCACACATGAGTCAGGGAGTTGAGCTGGACCACTGTATTTCTACCCTCCAGTCCCGGGCTCTGAGAGAAGAATGAAATGTCTGTACTGTCTCTGAGTGTTTCAAATTGAACTCGATGTCAGGCATGGGTTGTGGAGGGTGTCAGGAGTCATGCATGGTTGCTTCCTGCCCTCCCATCTGGGAAAGGTGGTGCTGGCCCTACTCTGCCTGGGCAGCCCCAGTTCCAGCAGAGTGCCCAGAGAGGAGGGCACTCAGTGGACATGTGTGGATTAATGCAGGACTGGTTGTAACAACGTGCCAGCCCCCTGCCTACTTGAGGGCTGGTGGGGCCCTCCTGGGACTGCAGGCATCCTTTGTCCCATCGGAGTGGGTATCAATAGACAATCAAGTCTCAGGCAGGACAGTCCTTGACCTCTGACCATCCAGGGAGGCATCTGTGGTCCTCTAGCTCAGTTCAGCCTGGGCCCTGTCAAGACCCTGTGGACAATTAGTGAGCTGACCATGGTGGTGAGCAATGGAACATCTACCTGGGCAATGTAGCCTTTCCTTTGAGATGTTTCAACTACCAACATCCATGTGGTTGAGAAAAGGGCCTCCCCTTCACAGCCTTCACAGCCTCCACAGCCTCATAGCCTGCCAAGAGAGGTAATAACCCTCTAAATATTTGAGTGTGTCCCTGATACAACAAGCATACAGCAGACCATGCAATCCTTTGTCCTTTTAGTTGTTAGAAATTTTGACATTCATATTCGTTAAGAGTCAAAGTTATGGGAGTAACTGGGCCTCCCAATGGGAGGTTCACACTGAGACTGCATTGTCTTGGAGAGCCATATGCATCCATGTGGCCTCTGGAAAGCCTGCCAATTATGGGTTCCATGGCATGGAATAATTCTTGAGCCTCCCATTACTTCATTGCACAAGAGTTTCCTTACCACCCTAGCATTTGGTTTCTTCCCTTAGTAAAGGAGACAGAAGAAACTGGAAAAGGAGCAGTATTGTTTTTCAGGGATGGGTAATTAATACGGCAAGGGAGATGGCATAACTCAAGGGCTTCCACCTCTCAGGGGCAGGAATGAGGTCTGTGTGTCTTCTGAGGGCACATGGGCTGTTCTGGGCCAGCCTCTGAGATGTGAGGACCTGATACCCAAGGCAGGAGACTTGAGTTTACCAACAACAATGATCCTGCCTTTTCAGCAAGTCAAAGAACTTCTTGCAGTCTTGGGAAGACAGTAAAAGCACTGGATGAGTAGCTGCAGCCCCTGACCCTAAGTGAACCCCTTTCTTCCTTTTGTGTCAGATTCTGTGCTATGCTGTGAGCTGTCATTGACATAGAATCTGCTGCTTTCTTGCAGCCAGCACCTGTTCTCATGCCCAAGTCTAGTGCCTCAGTATTCCTTTGGGAATTACATCTCACCTGCTTCCAGTCCAAATAGTTCCAGAAGGATGAGCCCATGTTCCACCCAGCTCGAAGATGGGTTTACAACCCACATCTAGCCAGTCCCATTTTCCATCTTCTGGTGATGGGTCAAGGATGAGAATGAAACCCAAGCCAGGCCAAAGGTATTCAAAACCATGACTTTTCTTAGAACCCAAGAAAAGGAGAAACTTTTTCTCGGAAAAAGGATGGTGAGTGGTTGTCAGCCTAGAGTTGCTGTTGGCCCAAGGGCAGAGAGAGAGACTGTGCCTGTGAATGAGGTCCCCCAAAGGCACTGAGCAGGACAAAGGTTTGGAGAGAAACAAGGTCACACAGAGAGTGTGAGACATTGGACCTGCCAGGTCCAAACCCATTCTTAAACTTGCCACTTGTAAGTATTAATTTATTTCTACCCTTATAATAAATACTAATTTATTTTTCTTCAGTAAGTGTGTCCAGTTGCTGGGAATAAAAAAAGTCCTAGTTGACACATCCGAATCAATAATCCCTGATCCATCCTCAGGTGTCCTCACTGGGTAGGTGTGGCTGGGGGAGATGAAGACACTGGGTGGGGTCATATACCAGGGGAGCTGCCAAACAGCTCTGTCCCTGTTCCTTCCGTGTCCTGGGAGAGGGAAACCCTGGAACAGTGATAGGATAACCAATAAGGGAAGAGGTTCCTCAGTGGTTAATTAGTCTTCTTGTATTTTCCTTAATTTAGGGTCCATTTTGGTAATGTGTTTTTACAAAGAAATCACCCGTTTCCTCTAGATTTCCAGTTTGTTACAATAGGTTTCTCTTATTTGACTTTTAATTTTTCCAGTCTAATTTTCTACAGAATCATCACAAATAATGAACAAATATTGATACTTTATTATTAACTTAAGTCTCTATTCATGTTCCCTTTGTTATACCTTTCCTTGTTCCAGGGTCTCAAAGGACATGGGGTCATCATGTCTGTTTTGTCTCTTCTGGGCTTTGACAGTTGCTCAGACTCTCCTTGTTTCCATGACCTTGACAGTGTGGAGGAGGATCGGTCAGGTATTGTGTAAACTGCCCTGCACTGGGATTTGCCTGGTGTTTTTGTTGTAATTAGACTTGGCTTTGAAAAAGCAGATCACAGAGGTAAAGTGCTTCCTCTTCACTATATATCGAGAGAACAGGCTCTTAAGGGAACTTCTCACTTATATTCTTAACTTTGGTCACCAGGCTGAGGTAGTGTTTGTGAAGTTTTCACACAGTGAAGTTAATTTTTTCCCATGTTCGTCCTGTGTGTCTTATTTAGGAGGGAGTCATAATGCAGAAGCCACACTTGAGGACAGAGTGGTTAGCTTCACATCCTTGATGGACAGCTGAGTATCTATATGAATCGTTTAGAAACTTTCTGCCTAGGAGATTTCTATTTAACATCATTCATCAAAAACTATGTAACTTATTTTTACCAGTTTGGATACATGAATAATCATTGTAAACTTTTGGGTATAATGCAGCACTACATTATTAGACTGCTTAGTTCATTCTTGCTTTGGAGGTTGAGCGCTTTTTCCATTTGCTCCTGTTTTCATTTTACATAATTTTTCTTTTGTGGGTTTTTAAAATTTTTGGTACTTCTTTACTTTCTGATATTTTAAGATTATCCTGCTTCATATATTTTCTGTCTCAGTCCTAGCATCAGCCCTTTCTTCAAAGAGCCCTTGTTCCTTTTATTAGAGAATGGTATTAAAAACTTACACGTGGGAGCTAAATATGCTCAGCTGACAGTGCATGGAAATATATGCATGTATCCCAGCCTATGCATATACACATAATTATAAAGATTTCCATGTGGAACTATGTGTATCTCTATTAGGCTAAAGATAGTTTATACTGATGTCTCCTACCTGGTCTGTTATGACATGGATATTGTAACCGTCTCCCTTTGTTTGTCTGTGACTTCCCACTCCAGTGGTAAGAAACCTGGCTTCCACCATTTGTCATTAAATTCAGTGCTTGTTCCATTCGATCACTGACATAGTAGTTTCAGTACTATTAGTTACCACTCTCCATGGAGAAGAACTTACAGAGTCCACTGTGTATGTACGGCATATTTTGCCTTTGGCCTACAGAGTCCGCTCATTTCCAAAGTTAACTTAGGTCAGCCCATTTTGTCCCACCACCAACAGTGAGTTTTTTTCATACCTTTCTAAATCAGTTAGATTGTTTGTTACATTCTGTATGCCAGTCTTTGACACTTCCATATCCTAAGTAACTAAATTTGAATAGATTATAATTTACTTGTTGGGTTGTAAAAATCTGTGGGTGTAGACAAATGCATAGTGACAGGTATTCACCACTAAAGCATCATATGGACCTCTTCAAGTACATATTCCATAAACTGTTTACCATATCTGTTTTGCCTTTTCTAGAATGTCATATAAATGAGGTCATACAGTGTGTAGCGCTTCAGACTGGATTCTTTCACTTAGCAATGTGAGTGTTAGATTCATCCATTTTTTTTTTTGCACAGGTTGATGATTCATTCCTTTATATCTCTGAATACTATTGCATTGCATGTATATGAGAGGAAAAATAATTTTCCCTCTACCCTTCTATGTTCTTCACTGATATCCCCCTTGTAATGAAAGGGAGATGAACTGGAGAAAAACAATCAGAAGTTTAATATATACCATGCATACCTCCTGTATTCTTGAAAGATACCTAGGAAAACTTAGTCTGGCCCAAGCCATTACCTTAAAGGCTACCTTCAGCTAAGAACAGAAGAAAGATGTTAGGGAATGAAGGAAACCATTTAAGGGAGGTTATTAAGCAAGGCACAGTAAACAAGGGTATGGTTGTTACGCAGATTTACATCCAGACCTATTTCATTGACAAGCTTTTTTTTTTTTTAATATTTATTTATTTGGCTGTGCCAGGTGTTAGTTGCGTTATGTGGGATCTAGTTCCCTGACCAGGGATCGAACCCAGGCCCCCTGTATTGGGAGTGTGGAGTCTTAACCACTGGACGACCAGGGAAGTCCCGACAAGTTTTTCTTGATATTTAGTCATCATTCAATTCCTGGTCCAGAGAGGGACATACCCTAATAAATGGAGATATCCTTAATAAATGTAAATTTACCTCATAAAAGGGCATTTTCTACTTGGTTTTCAAAGATTCTCCTGAGTCTGCTGTTTTTTAAATTAATCAGTCCAAAATAATCCTTTTGTCTAATGGGCATATCTTGGGGTGGTGTATTCTGCTCCCCTTGACATGTGTGTGCCCTAATTTGCTTATGAATTCATCTACAGAAGGACATCCTGATATCTTTCAGTTTTTAACCATTATGAATAGAGCTGCTCTGCATTACTTGATGCTAGTTTTTGTTTGAACACAGGTTTTCAAAGCAGTTGTCTAAATACAAGAGGTACGCTTCTTGGATCCTAAGGTGAGACTATTTAGACTTGGAAAAAACTGCGAAACCGTCTTCCAAAGTTGGTTGTACGTGCATTCCACCAGCATCTTGAGTATATTCCCGTATGCTTATTTAGTATCTGTTTATCTTCTTTGGCCAGGTGTGTGTGTTTCGATCTTTACCAAATTTTAATGGCATTGTTTGGTATAATTTGGGTACAAACCCTTTATCAGATATGTGTTTTGGAAATAGTTTCTTCCAGTTTGTGGTTTGTCTTTTGGTTTTCTGAATAAGTTCTTTCATAGAGTAGAAATTTTTAATTTTATAAAGTCCACATTGTCAATTATTTTTCTTTTGTTGATAGACTTTTGGTGTTGTGTGTTTAAAACGCATCACCAGACCCAAGGTCATGTAGATTTTCTTTCTTTTTTTAAAAATAAATTTATTTATTTATTTATTTTTGGCTGTGTTGGGTCTTCGTTGCTGCACACGGGCTTTCTCTAGTTGCGGCTAGCGGGGGCTACTCTTTGTTGCCATGTGTGGGCTTCTCATTGCGGTGGCTTCTCTAGTTGTGGAGCATGGGCTCTAGGTGCGCGGGCTTCAATAGTTGTGGCATGTGGGCTCAGTAGTTGTGGTGTGTGGGCTCTAGAGTGCAGGCTCTGTAGTTGTGGCACACAGGCTTAGTTGCTCTGTGGCATGTGGGATCTTCCCGGACCAGGGCTCGAAGCTGTGTCCCCCGCATTGGCAGGCGGATTCTTAACCACTGCACCACCAGGGAAGTCCTAGATTTTCTTTTTTTTTTTCTAGAATTTTTATAGTTTGGTAATTTAAACTTGTCTATGGGCACTTTTGAGAGAATTTCGGTTTACATTGTAAAGTTTGTGTCTGCATTCATTTCATTACATATGGTTTCTAATTAATTGTTACTTAACCATGTTTTGAGAAGATACAAAGAGATACTTGGCTCCATTTCAGTTTGGATTTCTAAACTTAGTACATACAGCAGAATAGGATTCTGGATGAGGCCTCTGGGTTTGTGAGTGTGGCGCTCCGGGCACTTTTCTGACGTCCCACAGGGGGCGCCAAACCCACCTGTCTGACCCTGGGGGCACAGGTGCATCCGGCCCACAGACTTTGCTCTGTGACAAGCAGACAGGAGCTTTGTCTCCTGTCAGGGCTTAGGTTTCTGGACCATGGGGCAGTGTCTACACTGACTGGAGCTGGCTTTTCTCAGGACCCACTGGTGAGGAGATGCCATGAGAGGAAAAAATGAGAAAGTGTAGAGAATCTTCCTGTGCAGCTGACTGCTGGGTGGGTGGGGTGCATCTTCAGGGGA
The DNA here is from genome assembly GCF_028564815.1 of Eubalaena glacialis. Classification (NCBI taxonomy): domain Eukaryota; kingdom Metazoa; phylum Chordata; class Mammalia; order Artiodactyla; family Balaenidae; genus Eubalaena; species Eubalaena glacialis. The sequence continues at coordinate 71,722,993 of NC_083718.1, read as the reverse complement.
TTCAGGAGAGAAACGGTTTAATGTGGAATACTGTGCGCTTTTAGTTAGTTTTATGTGCAGTGTAGATGGTGACCAGTGTTGTTCTTTGGAGCCTGGTGTCTAGTTTTCCTGGCACTGCTTGTTTATGGCTTTGGGTAGAATAAACATTTTAATAATAGTCATTTTTCTGATGCATGAGCATGGAATATTGTTTTCTATTGTGTCTTCAATTTCTTTAACAATACTTTATAGTTTTCTGAGTATAGGTCTTTCATGTCCTTGATTAAATTTATTCCTCAATAGTTTGTTCTTTTTGATGGAGTTGTAAATGGGGTTGTTTTCTTAATTTTTCTTTCTGAAGGTTCGTTTTAAGTGTATAGAAACAAAACTGATTTGTGTGTAATGATTCCATATTTTGCAACTTTACTGAATTTAGTTTTTTAACAATTTTTGAAGTAATGTGAAAAATTGTAATGCTAAAATCTCACTGTTTCTACTGCAGCCCAGGTAATCCGCAGGACCCAAGACATGGTAGCTACTAATATACTCCTCTCACGGTGCCTTTTTTTTTTAAATTTATTTTTGGCTGTGTTGGGTCTTCGTTGCTGCGCATGGGCTTTCTCTAGTTGCGGCAGCGGGAGCTACTCTTTGCTGCAGTACGCGGGCTTCTCATTGCAGTGGCTTCTCTTGTTGGGGAGCATGGGCTCTAGGCGCGAGGGCTCAGTAGTTGTGATGCATGGGCTTAGTTTCTCCGCGGCACGTGGGATCTTCCCGGACCAGGGGTTGAACCCGTGTTCCCTGCACTGGCAGACGGATTCTTAACCACTGTGCCACCAGGGAAGTCCCACCCACTGTACCTCTTAATGCCATGTGGACCCCTACAAAGGAAATAACAATCACAATTTTGGTTGAACTTAGTCTGGGTAAGTCTTGGCCTCTATAACAAAGTTTGATGGCTGTCTTCTCTGATTTCCTGGCATGGTACTGACATGGTTGTTTTGAAAAGTAATTTACTTTCCAGTAATTTAAAATGTACAGAAAAGTTTCAATAATGGCAAAAGTACTCACATTTGCCACTTCACACAAAATGCTCAGTGTGTTTTACCCATAACAGGGACACTCTCCTTAGGAATCAGCACATAACCCCTAAATGAGGAAATCATGATGTCTACATTATAATTTAATACACAGGCCCACTTCAACTTTCGCCTGTTGTCCCAACTGTATGAAAATGTATTTTTCCATCCTGATCCAGTTTTCTTTTTCTGGAACCATTACTGAGTTTTTCCCTCATTTGGACAACCTTGATGGATTTAAAGCAGACAAGATGAGTATGGGATCTGAGTGGCCTTTTCTGTATGGCTTTTTTCACTAGGATGTTCTTAATGTACATTTATGTTATAAGAAATATCAGCACTACACTTTTTTTTCATTGTCATTAAAAATACAAAACATGACATTTACCATTTAATTCATATTACATATACACTTTTGTGGTATTGACTGCCTTCATATAGTTGCACAAACAAGTTAACTAACATGTGTACCACCTGTGTGCATGGGAGATACCCAGGAAATTGAGTAACACCCTGAAATGGCCCAAGACATCACCTTAAATACCGTCTTCATCTCAAAGGAAAAAAAAGGAAGGGTATGGTTGTTTCTGTCTACATTCATCTGATTGCGTACGGTTTCCAATTGATTGTCGTATAACTAGTTTTGGAGAAGTCATGGGATAGTTGGCTTCATTTCAGTTTGAATTTCCAAATTTAGTGGATTCTGCAGGCTTAATACAAGGTTTACAAACTTGATATTGGATCAGGACATCCCATGGTGTAATCTCTATTAATGGTTTGTTCAACAATTAAAGTTCTGTGTGATATGAGTTCAGACTGGAGTAATCTTGGTTCGTTTCTATCTGTTATACATTTGTCCCAGGATGAAACAAGGCCTACTTTATAAAAGTGCCTTCAAACTAATCGATGGTATAATCTCCACCTAATTTTTTAAAAATTTATTTTATTGAAATATAGTTGACTTACAATGTTGTGTTAATTTCTGCTGTACAACAAAGTGATTCAGATATATATATATATATATATACACACACACACACACACACACACACACACACACACACACACATACTGTTTGTTACATATATACATATGGTTTACTACAGGGTATTGAATATAGTTTCCTCTGCTGTACAGTAAGACCTTGTTGTTTATCCATCCTATATATAATAGTTTGCATCTGCTAATCCCAAACTCCAAATCCATCCCTCCCCCGTCTTCCCCTTGGCAACCACAAGTCTGTTTCCTATATCTGTGAGTTGGTTTCTGTTTTGTAGATTCATTTGTGTCTCATTTTAGATTTCACATGTAAGTGATATCATATGGTATTTGTCGTTCTCTGTCTGACTTGACTTAGTATGATAATTGCTAGGTCCATCCATGTAGATGCAAATGGCATTATTTCACTCTGTTTTATGGTTGAGTAGAGTAATATCCCATTGTATATATTTATCACATTTTCTTTATCAATTCATCTGTTGATGGACATTCAGGTTGCTTTCATGTCTTGGCTATTGAGAATAGTGGTGCTATGAACAGAGTGGTGCATGTATCTTTTCGAATTATAGTTTTGTATGGATATATGCCCAGGAGTGGGATGGCTAGTTCATATGGCAATTCTATTTTTATTTTATTTATATTTTTATAAATTTATTTATTTTATTATTTATTTTTATTTTTGGCTGCATTGGGTCTTCGTTGTTGTGCGCGAGCTTTCTCTGGTTATGGCGACTGGGGGCTACTCTTTGTTGTGGTGCGAGGGCTTCTCATTGTGGTGGCTTCTCTTGTTGGGTGCACGGGCTCTGGGGATGTGGGCTTCAGTAGTTGTGGTATGCAGGCTCAGTAGTTGTGGCTCGTGAGCTCTAGAACGCAGGCTCAGTAGTTGTCGTGCATGGCAGTGCGTTTAAAGGTAAAAATTGAGTTACCATATGATCCAGAAGGCCCACTATTGGGCCTGTCACCTGTGAAAGCCAGAATCAAAAAGACACAGGTTGGAAAATCGTGTACTGCAGCAGTATTTACAATAGCCAAGACATGGAAGCAACAAAGATGTCCATCATCAGATGAATGGATGAAAAAGTGGAACATGTACACAATGCAATATTAGACACAGAAAAGAATGAAACAATGCCGTTTGCAGCATCATAGATGAGGCTACAGATAATCACACAACTTGAAGTAAGTCAGAAAGCGAGAGACACATATCCCATGATATCACGTATAGGTGTTATCTAAAAATTGATATGAAGGAACCTATTTCCACAGAGAAGGACACTCACGTGTTCAGAAAACAAGCTTGTCGTTAACCAAATGGAAAGGTGTGAGGAATGTATAACGGAGGATATTGGGTTCAACAGACATATGCTAATACTTGTAAAATATATAATCATCAAAGACATACCGAATACCAAGAGAGGTCTACACAACATTCTGTAATAACCTATATGGAACAGGATCCAAACATGAAAAGATATATGTATCAATGAAAGAGATTCTGTACACCTAGAACAAACACAACATTGCAATCAAATTTGCTCTGAGAAAAATGAAAATTAAACTAAGAATACCAACAACAAATAAGTAGACATAGTTTTTGGGGGTTTGTCCTGGCACATTCCACTCTACTTTACAACCTACAAACAGGACTTCCAGGAAGGCTCTGTTGCCCTAGTAACCAGAGTTGGGAATATAGAAATGCTGCCTCCTTGTGGCCGTTTCCTGCAACAGCAGCTTTAAACCCAGAGCTAATCATCATGTAATATTCACAATAATTACTACAGGGCTGTAAATGACACCTGCCCTCAAAAGATGTCCTGGTGCAGGTAATGGCCACAGGAATTCAGAACATGGCACATTTTTCAAGGAAACAATTTGAAGAGGTAAGTTTCTCTGTTTTACTTAAAAAAAGAAAAAAGAAAACGGACGTAGATAAAAGCTCAATATTGGGAATTATTAGACGCATGCAATTGCAAACTACAAAAAGGTATCACCACCCAACACTCAAAATGCCATCAGTAAAAAAGTCTACAAACAATAAATGCTGAAGGGGTTTTAGAGATCTGTGTACCCTCTAGTTGCTGGTGGATGTAAATTGGTAACAGCCAGTAGTGAGAACAGAATGGAGGTGCGTTGAAAGGTAAAAATTGAACTACCATATGATCTAGTAGGCCCACTGCTGGGCCTAACCCCTGAGAAGACCAGAATCCAAAAGACACAGGCTGGCAATTCTGCACTGCATCAATATTTAGCATAGCCAAGACTTGGAAGTAACCAAAATGTCCATCAACAGATGAATGTAAAAAGAAGAAGTGGTCCATGTACACAGTGGCATATTCGCCATGGAAAAGAATGAAACACTGCTCTTTGCAGCACCATAGATGAGCCTAGAGATAATCACAGAACATGAGGTAAGTGGGAAAGCACATGACAAATATCCTGTGATATCACTTCTAGGTGTTACCTAACAACTGACACATATGATATTTCCACAGAGAAAGACTCTCACAGACTTAGAAAACAAACTATGGTTATCTAAAAGGAAAGGTGGGAGGAATGGATACATTAAGATTAGGGTTACCATACATATAAAAATACATATTAAACACATGTGTCAAAAAGACCGACCATATAACAAGGGAGGTCTACTGAATGCTCTGTAATAATTTACACAGGGGCTTGCCTGGTGGCACCGTGGTTAAGAATCCGCCTGCCAATGCAGGGGACACAGGTTCGATCCCTGGTTCGGGAACATCCCACATGCTGCAGAAGCGGGAAATACAAATCAGCACTACAAAGAAGTCTCACTTCCCATCAGTCAAAAAGGCCATCCTAAAAAAGTGTAAAAACCAGAAATGCAGGACAGGCCAGGGAGAAATGGGAGCCTTGTTACGCTGATGGGTGGGATGTAAATTGCCAACGGACACTCTGGAGAAGTGTATGGTGTTTCCCAAAACATGTAAAAAACACAGCTAGAGAGCATAGGGCACTTCCACTCATGGGTGTATAAATTGGGAAAACTAAAAATCCACAAGACACAGCCACCCCAAAGTTTACGGCTGCTCTGTTTACAAGAACCTCCACTTCATTACACCATAAATATCCCACAAAAGAGAAAAATGGATAAAGAAGCTGTGGTACTTATGTACAATGGAATATCACTCAGCCATGAAATCAATGACATAAGGCTAGTAGCAGCATGATGAGTGGATTTAGGTACGATGATTCTAAGTGAAATAAGTCACACAGAAAAAGACACTTATCATAAGATATCACTTATAGAGGGAATGTAAAAATCGCTACTCATGAACTGAATTACAAAACAGAACAGAGTCACACATTTAGAAAACACACTATGGCTGCTTAACGGGAAAGGTGAGGTGGGGTGATGCATAAAACAAGGGTTTGAAATTAGCACCGGTACCGTTCCATAAACCAAATATGTAATAGAGAAGACCTACTCCTTGCTCAGTGAACCGGACTCAACACCCCCTATTCACCGCACAAAAATATATATGACTAGTAAGAATCTTAAAACCTATGTATTACTATCTCCCTGTAAGTGAATCAAGTGAGCGTAAAGCAGCATAACCACAGCAGTGAAATCAGCTAAACCCTTTTATAAAAATAAATTACTTAAAAAATAACCCGTAAAACAAAGACAGTGAAAGAGAGAGAAATTCTTACAAAATTCGTTCAGGGGCTGTGATGCAACCTGGATTGACCATATCTAGACACACAGCTGGATGTGACATAAGGGTGGACACTCTTGGGGCTGAGAGGATTGGTGAGGTTGGGTGAGCAAATGCAGACCCTTTAAAGTAATACTGCTTGGTACCCATTCCATGGGTCCCAAATCTCCAGGTTCAAGGGAATCTTCCTACAGCGAAAACATGCATGGGAAACCCAGAGGATGGTACACCATGACATCAGGAAAGGTTTCTAAAACACACCTCATTTCTCATCTCCTGGTGCTCGGGTTCACCATTCCAGCCGCTTTACTAACAATCTCCCCACTGGGAGAATCAGCACCTTTAACCTCCTCTTTTGTACAGTTTGCAATTTGTCCTGAGGATGAATGGGAAGAGGGGGAACCAATGAGGGACAACTCCTCTAGTTGTTGGGACAGGCACAGGTCACTCTAATTTCCCATCAGCAAGAAGAATTAACCACAGGCTCAGCCTGCCCCCCGGAACCAGAATAGGGCCTGAAGCAATCCTGCGGTTTTGCAGCCTGCTCCCAAAAAAGCGAGTTGAAAAATGGAGCTCAGGGGCACTGCAATTCACAGACCTGCAGAGTTATAAATAATAACTATCGTCCAAAAATATATTGAGGGAAGGCAACGAAGAGGATTTGAAAGCAAGGCAGAACTGCAGGAAACAGATTTCAGGAGGTAGATTCGACTCGCCTTTAAAGCACATGAAAAGTGGCAAAACGTCGACAATGATGCACTTGGCCAAAAAGGGCGTATGCGTTTTTTCCTGAATATATTCAGGAAAAAACGCATACGCCCTTTTTGGCCAACCAAGCAAGCAGGAAATGCAAATCAGCACTACAAAGAAGTCTCACTTCCCATCGGTCAAAAGGGCCATCCTAAAAAAGTGTAAAAACCAGAAATGCAGGACAGGCCAGGGTGAAAAGGGAGCCTTGTTACGCTGATGGGCAGGATGTAAATTGCCAACGGCCACTCTGGAGAAGTGTATGGTGTTTCCTAAAACATCTAAAAAACACAGCTAGAGAGCATAGGGCACTTCCACTCATGGGCATATAAATTGGGAAAGCTAAAAATCAACAAAACACAGGCACCCCAAAGTTTAGGGCTGCTCTGTTTACAAGAGCCTCGACTGGCATACAATGTAAATGACCTTGGAAGGAAAAAATGGATTAAGAAGATGTGGTACTTAGGTAAAATGGAATATTACTCAGCCATGACATGAATGAAAGAAGGCCAATTGCAGCAACTCGGGAGGACTTAGGTTCGATCATTCTAAGTGACATAAGTCAGACAGTAAAAGAGACTTATCATAAGATATCACTTACAGGTGAAATCTAAAAATGGCTACACATGAACTAAATGACAAAACAGAAACAGAGTCACACATTTAGAAAACACACTTATGGCTGCTAAAGGGGAAAGGTGGGGTGGTGTGAGGCATAAACCAGGAGGTTGAAATTAGCATAGATACCGTTCCATAGACCAAATAGGTAATCGACAAGACCTACTCTATAGCTCAAAGCACTTTAGTCAGCACACTCTAGTCACCGGAAGAGAATATAGAAGACTGGTAAGACTCTGAAAAGGAATTTATTGATGTCTCTCTGTAAGTGAATCAAGTGGATGTACAGAAGGAAGAAACACAGCATTGAAAATCAGCTATACCCCATTATAAAAATAAATTAGAAAAGAAAAAAGAGATACAAAGACAGTGAGAGGGAGAGAAATTCTTACAGAATTCATTCAGGGGCTGTGATGCAACCAGGATTGACGACATCTAGACCCACAGAAGAAACCTCCAGAACAAAGGTTCAAGGATAGTGTCTCCAGTGTGTTAGAAAGCTTGCAAGAAAGGCAGTGTGGCTGGAGCACAGTGAGCAAAGGAGAGAACAGTGAATGGAGAAGTCACTTCTTCACTTGTTTCCTTCTAGAGTTTAACAATAAGTTATTTGATCAGACTTTTCTTTTTAAAAGATCACTTCCTCGAACAACAATAGCCAAATAAATATAGGAATTGTTTTGATATTTCTTATTCTTCATAATAATGCTAATGGTGAATTGCATTTATATTATTAAATATATTATTCCATGATAAATGGACCACATTGGGAGTTATAAAAGGTCAATGGACAGGACCCAATTTATATATTCTGCCTTAAGTGAGAGAGTCACTTCAGTTTTAAGGACACACACAGACTGAAAGTGAAGGGATGGAAAAAGGCATTCCATGCAAACGGAAACCAAAAGAAAGCTGAGGTAATATATAATACAAGATAGACTTTAAGACAAAGATTGTAATAAGAGACAAAGAAGGTCATTATATAAAGATAAAGCAGTCAATCCAACAAGAGAATGTAATATTTGTAAATATTTATGCACTCCAAAAAGGAGCACCTAAATATATAATATTAATGACACAAAAGGGAAAAAAAGACAGCAATAACAGTAATAGTAAGGGACTTCAACACCCCACTTTCATCAATGGATAGATATAGACTATCAAACAGAAGATCAACAAGGAAACATTAGACTTAAAAAATATGTTAGACCAGATGGACTTAACATACGTTTACACAACATTCCATTCAAAAGCAATAGAATACACATACTTCTCATTTACACATGGAACATTCTCCAGTATAGATCATGTATTAGACCAAAACACACATCTTAAATTTAAAACGATTGAAATCATATCAAGTATCTTTTCCAACAACAGTGGTGTGAAACTAGAAATCAATTACAAGAAGAAAACTGGAAAGTTCACAAACATGTGGCGATTAAATAGCATGCTACTGAACAACCAGTGGGTTGAAAAGAAATTAAAAAAATATCTTGAGACAAATGAAAATGGAAATATAATATACCAAAACTTACTGGATACAGTAGTAGCAGTTTTAAGAGGGAAATTCATAAGGATAAACCCCTACATGAAGAAAAAAGAAAATATCAAACAGCCTAATTTTGTATCTCAAGGAACTAGAAAAAGGAGAAAATAAGACAAAAGTTAGTAGAAGGAAGAAAGTAACGAAGGTCAGAGTAGAAATAAATGAAATCGAGACTAAAAAGACAACAGAAAAGATCAGTGAAACTGAGAGCTGGTTCTTTGATAAGATAAACAAAATAGATCATTAGCCAGACTCATTAAGAAAAGAAGAGAGAGGACTCAAATAAATAAAATCAGAAATGAAAGAGGAGATGTTACAATTGATACCTCAGAAATACAAAGGATCACAAGAGACTACTATGAAAATTATATGCTAACAAATTGGACTATCTACAAGAAATGGATAAATTCCTAGAAACATACAACGTACCAAGACTGAATCATGAATTAACAGAAAATCTGAACAGACCAATTATTAGTAAGGAGATTGAATCAATAATCAAACCTGGGCTTCCCTGGTGGTGCAGTGGTTGAGAATCTGCCTGCCAATGCAGGGGACACGGGTTCGAGCCCTGGTCTGGGAAGATCCCACATGCTGCGGAGCAACTAAGCCCGTGAGCCACAACTACTGAGCCTGCGCGTCTGGAGCCTGTGCCCCGCAACAAGAGAGGCCACAACAGTGAAAGGCCCACGCACCGTGATGAAGAGTGGCCCCTGCTTGCCACAACTGGAGAAAGCCCTCGCACAGAAACGAAGACCCAACACAGCCAAAATTAAAAAATAAATAAATTAAAACAAAAAAAAACAAAAACCAAAAAACATGTAGGGAAAAAACCAAGTCAGCCACAACATTAAAAAAAAAAAATCAAACCTACCAACAAACAGAAGTCCTCACCCAGGTGGCTTCACTGGTGAATTCTACCAAACATTTAAAGAAAAATTAATACCAATCTTTCTCAAACTCTTCCAAAAAAGAGAACAGGAGGCAACACTTCCAAACTCATTCTATGATACCACCATTACCCTGATACCAAAACCAGACAAGGACACTACAAGGAAAGAAATTTACAGGCCAATATCCCTGATGACGATGGATGCAAAAATTCTGAACAAAATATTAGCAAACTAAGTCAACAATACATTAAAAAGACCATACACCATGATCAAGTGGGATTTATTCCAGGGATTCAAGGATGGTTCACTATCTGAAAATCAATGTTATAAACCACATTAACAAAATGAAGGATAAGAACCATATGATCATTTTAATAGACGCAGAAAAAGTATTTGACAAAATTCAACATTTATTTATGAAAAAACTCTCAAAAAGGTGGGTATAGAGGGAACATGCGTTAACGTAATAAAGGCCATATGTGACAAGCCTGCAGCTAATATCATATTCAACAGCGAAAAACGTAAAGTTTTTTCTCTAAGAAAAGGAATAAGACAAGGATGCCCACTCTTGTCACATTTATTCAGTATAGGCTTGGAAGGAAGGAAAGAAGAAGTAAAACTGGTTCTATTTGCAGATGACATGACATTATATATAGAAAACCTTAAAGATTCCACCAAAAAAAGTTACAACTAATCAATGAATTCAGTAAGTTGCAGGATACCAAATCAATACATAAAAATCAGTTGCATTTTTATACACTAATAACAAGTTATTATGAAGAGAAATTAAGAAAACAATCCATTGACAATTACATCAAAACGAATAAAATAGCTAGGAATAAACTTAACCAATGAGGTGAAAGATCGGTACACTGAAACCTATAAAACACTGATGAAAGAAATAGAAGACACTAACAAATGGAAAAATATTCCAGGTTCATGGATTGGAAGAATTGATATTAAAATGTCCATACTATCCAAATCAATCTACAGATTCAAGGCAATTCCTATCAAAATACCAATGGCATTTTTCACAGAACTAGAATAAATAATCCTAAAATTTATATAAAACCACAAAAGACCTGGAATAGCCAAAGCAATCTTAAGAAAGAAGAACAAAGCTGGAGGCAACATGCTTCTTGTTTTCAAACCGTATTACAAAGCTACAGTAATTGAAACAGTATGGTACTGGCACAAAAATGGAAACATAGGTCAATGGAACAGAATCAAAAGCCCAAAAGTAAACTCTCCTATGTATGGTCAATTAATTTACAACAAAGGAGACAAGAATATACAATGGAGAATGGATAATCTCTTCAATAAATTGTGTTGGTAAAACTAGACAGCCACATGCAAGAGAATGAAGCCCTATCTTACACCATACACAAAAATTAACCCAAAATAGATTAAAGACTTGAACAGAAGACCTGAAACCTTAAAACTCCTAGAAGAACACATAGGAGGTAAGCTCCTTGACATCAGTTGTGGCAATGACTTTTTGGATTTGACACTAAACAGAAAGGCAAAAAAGCAAAACTAAACAAGTAGGACTATATCAAACTAAAAGACTTCTGCACAGCAAAGGAAACCATCAACAAAATGAAAAGGCAACCTATGGAATGGGAGAAAATATTTGCAAATTATGTATCCGATAAGGGGTAAATATCTAAAAAGTATTTAAACTCATACAAATCAGCAGAAAAAGGAAGCAAGAAACAATCTAGTTTAAAAATGGGCAGAATATCTGAATAGAGATTTTTCCAAAGAAGACATACGGAAAGCCAACAGGCACATGAAAAGATGCTCAACATCACTAATCATCAGGGAAATGCAAATCAAAACCATAATGAGGTATCGCTTCATGCATGTTAGAATGGCTATTATCAAAAAGACAAGAAATAACAAGTGTTGGCAAGGATGTAGAGAAAAGGGAAACCTTGTACACTGTTGGTGGGAATGTAAATTGGTGCAGCCACTGTGGAAAACAGTATGGAGGCTCCTCAAAAAATAAAAATTAGAACTGCCATATGGTCTAGCAATTCCATTTCTGGGTACTTATCTAACAGAAACAGAATCACTGTCTCCAAAAGATACCTGCATCCCCACATAGATTGCAGCATTATTTCCAACAGCCAAGACATGGTAACAAACTAAGTGTCCATGGATGAATGAATGGATAAAGAAAATATAGTGTATATACACAATGAGATATTATTCAGCCATAAAAATGAAGGAAATCCTGCCATCTGTGGCAACATGGATGGATATGGAGGGTAAGTGAAATAAGACGGTCAGAGAAAGACAAATACTTATAATGTCACTTATATGTGGAATCTTAAAAAATAAGTTAAAATTAAAAAAAACAAACTCATGGATACAGAGAACAGATTTGTGATTACCAGAAGCAGGTGTGTGTGTGGGGTAGGGGTGTGTGTGGGAAAATGGGAGAAATGAGTCAAGGTGGTGCAAAGGTACAAACTTCCAGTTGTAAGATAAATAAGTCCTGGGAATGTAGTATACAGCATGGTGACTACAGTTAACAATACAGTGTTGTATATTTAAAAGTTGCTAAGAGAGTAGATCTTAAAAGTTCTCGTCACAAGGAAAAAAATTGTTATTATGTGCTGTAATGGATGTTAACTAAACTCATGGTAATCATTTTGCAATATAAACATGTATCAGATAATTATACTGTATGACTAAAACTAATACAATGTTATATGTCATTTATATCTCAATAAAAAAAAAATTCTGCATAGAGCCCAAATGGCCAGGTCTTTATACTGCCACTTTTCTCAGTCAGTAGAAGTGGGCTGCCCTGGGAAGGGCCTAACCTCCACATAGGTGGTTCTCTGCAGCTGAGACAGAAGGAGCTGATAGCTAGAGGCTGTCTGCAGACCACATCTGAAAGGTACACTCAAATATCTACCACAGTAACGTATATATAAATGTTTCAGTACGGGGCACTTAGGATTAAGGCTGCTACCAGTAATACAAAAAAAAAAGAAAAAATTAATTTAGAAAAATCCAGTTTTAGAATAAACATTAAATAGGTAAACTACCAAGTTCTAAAAGTAAAGTTCAAGGCAATGAAAAACATTCAGAGACCTCATCCTACTACTCCCATTTTAGTATCTCCATTAATGTTGGCTAGTTCCAGAATTAGCTTAAGTTTTTCCAGTGGTTAGTGTCATCTCTTGGTATAGTACACAAGAGTTTTAAAACATTAGGTTTTCTTTATCATTTTAAGAAAATATCACTTGTCAAATTGGTATAAATTATAGGTGTATTGGCAACACATAATAATTAATTAAACCTCTTAAAGTTTGTTAAAATAGTTACAAAGGTAATGGGATATTTTTCTCTAAGCAATTTTAATCCAGTTAGAAGGTTTTGGGAGTGTCAAGGAATCTAAGACAGAAGGTTATACCACCACCTTGTGGTAAAATGACTGTAGAGCAAACAATTAAATTGTTCTGAAAAAATGCAAAAATGAAAATACCGATACCTAATACGGATACCTAATATCTAGGAGAAGAGAGATCTAAATACACAGAGCACTATAAATACTTTAGATTTAAAGGAAAATGTTCTGCTAGCTGTTGTCACTGGATTTCAGTACTTTGTTCATTTTTGAACTTCAGCAGTGTAAAGCTGGTGAGGCGAAATATTACATGCTTTTAAAAAAGTTGGGATCAGTTATGTTATAAGAGATTTTACTAACTCAATATTGCCATATAATATTTGAATTGTTAATAGTTTATATGCATCCCTAAAATACAAATTAGAATTTTCAGTACTTTTAAACTGATAAAGCATTTTATATCTGTTTTTACTACATTGTGTAGTATGAATTTCACTGGGATATTTCTGTAACAGAGCACAAAATACTTTCTTTACATATCACTTTTTTTTTTTACAATAAAATACAAAAGCATTCACCCCTTTTTTTGTTGTTGTTTTTAATTTATTTATTTATTTATTTTTGGCTGCAGTGGGCCTTCCTTGCTGCGTGGGCTTTCTCTAGTTGCGGTGAGCAGGCTTCTCATTGCAGTGGCCTCTCCCATTGTGGAGCACGGGCTCCAGGTGCACGGGCTTCAGTAGTTGTGGCACGTGGGCTCAGTAGTTGTGGCTCGCGGGCTCCACAGCGCAGGCTCAGTAGTCGTGGTGCACGGGCTTAGTTGCTCCGCGGCATGTGGGATCCCCCCAGACCAGGGCTCGAACCCGTGTCTCCTGCATTGGCAGGCGGATTCTTAACCACTGCGCCACCAGGGAAGTCCTGCATTCACCTCTTTATAATACATCACTTGCCCAAATCCTCAAAATCAGGGTGAAAATAGTATTGAAGACCTGAATGAAACATTATTGTAATTTTATAATCTTGATTTTAAAATCTTGAGGTAAAAGATGCAGTGCTGGAAATAGGTGATTTTAAGCATCTTTTAAGCAGAGCAGTTAAACTCAAAGACAACTATCAATCGATAGTTTTTAAACTTGTTTAACAGTAAGAATCATAAGGGACATTTGTTCAAAGTACAGTTTACTAGGTCCCAATTCCAGACCCTCGGAATTACAATCTTCAGGTTAGGACTCTGCAAAAATTATTTATGGAAAAATGTACCCCCTGGAGATTACTGTCCTGCTAACTCAGGAAACATAGCTCTAATTCAACTATAAAACCTAACATAAGACACAGTATTAAAAGACCAGATAAATAAGAATCCCTGTTAATATAAGTGTTGGTCTTCTTATCTGCAAAGAGGGTAGCAGTGATTGTATTTAAGTAACGATAGGACAGCGAGCACTGACTCACTGTACGTAAAACACCTCACACAGTGCCTGGCACAAAATAACGCCTTAGATAATGTTAGCTGTGATAACTGCATATCATCATCATTATCAGAGTGATTTCAATTCTTATAATTTATATATCATTTAAGAAAAATTCATTTGCAATAGAAATTTAATTTCTACAGTTATTAAAGCTGTAGAGAAATTAAACTATGAAACAAAAGTAAGCCATTCTCATGAGTTATATTTGTTTTTATAAATCTTGAAATTACACTTTTTGCAAGTTTTTTTTTTTTAACTTCGAAGAGTTATACCACCACCTTGTGGTGGTATAAACAACCATTTACCAGCTTGTTCCTTAGTCATCACGGAGAAAAAAATTATTTATTCAAGTGAGGAAACAAAACGTAATTGTACAAATATTGGTCGATAAATGTAAATGTGTGAATGAATAAGTGAACAAATAAGCAAACTAATCCCTAAACAGAAAAGGAACATTGAGAAATGCAACTCTCACTTGAAAATTGCAAATCTTTCAGAGGCAGGAATCTGCCAACTTACTGTCTTGCCAGGTGTTCAAGTTGCCCTGGGCCTGTGGAGCCAAGTGAAGAGTCGCAGTTCAAGCTTTGAAAAGGCAGCGTTGTCAAGGCATTGGGTATCAGGTCCTGGTTAGAGGCAACTCCCACGACATCTCAGACAGCTCCCTGTAGGTAGGACAGTGGGCAGGTGTGTCAGCCAAGTGATGCTTGCCGTAACACGTTTGCAGATAGATACGTCATACACAGAATGGGCATCCCTGAAATCCTAAGTGTGTTGTTCAAATCCTCTTAGAAAAATATTTTGGATGAGTTTTACGTGGAATCCCATCTTCCTACCTCCCCTTCCCATCTTGACCATTTTCAAAATGATGGCATAACTGATTTAGAATGTCAGCACAGCTTTCATGAAAATTTTAGGTTATTTCAATTTTGTTGTTTGAAATGAATGTTCAAAAATCAAACATTTATCTAATCTACCTCAAATGTGAAACGTGTCGATATTTATTTCTCTTCTGACAATTTGTATCAGCTCAAATGTACATTTTACTGCTTATCCACTTTTTGTGACCATAATTTTAAAAAGCCATTTGGTGTAAAATAAGCAATTGATTGTAAGCTCCTCAGCATTTTCCTATTTTTTTCTTTAATGAAACGTCTCTGAACTCACCTTGACATTTCCTACTTAATTCTTACCCACTGGTATCCAATTATCACTCTATTAACATATACACCCAATAATAGCTTCCTTAATTTACTTCACCATGCTAATAATTAGCAGGAGATTACCCATGAATGTAGGGATGAGGAAGGGAACATTTACTAATATATATTTCTGAATTTAGAGAACCATGATAGTCCATAGACTAACATAATCAGAAAAAAGTTTCCCGTTTAAAAAAAAAAATGCATCTTAAAAAGTAAAATGCAGGAAGATGAAACCTAATAAGAACATGAAAAAGCAACTACTGTATAGCACAGGGAACTATACTCAATATCTTGTAATAACCTATAATGGAAAAGAATCTGAAAAAGAATATATATATATTATATAATATATATAAAACTTAATCTTAATATATGTATATATAAAAATGAATCACTCTCCTGTATACCTGAAACTAGCACAACATTGTTAATTAACTATACGTCAGTAAAAAAATCCAATCAAATCAAAGTATATTACAAACACTAAAAATAAAAGACAAGGCTTCAACAAAACTTACTTATTACTCAATAATAATTAAAAACTTTCCAAATATAATGTGCCAAGCCATCCACATATATTGATCAAGTTGTACCTTATAAATGTGGTCTTCAATGAGCATCTCAGATAAGGAGAAGAAAAAAAAATACTATGGGAACAATTCACTGCCTAAGTAGCAAATGTGAGGAGACTTCAGAGATGAGAGAGGTGACTTCTGAGAGTAGTACTACTCCCCTGCTACTAACTTTTCTCTCCTTGCTAATCACTACTCAACACAGTGTGACCCTTCTCACCGTCTAGAAACTTCCTCTTTTTTGACTACCTTGACAGCCTCTTACCTGGTTACTGAAGTAGGGAAGAAAAAGAGCTGTTTCCTCGACCCTTCTAAGTTCTTGACAGAGACCCCGCTAACAAAAGACAGATTGACAAGAGAAAAGCATACAAAATCGTTTATTGTAAGTTTCACGTGACACCGGAAACTTCATTAGAAAATGAAGACCTGAAGAAGTGGTTAAACCTGAGAGTGTTTCTGTTTGGTTGGAAGAAGAGTAGAAAGTCATGGAAAATATGACAGGACAAAAAGGTGTATGAGTTTAATGCGGTAAATTAGGGGAAATAGCAAAGCCTTTTCAGTCTAATTCCTCTTGACGTCTTGGAGATGAGGATGAACATTTTCTCTGGGTATAGAAAAGGCACCCCTCACATAAGGGTCTTATGATCTCCTGCAGGGGAAGGTCGGAGAGTCCTTTCTACATATGCTCTTTCTCAAATTCCTTCAGCTTAAAATATTCAGTATGCCACGGTGTCATATTTTGGGTTAGTGTGTCCTGAACCCCGATCAACAGATTCACACAATTAGTTTCATAACAAAATGGAATTTAATTGGCAGCTCTAATTTCCAGAAGTAAGTTGTTCTGTAGACTTCTTCAAAGACACTGAGAATGTAATTTGAAATGAGATCTAAAGGGTGATTATTAGGTGGGCAAAGGGAAAAGCCTAGGCAAATGTTGTGGGGCAACATGGAAACAAGGGTGATTTGAGAAACTGCAAAGTCAGCATGGCTGCAGCAGAGAGAAAGAGCGGAGAGCAATGAGAGAAGAGGCGAGGCAGGGGCCCAGTCACATCAGCCTTTGTAGGATCGATCCTAAAAGCAATGGAAGCTCTATTTTTAGTAGTTTTTGTTGTTGTTGTTGTTTTAATTAGTCATCAATTTTATACACATCAGTGTATACATGTCAATCCCAATCGCCCAATTCATCACACCACCACCACCACCACCGCCCCGCAGGTTTTGTTTGTTTTTAAGGAACCTCCATATTGTTTTCCATAGTGGCTGTACCAACTTACATTCCCACCAACAGTGTACAAGTGTTCCCTTTTCTCCACACCCTCTCCAGCATTAATTGTTTTCAGAGCTACCATAAGTTCTAGCAATCCTACTCCCGGGCATATATCCAGAGAAGACCATAATTTGAAAAAGATACACGCACCCGAATGTTCATTGCAGCACTATTTACCATAGCCAGGAAATGGAAGCAACCTAAATGTCCATCAACAGATGAATGGATAAAAAAGACATGATGTGTGTGTGTGTGTGTGTGTATACATATATATATATAATGGAATATTACTCAGGCATAAAAAAGAATGACAAAAAATAGTAACATTTGCAACATGATGGACCTAGAGATTGTCATACTGAGTGAAGTAAGTCAGAGAAAGACAAATATTATATGATATTGCTTATATGTGGAATCTAAAATCATGGTACAAAACAGAAAGAGAGTCACAGATGTAGAAAACAATCTTATGGTTACCAGGGAGGATGGGAGGGAGGGATAAATTGGGAGACTGGGATTGACATATACACACTACTATATATAAAATAGATAGGTAATAAGGACCTACTGTATAGCACAGGAAACTCTACTCAGTACTCTGTAATGACCTATATGGGAAAGGATCTAAAAAAGAGCAGATATATATATATATATATACATATATATATGTATATATGTATATGTATATATATATATATATATATATATATATGATTCACTTTGTTGTACAGCAGAGACTGACACAACATTGTAAATCAAGTATACTCTATTAAAATTTTCTTTTTAAAAAAAAGCAATGGAAAAACATTGAATCTTAAAGCTAGGGAGGAAATGATGATATTTCCCTTCCAGGTAAAAGTTTTCCTTCAGACAATTCCTTCTTGCCTAGTGACCATGACGTGCAGCCCATCTCCAGTTGTCCTTCCTCCAGAGTTCATTGCTCAGGTGTGGGCATGTGACTAATGGGCAGCAGATCCAAAGGTGGCAGGTAACCAGTGAACTCAGTGGACAGGCTCATTAAGATTAGCTAGACCAAACCGATCCACTTTCCCAGGAATTTGAACTAATACATAAAAGTAATATTCCAGTTATCAGAAGCTGTCATGTGGTTGAGGATCTATCCCAAGAAGCCATGAATTAGTTGGTGATATTCATAAAGTTATTCTAGATTTTGACTTGGAAATAAAATTAGGTAATTTTATAATTTTAAAGTCATCTGTAGGGGGCCTCTTAAATTTACCAGCACACGTGCTACATTTTTATTCACTATCTGAAGTCACAGATTGTTGTCGGATTCTAAAATGGCAAAAATGTTCAATATGAGTTTATTTACTTCTACTTAATGAGGTTTGTATTTTTTTTCTTCCCCCCACACACTGACAAACTTCCTACTCTATTAAATAAAAGTGAATTTCATGAACACAGTGAAGGATTTGTGTGTGTCTGTGCACACGCATCTCAGTGTCACTTTTGAACCGATCTCAATTATTCTGGAAACTCACTCTTTGGTCCTCTGAACACCCCATTTCTAATGTGTGGAGGGAGGGTGTTTCCCACCACCAAGAAGTTTTCTGGACGCCAACTGGGTGTCCTACAGTTCAACTCAATTCTAACACTATATACTTGGAAACAGCATCAGATTCCACAGGTTATGGGCTCAGTCCTACCAGACCACATGGCCCTCCACTGCCACCCATCTCCTTACAAACACACACACACACTTCAGACGTGAATCGCAAGTCCAGGTTATCACCTGTGCTTCTGACTGATTGACTATAGATCAGCAATTCCAGCGACCCTCCTTGGCTTGGGGTTAATATGCTTGAGTGGCTCATAGAGCTCAGAGAAACATTTACTTAACTGATTGCTGGTTTATTATAAAAGAATATGACTCAGAAGTAGCCAGATAAAAGAGATGCCTAGGGTAAGGTATGAGAAAGGGCATGGAGCTTCCTTGCCCTCTTTGGGTGTGACTCCCCAAATCTCCACGTGTTCACCAACTCGGAAGCTCTTGGAACCCCTCCTTTTGAGTTTTTATGGAGGCTTCCTGAAAGGCATGACTGATTACAACACTGCTGGCTGAACTCAGTCTCCAGCCCTGTCCCCTCCCCTGAGGCTGGAAGTTCAGGGGTGGGGAGGAAAGTGAAAGTTCCAACATTCTAATCAAATCTTTGACTCAGCTAGCAACCAGCCCCCATCCTTAGGTTCTTTCCAAAAGTCACCTCATTCACGTAAAAACACACCTTTGTTGTCCTTATCACTTAGGAAATTCCAAGACTTTTAGGAGATTTGTGGCAGGAGCAGGGTTTGAAGACTGAATATATACTTTTTATTGTAAATTGCAACATAACACTCACCAAAATAGCTTTCAACATTATAGACTGTGAACTCTATGAGGAAGGACAACTTGATTTAGCCAATTAAGTTTTTGGTGCTGTAGTTTACAGAAAAAAATATAACCCTGAATTGTGGTGCTAATGCCACCTGGTTCAATTTTCTCTATCAGCTGACCTCAACTTCATAATCCCATACCTTATACACAGTTTTGTTAACTCCAAGAGTTTGCTTTTGTAACAGGCCCTCACAAACAGTAAAGTATTAAGGACATCACTGAAAAGAAAAATTCCGTTGAGATAATTTTTAAGTGCATGACACCCCTGCCTCCTAGTAATCCTAGTTCCTTCACATAAATTGTGTTCAAGTGAGAGAATGTAATTTTATTTATTATTTTTTAAAATATTTATTTATTTATTGGGCTGTGACAGGTCTTAGTTGTGGCACGGGGGATCTTTTAGTTGCGGCATGTGAACTCTTAGTTTTGGCATGTGGTATCTAATTCCCTGACTAGGGGCCCCCTGCATTGAGAGCACAGAGTCTTAGCCACTGGACCACCAGGGAAGTCCCAAGAGAATGTAATTTTTAATACTAAATCACAAAATTGGATGTGTGTTAGCAAGCTGGGGAAAAACCAAATTCCCGAAGTAGCAACCAGAAGGATTCCCTCCAAGCAGGACAGAGGAAGACTTTGCTTGGGAATTTGAGCAGCCCCAGAGGAAAGCTCTAAATACGCCAACATCAGGATTTCCACAAGGAAATGTCCCCGCCAGATCACTCTACATAAAGACCACAGTTTAAGAAATTCATCTCCTCTCAGAGTTTCCATTTGGGTTTCTAATGTACCACTCTTAACTATGAGCAAACAGGCAAGCAACAAAACAGGTAGAATTAAGTGGAGAGAAGAAAAACATTATTAAAATAGCATAAGTATCCTCAGAGCCATAAGATATTGCATTCATAAACTAAAATGGATGCTTTGAAAAAGTAACATTCAAAGAACTAATAGAGATATTTTGAAAATTGAAACTATTAGAGCAGAAAAGAAAAATTCACAAGATTTAGAATATGAAGTCAACAATTCTCGCATAAACTAGGGTAAAGAAGCAAATAAATAGGAAACAGTGAGGGGGGAAAAGAAAGGAAACAGTCCAAGAGATCTGATAGAAATTTCCAAAACGAGAAAAAAGTCCATAGAAAGGATAAAGTCATGAATAAAATAATTTTCAAAAGATTAGCAGATCTGGAGAATATAAGTTTGCACTCAAAAGGGATTTACACACAGAGTGCCTAACATAATGGAAGGAAACAGAGCCCATCAAAGTATATACCTGCGAAATAGAGGAATATTGACAAGGTGAGAGAGAAAGAGAGAGAGAGACAACCAGGTTTCAAAGAAAAGATAAGAATTTGAATGATTTCAGTCACATTTGGGCCTAGAAGACAGCAGAGAAATACCTTCAAAATTTTGTGAGACGCCAGTTTCCAATCTAGTGTTCTATACTTTGCCAAACTATTAAGTAGAAAGATGACAGAATAAGGGAATATTCACATATGTAAATTCTCAAAAAGTGTTTCACATGCATCTCTTTATTAGGAATATGCTGGAAGATATACTCCACCCAAACAGGAAGTAAACAAACAAACACTCCCTTCTTCCCCAACAGGAGATGGAACCCAGGAAATAGGAGATCCTACAAAAGAGACAGGTGAAGGGAATTAAAATGATAGTGAAGTGTGTCCAGGACCAAAGCTGGGCACAGAGAGGAACGAGTCCAGATTGTAGCAGCTTAGAAGTTTCCAGGAAAGTTATTTTTTAGTAAGAAGAGAAAATTCGGAGAAGACCTAATGTGTTTGGATATAATAAGAAGTTTATTATACAACAGAAGGAGGCTTTGGAGTTGAATTAGTGAAGAGTACATATAAAGTTGATAGAATATGAAAGAGAGAAAATATTAGCTCAAAGTTAAACAAAATGTACAAGAAAAAGTGATCATAGTATACTGGATTCAGTCCTAAAAAACAAAACCAAAATTTCACTCTTACCAAGTTGAAAGGATGTTTGTGTGTGTGTGTGTGTGTGTGTGTGTGTGTGTGTGTGTGTGTGTAGTGGGGGTTGAGAAGGGATTGTGAAAAGATATAAATCCTCATCTTCCAAAAATGGGAAGTCAAAAGGTAATTTCAATGAGAAAATACAGGAAGTAGAAACATGTATAAACATGTTACATGGAGATACAGAGGTAAACACCAAAAGATCAAGCTGAAAAATTCAAAGCGGTTGCCACTTGGAAGCAGGAAGTGGTATGGTAGAAGCTTAATAGAGTCATTAGAAACTTCAAGCTTTGGGCCAACGTTTCCATAAATAACAACCTCAAATAAAGGGAGGAAAGGAAAAGGAAGTGAAAAAATAATAAAATCTGGAAGAATATAATGAAAAACGATTCTATGCCTTTCCCTATGGCTTGAATATGTAGCAACGAAGGTATATCATATTTATAATAAAAGACTTATTTTAAAAATTAAGTATATACATAAATAAACAAGTAATGCACAAACACACTGGCCTAGACAGCCTATGGTATAGTGAACGTATCATTATTAGCAGCAGCTTTTGGAAACAAAACCTTATTGTTCCTTTAGTTTTATCATTATGAGATTAACATTTTAAAAGGCAAAGAAGCATAAAGACATAGAAATTTTCTCCCACCGCTGTAAATACTATTCTTCTCTCATTGCCTTTCATGTGACAGTAACATGTTCTCCAATGATCACAGTGATTTGTGTACTTGAATAGTACTTTTACTTAATTGCCTGATTCTGCTCATGATACTTCTTTTTAAAATTACACTAGTTTTCTGATATGGGGGGAATTTTCACATTCTCTAAATTTCACTTTTTTAGGTGTATTGAGTATCAGAAAGTTATAGTCTTCCTATCTTTATACAGACATAGACTTTGGAACATGACGAGACAGGTTTAAATACTAGCTCTGCCATTCAATAGCTGTGTAACTCTGCTCAGATTATACTGTATTTCTGAGTTTCAATTTCCTCATTTTAAAAATGGCAATTATAATGCCTACATTGTAGGTGTGTTATAAAGATTATAAATAATTTGTGTAACACAGTGGGTGCTCAATAAATGATTACTTTTGCTATTAATTTAGGTTAGCTAGGAAAGGGAAAAAAATGCATCTTATATCCAAATTTTCTAAAACATGATGTCTCAAATTGATAGAGATCATGCTTTTTTTTGACATAAAATACAATGGAATAGTATTGGGCTGTTCTTCATGAACTGCAAACAGCCTGTTTTCTGTTTCCCACAGGAACTGCTTTGGGGATGCTTTTAGGACAGCCTGAGTGGCATATTGGTGGTACTAACGGTATAAAGTATTGATTTGGGTTTATATTAAATGCAATTTTATTTAAACAGGGGGAACCCCTCCCCTCCACCCCCTCCAAATACACTCTCTGCATAAAGACAGAAGTCTCCACAAAATATTGAGAGGTAGAAGTAGGGAAGGGTGCATTTGTATGGCATGTTGACATATTTTATCTATATAACTATGTATAAGTGAATAGAAAACTAAAACACTTTAAATCTAGATTTTGCTATTAAGGACAAATGATGAAAGCAGAAAGCTGAAGACCCAAAGCTGTCAGAAAAATCTGACTAAGCCTCATTAGTCATTTAAGAAATAAATCATACATAGATCACAATAGACAGGCTGTCGACTCTGAGGGACTGCTGAGCATACACTTTGTGCATCTTTGTGCATATTTAAAGTGATGAAAGGGAAAAAACCTACAACCAAGATTACTCTACCCAGCAAGGATCTCATTCAGATTTGACGGAGAAATTAAAACCTTTACAGACAAGCAAAAGCTAAGAGAATGCAGCACCGCATAACCAGCTTTACAACAAACGCTAAAGGAACTTCTCTAGGCAGGAACCACAAGAGAAGGAAAAGACCTACAATAACAAACCCAAAACAATGAAGAAAATGGTAATAGGAAAATACACATCGATAATTACCTTAAATGAAATGGATTAAATGCTCCAACCAAAAGACATAGACTGGCTGACTGGACACAAAAGCAAGACCCATATATATGCTGTCTACAAGAGACCCACTTCAGACCTAGGGACACATACAGACTGAAAGTGTGTTGATGGAAAAACATATTCCATGCAAATGGAAATCAAAAGAAAGTTGGAGTAGCAATTCTCACATCAGACAAAATAGACTTTAAAATAAAGACTATTACAAGAAACAAAGAAGGACACTACATAATGATGAAGGGATCAATCCACAAAGAAGATATAACAATTGTAAATATTTATGCACCCAACAAAGGAGCACCTCAATACATAAGGCAAATGCTAACAGCCACAAAAGGGGAAATTGACAGTAACACAATCATAGTGGGGGACTTTAACACCCCACTTTCACCAATGGACAATTCATCCAAAAGGAAAATAAATAAGGAAACACAAGCTTTAAATGATACATCAAACAAGATGGACTTAATTGATATTTATAGGGCATTCCATCCAAAAACAACAGAAAACACTTTCTTCTCAAGTGCGCATGGAACATCCTCCAGGATAGATCTTATCTTGGGTCACAAATCAAGCCTTGGTAAATTTAAGAAAATTGAAATCGTATCATGTATCTTTTCTGACCACAACGCTATCAGACTAGATATGAATTACAGGAAAAAATCTGTAAAATAAATACAAACACATGGACGCTAAACAATACACTACTTAATAACCAAGAGATCACTGAAGAAATCAAAGAGGAAATAAAAAAATACCTAGAAACAACTGACAATGAAAACACAATGACCCAAAATCTAAGGGATGCAGCAAAAGCAGTTCTAAGAGGGAAGTGTATAGCAATACAATCCTACCTCAAGAAAAAAGAAAAATCTCAAATAAACGACCTAAACTTACACCTAAAGCAATTAAAGAAAGAATAATTTTAAAAAAAACCCAAAGTTAGCAGAAGGAAAGAAATCATAAAGATGAAATCAGAAATAAATGAAAAAGAAATGAAGGAGGGCTTCCCTGGTGGCGCAGTGGTTGAGAATCTGCCTGCCAATGCAGGGGACACGGGTTCGAGCCCTGGTCTGGGAAGATCCCACATGCCGCGGAGCAGCTAGGCCCGTGAGCCACAACTACTGAGCCTGCGCGTCTGGAGCCTGTGCTCCGCAACAAGAGAGGCCATGATAGTGAAGAGGCCCGCGCACCGTGATGAAGAGTGGCCCCCGCTTGCCCCATCTAGAGAAAGCCCTCGCACAGAAATGAAGACCCAACACAGCCAAAAATAAATATAAAAATTTAAAAAAAAAGTTAAAAAAAAATAAATTAATAAAACAATGCATAAAGGCTGGATAGGGTGTGGAGAAAAGGAAACCCTCCTGCACTGTTGGTGGGAATGTAAACGGATACAGCCAATATGGAGAACAGTATGGAGGTTCCTTAAAAGCTAAAAATAGAACTACCATATGACCCAGCAATTCCACTACTGGGCATACACCCGGAGAAAAACATAATTCAAAAAGATACATGTACCACAATGTTCACTGTAGCACTATTTACAATAGCCAGGACATAGACGCAACCTAAATGTCCATCGACAGATGAATATATAAAGAAGACGTGGCACATATACACAATGGAGTATTACTCAGCCATAAAAAGGAACAAAATTGAGTTATTTGTAGTGAGGTGGTTGGACCTAGAGTCTGTCATACAGAGTGAAGTAAGTCAGAAAGAGAAAAACAAATACCGTACGCTAACACATATATATGGAATCTAGAAAAATGGTACTGACGAACCTAGTGACAGGGCAGGAATAAAGACACAGATGTAGAGAACGGACTTAAGGACACAGGGGGGAAGGGGAGACAGGGACGTAGTGAGAGAGTAGCACTGACATATATACACTACCAAATGTAAAATAGCTAGTGGTAAGCTGCCGCATAGTACAGGGAGATCAACTCGGTGCTTTATGTCCCCCAGAGGGGTGGGATAGGGAGTGTGGGAGGGAGGCTCAAGAGGGGGGGATATGGGGAATATATGTATACATATAGCTGATTCACTTTGTTGTAAAGCAGAAACTAATACAATGTTATAAAGCAATTATACTCCAATAAACGTGTATTTAAAAAACCCACAGCATTGTAAATCAACTACACTTGAAGATATTTCTTTAGTGCAAAAAAACTTTTGAATGTAAGTTTTATTGTGTGTGTGTACCACAGGTTCAATATATATGAATTATGTCAAATTGATTACATTGTTTTTCAAAATAAAGAATTTTTGATACTTTACATCAGCTTCATAATATAAATGCAGAAAAACTATACTAATTTTTTCTAAAGTTCAGAAATAGCCATTTTGCTCATTCGGTATACTATAA
Source organism: Eubalaena glacialis (assembly GCF_028564815.1). Taxonomy (NCBI): domain Eukaryota; kingdom Metazoa; phylum Chordata; class Mammalia; order Artiodactyla; family Balaenidae; genus Eubalaena; species Eubalaena glacialis. Next base: position 71,696,805 of record NC_083718.1, on the reverse strand, counting down.
ACCACTAACTTTATTAAAAAGGGATTCGTGACCGACCTCTTCCTTCCAAAGAAATATTTCTCCACTCACACAAGTTTAATAGAATGTTCCGCCATGAACTGACTTCCCGCCTTAGAGACACGAGATTTGCATCCTGAAATCTCTTTCTTGCAAAAATGTTCAATTAGCATCCTAGCATTACAGAAAAGAAATGCTTTTTTTCCAGATCTCAAATTCCATACAACTTTAGTCAAGACATCATGTATTTTTTTCACACACACACACTGTATTTTATTTTTACAAGAGATAAATCAACTGACACCAAGCATTGTAAATGGATGACCACAACAAAAGCAACAATGATTGCAATTACCAAACACGAAACACACTCATACTATGTCATAATATTGACATTCAGTCCAGTAATCCTCCACTGTAACAGCTCCTTTACTTTGCAGTGAAAGACAGCATGTATTTTTAAATTATCAGCACTCATCTGATGTCTTTAAAAATCAACAAAAACATAATTTTGTGTTCTCTTTCATTTATTCTGGTTCTAAGTGGCCATTTCTAAACGAAAGTATTTAAGTATGTTAACGTCATCTTATAACATCATATTTCAAATGACTACCGTCTCTCCAAAGATGAAATATGAGGAACTCATAATTAGGCTCGCCAAAGTTTTACTCTCTGAATCTGTATTAACCTTCTGCTGAACTCCACACTGTTCATTATTCTCTGAGAATATTCTTTGTCTTGTATGGCCTTCTCACATGCTCTTTCATTTCACGAAGTTTTTTCCTACAATTTTATGCCTAGTTTATTTCTGAGAAAATGCATTATTTCAGAGTGATATTTATAGACACAAAGACTTCTCTATAATTCCCTCAGAGTTTCAAGAACTCCTTCTTCTTTTTTTTTTTAATACCTAGATTCTGAAGCTCTCTACAAAGCATTACTAAAATTGCATTTACATAAGTATCTACATATTAATCACACATTAATGCATTTACAATTGTATTATGATTTATTGTTAATTTTGGAGCATAAACGTAGCTGTCTTATTTACCACCCTCTTGGAAATCACTTTAATATTTGCACTTAGGACTTGAAAGAGAATGGATAAATAAAAACCTGAAAAATACGCAGATACAATTTATATATTTCTCATAAAATTAGGTGATTATCTAAACTTTATCCAGAAAAACCAAGAGCCCAGATACTCTGCAGGCATGATACTCGAGAATGTATGGTCTTCTAGCAGGTAAACATGCAGTAATCCACGTGGCAGAGTTTACCTGTGACCAGCTGGGGTTAGTGACCTATGCATTCCTTATATGCAACATATCAGGAGTGGAAAAAGGGAATTTGTCAGTTGTGGCAATAAGTATAATGAAGTTTTGTAGCAGGTCATGCTCATACATTCAACACAGGTACAATCAAAATTTTGCTCAATTCTGATAAATCTAAGTCTGTATCTGTTACCATGTCTTTAACGAGGAAATGTCAGAACTGACTTACCAAAAAAAAAAAAAAAGTGTTTTGTTTGTTTGTTTGTTTTAATTACAGTCACGGTGAGTAAGACGTAGCTCAGAACAGCTAATGTGACTTAGTGATTCTCTCATCAGGAAATACAGTTTCTACTTCCCTGTTTATTCTCCACATCCTGTAGTAAGTAAAGTTTCAATGAAAGATAAATCTACAGGGCGAAAAGAAAAGAAAACTTACATGTGTTGATGAGATCATTTTGACAGGTTGTACCACGTATGTCAGTGTTTCTGGGGATGGACACAAGCCAGAGGTCCCTACTCTGACATTTTCACTGATGTCATTCCCCTTGATCCTCAATTTGAAAGTGGATAAAAATGTTTTCTTCTTTAAGAAATTAAATAAAGAATGCTTTCTAGACATGATTCTCTAATGATTTTCAGTCAGTGGTCATCAACGGAGGAAAAGCACAGAATCTCATCCCCACAGAAGGGTGACATTCAGTCAGGTAAGAAAATTCTCCCCGAAATCAGAGCTTCATCTTTAACATGCAATCAAAGGCTTTCACAGGTTCTTCATCACTCTGCACTCAGCCCTACCATATGGGATTGGCTCTGAGAATCTCACATCAGATGACTGACAAACATGTCATAGTACACTGATCTGGTACCAGATCCTATCTCTCTTAATGATCTCCTGCAGGGACATTGGAATATTCTAGGATATTTCCTGGAGCCCTCTACTCTATACAGGTACACTTCCAAGTAGAAACAGAAGCTTTGATTTTCACTGGGACCCCTGCTCTGTCCAACCAACCTCTCTAGAAATATGATGTTCTAATCTCTCCTGATTAGAACATTTCAAGGTCTCTCCCTGTGCTAATTTAGTAAAGGTAAAAGAGAAACAAGAAAGAGCAAACTATGCAGGGAGCAATATATAAGATTCCTTTACTTAATGTATTTACCTGATATACCCAAATATTGAGAAATATAGATTCATTTCATAATGGTCAAGAAAAGAGGAGGAGGAACCTCCATGCCAACAGTATATATAAAATGGAATCAATATTGCATAAGCTCCAGCTTAAGCCTAGCTACAAGGTACTAACTCTTCTCATAAAGAAGCAATAGTTCTCCATCATTTGAAGCACACTGAGGACTCAGACAGCTGGACACTGAGGGTGTAGTCTCCTCACTCGAATTCTGTACCTGCATCACAGAGCCATGAAATATTCCCAAAGAATTATTAAGGATGAGGTGGGGAGCCAAAATAAAAAAGATGAATCCATAGTCTGCCCTACCATCTGTTCTGCTGGATATTACCACCATCTTGGCCCAATATGACATTCCCACTTCTCTCTGGGCCTCCCTACTTTCCACCTCCATCCTCTCATTATATCTTACCTACACTTGGAAACGACTCTAGTTTTTCCACTTATCTTTATCAACAAGTAATCCAAATAGCAACTGTGTATATAACTCCTTAGAAACCTCAGGTCTGACTCACTAACACATGACCTTCGAAGTCCAAAGTTTTCCTAATTCCCTTTATTATTTTTTTCTAATTTCCATGTACTTACACTCTCAGGACCTTCACTGTTCTCAAGTTCGTCTTCCCTGCAAAATCTGTCAACCTAGACATAGACTTAAGTACCACCCTCTAATTATCTCCTAGGGAATTCAGTTTTTAAAAAAGCCTCAGCAAGCCTTATGGACTTTATTGAAGACTCTTTAAGATAACCCATGGGAGATAGCAGTACACCCATAGATATCTATTTAATACACCCTCAGAGTAATTTTTTTTTTTTTATAAAGTCTCTTCTGGCCAATGAAGACTCTCAGCTCTTCTTCTTCAACATATGCAGTGTCTCACCCTTCTGATTACTCTCTGCTCTATCCCAGGTCCACTCCCTTTCCTGATATTACATTCTTTCCCAATTGTGTATGTTGGTAAAATCAAATAACATAAAATATAACATGTTAATTATTATAAAGAGCACCGTTCAGTGATATTAAATACATTCATATTATTGGGCGATCAACATCACCATTTATCTTTCTAATTATTTTCTACGTTTTAAAACTGTAACTCTGTATCCTTTAAACATAACTTTCCTTTTTGTTCCATAACCACCTGAAAAGCATCATTACCCTCCCAATTTCTATGGTTTTGACTACACTAAGTACCCCATATAATTGAAATAAGTAGTTGTATTGTTATGACTCACTAAAAGTCACAAAAAATGGCATTTTTGGTAGCTAAATTTCCTCAAGATTCATCCATGTTGTAGCATATTCCTAGATCTTTTCCTTCTTAAGGCTGAATAATATTGTATTATATGGGTATACCACACTTTGCTTATCCAGGAACTAGTGGATGAACACTTAGGTTGCTTTCATATTTTAGCTACTGTGATTATTACTGCTCTAAACACTGGAGTACAAATATTTCTTTAAGACCCTGATTTCAACTCCTTTGGGTATACCTCATAGTAAAATTCCTGGATCATGTAGTAATTCTATTTTTCAATATCTGAAAAATTGCCATACTCTTTTGCAAAGCAGCTGTATCATTCTACATTCCCACTGACATAGCACAATGGTTCCAACTCCCTCACATCCTCACCAATACTTGTTTTCTGCTTGTGTGTGTGTGTGCTTGTGTGTGTATGCATGCACACAAATATATAAACATGCATTTAGTCATATGGAACATCTATTCAAGTGCTTAGTCATTTGTACATCTTTTTGAAGAACCATCTATTCAAGTCTTTTATCCATTTTTGAATCAGGGTGTTTGCTTTTTGTTGAGGTGTAGGAATTCTCTGTATATTCTGAATAGAAATCTCTTGTCAGATACATGGCTTTCAGATATTTTCTCCCATCTTGTGGGTTGCCATTTTATTCTGTTTACATTTCTTTGATACACATTTTTTTTAAATTATGTACTGCAAATTTTTAATTTTTTTGTTAGCTGTACCTTTGTTGTTCCTTCGTTTCATATTGAGGAAAACACTGCCAAATCCAATGTCATGAAGCTCTTGTCCTGTGTCTTCTTCTAAGACTTTTTATTTTATTAGGTCTTATATTTAGTTTCTTGATATGTTTTCATTAATTTTTGCATATGATGTTAGGTAAGGGTCCATCTTCCTACTTTTGCATGTTGACAACATGACTTCTCAGCACCATTTGTTGAAAATACTATCCTTTCTACTTTGAAAAGTCTTGGCAACTTGTCAAAAATCATTTGGCCATATATCAGGGTTTATTTCTGGGTGTTCTATTCTATTCTATTGGTCTTGAATAAGGGAGAAAATAGTATAACCTATCCAGGTTGATGAAGAACATAAAGAAAGACCAGGACTGAGAATTAGGAGGGCAATATAAAACAGCAGGGAGTAAAAGACAGTGTGAGAGAAGATCTTGTATTTGCGAGTTCATGGAAATAGGATCATGCTAAAACCACTAAACGCCTGACTTTGAACAATACGGTAAATGTGCTAGCAAGAAACATAACACTTACCCATCTCTGGGAAATATAGTATGGGCATAAAGATAAACTACACACAAATATATTAAACAGGGAAGAGTTTTCACGGTGTGAAAATATTGTGGGATTTGAAATACAATTTACTTCTGTTCTACCATTGTCTCTAAAATTTATCAAAGTGTATATACAAGCAATTCCAATTCTGGTAATGTGCTTGACAGGTTTATATATGAACTCCAGCAGACCAGTAAATGTACATTCATAGTAGGACTCTTCCCTAAACCAAAAAACAAAACTCAAAAACTGGAAAGACTAGAGTTCACTTTGTCAACACACATACAGATGCAATGATGGTTAACGGTCCAAAAACAGAAAGTGAGCATGGGTGCAAGAGGTTAATCCCCAGGCTGGGGTGGGGTGCAGAGTTTGAGGGTAACACAGGTAGAAAAGGCTTTTGTCCTATCCTTGAGTTTTGAGGTATGGAAATTCACAGGTCACTACCTTCATTTCAAAATGAATGAATGCACTATTCAATTTCCTTAAACAGGCGAAGTAAACATGAGTGATAATAAATTTCAAACTGTCGCTAATCAAATAAGATACTAAGAAAAATTAAATAATATGATTTAAGAAAAAAGTGGACAGATTGTCCAAGATGGTAGCATTCAAAGACCCAGAGCTTGATGCCTCTCATGGGCACACCAAAGTCACAACAGTTTACAGAACAGCAATTGATGAAAAAGGCCGGGACCTACCGTAAAAGATGTTTTACAGCTAAAGACATAAGGAAGGCACCTGGACAAGACAGGAAGGAAGGGCAAAATCTCAATAGAGTCAAGACCCATACCACCAGGTGGGTGGCCCACAAATGGGAGAATAATTACAATTTCAGAGGTGCTCCCAGGTAGCAAGGGGTATGAACCCAACATCAGGCTCCCAAGCCCAGGGATCCTGTTCTGGAAAGAAGAGCTCCTAGAAAGTTGGGCTTTGAAGACCAGTAGTGCTTATTTTCCAGAGAGCCAGAGGGTTGTGGGAAATAGAGATTCCACTCTTAAAAGATGCTCACAAAATCCCACATGATCCGAGAATCAGAACAGAAGCAGTCATTTGAAAGGATCCCGGGTCACACCTACCTCCTGATCTTGGAGAGTCTCCCAGAGAGGCAAGAGGCAACTACAGCACAGCCTCAGGGACAGAGACACTGGCAGCAGCCATTCGGGGGAGCTCCTTCTACCTCGTGGACACTGGTACCAGCAAGCATAATTTCAGAATCCTCCCTCTATCTTTTTAGCCTCAGGACCTAGCCCTACCCATTTCCACCAGACTATAGACACAAGTACTAGGATGCTGCAGGCCAAGCAACTAACTGAGCAGGGGCATAGCCCCACCCACCAGCAAACAGGCTGCCTTCAGACCCTCTCAATGCACAGCTGCCCCTGGACATGGGCCCAGCCACCAAAAGCCCCAGGACCAGCCTCCACACCTCAGTGGACAGGCACCAGCCCCAGAGTCCCTGGCCCCTCTGACAAGTGAGCCTACTCTGGCCTTGGAGTCAGCCTCACCATCGGCAGGTGACAACTGCACAGGGACTGGATGGAGCTTGGACCTACCCAACAGCAAACCTGCTCTAGCATTGGGATCAGCCTCATACACCAACAGGCACACACCAGCTCCAGGAATACCACAGCCCAGCAGCCTGTGTGACCAGAACACTCACTTACAGGCCAGAAGCAGCCATGGACTCAGCTGGGTCCTGACCCTGCCCATCAGAATGCCAACACAAGATTAGGGACACCCCAGACCCTGCAGATAGCTGTGTCAGGAACAGTGATCCAACACCAACTCTGCGACTCCTGGGCCCTGCAGCCAGAACTCAGGCCCTGTCTCTTCCTCCCAGTAGCCAGCATAGCCCCAGGACCAGTGACTGGGCACTAGCCCTGATATCACATGGACTGCAGTTCTACCCATAAGTGAACCAGCACTAGATTTGGTGTCCCCCAGAGTTGTGCAGCCAGCTGCCTTATGACTTAGTCTCACCAAGCAGCACAGACAGCCTCCATACAAGGCAGAGCCTGGCAAACAAGCAGTCTGGGGGCAGCCAAGCCTACCAGACCACCCACAGTAGTCAGCCCACCACAACAGAGGAGCCCAAGCAGCCCACATAGGGGGTACACCTAGAACATATAGTTCTAGTGACCAGGGGACACTGGGCTGCTGGGACACATAGGACCTCTCCTACAAAAGGCCACTTCTCCAAGGTCAGGAAATGTAACGAACCTACTACATACATAGCAATAAAAACAGCAAGATAAGAAAAATGAGGTGACACAGAAACACGATCCAAATGAAGGAACAAGATAAGAACTCAGAAGAAGATCTAAGTGAAGTGGAGATAGCCAATCTACTCAAGAAAGAGTTCAAGGTAATGACGGTAAAGATGATCAAAGAACTCAGGAGAAGAATGGACGACCAAAGCAAGAAGTTAGAAGTTTTTTAAAAAGAGTTAGACCATTAAAGAACAACAAAACAGAGATGAGGAATGCAATAACTGAAATGAAAAATACACTAACAGGAAACTACTGTAGACTAAATGATACAGAGGAATGAATCAGAAAACTGAAGGACAGAGTACTGGCAATCACTGAAGATGAACGGTAAAACAATAGATTAAAATGACATGAGGAAAGTTGAACAGACTTGTGAAACAACATCAAGTGTACTAATATTTGCATTATACTGGTCCCAGAAGCAAAAGGGAAGAGAAAGCAGTGTAGAACATACCTGAAGACATACGAGCTGAAAACTTCCGTAACCTGGGAAAGAAAACAGACATCCAAGTCCAGTAAACACAGTAAGGCCAAAACAGGATCAACCCAAAGAGGACCACACCAAGACTCACTGTAATTAAAATGGCAAAAAAAAATAAAGATAAAAAGACACTATTAAAAGGAGCAAAGGAAAAGCAACAAGTTACAAACATGGGAACTTGCATAAAGTTATCAGCTGACTTTTCAGGATAACCTCTGCATGCCAGAAGGGAGTGGCATGGTATATTTAAAGTCATGAAAGGGAAAAGCCCATAACCAAAACTACTCTACCCAGCAAGGCTCTCCTTCAGACTTGATGGAGAGATCTAAAGTTTTACAGAGAAGCAAAACTAAAAGAGCTCAGCATCGCCAAACCAGCTTTATGAGAAATCTTAAAGGGGCTTTTCTAAGTGAAAAAGAAAAGGCCACGACTGAAACATAAAAATTAGGAAAGGAAACTTACTAAAGGAAAAACCTCATTGGTTAAGGCAAATATTCAACAAAGGTAGTAAATCAACCATGTACACAGCTAATAGGAAGGATGAAAGAAAACAGTAATAAAATCATCTATATTCACAATAAGAAGTTAAGGGACACACAAAACAAGTAGATGTAAAATATAAGGTCAAATTCAGTAACTGTGGGGGAGGAGAGTAACAATGCAGGGTTGGTAGTGTCCATGTGAAATTAAGAGCTCAGCAACTTAAATAATCACACACACACACTCACACAAAACTGAAAGAAATCCAAACATAATATTAAAGATAGTCCTCACGTCACAGATGAAGGGAATAAACGGGGAAGAAAGGAACACTGAAGAAATTAAAGAGGGATTCTAAAAATACCCAAGACAAATGAAAATGAACACACAATGATCCAAAATCTATGGGACACAGCCAACGCAGTTCACGGGGGAAGTTATAGTGATACAAGCTTATTCTTAGGAAACAAGAAAAATATCAAATCAACAACCTAACATTATACCTGAAGGAATTAGAAAAAGAAGAAAAAACAAAACCCAAAGCTGTCAGAAAGAAAAATTAAGAAAACTATACCGTATGCAATCACATCAAAAAGAATAAGATACCTAGGAATAAACACACCTAAGCAGGTAAAAGACATGTGCTCAGAAATCTATCAGCCATTGGTGAAAGAAGTTGAAGGCAACACAAAAAGATGGAAAAACATAGCATGTGCATGGACTGGAAGAATTAATACTCTTAAAATAACCATACTACCAAAGACAATCTACAGATTTAATGCAATCCCTATCAGAATACCAAAGCATTTGCACAGAACTTGAAAAAGTAATTTTAAAATTTGTATAGAAACACAAAGACCCCAAATAGCCAAACAATCTTGAGAAAGAACAGAGCTGGAGGCATCATGCACCTTGACTTCAGACTACACTGCAAAGTGACAGTAATCAGAGAGAATCGTACCAGAGCAAAAACAGACACAAAGATCACTGGAAGAGAATAGAGATCCCAGAAATAAGCCCACACACTTATATTTAATTGATTTATGACAAAGCAGGCAATATGGAGAAAAAACTGTCTCTTCAATAAGTGGTACTAGGAAAACTGGTCAGCTACATGGAAAAGAATAAAATTAGATTATTTTAGCACACCATATATAAAATAAATGCAAAACTGAATAAACACCTAAATGTAGGACCAGAAACCATAAAACCCCTAGAGGAAAATATAGAACATTCGTCAACATAAATGATAGCAACAGTTTTAGGTTCAGTCTACTAAGGCAAATGAAACAAAAGCAAAAATAAACAAATGGGACTTCACTAAACTTAAAAGATTTTGCACAGCAAAGGAAACCAAAGACAAAATGAAAAGACAACCTGCTGAAGGAGAGAAAATATTTGCACATGATAAGAGGTTAACACCAAAAAGATGACTAAGCAAGGGTTCATATCTAAGCTACAGAAACAGCACATACAACTCAATATCAAAAAAACACCCAAAATCTTTTTTTTTTAAAAATGAGAAGACCTAAATAGACATTTTTCCAAGGAAAAAATACAGATAGACAGCCAGAACTCACAAAGATGCTAAACATAGCTAATCGGCAGTAAAATGCAAATCAAAACTATGAGATATATCACCTCAGTCTTGTCAGAATGGCTGTCATCAAAAAGATCACAAATAACAAAGGTTAGTGAGGATGTGGAGAAAGGGAAACTCTTGTACACTCTTGATGTGAATGTGAATTAGTGCAGCTACTGTGGAAAGCAGAATGGAGGTTCCACAAAAAACTAAAAATAGAACTACCATAATATCCAGCAGTTTCACTCTTGGGTATATCAGAAGAAAACAAAAACACTATTTCAAAAAAATAACTGCACCCCAATGTTCATAACAGTGTTATTTGCCATAGCCAAGATATAGAGTCAAACTAAGTGTTCATCAATAGGTTAGTGGATAAAAAAGATTTTTTATGATGACTTCAGCAAAAAATGAAATTTTGCCATTTGCAAGAACATGGATGGACTTGGAGGGCATTATGCTTAGTAAAATAAGCTGCAGAGAAAACTAGCATGGTATGTTATGAGAAAACAAGCATGGTATGTTATCACTTACACGTGGCATCTGAAAAATTGAATACAACAACAACAAAAAAACAGACTCACAGATTAAAAAACAGACTAGTGGTTACCAGCAGGGAGAGATAGGGTGGAGGAGCAAAATAGTAGTAGGAGATTTTGAGGTACAATCCACTATGTATAAAATCAATAATCTACAGTGGTGTACTGTATAGCATGGGGAATATAGCCACTCTTTTATAATAACTATAAATGGAGAAGAACCTAAACATTTATGAATCACTGTTGTACCTCTGAAACTAATATAATAATGTAAATTAACTATAGATCAATAAAATAGAAAGTAAGAAACAATAAAGGGGAGACACAGATTATCAGATAGAAATCAATTAAATAAACACAAGTTTTGGAAATCAAGGAATTAAAACACAACATATAAGACACAACATTGGCATTTAAAGTGTACAATCTATTCATTTAAAAGAAATCATTTAAGTGGTAAAAAATGGTACCCATTCTCACAATTTTGTACATCTAGGATAAATTATTATTTACAAAAATATGTTACAAATATTCACTCAAAAAGAAAGAGAAAATTTGGATAAACCCATTTTAGTATACAAAATTTAATATCAAAGTCTCTATGTAAAATTGATTTGAATAAGTTCTGTTAGCCACTTCTAGTTTCTTTGTGATGTAAAATCTTTTAAAGCATAAAAATCAGCCTTTCTACATTATTCCATTAGACATACATGGAAGTTAAAAGAAATGAGAAGACAGAACAATCAACCAGGAAGGTGAATTTACTGAGAAACAGTCATTCGTTCTCCCTCCTCCTTTTCTTTTCCTCCTTTTCCAGGTCTCTTTCGGTTCCAATCAAGAGAAGTCTTGAGAGTTCTGAGAATATTTCTTTGAGGGCTTCAAATCACCATACCTACATCCTCTGACACTACACACACGGGAACAAAAATAAACCTCTGCTATCTACTCATGTAGGGGGGATTCATGCAAAATTAACTCCTACATGGAGACCAACAGGTGAGTTTTCTACCTGTTCTTTACAATGTCCTTCCATTATAGTAAATCCCACACATTATGAGGCAGAAGTGGTTACGTGAGCTTTTCCTTGAAGTCAAAAATCTTGCATTCATTTCAAGCACCTGGTGATCATAGGGTACAGCCAGGGAAGGTGCCATCCCCCCTGGGGGTGGGGGGTGGCGGTGAATGGGCTCCCACACCCATGCACCTCCTGATGTACAGATTCTGGAGAAACGAAGGGTGATCACACCGCAGTCAGCCTGTCAGGCTGTCGGGCCACTGGGCAACCCGACCAGCCTGGAAGTGTCCCATCAGTTGCTGAAAGCAAAACTCTGTCCCCCCTGTGAAGTCAGGCAATTTGGGCCAGAGAGTCAGAGGATAATCAAATCAGAGATTCAGAGGATAATCAGATGTAATCAACTCCTCCTCTCTGCTCACCTCCTTGGGGTTACAGCAACCCCATCTCCAAACCCAAATCTGACCCTGGAGTGCCAAACTGGGAGTGGCAGGTGGGCTCTGCCGGTGCTTCAGCGCCCTCTGGAGGTTGTCTGCTCTAATGGCAACTCTCAGCCCTTCCTCCTCCTCCTTCCCTAGTCCTGGGGGCTGCCTTGGCCTCCTGCAGCTGCTAGCCAGATTTCATTCTTCTTTTTTCTCCAATTACAATGAAGTGTCTTACAGAGGTTTGGAATCTCTTGAAGAAGGAAGATCTCTTAGTCAATACACCTTAACTGTGAGAAGTTGGTATCAAGAATGAACCTGAAATACTGTATTTTTCTCCTGATGATTCCAAGGAGAGACAGCTCAAGTTTTCTAAAACATAACAAGAACCAAGGTAAATATGATATTCTGAGCCAGAGATGAAAAAGCAGTTTTTAGCACCCCTTCCTCATGTCATTTAACTGGGATTTAAATCAATCAACTGCCATTGGTTTTTAAATCACATGACCCAATTTTAAATCAATCAGCTGCTTCCCTGTAACTCACGTGACTTGGCTTTGAATAGTAAGAAATGCAGAGGTATAAAAAGGATGTTCTGAACAATAAATGGAAAACAACATTTTAGAAAGTTTTTTTCTTTTCGAATGGACCATTCATTGCCTACAGAGTAAAGGATTCTCTTGTGGATTTCTTGAACTGTAAACACATACAATGTCTCCGTTGGCTTGATTGACTTAGATTTGGGGTTTTTTGTTGTTGTTGTTGTTGTTGTTAACATATTTCTTGGAGTATAATTACTTTACCTTGTTGTGTTAGCTTCTGCTGTGTAACAAAGTGAATCAACTATTCGTATACATATATTCCCATATCCTCTCCCTCTTGTGTCTCCCTCCCACCTTCCCTATCCCACCCCTCTAGGTGGTCACAAAGCACTGAGCTGATCTCCCTGTGCTATATGCAGCTGCTTCCCACTAGCTATCTATTTCACCTTTGGTAGTGTATACATGTCCATGCCACTCTCTCACTTCATCCCAGCTTACCCTTCCCCCTCCCTGTGTCCTCAAGTCCATTCTCTACATCTACGCCTTTACTCCTCTTTAGCGACTCCTGCTAGGGATGGATACTTCCTTTTATGCTCAGGGAAATCCCCTAGTTTGAATATGATTTGAGTTTGATCCTGTGAAACCATCAAAACTTCCCACCAGAGATAAATGAGGAGATTCTGGCCTTTATTAGTATGCACAATGAACACGGGTGTCCTGGCTGTACTTGCCAACCCTCCTATTTTACCCACCTATTTTTATCCACCTTCCTCCCTGTGAGTACCTTTGACCAACCCTGAGCTCAGACTCCTGACCTATTCCAGTGACTTTGTCAGTCTTTCCTTAAAAATGGACAGGTAATAGAATGAATTTAACCTTGAAGCAGCAGCTCAGTAAGGGAAATAAAATCATCAGAAGTTATCTAATCACAGCCACAGCCATCCAGGCCTCTGTCTTATCTGCTGGGTCATAAGAATGGTACCTTCCTAAACTTGAAGGGCATCCAATCAAATAAGTAAAGGTGTTGCTCACCTCTGGCTCTTGGAGGGATTGCTAGGCAGTCTACCCAGTGTATACTAACTGCAAAACACTGTCATGGTTTTGAAACACCTATGATCCAGGAAAGCTTTTTGGGGTGCATGGGGAAGGTTTCTTTTTGACATCAAGCAAAAAATAAATCACCAAGCTCTTTGAGCACAGGGGTTCTTAAGAGGGCAGTAGAAGGAAGGAATGGGCAGAAAAGATGATCTCCAATGAAGTGAAGGACATTTTTCCAAAAGAGTAGGATTTAGTCTCAGTTTAAGGAGAACACTTTTAAATAGCTGGGACAGCTCCAAACTGCAGTTTAGGGAATGAGTGCTTCAAAAGAACAGTGCTTTAAAAGTCCTGGCAAGGCAGCAAGAGGATGAAGAGTTGGTTTTGCATAGTTTTGAACACAGGAGTAAAGAAGCAGAGGCATCTCTGACTAAAAGGCCCTGAGATCCTATGGCATCAATGGGTCAGTTGCAGGGGCAGGGGGTGTGGGGGGCGATATTTCTCTCTCAACGTCTCCCAGGGCAGCCACCCCTCCCTACCCCACGCCCCCACTCCCTTCACCCTTCCTCCCTCCACTGTTGGGTCCCCAGGGACAGCACTTCTTAAGCTGGAGTTCTCAGGCACCATCTCTGCGGTCTGGATTCTTCCTGGAGCCTGGCAAGTTCTGGGACAGGAAGGCAGGTCTGCAAGGCCGCTGCGGTGCCGTCGGACCTGGAGGCCTGGAGAGGAACTGGAGCCCTGAAGCCCACCCACGTCCTTGAAGCCGAGGGAGGAACACATCCTCCTAACAGTACTTCTCAGGGGTCAGTGTGCTCCCCACCCGACGGTGATCCATACTCACTTGAGGCAGCAAGCACTGCCTCTAACTGGCTCCCTCGATTCCGCCTTAAGGGTCCTCGCACATGAGTGATAGCGCAGGCCCCGGATCTCTTTAGTCAGCTGAGGCCAGTGCTGCTGGGATCCCTCCAGTCCCATCCCCCAGCCCCTCCCTCTGGGACTGTATCTAATAGAAGAAAGAGCACAGAGGAATTGGCTGAATCAAGGGACCTGGGAGCCTGGGTATGAGTTTGAACACCGAGAAGCTAAGGCGCAATTACATATTATTGGAAATTCTTGTGGGGTGTGTGGGGAGAGGTTAGGAGGCTGAGAGGCTGAGTCGACCTGGTGAGTCCAGCCCCAGGACACCACACAGCCCCGCCCCCCTTTCCCTGCCATCAGACAAGGGGTGCCGCAACTCCAGCTGGGACTCTGCACTTCCCCCTCCCTGATTCTCCAGAAGAGCAGGTGGCCCCCCTCTGAGGGCAGGGGCAAGACAACGGACCAAGTCCCCCTGCACTAAGGCGCTACTGGAAGCTCTTCCTGAACAGCAGTGCTGGCTTGGAGCGAACCCGTGCACCGCCAAAGCTGGTCTCGTCCTGCAGCTGAGGGACGCAGGCTTTACGTCAGCTGCCTTGGCTTTAAATCAATCAGTTCCCCCTTTAAGTCAGGTGACCCGACTTTAAATCACTGTATGCCCCTCAAGCCTGTAACTTCAAAAGTTGGGAACTTCACTTTGATCCCAGCACCTCACACAGCTGAATGCACACTGTAGTCACCCCCAACCCTGGCTTAGAGGCAGGATATAAGGTAAGGGGATGGGCGTGCACACATGGTGATGAGGGTGTACTTCATGTACCAGAAGGGTCCAGGTACTCTGGGTACAGCAAGCAGTGCACGATACAGCAGCTCCCTGGCAAAGCTGGTGATGCACAGGGGGAGCAGGCACACCCAGGCATGCAGAGGTTCCAGGGCGGGAGCTGGGGCACAGCCAGCCGGGAGGGTGTGAAAGCGGAGGATCTGAGCCTTCTGGAGAAAGGCAGACACAGAATATGGATGAGAAACAAAGACCAGATGAAACATGGATTTGAAAAACACACCCTGCTCTTGAAATTGGGGTGGGGGGCACCCCAGATTTGAGTCTTCTTACTCCCCAGTAGCTAGTGCTTTGGCATTTGCCCAATTACTTATAAAATGTGACTGATAATATCTAACCCATAGAATACAGCATTTGGAGTGGTTTGCGTGTTTATGTTTCTATAGGGGAATAAACTTTTCTACAAGAAAAATGTATTATTTTCTGAAATAAATTAAAACCCCTTTTGAAAAAGTACTATATCGGACTTCCCTGGTGGCACAGTGGTTAAGAATCTGCCTGTCAAGGCAGAGGACATGGGCTCGAGTCCTGGTCAGGGAAGATCCCAAATGCCGCGGAGCAGCTAAGCCCATGCGCCACAACTACTGAGCCTGGAGGCCACAACTACTGAAGCCCGCGCGCCTAAAGCCGGTGCTCCATAACAAGCGCAACAAGAGAATCCACCGCAATGAGAAGCCCGCGCACCGCAACAAAGAGTAACCCCCGCTCACTGCAACTAGAGAAAGCCCACACGCAGCAACGAAGACCAAACGCAGCCAAAAATAATTAAATTAATTATTTAAAAAAAAAAAAACTACTATATCCTTCTATACATCTTCTCGGGGAAGAACAGAGGGAAGGAGTGGGAGAGTGAGAAAGACCAATACTTAGTGCACATCCCTGATGCAGGTGCTCTGCTGGCTCGGATAGTTTTATCCCCACTTTACAAAGGAGGAAGTAAGCTCAGAGAGGTTTAGTAATTTTCCCAAAGCCAAACAGCTATTGAGTGGCAGAACCAGGATCTGAACCAAGTCTGTAACCTTCAAAGCCTAAGCCCTCATCACAACAAAACTCAATTAATAGTTACATTTATCGAATTACATTGCAACCTGGGGAGTTCTTGGCTCAGTCCTGAATAAGAGTGAGAAAGAAAGAAATAGCATTGCTCATCCAGTCAACCAAAATTTTTTTTTTATTTTTTATTTTTTTAATGCTATTCTTGTCTGCTTACATTCTTTTTATGTATGTATGTATGTATGTATGGCTGTGTTGGGTCTTTGTTTCTGTGCGAGGGCTTTCTCTAGTTGTGGCAAGCGGGGGCCACTCTTCATCGCGGTGCGCGGGCCTCTCACTATCGCGGCCTCTCGTTGCCGAGCACAGGCTCCAGACGCGCAGGCTCAGTAATTGTGGCTCACGGGCCGAGTTGCTCCGTGGCATGTGGGATCTTCCCAGACCAGGGCTCGAACCCGCGTCCCCTGCATTGGCAGGCAGATTCTCAACCACTGCGCCACCAGGGAAGCCCAACCAAAATCTTTGAAGCAGCTGCTAGATGCCTGGCCCTGTTTGGAGTTCAGCAGTGATCAAGACAGAAAGAGTCCTGCTTTCATGAACCATGTAGTGGGGAGGAGAGACAGGTGCAACTTGGGTGAGGGATTTCACCTTGCTGGGCCTCTGTTTTCTCATCTGGAAAATGGGATGGGTGTTTCTCATTTTCTGGGATTGTCCAGCCCTCACATTCTCTGATTCCATAAGAAGCATTTGTTTTCCTGTTTCTTTAAAATTCAATCAGGCCATGAGCTGTGATGAATGTCGTTAGCTGCTCCCCAAATCACTCTATTTCCACCCATTTCCTGTGATCAGGTCTTTCCCCCAACATGACTCACAATCAATCAAGTCACAGAAGCTAAGGGGCACCCAGCAGAAGAATTCCAACCCTGGCTTCTCAGGAGCTCTGCGGTCTACCTGGCCAGGTAAACTTCACTCACCTGGCACAAGGTGGCCATCCCTGGTTTCACCTCAACATGATCTCAGGCACAAACCTCCTTGTTTTTCCATTTTGTCTTTAAGTTACTTGCTGAAACAACTGCACAAATATGAAAAAAATATAAAATCAGGCATCCTCTGCCCTCAGTGCCTACTAATAAATGATTTTCTGCCACTTTAATGATAAAGATACATTTCAGCATTCCGCTGCCCTTATTATTTTTCATTTTGTTGATATTTCTACTGAATACATCTTTCAATATTTTAACAATGGAACATGTATTTAGGTTGTTCCACACACAGCCTTTGGTGGTAAGGGTTTTGTTGTTATATTTCTATTATGTTTCCTTTAAAAATCATTATCCTGTTTAAATGGATTACGTCAATTTTATAGGCATTTATCATATGATATTGATGAAATTAATACAGAGGGCAGTAGTACAAATTGATTGGAATTGAGAGCCTCCATTAGCACAGTTAAATATAAATATTATATATATATATATATATGCCAAATTACATGCTGAGTGAGATTCTCCTACTCTTTTTCACTCTCTGCCCCTCAAGCCTGTGAGAAATGGAATATTTCTTGCCATATCAGTAAAAAAAGGATGTCACAGTCATCAGCACTTGCAGCCCTCCAATGTGAGCCGGTGGGCCCTGAGGAACTCAGGATATGCAAATACAGAATGCTGGCCCCAGAGAGCTGAGGTGCATATCAAAGGAATGATTTCAGTGAGCCCAGACGCTTGCATCTTCCCATACAAAGAAAAGCGCTACATTCCTCACCTTGGGAGAGCTGGTTTTCCTTAGTTAACAATCACCTTTTGATGTTCCCCATTACCTGCGCCATTCCCTCCCCTGTCCCCTCCCCCCGGTACTTTAGCTCAGGGAGGAAGGAGCGCAGAGAGACTCGGCTAAACAAGGGGCCTGCGAGCCTGGGGATGCGTTTTCAGCCGCTTTCCCCGCAGTCAGGAGGAAGGGCGCTGACGCTCCAACCGGACCCTGCGCCTCCCTTTCCCCGTTTCCCCTCAGGACGCTCAGGCCGACCCACTCCCCACGCCCACCAGGCCCCGCGAGCCAGGCCGAGGGCAGGGGCGAGAGGAGGGACCGAAGTTCCCCGGGACCAGAACGCTGGGGGCCGCTCTTTCTGCACAGCAGCGGCGGGTGGCAGCGAACCCCTGCCCCTCAGAAGCTGGTCGTGCACTGACGCCCGGGCACCGGACCAGGAGGAGGGTCGGCGCCCACTTACCCGGCCCGCGGTCCCCAGGACTGTCGCGGCTTCGGCCGCCGGGGCCCCTCCAGAGCCGGCAGCCTCAGTGAGGCCGCCCTCCCCTCGGGCTCCGGGGCACTTCAGTGACGGCGGAGGGAAGAGACCCCGAGCCGGGAGTTCCAGCTCTGCGGAAACGCGGGCTCCGTTCTGGGCGAGGAGGTGGGACCGCTCTGCCCCGAGGCCTTCCGGGAGGGAGGGCGGCGCCGGGGGAGGAGCCGCCTGGAGCCTCCAGGAGCCCCCTTCCGGGGGTCCTGGAGAGGCGGCCCGGCCTGGGGGCCCCGCCCACTGTGGCCGCAGCCCAGGCCTTTTTCCTGGAATCCTACACAAAAAAGAAAGATACACAGTCTATAGTAAATATTCACAAATGATTGTTGCGGCTGTGCTTACTATTCTATTAAAGGTGTAAAATCCATAAAACACTTCAAGTTCAAAGTTAAATATGAATTTTTACCTTTCTAATTATGTCTCTGCTATTCCCAACTGTGGTTAATGAATCAGAGACTGTGGCATCACTAGTTAAAAATGAGCTTGAGGAAAAAATAGAACTCAGGCCCACCAGACCTACTGAATCACGATCTGCACTTTTACAATCTCCCCAGTGTACTTGTGTACCCATGAATAGTTGAAAGGTACATTTCTACCTCGACATGTCTTTTCTGTCTGAGAAATACACACATTTTATCCAGTTGGATATAAATAAAACACTCAAAAATGCATATGCCTGTGTTGAAACCATCATTTTATCATTTCTTTTCCAGACAAGTATAGTCTCTACACTGGTTTTGTGGATCACATGCCATACTCTTTTCTTGTAGTTAGAAATAAGGTAGAGAAAGTTACTTTGTAAATATATATATATATATATTAGTGGATAATTGAAGACAGTCTTCTAAATTAAAACCAGTTCTCTTAACTTGCTGTTTTCTTCTTGGGTCACATTATGAACTCTTCCCGTGGCCACATGGCATGTGTACTTTTAATTTCAGGGACTGCTGCCATTCCAGGACGTGGCCATAGATTTCTCTCAAGAGGAGTGAGAATGCCTGGACCAAGATCAATGGGAATTGTACAGGGATGCGATGTTAGAGAAGTATAGGAACCTGCTCTCCTTGGGTGAGGATATCTTCCTTCCAGAATTCCTTATCCAACCACAGGGTTTAGAGTCCTTCATTTGTAGAATGTCTCCTGGAATCTTCTGCTTCCTACAATAGGGTTTCAGATTGCAATGTTTCAGGAAAGATTGGGAGTTTGTGGGTATAATTTATCTTATTCTTTTAAAATTGCAGCCCATTACTGAGACATTCAAATTATTTATTAAAGAACCACCATGACCATCAACATCATCAATTTATATATTATTGCCCCAATGCTAGCCTTAACCGTGGCTCTCACAACATGAATTCCTCTTCCCATATCTTATCCACTAATTAATATAAATGTAGGCATACTATTTATATTAGCCATATCAAGCCTAGCCATTTATTCCATCCTCTGATCTGGTTGAGCTTCAGATTCAAAATACTTACTCACTGGAGCTCTAGGGACAGTAGCACAGACAATCTCATATGAAGTCTTGCTGGCAGTTATTCTATTCTCAGTCCTAATGCTAAATGGATCATTTACACTTTCAACAGTAATTATTACACAAGAACACCTATGACTAATTTTCTCCTGACCCCTACCCAGAATTTGATTATCTCTGCAGTAGCAGAAATCCAATGAAGCCCCACTTGATTTAACAGAAGTAGAATCAAAACCTGTATATCTCTTCAATGTAGAAAATGTAGCAGGCCCATTCACCCCGTCCTTCCTAGAGAATATGTCAATTTCCTTATAACAAACATTTCCACAACATTCTATTTTTAGGAGCATTCGACAATCCCTACGTGCCAGAATTAGATACAGCCCAAGTCATCATTAAAACACATCTAACAATCTCCTTTCTATGAATTCGAGCATCCTACCCACAATTTTGATATGATCAACGTATACATCTCTTATAAAAATTTTTTTACTACTAACATTAGCCCTATGTATATGAGAGTTTTCACTACCTGTCATCATACCAGGCAACCCACAGCAAACTTAAGAAATATGTTTGACAAAAGAGTTACTTGGATAAAGTAAATGATAGAGGTTTAAATGTGCTTATTCCTGGAATTGAACTTATTTCTAAGAATTTTACATTCTCCATGCTACCACATTACACCACAATGCTATATAGTAAGGTTCTCTAAGAAAGCTTCAAGGCCCATACCCCCAAAATATTGTTGTATATCCTTCCTGTACTAATAAACTCTCATTGTTTTTACTATCATTCTACTGACCATTATTTCAGGAAATATAATTGTAGTAACAAGCTCACACTGGCTAATGGTATCCCCATTCTAATAAAAAACATGAACCCATAAGCTACAGAAGCATCCAACAAATATTTTCTAAAACAATCCACCACATCAATACTACTTATAATGGCTATTATCATTAATCTAATATACTCTGGTCAAAGAACACAATGAATTACAAAAATCTTTAATCCAGCAGCATCCACTATCATGACAATCGTCCTTGTCACAAAAGTAGGACATTCCCCATTTCACTTCTGAGTGCCCAAAGTAACTCAAGGCATTCCATGAACAGCAGGCCTGATGCTATCAACATGACAAAATTGCACCCCTATCAGTTTTATACCACATGTCACCATCCATCAACCTAAACATACTGTTAATCATGGTGATATTATAAATCATAGTTGGACGCTGAGGCAGACTTAGCCATACTCACCTGGAAAAAATTACAGCCTCCTCATCAATTGCCCATATAGGATGAATAACAGCTATTATAATGTATATTCCAAGTATAACAATCCTAAACATACTAATTTATATCATAACAACACTATCTTCTTCCTATTTATACCCAGATCATGTACTACAAGGGTATCATTATCACACACATGAGATAAAACACCTCCCATCAGGATCCTTATCCTCAGCATTATAGTGTCATTAGGAGGTCGCCCACCATTATCAGGGTTTTGACCCAAATGAATAATTATCCAAGAGATAACAAAAATGATAACATCATTCTACCAACACTAATAGCCATCACAGCAGTCCTCAGCATATATTTCTACTTGCAGCTAACATAATCCACATCACTAACTATATTCCCTTCATTAAACAACACAAAAGTACAACAATTTGAACATACAAAACAAATAACTTTCCTATCATTACTCATCATAATAGCCACACGATTACTACCCATAACACCCATCCTATCAGTGCTGGACTAGGAATTTAGGTTAGTTTAGACCAAGAGCTTTCAAAACCCTAAACAAGTACAATTTACTTAATTTCTAAA
The DNA here is from genome assembly GCF_028564815.1 of Eubalaena glacialis. Taxonomy (NCBI): domain Eukaryota; kingdom Metazoa; phylum Chordata; class Mammalia; order Artiodactyla; family Balaenidae; genus Eubalaena; species Eubalaena glacialis. Next base: position 71,675,135 of record NC_083718.1, on the reverse strand, counting down.
AATAAGGACTGCAGGACTTTCTCCTATATCAATTGAATGCAAAGCAAACATTGTAATTAAGCCAAATCCTTACGAGATTGATGAGTTTTAACCCCAGGAAATTTTAGTTAACAGGCAAATCCTCTAGTCAACTGGCTTCAATCTACTTCTCCTGCCTTTGAGAAAGAAAAAAGAAGAAAAAAAAAAGGCAGGAAAATCACCGGCAGAATTGAAGCTGCTTCTCTCAAGTTACAATTCAATTTGTTGATTCACCACAGGGTTTGCCAGAAAGAGGGCTCAATCTCTGTCTTTAGATTTACAGTCGAATGCTAGCTCAGTCTTTTTTTTTTTTTTTTTTTAATTTATTTATTTATTTTTTATTTTTGGCTGTGTTGGGTCTTCGTTTCTGTGCGAGGGCTTTCTCTAGTTGTGGCAAGCGGGGGCCACTCTTCATCGCGGTGCGCGGGCCTCTCACTATCGTGGCCTCTCTTGTTGCGGAGCACAGGCTCCAGACGCGCAGGCTCAGTAGTTGTGGCTCACGGGCCCAGTTGCTCCGCGGCATGTGGGATCTTCCCAGACCAGGGCTCGAACCCGTGTCCCCTGCATTGGCAGGCAGATTCCCAACCACTGCGCCACCAGGGAAGCCCTAGCTCAGTCATTTTACCTCTGTTCATACACTGCTGATTATTTTCAATAAATCACAAAGATATCGGCATTTTATCTTTACTATTTGGTGCTTGAGCTGGAGTAGCAGGCAGCGCCTTAAGTATATTAATCCTGGCTGAGCTATGCTAACCTGGAGCGCTACTTGGAGATGCCCAAATCTGTAAGGTAGTCATAACAGTCCCTGCACTTGTAATAATTTTCTTTACAGTTGTACCCATTATGATTGCAGGGTTTGAAAACTCATGTGGGCCACTAATAACTGGGGCACCTCAGGTAGCATTTTCCCCAATAAATCATATAAACTTTTGACTACTTCCCCCATCATTCTTACTCCTACTCCTATCACCAATAGTAGAAGCTGGTTCTGGTACAAGTGGAACCCTATATTCAGCTCTAGCCTGCAATCTGGCCCATGAAGGAGCCTCTGTCGACCTAACCATTTTCTCCTTACATTTAGCAGGTGTCTCTTCAATCCTTGGTGCTATTACTTTTATTACTATAGTCTTTAATACAAAACCAGCAGTCATATCCCAATACCAAACACCAGTATTTGTTTAATCTTTCCCAACTATAGCCATATTACTATAATTACCACTCTCAGTCCGAGCAGCCAGAATTGCCATACTCTTAAGAGACAGAAATCTAAACACTACTTTCTTTGACCCTGCAGGAGGAGACTGAATCCTATACCAACACCTATTTTGACTCTTTGGTCACCCTGAAGTCTGTATTCATGGCCTACCAGGGTTTGTTATAATCTCACATATCATTACATACTATTTAGGACAAAAAGTGCCTTTCAGCTATTTGGGACTAGTATGAGTCATGTCCACTGGCTTTTTAGGATTTCTCTTGTGGGCCCATCATATGTTTACCATAGGGATAGCTGTCGACTCAGGAGCATACTTTGCATCAGCTACCGTAATTACTTCTATCCCTACAGGAGTAAAAGTATCTAGCTGATTAGCAACTCTTTATTTAATTTTTCTTTCTCTTTTCTTTTTTTTTTTGGCTGCGTTGGGTCTTGGTTGCTGCACGTGGGCTTTCTCTGGTTGCGATGCGCGGCCTTTTCATTGCAGTGGTTTCTCTTGTTGCAGAGCACGGCCTCTAGGCGCGTGGGCTTCAGTAGTTGTGGCTTGCGGGCTCTAGAGGGCAGCTCAGTAGCTGTGGCGCACCGGTTTTTTGCTCCGCGGCATGTGGAATCTTCCCAGACGAGGGCTCGAACCCGTGTCCCCTGCATTGGCAGGCGAATTCTTAACCACTGCGTCACCAGGGAAGTCCCTGGTTAGCAACTGTTCACGCAGGTAATATTATATGACCTCCCACTATATTATGAGTTTTAGGCTTTAGTTTTTCTTTTTACAGTAGGTGGTTTGACGGGAATCATCTTAGTCAACTCATCCCCAGACATTGTCCTCCAGGATACATACTATGTAGTAGCACACTTCCATGACCTAATGTCCATGGAAGCAGTTTTCACTATTGTAGGAGGCTTCCTACACTGATTCCCACTATTCTCAGGTTATACAGTTAACTCAGCATGAGCAAAAATTCACTTCACAAGTATATTTGTAGTAGTAAATATGCCTTCCTGCAGCACTTTCTTGGCCTCTCAGGGATGTCACTACGTTAGTCTGAGTACCCTGAGGCACACACCACATGAAATATTTTGTCTTTGGGCTCATTCATCTCAGTAGCAGCAGTAATGCTAATAATCTTCATACTTTGAAAAGCATTTGTGTCTAAACAAGAAGTCTTAGCAGTGGAAATTGCTACTCCTAACCTAGAAGGGTTACACGAATGCCCTCCACCATATCCTATGTTTCAAGATCCTACCTATGTAAATGTAAAATAAGGAAGGACTCAAGTCCTTCTCAACCAGTTTCAAGCCAACACCATAACAATTATGTCTTTCTCAATAAATGAGATAAAAGTAAAAAGTGATGTAGCTTTGTCAAAGTTAAATCATAGGCTAAAATCCTGTATATCACTAAGGCATATCAATTTCATCTAGGCTCTCAAGATACAACATCACCGATTATGGAAGAACTTTTACATTTTCATCATCACACATTAACAGTGATTTTTAAAATAAGTTCTCTAGTCCTCTATATCATTTCACTAATATTGACATCTAAACTAACTCATATGCATACAATAGATGCACAGGTAGAGAAAATGTGAACAATTTACTAGCCATTATTGTAATCTTAATTGCCCTATCATCATTGTGAATCCTTTACATGACACATGAAATCAATAACTCTTCCCAAACCATAAAAAAACTATGGGTCAGTAATGATACTGAAGCTACAAATACACAGATTATGAAGATTTAAATGTTGACTCCTCTGTAATCCCCACATCAGAGCTAAAACCAGGAGAATAATGACTAATAGAAGTCAACAACCGAGTAGTTAGAGATAGTCATTGGATATTAGTTTCATCTGAAATTGTTGTACACTCCTGAGTTGTTCCTTCTCAGGCCTAAAAAGAGCTATCCCAGGACGCCTAACTTAAAGAATCCTAATACCAACAGGACCAGGCCTATGTTGTGGACAAGAGAGCTCGTTTTCCTGAGTTCAAAGACAGGACAGAGGGATATGGCTGAGATATGGGGTGAATCTGGAGCCCATGGGGATGCACTCTCCAAGCTCCAGGATAGGAATGGGGCCTCTAGGGTCCCAGGCCACCCACCACACCCTCCCGAGCAGGATCTGGCCAACATTCCCTGTCAGTGATGAGGCAGCCCTAATACTTGTCACGCCCCGATGTTGTGTCCTATGTGGGCCCCATGCTCTTGGGACCACACCCCACACTCTGCAGGTCCATGCTACAGGGTCCTTCGTGCCTCAGGAGTAGAGACCACACAGCAAGCAGTTCCCTCCCCAACCAGCAGGAGGAGGGGAGGAGAGCAGGGGCACCAGGGGAATCTCACTCAGACAACAACACCCCAGGGGTGCCAGCGGGGACAGTGATGATGCAGATGAGGCACACACCAAGAGATGGGACCAGAGGACCCAAAAGGCAGCTGGTCAGGTCCTGGCTCATCTGCACCCCGGACACCTTTGTCCCTCATACACCCCCTTCCTCATACACCCTCTCCTTAAATGCAGATTCTTCAGATGCAAACAGGCAGAGCTTCAGACTGAAAGTCAGCTCTTCCAAAATGACCCATCAGCAAACACTGCAGAATTCCACTCCCTGTGCTTTGTGGCTGCTTCCCACTAGCTATCTATTTTACATTTGGTAGTGTATATATGTCCATGCCACTCTCTCACTTCATCCCAGATTACCCTTCCCCCAACCTGTGTCCTCAAGTCCATTCTCTATGGCTGAGTCTTTATTCCTGTCCTGCCCCTAGGTGCTTCATAACCATTTCTTTCTTTTTTTTTAGATTCCATATATATGTGTTAGCATACGGTATTTGTTTTTCTCTTTCTGACTTACTTCACTCTGTATGACAGTCTCTAGGTCAATCCACCTCACTACAAATAACTCAATTTCATTTCTTTTTATGGCTGAGTAATATTCCATTGTATATATGTGCCACAGCTTTATCCATTCATCTGTCGATCCTGCCAACACTTTTACTTTACTCAATTGAGACCAATGTCAGACTTGTAAGGTAATAAATTTACGTTGTTTTGAGTCACTCAATTTGTGGTAATTCGTATGAAAGCAATAAAAAACAAATACAGAGGTCCTACAAGAGCCAGGCTATATATTTATATTTAAGTATTTCTAAAATGAATTTAACCTTGTGATTGACATCAGCAGCAGCTTCCAAGGGATCCCACCACACACCTGAGGCAAAAGCAGCCTAATAAAGAAGCAGTGACAGCAGCAGGTCACTGCCCCACACTTGGGGTAGAGGGGGATTTGATCTACTGTAGCAGCAGCATAGCCTGAATGGGAATGCATCCTCCTGTGGCACTAGTCCCATCAACATTAGTCTAATCTGCTAGCATCTGCTGTGCCAACAGGCCCAACATATACAAACCCTCCAACTCAGTAGCATTAAGTGAGCCAGGCTCAGTGTTTCCTGAAACTCATATCCAATGGCACTGGAAAGCCCAGATATCACCTACTGTTATGAAAACGTAAAAAAACAATAACAGAAGACTGGGAACTTCAGAAAGAAAAGGGGAACAATGGAATGGGTGAAAACAAATGGGATAAATATAAGAGACTATCATTAGCCTCATGAGTTTCTTAAATTCCGTATGATGGTCAAAGCAAAAATTATGACACCATCTGATGTGGTTCTCAACGTATATAAAGGAAATACTACAGAAAACCATACTTTAAAACTGGGGACTATTAAGAGACCTAAATGGAAGTAAAATTTTGAAACTTCACTTGAAGTAATAAAACACTGATTCCAGTAGGCTATGATAAGTTACATATGTATAGTGTAATGCCAAAAGCAACCACTAAGAAAACTATACAAACAGTATACACAAATGATTATAAATAAATTAGCTTAAAATGCACTTATTAAAAAATGTTTAAGTAACCCACAAGAAGGCAAAATAAGAGAAACACAGGATTGAGAAACTAAGGTAAAAGACAAAACAAAAAATAAAATGGTAGACCTAATCTTTAACATAGCAATAATTACATTAACTGTAAATGATCTAAATAACCAAGTCAAAGACAGAGATTGGAAGAGTAGATGAAAAAATCACAAGCATGATCCAACTATATACTGTCTATAAGAAGCTTACTTTAAACATCATGATATAGGCAGTTGAAAGGAAAAGGATGAAAAAGATATATCATATGAACATTAATCAGAAAAAGCAGGAATGGCTATATTAATATCACATAAAGTAGATTTCAGAGCAAAGGAAATTATTAGGGGCAAAGAGGGTCATTACATAAAGATAACAGGAATAATCCACCTAGATGACCTAGTGATACTAAATGTGTGTGCACCAAACAACAGAACTTCAAAACACATGAAGCAAACACTGAAAAAGGTAAAAGGAGAAAATTTTAAATCCACAATTATTATTTGAGACTTCAACACAGCAATTTATAGAACTACCAGAGAGCAAAATCAGCAAGGATATGGAAGAACTGAAAACATCATCAATCAACAGGATATAACTGACATTTAGAGAACACACTCAATAAAAGCAGAATACATATTCAAGTGTCCATGGAACATTCACTCATATACCATATACTGGGTGATAAGAAAACATTAGCAGATTTAAAAGAATTAAAATCATAGAGAGTATGTTCTCTAGCCATAACAGAATCAGACTAGAAATCAATAACAGAAAGACAACAGGAAAATCTTCAATCACATGAAAACTAAACATCACAATTCCAAATAACTCATGGGTAAAAAGTCAGGGAAAAATGTTTAAATGCATAGAATAAAAGAAAATGGAGATATAACAGATCAAAGTTTGTGGAATGACGTGAAAGCAATGCTGAAAGGGAAGTTTATAGGACTAAGTTGGGAAAGAAAATATGTCAAAGAAATAATCTAATTTTCTATATTAAAATAGTAAAAACGGAAGAGGAAAAAACACTAAACAAGCAGAAAGAAGGAAATAATAAAGATGAAACAAAAATCCATGAAACTGAAAACAGGAAAATAAGGGGGAAAAAAAATCAATGAAACAAAAGGCTGGTTCTTTGAATTAAACAATCTAATCAAGAAAGATGTAGCAAGACTGATAAAGATAAAAAGAGAGATGGCACAAATATCAGATATCAGAAATGCAACCAGGGATACCATGACATATCCTGCAGGTTAATAAGGGACAAGTTATTATGAACAAGTCTACACTATAAATTCAAAAATGTGGATGAAATGGACCAATGCTTCTACACCCAAAACTACCAAAACTCAGCCAAGATGAAATAGATAATCTCAATTTTCCTGTAACCATGAGAAACACTGATTTTTCATTTAAAAACTCCCAAAAGAAATATTCAGGCTTAGATGTTTCACTTTTACCCAAGACGTAAAGAATTAACACCAATTTTACATGACTTGATAAGAAATAGAAGTAGAGGGAACAGTTCCTAATTAATTTTATGAAGCCAGTATTACCTTGATACCAAAACCAGACAGGGATAGTATAGAAAGAAGAAAACTACAGACCAGTATTTTTTATGAAATTGGCTGTAAAAATCCTCAGCCAAATATTAGCAAATTAAATCCAGAAATATATAAAAAGAATAATATACCATGACCAAGTGGTATATATTCCAGTTATGCAAAGTTGGTTAAATATTTGAAAATCAAACAATGTAATCCACCATATCCAATCGATTAAGGGGGAAAAGTCACGTGATCCTATCCATTAATGCAGAGAAAGCATTTGACAAAATCCAATCCCATTCATGGTTTTAAAAAAAGAAGATAAAAAACTCCAAGCAAACTAGGAATAGAAAAGGAACATACTGAAACTCATAAAGATGATCGACAAACAACCTATACCGACATTATATTTAACTGTGAAAGACTGAATGCTTTCTCTGTAAGATCAGAAACAAGGCACCGATATCTGCCCTCACCACTTTTATTAAATATATTACTGGAGGTTCTAGTAAGAAAATAAAGCAAAAATAAATAAATACATAAATTTAAAAGTTAAATTCTTAAAAAGTTTATTTTAAAGATAAAAGGACTATTCCTACTATGTTGAATAGGAAGGAATATATCCTACTGAATGCTGAATAGTAATATATCCTATTATATTGAATAAGGAAAACTAAAACTGTCTATATCTGAAGATGAGATGATAATCTAAACGGAGAAAATACCAAGGAATCCACAAAAAGCTTGAGAAATAATATTAGTTTGTAAATGTTTTAGAGTACAAGATCAACACAATTTTATCAAATTATATATTAATAACAAATGTGTAGAAGCTTAAATAAAAATATGTGATGCCATTTACAACTGACCTAAATAAATACTTAAATATAAGCCCAATAAGACATTTATAGGACCTCTACACTGAAAATTACAAAATGCTGATGAAGAAAATTTTAAAAGTCCCAAACAAATAGGGAGACATACCTTGTTCATGGATTAGAAAACACAACATACTAAAGATGTCAATTCTCCCCAAGTTAAGAGGCTTAACACAATTACTCTTAAAATGCCCTCAAGGTTGTTGTGGATATAGACAAGCTTATTCTAAGATTTATATGGTAAGAAGAGGCTGAAGAATAGCTAAAACAATTTGTAAAGGAAGATTAAAATGGGAGGAATTAATCTACCCAATTTCAAGATTTCGCAGTAATGATGGAGGGTAGATACATAGATCAATGGAATGGAACAGAGAACCCAGAAATAGACTGACATAAATACATTTAACTGGTTTTTGACAGCAGTGCAAAAGCTATCAAGGAAGAATAGACTTTTCAAAAAATGGTACTGAAACAGTTGGACATCCCTCGACAAAAACAAACGAACAAAAAATGAACCTTAACCTAAACCTTACACATCTTACACAAAAATTAAATCAAAGTGGATCATAATCTTAAATGTAAAAGCTGGACATTTTTAGAAAAAAATAATAGGAGAAAATCTTTGGCATCTAGAACTAGGTGAATAATTCTTAGACTTGACACCGAAAGTATGATCAATAAAAGCAAAAACTGATAAATTGGATCTCATCAAAATGAGTTTAAAATGCTTCATAGAAGATCCTTTTAAGTGGATGAAAACTCAAATTACACAGTGGGAAAACATATTTGAAAATCCCATATGAGACAAATGACTTGTATCTATAATATACAAAGAACTCTCCAAACAACTTAAAAAAATCCAACTAGAAAATAGGCAGAAGACAGGAACAGACATTTCATGGAAGAGAATATACACATGGCAAAGAAGCACATGAAACGATGTTTAACATCGTTAGCCATTAGGGAAATGCAAATTAAGACCATAATGAGATATCAGAGAATAACTAAAATTAAAGTATAGTGACAACATCAAATGCTGGCGAGTACGTAGAAAAATTATATCACATCACTGGTGGGAAAATAAAATGGTTTAGCCACTCTGAGAAACAGCTTGACAGTCTCTTTTAATCCTAAAAGTAGATTCACCCTACAATGCAGTAATTGTACTCTTGAGCATTTATCCAAAAGAAACAAAAACTTAATGAAGTTCCCACAGAAACTTACACATAAATGTTCATAGCAGTTTTACTTCTAATAGCCAAAAACTGGCAACTACCCAAATGTCTTTCAATGGGTGAATGTTGAAACAAGTTGTGATAAAATCTTATGATAGAATACTACCGAGCAACAACAAGGAACAAATTATTAATATATGCAAAAATTGAAATGAACTTCAAGGGAATGATGCCGAGGGAAAAATTTTAAAAAGCCAATCTCCGAAGATTAAGTAATTCATGATTATGTTTACATATTATTCTTAAAATAACAAAACTGTGGAGATGGAGAACAGATTAGAAGTTGCCAAGGGTTAGAGATGGGGGTAGAAGGTACAGCGGGGGAACTTTGTGAGGTTTTTGTGGTCCCAGTACAAATAATACAGCAATCTTGGTTTTAATCCCTAAAGATTTTTAAAAGCAATTCCTAATAAGAGGTGTCCAGATATTTAGCAATGGCAGCAGATTAGAGGTATAGCTCCCCAACATGACAACTTCGAAAGCGATCTATACTATCAATACTAATTTAATGCATATGTTAATTTTAAAAAGGCCAGTCACAATACTTAAATGGTACATATCTTAACGATATTATTCTGGGTATCCAGCTATACCAGATGGACTAGCAGGATTTTCTGTACATTCAATCTTATTTAAGACAGTAAATCTTATAATAAGACAGTTAAAAAAAGAAAAAGAAAAAAAAAAACAAACCTCAACTACAGTTGGATATTCTCATAGGAAGATGAGGAGAAAATATGTAGCAGCGGTTCAAAAGCTTAAGCAGTGGCACCTAAATTTGGCTGCACGTTAGAATCATCTGAAGCACTTTTTAAAAACCCTCACACCGACAGTTGGTCATCCTAGACCAATAAAATCATTTTAAACCTCCTCAGACGATGCCAATGTCTAGCCAGAACTGAGAACCAGCGGACTAAGCAGAAGGGGATGTTTCTACAAAGATCTCTTAACAATAAGTCCTTTCACCCAATCAAGATTTACCTCCCCGCAAAGGGGTAAAGAAGGCTAGATGTTGTCCATACTTGCTTAGCTTTAATTAGCACTTGTGACTTGCCCAAAACCTAGATCATGCTTCCCCTAAATTTCATGTTATTCCCTAAGTTTTTCAAACCCAAGGCTAAGGGGTTTGCCAGGATGAGATTCTAAGTGCTCACACAGGGGAAGTCCCTGGCAAACCAGGACAGCGGTCACTCTACATTGAAATGTAAAGCATCCTAAATAACCCTGCCACTGCTCCCAGATACTAGTCTGTGCCAACCAGTGGAGAAAAGGCATTCTCCATTACTACCACGGCAAATGCTACTGTACTTACCTTGGCTAGTCCCTATCTTTTCCAGGCGCCACTCCCCTTCACCTGCTGGTGGACGCTTTGGCCAGCTGACAATGCAGATATTTTCAAACTTTAAGGTGAATAAAAATCATCTGGAGGGCCTGTTATAACAGAGATCACTGAGCCCCACCAGAGTTGCTGATTCCATAGGGCTAGGACCGGGCCCTACAACTTGAATATCTAACACATTATCAGGGGACGCTGGTAAAGCTGGTCAGGTAAAGTCTGGTAAAGCTGGCCAGGAAAAAGAAACCCGACGTGTCAGATCATAAAGTACGGAAGGGCAAGCCCGCCGGCAGTCCAGGCCGGGCGGGACCGGGGTCCCCAGCCCTACAGAGCCAACGGCAGACCGGTTCGGGCGCCCCTCGGAAGCGCGGGGTCCCCGCGGCCGAGTCTGCGCCCCCGCGCCCCCGGCTGGCCCCGGCTCCCCTCTGCCCACCCTGCGCGCGGGGGCTGGAAACGGCCGCGGAGAACAGGCAGGGCGGGAAGGGGGGCTCCAAAGAGGGTCTGGCGACTCGAGTCGCTCCGTTTCTCGGTGGGCTCAGCGCGCGCCGTGAGGGAAGAGAGGCGGGGGTCCGGGAAGAGGGGACGGGCGGCACTCACGTAGACCGGCAGCAGCCACGGGTAGACGGCGGGCTCGGCCCCCACGGGCGACTCCAGCCTCAGCTTCTCCCCCATGTCTTCGCGCGCGGCCCCCGCACCAGGCTAGTCTGGCGGTTGGGGGAGGGGCGGGGCGCCGCCGGCGGGGGCGGGGCAGGCGGGCGGGCGGGCGGGAGGCTGAGGGGAGGGGGCCTGGCCTGGGCCTCAGCCGCCGCCGCCGCCGCCGCCGCCGCCGCCGCCGCCGCCGCCGCCGCCGCCGCGCTCCCGTCCGGCCCCCGGCTCCCTCTTTGTGGTCACAGGCCCGGGGCCTCCAGCGCTGCTGCCGACTGGGGCCGGCGTGAGGCAAGCATAATGAACCGGGGCCGGGCTGAACCACTCACTCGCGGCGAGCCCCACCCGCCCCGTGGACACGCCCCCTCGCACGCACGTACGCACGCACGCACGTCTTCAGCTGCCCCCGGCCACACCCACCGGCCCGAAGTGGGGTCCCTGGGAAATCCCTCGGGGCCTGGGGTGGCGGGTTCGACTCCCGCCCTTGATGAACCGTGACACCTCCCCCCCAATAATAAGACTATAATTCCTCATTAAATATGGCAGCCGGAATCCCGGCTTCTGTTCACAAAAATGCCGTGTATTTAGCCTATGCTAGGCAACAGACCCTGGACGCTCAGTATTGGCAAAAAAGGAAATGCCCTGCCCTCATGGCGCTGCCATTTTAATTGGAATAGTAGTGACAATGGTCAAGGGAGAAAATAAAGTGTCATCATCGCCACGGGGATGGTTAATCTCATGTGCGCACTGCGTGGGGCCCCCGGCAAGCACAAACATTATTCCAGATGTGGCCAGGAAGGTATTTTTCAGAAGAGATGAACACTGAAATTGGTCCACTTTGCATAAAGGAGATTGTCAATGCCGCGGCGTGGGTGGGCCTCGTCCATCAGTTGAAGGACTGGAGAGAAAAATGAGGTTCCGTAGAAAGAGGGAACTGTTCCTCCAATGGCCTTGGGACATCAGCTCTTCCCTGTGTCTCCAGCCCAGAGTCCTGCCCTGACTTGCCTGCCTCACGGTCACATGAGTCAACTCCTTAAACAAAACTATATATGGAAAAATACTGAATATATACAAGCCTATTAATTTGTATATGTGTGTATACATATTATATATATGTATACACATGTTTATATGTGCGTGCGTTTGTAGTATATGCGTAAGTACTATATACAGTATACATTCAAGCCTATATATTTGTGTGTATATATTGTATACATGTATGTATGTGTATATATATAGTATACATATTATAAATGTGAACATGCTGTATATATACACACACCCATATATTGACATATGGGTGTGTGTATATATACAGTATATGTACACTGTATGTATGTATGTATACAGTGTATATTTATATATAGGTGTGTATATATGTTGTATACCTGCATGTGTATATGTTTCTAGGTATTATATGTATATATGTATATACTACTATATACACACTTGCATATGTATTTATATGTGTCTGTACATGCGCATATTCACATATAGGTGTGTATGTGTCTGTATACATTGTATATATGTATGTGTATATATCTTATATATATGATATATGTATGTATATATATGATGAATTTATATATACAGTACATATATATTTTTATGCTATATGCTTTTATATGTAGGTGTATATGTGTGTCTATATGTATGTACGTGTATGTATTGCATATATTATATGTGTATGTATGTATACTGTCTATATACACACCTAAATATCTTTGTATGTGTGTATATATGTATGATATATATGTACCTAGGTGTGTATATTGCATATGTTATACGTATGGTACATACTGTATATATACAAACTATGCATTTTATATGTGTGTATGTATAGTGTATATGTATGTGTGTATTGTATCTATTATGTGTATATGTGTGTATACATACTGTTTATATACAAACTGCATTTTATATGTGTGTATATATGTATGTGTGTATTGTATATACTATATGTGTATATGTGTGTATGCATACTGCATATGTACACAGCTGTATATTTTTGTATGCGTGTACATATGTACGTGTGTGTGTATATACACACACACCCCCTATGGATTCTGTTTGTCTGGAGAACCCTCACTGATACGGACACTTATGACAATTGAGTACCTGCTCTTTGCCAGCCAGGGAGCCAAAGGCTTGTCCTTTCGGTGTCTCCCTTAAGTGTCACAAGTCCCAGGAGGGAAGGTGATGTGGCTCCTACCAGTTGAGGTGCCTCAGGGTCAGTTAGGTGCACAGGGCGGGGGGCTGGAGCCTGGTGGAGCCCAGGTGGAGTTCTAGCAGCAGTCCAGCCTAGCAGTCCCACTTCCCCGGGTGCTTCTCACAAAGACGCCGAGGGAGAGACGGGATCTGAAGGAGGGGATGAGGAAGCTTCCGTGGGTCCGCAAGCCCAGACCAAGGCTGACTCGTCAAGGGTGTTAGAGGTCAGGACTGTGGTTACCCTGGGGGTGGGCTTACACAGAGCCGTTCACATTCTGAAAAAGTATCCATTCTGCTCTTGTTTGTATGATTATCCCCGCTCCCCCAAATCTTTTAAAAACAGATTCTCTTGGTTGCTGGGAACACACACGGGGAAGTTGTGTGTGAGGGGGTATGATCCAGGGGACAGGGAGGATAAGCCCCCCACTCGTAGGGCCAGGAGTGGCTCAGCTTTGTGAGCTGAGGATGGCCCACGAGGTCCCAGAGAGAAGGGTCCCTGCTCCGTCCCTGCTCTGTGCACCCCATTCCCAGCCTGAGAAGCCCAGAGCCATCCCCCCCAACACACACACACCAGGGAGGAGAGCCAGTCAGCCTGGCTCCCATGCTCCGGCTCCAAGGCTCCCGGCACTAGGAGCTATTTTCAGCTTTCATGCCCTAGGACACGGCCAGAGCTATTGTCTCCGGAAACTCTCTGTCTGTCTCTCGCCCGCCCGCCCGCCCTCCCTCCTCCGCTTCTTCCCTTCCAGCTCCATCTGTCCTCCCCTCCACCCTGCATTTCTACACAGGATGCCTCACAGACAGCTGCTCCCCGTGCCCACCTGCCACCATTCGATGGATGTCAAAGCAAGCCCTGGGGACTTCCCTGGAGGTCCAGTGATTAAGACTCCGAGCTTCCACTGCAGGGGGCGCGGGTTCGATCCCTGGTCAGGGAAATAAGATCCTACATGCCACACGGCACGGCCAAAAAAAATAAATGAATAAAAAATTAAGTTATAGTGATGAAACAGCCCTAGTGGTGCAAGGATGGGACGTATAGCTCTATGGTATAGAATAAAGGTCCAGAAACAGATATATGAGAACTTGATATGACAGAAAGTGGGGAAATTAAGGAGGTTTCAATAAATGGCATTAGGACAATTGCATATCCATGTGGGAAAAACTAAATTAGAAAAAAAAAAAAGCAAGCCCTGGTCAGGTGTGACCTTGGGCCCAGGGCCATTGGCACACGTTGTCATGTGGGACGTTCTTCCTTAGACTCCTCCCTCCCTCCTGTGTCACTGTCACTTCCTCCAGAACCTTCCTGGACTCCCCTACACAAGCCCGGGGTGTGCCCTCACCCGCCCTGGATCACCAGAATTCCAATCGTGGCCCACCCTTCCCCGCCAGGTAAAGAACTGTGCATGGTCAATAAGACCGTAGAGGTCATTGGCCATTGCTATTGCAGCTGGAATTGTTACTGTGTTTAGATAGGGAGACCAACACCCACCCCCAGTTTGCCCAAGACCGCTCAGGTTTGAGCGCTGGAACTCTGGGGAAACCCTCAGTCCCGGGGAACCCCAGAAGGCTGGTCAGCCTATTTAGGACGGATCTTTCACTTGATCTCCCAACCTCCGAGACCCAGAAAGGGACTCTCCCCCCTCCTTCCATTGTAACCTTCATTCATTCATCCACTCAAACCTTTATTCAACTCCTTTATTCAGCAAGTATTTATGAAGCATCTACTACACAGCAGACACTCATCTAGGTGCTGGGGACATAAGAGCATCCCTGTCCTCAAAGAGCTCACGTTCTAGCGAGGGAAGCAAACAGTAAACTGAGAAGGTGTGATTTATTACATGGGGATGATGTCTCGGAGACCACTGCAGGGCAGGGGAGGTGGGAGAGGAAAGGGACAGTTCTAAATGCAGGCGCTGACGGGACTGGGGCAGAACTTGCCCTGGGCCAGGCTGCTTGCTTCAACAAAGCTGTCCTCGCCCAGGGCCATCCTGCTCCGGCCTCATTCTGTAATAACATACATGGTAACAGGATTGAAGATGAACAGACATATGTATGAATCATTGAGCAGATTCTGTACAGCCAGACAATCACAACACTCTAATCAAATTTACTCCGATAAGAAATAAAAATTAAATTTAAAACACAAACATAAGTAAGCAGACATAAACTTCTGGGGGCTTGTCCCAGCACATTCCATTCTAATTTACAACCTCGGAACACTACCTCCAGGAAGACTCTGTTGCCCTAGTAACAAGAGTTGAGAACGTAAAAATGCTGCCGCCTTGTGGCTGTTTCCCACAACAGCAGCTTTAAACCCAGTGGTAATAGTTGCTAAATAGTCACAAGGACTGAAGGGCTGTAAATGACACCTGCCCTCAAAAAATGCCCTGGGGTAGGGAATAGGCAAAAAATTCAACACATGACAAAATTTTCAAGAAGTCAATATGAAGAGGGAAGTTGTAGTCACTCTTTAAAATAAAAGGAAAAGAAAAAAAAGGACATTCCCAAAGCTCACAACACGGAATAATTAGCTACATGCAAATCCAATGTCCAAAAATGTTTCAGCTCACACCAGTCATATGACCATCAGCAAAAAGTCTACAAACTATAAATGCTGAAGGCGTTTTAGAGAACTGTGTACCTTCTAGCTGATGGTGGGATGTAAAGTGGTAACAGCACTAACGGAAACTGAATGGAGCTGCTTTAAAAGATAAAAATTGAGCTACCATATGATGTCGCAGGGCACCTTTTAGGCCTATAACCTAAGACCACCAGAATCGGAAAGACAGAGGCAGGCAAATGTGCACTGCAGCAATATTGAAATAGCCAAGACATGGAAGCAAAAAAAAAGGTCCATAAACAGATGAATGGACAAAGAAGAAGTGGTATATGGACAGAATGGAATAGTAGCCTCGGGAAAAAAAAGAACAATGCCGTTTTCAGGACTACAGATGAGCCTAGAAATAATCATATTAGGTTAAGTCAGTCAAAAGGGAATGACAAATATCCTATGATATCCTGTATACATGTTATCCTAAGATTGCTACCAATGAACATATTCCAACAGAAAAAGACACTCACAGACTTATAAAACAAACTATAGGTTAACCAAAATGAAAAGTGGGAGGATGGATAAATTAGGATTATTGGGCTAACATACATATACTAATGTATGTTAAATGTATATAAACATATAACATATAAACTATATGAATTATATAATCACCAATACATATAACATATATAATGACAAAACACCTACCAAATACCAAGGGAGGTCTACTCAACATTCTGTAATAACATATATGGTAAAAGGATCCGAAGATAAACAGACATATGTATGAATCATTGAGCAGATTCTATACAGCCAGACAATCACAACACTCTAAACAAATTTACTCCGATAAGAAATAGAAATTAAATTTAAAAAACAAACATAAATAAGGAGACATAAACTTCTGGGGCTTGTCCCAGCACATTCCACTCTAATTTACAACCTCGGAACACAACTTCCAGGAAGACTCTGTGGCCCAATAACAAGAGTTGAGAACGTAATAATGCTGCCGCCTTGTCGCTGTTTCCCACAACAGCAGCTTTAAACCCAGTGCTAATGGTTGCTTAATAGTCACAAGGAATGCTGAGCTGTAAATCACACCAGCCCTCAAAAAATGCCTTGGGGTAGGAAATAGGAAAGAAATTTCAACACATGACAAATATTGCAAGAAGTCAATATGAAGAGGGAAGTTGTACTCACTCTTAAAAAAAAAAGGAAAAGAAAAGAAAGGACATGCCTAAAGCTCAGTATAAGGAATTATTGGCCACATGCAAATCCAACGTCCAAAAAGGTTTCAGCTCACACCAGTCAAATGACCATCAGCAAAAAATCTACAAGCTCTAAATGCTGAAGGGGTTTTAGAGAACTGTGTACCTTCTAGCTGCTGGTGGGATGTAAAGTGGTAACAGCACTAATGAAAACTGAATGGAGCTGCTTTTAAAGGTAAAAATTGAGCTACCATATGATGCGGCAGGGCACCTTTTGGGCCTATAACCTAAGACCACCAGAATCGGAAAGACAGAGGCAGGCAAATGTGCACTGCAGCAATATTGAAATAGCCAAGACATGGAAGCAAAAAAAAGTCCATAAACAGATGAATGGACAAAGAAGAAGTGGTATATGGACAGAATGGAATATCAGTCTCGAAAAAAAATAAAAGAATGGCATATGCAGCACCACAGATGAGCCTAGAGATAATCACACAACGTGAAGTAAGTCAGAAAGCGAAAGACAAATGTCCTATGATATCACTTATGTTATCTGAAAATTCATAAAAATGAACATATTTCCATAGAGAAAGGCAATCTCAGATTGAGAAGACAAACTTATAGTTAAGCCAAAGAAAAGGTGTGAGGAATGGATAAATTAGGATATTGGGCTTAACACACATATACTAATACATATAAAATATATAATCCCCAAAGACCTATGGAATACCAAGAGTGGTCTACTCAACACTCTGTAATAACCTACATGGAAAAGGACCCAAAGATCAATAGATATATGTATATGTGTAAATGGACAAGATTCTGTACACCTACAACAAAAGACATTTTTCAATCAAATTTGCTCTGATAAAAACTACAACTTCAAGACACAAACAAGAACTAAGGAGGCTAAAACTTATGGGGGTTTGTCCTGGCACATTCCACTCTAATCTGCAACCTAAAAGCACAACTTGCAGCAAGGTTCTGTTGCCCTAGCAAGCAGAGTTGGCAACGTAGAAATGCTGCCACCCTAAGGCCGTTTCCTCAAACAGCAGCTTTACATCTACTGCTAATGGTCACTAATAGCAGGGCTGTGAATGACTCATGCCCTCAAAAAATGTCCTGGGGTAGGGAATGGCCAAAAAAATCCAAAGGCGGCAAATTTTTCAAGAAGGCAATTTGAAGTTGTAAGTTTAGCTCAATCTTAAAAAAAAATGAAAAGGACAGTGATAAACGCAAAACATCAGGAATAATTAGACGCATGCAAATCCAATCTACACAAAGGTATCACCCCACACCAGTCAGAATGACCATCAGCAAAAAGTCAATAAACAATAGATGCTGAAGAAGTTGTGGAGAATAGCGTAACCTCTCGGTCTAAGTAGGATGTAAAGTGGTAACAGCCAATAATAGGAACAGAATGGCAGTGCGTTTAAAGGTAAAAATTGAGTCATCATATGATCCGGAAGGCCCACTATTGGAGCTGTCACCTGTGAAAGCCAGAATAAAAAAGACACGGGATGGAAAATCGTGTATTGCAGCAGTATTTACAATTGCCAAGACATGGCAGCAAACAAAATGTCCATCAAGAGATAAATGGACAAAGAAGAAGTGGTATACGTACCGAATGGAATAGTAGCCTTGGGAAAAAAATGAACAATGCCGTTTTCAGGACTACAGATGAGCCTAGCAATAATCATATTAGGTTAAGTGAGTCAAAAGGGAATGACAAATATCCTATGATATCATGTATACAAGTTATCCTAAGATTGCTACCAATGAACATATTTCCACAGAAAAAGACACTCACAGACCTATAAAACAAACTAATGGTTAGCCAAAATGAAAGGTGGGAGGATGGATACATTAGGACTATGGGGCTAACATACATATACTAATATATGTTCAATGTAAATAAACATATAACATATAAACTATATGAATTATATAATCACCAATACATATAAAATATATAATGACAAAACACCTACCAAATACCAAGGGAGGTCTACTCAACATTCTGTAATAACATACATGGTAACAGGATCCGAAGATGAACAGACATATGTATGAATCATTGAGCAGATTCTGTACAGCCAGACAATCACAACACTCTAATCAAATTTACTCCGATAAGAAATAGAAATTAAATTTAAAAAACAAACATAAATAAGGAGACATAAACTTCTGGGGCTTGTCCCAGCACATTCCACTCTAATTTACAACCTCGGCACACTACCTCCAGGAAGACTCTGTTGCCCTAGTAACAAGAGTTGAGAACGTAAAAATGCTGCCGCCTTGTGGCTGTTTCCCACAACAGCAGCTTTAAACCCAGTGGTAATAGTTGCTAAATAGTCACAAGGACTGAAGGGCTGTAAATGACACCTGCCCTCAAAAAATGCCCTGGGGTAGGGAATAGGCAAAAAATTCAACACATGACAAAATTTTCAAGAAGTCAATATGAAGAGGGAAGTTGTAGTCACTCTTTAAAATAAAAGGAAAAGAAAAAAAAGGACATTCCCAAAGCTCATAACACGGAATAATTAGCTACATGCAAATCCAATGTCCAAAAATGTTTCAGCTCACACCAGTCATATGACCATCAGCAAAAAGTCTACAAACTATAAATGCTGAAGGCGTTTTAGAGAACTGTGTACCTTCTAGCTGATGGTGGGATGTAAAGTGGTAACAGCACTAACGGAAACTGAATAGAGCTGCTTTAAAAGATAAAAATTGAGCTACCATATGATGTCGCAGGGCACCTTTTAGGCCTATAACCTAAGACCACCAGAATCGGAAAGACAGAGGCAGGCAAATGTGCACTGCAGCAATATTGAAATAGCCAAGACATGGAAGCAAAAAAAAAGGTCCATAAACAGATGAATGGACAAAGAAGAAGTGGTATACGTACCGAATGGAATAGTAGCCTTGGGAAAAAAATGAACAATGCCGTTTTCAGGACTACAGATGAGCCTAGAAATAATCATATTAGGTTAAGTCAGTCAAAAGGGAATGACAAATATCCTATGATATCCTGTATACATGTTATCCTAAGATTGCTACCAATGAACATATTCCAACAGAAAAAGACACTCACAGACTTATAAAACAAACTATAGGTTAACCAAAATGAAAAGTGGGAGGATGGATAAATTAGGATTATTGGGCTAACATACATATACTAATGTATGTTAAATGTATATAAACATATAACATATAAACTATATGAATTATATAATCACCAATACATATAACATATATAATGACAAAACACCTACCAAATACCAAGGGAGGTCTACTCAACATTCTGTAATAACATATATGGTAAAAGGATCCGAAGATAAACAGACATATGTATGAATCATTGAGCAGATTCTATACAGCCAGACAATCACAACACTCTAAACAAATTTACTCCGATAAGAAATAGAAATTAAATTTAAAAAACAAACATAAATAAGGAGACATAAACTTCTGGGGCTTGTCCCAGCACATTCCACTCTAATTTACAACCTCGGAACACAACTTCCAGGAAGACTCTGTGGCCCAATAACAAGAGTTGAGAACGTAATAATGCTGCCGCCTTGTCGCTGTTTCCCACAACAGCAGCTTTAAACCCAGTGCTAATGGTTGCTTAATAGTCACAAGGAATGCTGAGCTGTAAATCACACCAGCCCTCAAAAAATGCCTTGGGGTAGGAAATAGGAAAGAAATTTCAACACATGACAAATATTGCAAGAAGTCAATATGAAGAGGGAAGTTGTACTCACTCTTAAAAAAAAAAGGAAAAGAAAAGAAAGGACATGCCTAAAGCTCAGTATAAGGAATTATTGGCCACATGCAAATCCAACGTCCAAAAAGGTTTCAGCTCACACCAGTCAAATGACCATCAGCAAAAAATCTACAAGCTCTAAATGCTGAAGGGGTTTTAGAGAACTGTGTACCTTCTAGCTGCTGGTGGGATGTAAAGTGGTAACAGCACTAATGAAAACTGAATGGAGCTGCTTTTAAAGGTAAAAATTGAGCTACCATATGATGCGGCAGGGCACCTTTTGGGCCTATAACCTAAGACCACCAGAATCGGAAAGACAGAGGCAGGCAAATGTGCACTGCAGCAATATTGAAATAGCCAAGACATGGAAGCAAAAAAAAGTCCATAAACAGATGAATGGACAAAGAAGAAGTGGTATATGGACAGAATGGAATATCAGTCTCGAAAAAAAATAAAAGAATGGCATATGCAGCACCACAGATGAGCCTAGAGATAATCACACAACGTGAAGTAAGTCAGAAAGCGAAAGACAAATGTCCTATGATATCACTTATGTTATCTGAAAATTCATAAAAATGAACATATTTCCATAGAGAAAGGCAATCTCAGATTGAGAAGACAAACTTATAGTTAAGCCAAAGAAAAGGTGTGAGGAATGGATAAATTAGGATATTGGGCTTAACACACATATACTAATACATATAAAATATATAATCCCCAAAGACCTATGGAATACCAAGAGTGGTCTACTCAACACTCTGTAATAACCTACATGGAAAAGGACCCAAAGATCAATAGATATATGTATATGTGTAAATGGACAAGATTCTGTACACCTACAACAAAAGACATTTTTCAATCAAATTTGCTCTGATAAAAACTACAACTTCAAGACACAAACAAGAACTAAGGAGGCTAAAACTTATGGGGGTTTGTCCTGGCACATTCCACTCTAATCTGCAACCTAAAAGCACAACTTGCAGCAAGGTTCTGTTGCCCTAGCAAGCAGAGTTGGCAACGTAGAAATGCTGCCACCCTAAGGCCGTTTCCTCAAACAGCAGCTTTACATCTACTGCTAATGGTCACTAATATTCACAAGGACTGCAGGGCTGTAAATGACTCATGCCCTCAAAAAATGTCCTGGGGTAGGGAATGGCCAAAAAAATCCAAAGGCGGCAAATTTTTCAAGAAGGCAATTTGAAGTTGTAAGTTTAGCTCAATCTTAAAAAAAAATGAAAAGGACAGTGATAAACGCAAAACATCAGGAATAATTAGACGCATGCAAATCCAATCTACACAAAGGTATCACCCCACACCAGTCAGAATGACCATCAGCAAAAAGTCAATAAACAATAGATGCTGAAGAAGTTGTGGAGAATAGCGTAACCTCTCGGTCTAAGTAGGATGTAAAGTGGTAACAGCCAATAATAGGAACAGAATGGCAGTGCGTTTAAAGGTAAAAATTGAGTCACCATATGATCCGGAAGGCCCACTATTGGAGCTGTCACCTGTGAAAGCCAGAATAAAAAAGACACGGGATGGAAAATCGTGTATTGCAGCAGTATTTACAATTGCCAAGACATGGCAGCAAACAAAATGTCCATCAAGAGATAAATGGACAAAGAAGAAGTGGTATACGTACCGAATGGAATAGTAGCCTTGGGAAAAAAATGAACAATGCCGTTTTCAGGACTACAGA
Source organism: Eubalaena glacialis (assembly GCF_028564815.1). NCBI lineage: Eukaryota > Metazoa > Chordata > Mammalia > Artiodactyla > Balaenidae > Eubalaena > Eubalaena glacialis. Next base: position 71,652,891 of record NC_083718.1, on the reverse strand, counting down.
TGAGCCTAGCAATAATCATATTAGGTTAAGTGAGTCAAAAGGGAATGACAAATATCCTATGATATCATGTATACATGTTATCCTAAGATTGCTACCAATGAACATATTTCCACAGAAAAAGACACTCACAGACCTATAAAACAAACTAATGGTTAGCCAAAATGAAAGGTGGGAGGATGGATACATTAGGACTATGGGGCTAACATACATATACTAATATATGTTCAATGTAAATAAACATATAACATATAAACTATATGAATTATATAATCACCAATACATATAAAATATATAATGACAAAACACCTACCAAATACCAAGGGAGGTCTACTCAACATTCTGTAATAACATACATGGTAACAGGATCCGAAGATGAACAGACATATGTATGAATCATTGAGCAGATTCTGTACAGCCAGACAATCACAACACTCTAATCAAATTTACTCCGATAAGAAATAGAAATTAAATTTAACAAACAAACATAAGTAAGGAGACATAAACTTCTGGGGGCTTGTCCCAGCACATTCCACTCTAATTTACAACCTCGGCACACTACCTCCAGGAAGACTCTGTTGCCCTAGTAACAAGAGTTGAGAACGTAATAATGCTGCCGCCTTGTGGCTGTTTCCCACAACAGCAGCTTTAAACCCAGTGGTAACGGTTGCTAAATAGTCACAAGGACTGCAGGGCTGTAAATGACACCTGCCCTCAAAAAATGCCCTGGGGTAGGGAATAGGCAAAAAATTCAACACATGACAAAATTTTCAAGAAGTCAATATGAAGAGGGAAGTTGCAGTCGCTCTTTAAAAAAAAAAGGAAAAGAAAAAAAAGGACATTCCGAAAGCTCAGTACACGGAATTATTAGCCACGTGCAAATCCAATGTCCAAAAATGTTTCAGCTCACACCAGTCAAATGACCATCAGCAAAAAATCTACAAACTCTAAATGCTGAAGGGGTTTTAGAGAACTGTGTACCTTCTAGCTGCTGGTGGGATGTAAAGTGGTAACAGCACTAATGAAAACTGAATGGAGCTGCTTTTAAAGGTAAAAATTGAGCTACCATATGATGCGGCAGGGCACCTTTTGGGCCTATAACCTAAGACCACCAGAATCGGAAAGACAGAGGCAGGCAAATGTGCACTGCAGCAATATTGAAATAGCCAAGACATGGAAGCAAAAAAAAGTCCATAAACAGATGAATGGACAAAGAAGAAGTGGTATATGGACAGAATGGAATATCAGTCTCGAAAAAAAATAAAAGAATGGCATATGCAGCACCACAGATGAGCCTAGAGATAATCACAGAACGTGAAGTAAGTCAGAATGCGAAAGACAAATGTCCTATGATATCACTTATGTTATCTAAAAATTCATAAAAATTAACATATTTCCATAGAGAAAGGCAATCTCAGATTGAGAAGACAAACTTATAGTTAAGCCAAAGAAAAGGTGTGAGGAATGGATAAATTAGGATATTGGGCTTAACACACATATACTAATACATATAAAATATATAATCCCCAAAGACCTATGGAATACCAAGAGTGGTCTACTCAACACTCTGTAATAACCTACATGGAAAAGGACCCAAAGATCAATAGATATATGTATATGTGTAAATGGACAAGATTCTGTACACCTACAACAAAAGACATTTTTCAATCAAATTTGCTCTGATAAAAACTACAACTTCAAGACACAAACAAGAATTAAGGAGGCTAAAGCTTATGGGGGTTTGTCCTGGCACATTCCACTCTAATATGCAACCTAAAAGCACAACTTGCAGCAAGGTTCTGTTTCCCTAGCGAGCAGAGTTGGCAACGTAGAAATGCTGCCACCCTAAGGCCGTTTCCTCAAACAGCAGCTTTAAATCTACTGCTAATGGTCACTAATATTCACAAGGACTGCAGGGCTGTAAATGACTCATGCCCTCAAAAAATGTCCTGGGGTAGGGAATGGCCAAAATAATCCAAAGGCGGCAAATTTTTCAAGAAGGCAATTTGAAGTTGTAAGTTTAGCTCAATCTTAAAAAAAAATGAAAAGGACAGTGATAAACGCAAAACATCAGGAATAATTAGACGCATGCAAATCCAATCTACACAAAGGTATCACCCCACACCAGTCAGAATGACCATCAGCAAAAAGTCAATAAACAATAGATGCTGAAGAAGTTGTGGAGAATAGCGTAACCTCTCGGTCTAAGTAGGATGTAAAGTGGTAACAGCCAATAATAGGAACAGAATGGCAGTGCGTTTAAAGGTAAAAATTGAGTCACCATATGATCCGGAAGGCCCACCATTGGAGCTGTCACCTGTGAAAGCCAGAATAAAAAAGACACGGGATGGAAAATCGTGTATTGCAGCAGTATTTACAATTGCCAAGACATGGCAGCAAACAAAATGTCCATCAAGAGATAAATGGACAAAGAAGAAGTGGTATACGTACCGAATGGAATAGTAGCCTTGGGAAAAAAATGAACAATGCCGTTTTCAGGACTACAGATGAGCCTAGAAATAATCATATTAGGTTAAGTGAGTCAAAAGGGAATGACAAATATCCTATGATATCATGTATACATGTTATCCTAAGATTGCTACCAATGAACATATTTCCACAGAAAAAGACACTCACAGACCTATAAAACAAACTAATGGTTAGCCAAAATGAAAGGTGGGAGGATGGACACATTAGGACTATGGGGCTAACATACATATACTAATATATGTTCAATGTAAATAAACATATAACATATAAACTATATGAATTATATAATCACCAATACATATAAAATATATAATGACAAAACACCTACCAAATACCAAGGGAGGTCTACTCAACATTCTGTAATAACATACATGGTAACAGGATCCGAAGATGAACAGACATATGTATGAATCATTGAGCAGATTCTGTACAGCCAGACAATCACAACACTCTAATCAAATTTACTCCGATAAGAAATAGAAATTAAATTTAAAAAACAAACATAAGTAAGGAGACATAAACTTCTGGGGGCTTGTCCCAGCACATTCCACTCTAATTTACAACCTCGGAACACTACCTCCAGGAAGACTCTGTTGCCCTAGTAACAAGAGTTGAGAACGTAATAATGCTGCCGCCTTGTGTCTGTTTCCCACAACAGCAGCTTTAAACCCAGTGCTAATGGTTGCTTAATAGTCACAAGGAATGCTGAGCTGTAAATCACACCAGCCCTCAAAAAATGCCTTGGGGTAGGAAATAGGAAAGAAATTTCAACACATGACAAATATTGCAAGAAGTCAATATGAAGAGGGAAGTTGTACTCACTCTTAAAAAAAAAAGGAAAGGAAAAGAAAAGAAAGGACATGCCTAAAGCTCAGTATAAGGAATTATTAGCCAAATGCAAATCCAACGTCCAAAAATGTTTCAGCTCACACCAGTCAAATGACCATCAGCAAAAAATCTACAAACTCTAAATGCTGAAGGGGTTTTAGAGAACTGTGTACCTTCTAGCTGCTGGTGGGATGTAAAGTGGTAACAGCACTAATGAAAACTGAATGGAGCTGCTTTTAAAGGTAAAAATTGAGCTACCATATGATGCGGCAGGGCACCTTTTGGGCCTATAACCTAAGACCACCAGAATCGGAAAGACAGAGGCAGGCAAATGTGCACTGCAGCAATATTGAAATAGCCAAGACATGGAAGCAAAAAAAAGTCCATAAACAGATGAATGGACAAAGAAGAAGTGGTATATGGACAGAATGGAATATCAGTCTCGAAAAAAAATAAAAGAATGGCATATGCAGCACCACAGATGAGCCTAGAGATAATCACACAACGTGAAGTAAGTCAGAAAGCGAAAGACAAATGTCCTATGATATCACTTATGTTATCTGAAAATTCATAAAAATTAACATATTTCCATAGAGAAAGGCAATCTCAGATTGAGAAGACAAACTTATAGTTAAGCCAAAGAAAAGGTGTGAGGAATGGATAAATTAGGATATTGGGCTTAACACACATATACTAATACATATAAAATATATAATCCCCAAAGACCTATGGAATACCAAGAGTGGTCTACTCAAACCTCTGTAATAACCTACATGGAAAAGGACCCAAAGATCAATAGATATATGTATATGTGTAAATGGACAAGATTCTGTACACCTACAACAAAAGACATTTTTCAATCAAATTTGCTCTGATAAAAACTACAACTTCAAGACACAAACAAGAACTAAGGAGGCTAAAACTTATGGGGGTTTGTCCTGGCACATTCCACTCTAATCTGCAACCTAAAAGCACAACTTGCAGCAAGGTTCTGTTGCCCTAGCAAGCAGAGTTGGCAACGTAGAAATGCTGCCACCCTAAGGCCGTTTCCTCAAACAGCAGCTTTACATCTACTGCTAATGGTCACTAATATTCACAAGGACTGCAGGGCTGTAAATGACTCATGCCCTCAAAAAATGTCCTGGGGTAGGGAATGGCCAAAAAAATCCAAAGGCGGCAAATTTTTCAAGAAGGCAATTTGAAGTTGTAAGTTTAGCTCAATCTTAAAAAAAAATGAAAAGGACAGTGATAAACGCAAAACATCAGGAATAATTAGACGCATGCAAATCCAATCTACACAAAGGTATCACCCCACACCAGTCAGAATGACCATCAGAAAAAAGTCAATAAACAATAGATGCTGAAGAAGTTGTGGAGAATAGCGTAACCTCTCGGTCTAAGTAGGATGTAAAGTGGTAACAGCCAATAATAGGAACAGAATGGCAGTGCGTTTAAAGGTAAAAATTGAGTCACCATATGATCCGGAAGGCCCACCATTGGAGCTGTCACCTGTGAAAGCCAGAATAAAAAAGACACGGGATGGAAAATCGTGTATTGCAGCAGTATTTACAATTGCCAAGACATGGCAGCAAACAAAATGTCCATCAAGAGATAAATGGACAAAGAAGAAGTTGTATACGTACCGAATGGAATAGTAGCCTTGGGAAAAAAATGAACAATGCCGTTTTCAGGACTACAGATGAGCCTAGAAATAATCATATTAGGTTAAGTGAGTCAAAAGGGAATGACAAATATCCTATGATATCATGTATACATGTTATCCTAAGATTGCTACCAATGAACATATTTCCACAGAAAAAGACACTCACAGACCTATAAAACAAACTAATGGTTAGCCAAAATGAAAGGTGGGAGGATGGACACATTAGGACTATGGGGCTAACATACATATACTAATATATGTTCAATGTAAATAAACATATAACATATAAACTATATGAATTATATAATCACCAATACATATAAAATATATAATGACAAAACACCTACCAAATACCAAGGGAGGTCTACTCAACATTCTGTAATAACATACATGGTAACAGGATCCGAAGATGAACAGACATATGTATGAATCATTGAGCAGATTCTGTACAGCCAGACAATCACAACACTCTAAACAAATTTACTCCGATAAGAAATAGAAATTAAATTTAAAAAACAAACATAAGTAAGGAGACATAAACTTCTGGGGGCTTGTCCCAGCACATTCCACTCTAATTTACAACCTCGGCACACTACCTCCAGGAAGACTCTGTTGCCCTAGTAACAAGAGTTGAGAACGTAATAATGTTGCCGCCTTGTGGCTGTTTCCCACAACAGCAGCTTTAAACACAGTGGTAACGGTTGCTAAATAGTCACAAGGACTGCAGGGCTGTAAATGACACCTGCCCTCAAAAAATGCCCTGGGGTAGGGAATAGGCAAAAAATTCAACACATGACAAAATTTTCAAGAAGTCAATATGAAGAGGGAAGTTGCAGTCGCTCTTTAAAAAAAAAAAGGAAAAGAAAAAAAAGGACATTCCGAAAGCTCAGTACACGGAATTATTAGCCACGTGCAAATCCAATGTCCAAAAATGTTTCAGCTCACACCAGTCATATGACCATCAGCAAAAAGTCTACAAACTATAAATGCTGAAGGCGTTTTAGAGAACTGTGTTCCTTCTAGCTGATGGTGGGATGTAAAGTGGTAACAGCACTAACGGAAACTGAATGGAGCTGCTTTAAAAGATAAAAATTGAGCTACCATATGATGCGGCAGGGCACCTTTTGGGCCTATAACCTAAGACCACCAGAATCGGAAAGACAGAGGCAGGCAAATGTGCACTGCAGCAATACTGAAATAACCAAGACATGGAAGCAAAAAAAAAAGGTCCATAAACAGATGAATGGACAAAGAAGAAGTGGTATATGGACAGAATGGAATATCAGTCTCGAAAAAAAATAAAAGAATGGCATATGCAGCACCACAGATGAGCCTAGAGATAATCACACAACGTGAAGTAAGTCAGAATGCGAAAGACAAATGTCCTATTATATCACTTATGTTATCTGAAAATTCATAAAAATGAACATATTTCCAAAGAGAAAGACAATCTCAGATTGAGAAGACAAACTTATGGTTAAGCCAAAGAAAAGGTGTGAGGAATGGATAAAATAAGATATTGGGGTTAACACACATATACTAATACATATAAAATATATAATCCCCAAAGACCTATGGAATACCAAGAGTGGTCTACTCAACACTCTGTAATAACCCACATGGAAAAGGACCCAAAGATCAATAGATATATGTATATGTGTAAATGAACAAGATTCTGTACACCTAGAACAAAAGACATTTTTCAATCAAATTTGCTCTGATAAAAACTACAACTTAAAGACACAAACAAGAATTAAGGAGGCTAAAGCTTATGGGGGTTTGTCCTGGCACATTCCACTCTAATATGCAACCTAAAAGCACAACTTGCAGCAAGGTTCTGTTTCCCTAGCAAGCAGAGTTGGCAACGTAGAAATGCTGCCACCCTAAGGCCGTTTCCTCAAACAGCAGCTTTACATCTACTGCTAATGGTCACTAATATTCACAAGGACTGCAGGGCTGTAAATGACTCATGCCCTCCAAAAATGTCCTGGGGTAGGGAATGGCCATAAAAATCCAAACGCGGCAAATTTTTCAAGAAGGCAATTTGAAGTTGTGAGTTTAGCTCAATCTTAAAAAATATGAAAAGGACACTGATAAATGCAAAACATCAGGAATTATTAGACGCATGCAAATCCAATCTACACAAAGGTATCACCCCACACCAGTCACAATGACCATCAGCAAAATGTCAACAAACGATAGATGTTGAAGAAGTTGTGGAGAATAGTGTAACCTCTCGGTCTAAGTGGGATGTAAACTGGTAACAGCCAATATTAGGCACAGAATGGCAGTGCGTTTAAAGGTAAAAATTGAGTCACCATATGATCCGGAAGGCCCACTATTGGGCCTGTCACCTGTGAAAGCCAGAATGAAAAAGACACTGGATGGAAAATCGTGTATTGCAGCAGTATTTACAATAGCTAAGACATGGATACAAACAAAATGTCCATCATCAGATAAATGGACAAAGAAAAAGTGGTATACGTACCGAATGGAATACTAGCCTCAGAAAAAAATGAACAGTGCCGTTTTCAGGACTACAGATGAGCCTAGACATAATCATATTAGGTTAAGTTATTCAAAGGGAATAACAAATATCCTGTGATATCATTTGTACATGTTATTCTATGATTGCTACCCATGAACATATTTCCACAGAAAAAGACACTCACAGACTTATAAAACAAACTAATGGTTAGCCAAAATGAAAGGTGGGAGGATGGATAAATTAGGACTATGGGGCTAACATACATATACTAATGTATGTTAAATGTATATAAACATATAACATATAAACTATATGAATTATATAATCACCAATACATATAAAATATATAATGACAAAACACCTACCAAATACCAAGGGAGGTCTACTCAACCTTCCGTAAAAAATTACATGGTAACAGGATCCAAAGATGAACAGACATATGTATGAATCATTGAGCACATTCTGGACAGCCAGACAATCACAACACTCTAATCGAATTTACTCCAATAAGAAATAGAAATTAAATTTAAGAAACAAACATAAGTAAGGAGAGATAAACTTCTGGGGGCTTGTCCCAGCACATTCGCCTCTAATTTACAACCTCGGAACACTACCTCCAGTAAGACTCTGTTGCCCTAGTAACAAGAGGTGCGAACATAATAATGCTGTCGCCTTGTGGCTGTTTCCCACAACAGCAGCTTTAAACCCAGTGCTAATGGTTGCTCAATAGTCACAAGGACTGCAGGTCTGCAAATGACACCTGCCCTCAAAAAATGCCCTGGGGTAGGGAATAGGAAAGAAAATTCAACACATGACAAGTTTTAGAAGAAGTCAATACGAAGAGGGAAGATGTACTCACACTTTAAAAAAAAAAGGAAAAGAAAAAAAAGGACATTCCGAAAGCTCACTATAAGGAATTATTAGCCACATGCAAATCCAACCTCCAGAAAGGTTTCAGCTCACACCAGTCAAATAACCATCAGCAAAAAGTCTACAAACTGTAAATGCTGAAGGGATTTTAGAGAACTGTGTACCTTCTAGCTGCTGGTGGGATGTAACGTGGTAACAGCACTAACGAAAACTGAATGGACCTGCTTTAAAAGGTAAAAATTGAGCTACCATATGATGCGGCAGGGCACCTTTTGGGCCTATAACCTAAGACCACCAGAATCGGAAAGACAGAGGCAGGCAAATGTGCACTGCAGCATTATTGAAATAGCCAAGACGTGGAAGCAAAATTAAGGTCCATAAACAGATGAATGGACAAAGAAGAAGTGGTATACGGACCAAATGGAATAGTAGCCTCGGGAAAAAAATGAAAAATGCCCTTTTCAGGACTACAGATGAGCCTAGAAATAATCATATTAGGTTAAGTAAGTCAAAAGGGAATGACAAATATCCTATGATATCATTTATACATGTTATCCTAAGATTGCTACAAATGGACATATTTCCACAGAAAAAGACACTCACAGACTTATAAAACAAACTAATGGTTAACCAAAATGAAAGGTGGGAGGATGGATAAATTAGGATTATGGGGCTAACATACATATACTAATGTATGTTAAATGTATATAAACAGATAACATATAAACTCTATGAATTATATAATCACCAATACATATAAAATATATAATGACAAAACACCTACCAAATACCATGCGAGGTCTACTCAACATTCTGTAACAAGATACATGGTAACAGAATCCCAACATGAACAGACATATGTATGAATCATTGAGCAGATTCTGTACAGCCAGACAATCACAACACTCTAATCAAATTTACTCCGATAAGAAATAGAAATTAAATTAAAAAACAAACATAAGTAAGGAGACATAAACTTCTGGGGGCTTGTCCCAGCACATTCCCCTCTAATTCACAACCTCGGAACACTACCTCCAGGAAGACTCTGTTGCCCTAATAAAAAGAGTTGGGAACGAAATAATGCTGCCGCCTAGTGGGTGTTTCCCACAACAGCAGCTTTAAACCCAGTGCTAATGGTTGCTTAACAGTCACAAGGACTCAGGGCTGTAAATGGCATCTGCCCTCAAAAAATGCCCTGGGGTAGGGAATAGGCAAGAAAATTCAACACATGACAAAATTTTCAAGAAGTCAATATGAAGAGGGAAGTTGTACTCACTCTTTAAAAAAAAAAAGGAAAAGAAAAAAATGGACATGCCTAAAGCTCAGTACAAGGAATTATTAGCCACATGCAAATCCAAACTCCAGAAAGGTTTCAGCTCACAGCAGTCCAATGACCATCAGCAAACAGTCTACAAACTATAAATGCTGAAGGGGTTTTAGAGAACTGTGTACCTTCTAGCTGCTGGTGGGATGTAATTGGTAACAGCACTAACGAAAACTGAAGGGAGCTGCTTTAAACGGTAAAAACTGAGCTACCATATGATGCGGCAGGGCACCTTTTGGGCCTATAACCTAAGACCACCAGAATCAGAAAGACAGAGGCAGGCAAATGTGCACTGCAGCAATACTGAAATAACCAAGACATGGAAGCAAAAAGAAAGGTCCATAAACAGATGAATGGACAAAGAAGAAGCGGTATATGGACAGAATGGAATATCAGTCACGAAAAAAAATAAAAGAATGGCATATGCAGCACCACAGATGAGCCTAGAGATAATCACACAACGTGAAGTAAGTCAGAATGCGAAAGACAAATGTCCTATGATATCACTTATGTTATCTGAAAATTCATAAAAATGAACATATTTCCAAAGAGAAAGACAATCTCAGATTGAGAAGACCAACTTATGGTTAAGCCAAAGAAAAGGTGTGAGGAATGGATAAATTAAGATATTGGGGTTAACACACATATACTAATACATATAAAATATATAATCCCCAAAGACCTATGGAATACCAAAAGTGGTCTACTCAACACTATGTAATAACCGACATGGAAAAGGACCCAAAGATCAATAGATATATGTATATGTGTAAATGAACAAGATTCTGTACACCTAGAACAAAAGACATTTTTCAATCAAATTTGCTCTGATAAAAACTACAACTTAAAGACACAAACAAGAATTAAGGACGCTAAAGCTTATGGGGGTTTGTCCTGGCACATTCCACTCTAATATGCAACCTAAAAGCACAACTTGCAGCAAGGTTCTGTTTCCCTAGCAAGCAGAGTTGGCAACGTAGTTATGCTGCCACCCTAAGGCCGTTTCCTCAAACAGCAGCTTTACATCTACTGCTAATGGTCACTAATATTCACAAGGACTGCAGGGCTGTAAATGACTCATGCCCTCCAAAAATGTCCTGGGGTAGGGAATGGCCATAAAAATCCAAACGCGGCAAATTTTTCAAGAAGGCAATTTGAAGTTGTGAGTTTAGCTCAATCTTAAAAAATATGAAAAGGACACTGATAAATGCAAAACATCAGGAATTATTAGACGCATGCAAATCCAATCTACACAAAGGTATCACCCCACACCAGTCACAATGACCATCAGCAAAATGTCAACAAACAATAGATGTTGAAGAAGTTGTGGAGAATAGTGTAACCTCTCGGTCTAAGTGGGATGTAAACTGGTAACAGCCAATATTAGGAACAGAATGGCAGTGCGTTTAAAGGTAAAAATTGAGTCACCATATGATCCGGAAGGCCCACTATTGGGCCTGTCACCTGTGAAAGCCAGAATGAAAAAGACACTGGATGGAAAATCGTGTATTGCAGCAGTATTTACAATAGCTAAGACATGGATACAAACAAAATGTCCATCATCAGATAAATGGACAAAAAATAAGTGGTATACGTACCGAATGGAATACTAGCCTCAGAAAAAAATGAACAGTGCCGTTTTCAGGACTACAGATGAGCCTAGACATAATCATATTAGGTTAAGTTATTCAAAAGGGAATAACAAATATCCTGTGATATCATTTGTACATGTTATTCTATGATTGCTACCCATGAACATATTTCCACAGAAAAAGATACTCACAGACTTATAAAACAAACTAATGGTTAACCAACATTAAAGTGGGAGGATGGATAAATTAGCATTATGGGGCTAACGTACATATACTAATGTATGTTAAATGTATATAAACATATAACATATAAACGATATGAATTATATAATCACCAATACATATAAAATATATAATGAAAAACACCTACCAAATACCAAGGGAAGTCTACTCAACATTCTGTAATAACATACATGATAACAGGATCCGAAGATGAACAGACGTATGTATGAATCATTGAGCAGATTCTGTACAGCCAGAAAAACACAACACTCTAATCAAATTTACTCCGATAAGAAATAGAAATTAAATTTAAAAAACAAACATAAGTAAGGAGACATAAACTTCTGGCGGCTTGTCCTAGCACATTCCACTCAAATTTACCACCTCGGAACAGTACCTCCAGGAAGACTCTCTTGCCCTAGTAACAAGAGTTGAGAACGTAATAATGCTTCCGCCCTGTGGCTGTTTCCCACAACAGCAGCTTTAAACCCAGTGCTAATGGTTGCTTAATAGTAACAAGGACTGCAGGGCTGTAAATGACACCTGCCCTCAAAAAATGCCCTGTGGTAGGGAATAGGCAAGAAAATTCAACACATGACAAATTTTTCAGTAAGTCAATATGAAGAGGGAAGTTGTACTCACTCTTTTTAAAAAAAAGGAAAAGAAAAAAAAGGACATGCCTAAAGCTCACTATAAGGAATTATTAGCCACATGCAAATCCAACGACCAAAAAGGTTTCAGCTTACAACAGTCAAATGACCATCAGCAAAAAGCCTACAAACTATAAATGCTGAAGGGGTTTTAGAGAACTTTGTACCTTCTAGCTGCTGGTGGGATGTAAAGTGGTAACAGCAGTAACAAAAACTGAATGGAGCTGCTTTAATAGGTAAAAATTGAGCTACCATATGATGCGGCAGGGCATCTTTTGGGCCTATAACCTAAGACGACCAGAATCGGAAAGACAGAGGCAGGCAAATGTGCACTGCAGCATTATTGAAATAGCCAAGACGTGGAAGCAAAATTAAGGTCCATAAACAGATGAATGGACAAAGAAGAAGTGGTATACGGACCAAATGGAATAGTAGCCTCGGGAAAAAATGAAAAATGCCCTTTTCAGGACTACAGATGAGCCTAGAAATAATCATATTAGGTTAAGTAAGTCAAAAGGGAATGACAAATATCCTACGATATCATTTATCCATGTTATCCTAAGATTGCTACAAATGGACATATTTCCACAGAAAAAGACACTCACAGACTTATAAAACAAACTAATGGTTAACCAAAATGAAAGGTGGGAGGATGGATAAATTAGGATTATGGGGCTAACATACATATACTAATGTATGTTAAATGTATATAAACATATAACATATAAACTCTATGAATTATATAATCACCAATACATATAAAATATATAATGACAAAACACCTACCAAATACCATGCGAGGTCTACTCAACATTTTGTAATAAGATACATGGTAACAGAATCCCAACATGAACAGACATATGTATGAATCATTGAGCAGATTCTGTACAGCCAGACAATCACAACACTCTAATCAAATTTACTCCGATAAGAAATAGAAATTAAATTAAAAAACAAACATAAGTAAGGAGACATAAACTTCTGGGGGCTTGTCCCAGCACATACCCCTCTAATTCACAACCTCGGAACACTACCTCCAGGAAGACTCTGTTGCCCTAATAACAAGAGTTGAGAACGTAATAATGCTGCCGCCTAGTGGGTGTTTCCCACAACAGCAGCTTTAAACCCAGTGCTAATGATTGCTTAACAGTCACAAGGACTCAGGGCTGTAAATGGCATCTGCCCTCAAAAAATGCCCTGGGGTAGGGAATAGGCAAGAAAATTCAACACATGAAAAGATTTTCAAGAAGCCAATATGAAGAGGGAAGTTGTACTCACTCTTTAAAAAAAAAGGAAAAGAAAAAAATGGACATGCCTAAAGCTCAGTACAAGGAATTATTAGCCACATGCAAATCCAACCTCCAAAAAGGTTTCAGCTCACAGCAGTCCAATGACCATCAGCAAACAGTCTACAAACTATAAATGCTGAAGGGGTTTTAGAGAACTGTGTACCTACTAGCTGCTGGTGGGGTGTAATTAGTAACAGCACTAACGAAAACTGAATGGAGCTGCTTTAAACGGTAAAAACTGAGCTACCATATGATGCGGCAGGGCACCTTTTGGGCCTATAACCTAAGACCACCAGAATCGGAAAGACAGAGGCAGGCAAATGTGCACTGCAGCAATACTGAAATGACCAAGACATGGAAGCAAAAAAAAAGGTCCATAAACAGATGAATGGACAAAGAAGAAGCGGTATATGGACAGAATGGAATATCAGTCACGAAAAAAAATAAAAGAATGGCATATGCAGCACCACAGATGAGCCTAGAGATAATCACACAACGTGAAGTAAGTCAGAATGCGAAAGACAAATGTCCTATGATATCACTTATGTTATCTGAAAATTCATAAAAATGAACATATTTCCAAAGAGAAAGACAATCTCAGATTGAGAAGACAAACTTATGGTTAAGCCAAAGAATAGGTGCGAGGAATGGATAAATTAAGATATTGGGGTTAACACACATATACTAATACATATAAAATATATAATCCCCAAAGACCTATGGAATACCAAGAGTGGTCTACTCAACACTCTGTAATAACCTACATGGAAAAGGACCCAAAGATCAATAGATATAGGTATATGTGTAAATGAACAAGATTCTGTACACCTAGAACAAAAGACATTTTTCAATCAAATTTGCTCTGATAAAAACTACAACTTAAAGACACAAACAAGAATTAAGGACGCTAAAGCTTATGGGGGTTTGTCCTGGCACATTCCACTCTAATATGCAACCTAAAAGCACAACTTGCAGCAAGGTTCTGTTTCCCTAGCAAGCAGAGTTGGCAACGTAGTTATGCTGCCACCCTAAGGCCGTTTCCTCAAACAGCAGCTTTACATCTACTGCTAATGGTCACTAATATTCACAAGGACTGCAGGGCTGTAAATGACTCATGCCCTCCAAAAATGTCCTGGGGTAGGGAATGGCCATAAAAATCCAAACGCGGCAAATTTTTCAAGAAGGCAATTTGAAGTTGTGAGTTTAGCTCAATCTTAAAAAATATGAAAAGGACACTGATAAATGCAAAACATCAGGAATTATTAGACGCATGCAAATCCAATCTACACAAAGGTATCACCCCACACCAGTCACAATGACCATCAGCAAAATGTCAACAAACAATAGATGTTGAAGAAGTTGTGGAGAATAGTGTAACCTCTCGGTCTAAGTGGGATGTAAACTGGTAACAGCCAATATTAGGAACAGAATGGCAGTGCGTTTAAAGGTAAAAATTGAGTCACCATATGATCCGGAAGGCCCACTATTGGGCCTGTCACCTGTGAAAGCCAGAATGAAAAAGACACTGGATGGAAAATCGTGTATTGCAGCAGTATTTACAATAGCTAAGACATGGATACAAACAAAATGTCCATCATCAGATAAATGGACAAAAAATAAGTGGTATACGTACCGAATGGAATACTAGCCTCAGAAAAATATGAACAGTGCCGTTTTCAGGACTACAGATGAGCCTAGACATAATCATATTAGGTTAAGTTATTCAAAAGGGAATAACAAATATCCTGTGATATCATTTGTACATGTTATTCTATGATTGCTACCCATGAACATATTTCCACAGAAAAAGATACTCACAGACTTATAAAACAAACTAATGGTTAACCAACATTAAAGTGGGAGGATGGATAAATTAGCATTATGGGGCTAACGTACATATACTAATGTATGTTAAATGTATATAAACATATAACATATAAACGATATGAATTATATAATCACCAATACATATAAAATATATAATGAAAAACACCTACCAAATACCAAGGGAAGTCTACTCAACATTCTGTAATAACATACATGATAACAGGATCCGAAGATGAACAGACGTATGTATGAATCATTGAGCAGATTCTGTACAGCCAGAAAAACACAACACTCTAATCAAATTTACTCCGATAAGAAATAGAAATTAAATTTAAAAAACAAACATAAGTAAGGAGACATAAACTTCTGGCGGCTTGTCCTAGCACATTCCACTCAAATTTACCACCTCGGAACAGTACCTCCAGGAAGACTCTCTTGCCCTAGTAACAAGAGTTGAGAACGTAATAATGCTTCCGCCCTGTGGCTGTTTCCCACAACAGCAGCTTTAAACCCAGTGCTAATGGTTGCTTAATAGTAACAAGGACTGCAGGGCTGTAAATGACACCTGCCCTCAAAAAATGCCCTGTGGTAGGGAATAGGCAAGAAAATTCAACACATGACAAATTTTTCAATAAGTCAATATGAAGAGGGAAGTTGTACTCACTCTTTTTAAAAAAAAGGAAAAGAAAAAAAAGGACATGCCTAAAGCTCACTATAAGGAATTATTAGCCACATGCAAATCCAACGACCAAAAAGGTTTCAGCTTACAACAGTCAAATGACCATCAGCAAAAAGCCTACAAACTATAAATGCTGAAGGGGTTTTAGAGAACTTTGTACCTTCTAGCTGCTGGTGGGATGTAAAGTGGTAACAGCAGTAACAAAAACTGAATGGAGCTGCTTTAATAGGTAAAAATTGAGCTACCATATGATGCGGCAGGGCACCTTTTGGGCCTATAACCTAAGACGACCAGAATCGGAAAGACAGAGGCAGGCAAATGTGCACTGCAGCATTATTGAAATAGCCAAGACGTGGAAGCAAAATTAAGGTCCATAAACAGATGAATGGACAAAGAAGAAGTGGTATACGGACCAAATGGAATAGTAGCCTCGGGAAAAAATGAAAAATGCCCTTTTCAGGACTACAGATGAGCCTAGAAATAATCATATTAGGTTAAGTAAGTCAAAAGGGAATGACAAATATCCTACGATATCATTTATCCATGTTATCCTAAGATTGCTACAAATGGACATATTTCCACAGAAAAAGACACTCACAGACTTATAAAACAAACTAATGGTTAACCAAAATGAAAGGTGGGAGGATGGATAAATTAGGATTATGGGGCTAACATACATATACTAATGTATGTTAAATGTATATAAACATATAACATATAAACTCTATGAATTATATAATCACCAATACATATAAAATATATAATGACAAAACACCTACCAAATACCATGCGAGGTCTACTCAACATTTTGTAATAAGATACATGGTAACAGAATCCCAACATGAACAGACATATGTATGAATCATTGAGCAGATTCTGTACAGCCAGACAATCACAACACTCTAATCAAATTTACTCCGATAAGAAATAGAAATTAAATTAAAAAACAAACATAAGTAAGGAGACATAAACTTCTGGGGGCTTGTCCCAGCACATACCCCTCTAATTCACAACCTCGGAACACTACCTCCAGGAAGACTCTGTTGCCCTAATAACAAGAGTTGAGAACGTAATAATGCTGCCGCCTAGTGGGTGTTTCCCACAACAGCAGCTTTAAACCCAGTGCTAATGATTGCTTAACAGTCACAAGGACTCAGGGCTGTAAATGGCATCTGCCCTCAAAAAATGCCCTGGGGTAGGGAATAGGCAAGAAAATTCAACACATGAAAAGATTTTCAAGAAGCCAATATGAAGAGGGAAGTTGTACTCACTCTTTAAAAAAAAAAGGAAAAGAAAAAAATGGACATGCCTAAAGCTCAGTACAAGGAATTATTAGCCACATGCAAATCCAACCTCCAAAAAGGTTTCAGCTCACAGCAGTCCAATGACCATCAGCAAACAGTCTACAAACTATAAATGCTGAAGGGGTTTTAGAGAACTGTGTACCTACTAGCTGCTGGTGGGGTGTAATTAGTAACAGCACTAACGAAAACTGAATGGAGCTGCTTTAAACGGTAAAAACTGAGCTACCATATGATGCGGCAGGGCACCTTTTGGGCCTATAACCTAAGACCACCAGAATCGGAAAGACAGAGGCAGGCAAATGTGCACTGCAGCAATACTGAAATGACCAAGACATGGAAGCAAAAAAAAAGGTCCATAAACAGATGAATGGACAAAGAAGAAGCGGTATATGGACAGAATGGAATATCAGTCACGAAAAAAAATAAAAGAATGGCATATGCAGCACCACAGATGAGCCTAGAGATAATCACACAACGTGAAGTAAGTCAGAATGCGAAAGACAAATGTCCTATGATATCACTTATGTTATCTGAAAATTCATAAAAATGAACATATTTCCAAAGAGAAAGACAATCTCAGATTGAGAAGACAAACTTATGGTTAAGCCAAAGAATAGGTGCGAGGAATGGATAAATTAAGATATTGGGGTTAACACACATATACTAATACATATAAAATATATAATCCCCAAAGACCTATGGAATACCAAGAGTGGTCTACTCAACACTCTGTAATAACCTACATGGAAAAGGACCCAAAGATCAATAGATATAGGTATATGTGTA
Organism: Eubalaena glacialis; assembly: GCF_028564815.1. Lineage (NCBI taxonomy): Eukaryota > Metazoa > Chordata > Mammalia > Artiodactyla > Balaenidae > Eubalaena > Eubalaena glacialis. The sequence continues at coordinate 71,634,882 of NC_083718.1, read as the reverse complement.
AATGAACAAGATTCTGTACACCTAGAACAAAAGACATTTTTCAATCAAATTTGCTCTGATAAAAACTACAACTTAAAGACACAAACAAGAATTAAGGACGCTAAAGCTTATGGGGGTTTGTCCTGGCACATTCCACTCTAATATGCAACCTAAAAGCACAACTTGCAGCAAGGTTCTGTTTCCCTAGCAAGCAGAGTTGGCAACGTAGTTATGCTGCCACCCTAAGGCCGTTTCCTCAAACAGCAGCTTTACATCTACTGCTAATGGTCACTAATATTCACAAGGACTGCAGGGCTGTAAATGACTCATGCCCTCCAAAAATGTCCTGGGGTAGGGAATGGCCATAAAAATCCAAACGCGGCAAATTTTTCAAGAAGGCAATTTGAAGTTGTGAGTTTAGCTCAATCTTAAAAAATATGAAAAGGACACTGATAAATGCAAAACATCAGGAATTATTAGACGCATGCAAATCCAATCTACACAAAGGTATCACCCCACACCAGTCACAATGACCATCAGCAAAATGTCAACAAACAATAGATGTTGAAGAAGTTGTGGAGAATAGTGTAACCTCTCGGTCTAAGTGGGATGTAAACTGGTAACAGCCAATATTAGGAACAGAATGGCAGTGCGTTTAAAGGTAAAAATTGAGTCACCATATGATCCGGAAGGCCCACTATTGGGCCTGTCACCTGTGAAAGCCAGAATGAAAAAGACACTGGATGGAAAATCGTGTATTGCAGCAGTATTTACAATAGCTAAGACATGGATACAAACAAAATGTCCATCATCAGATAAATGGACAAAAAATAAGTGGTATACGTACCGAATGGAATACTAGCCTCAGAAAAATATGAACAGTGCCGTTTTCAGGACTACAGATGAGCCTAGACATAATCATATTAGGTTAAGTTATTCAAAAGGGAATAACAAATATCCTGTGATATCATTTGTACATGTTATTCTATGATTGCTACCCATGAACATATTTCCACAGAAAAAGATACTCACAGACTTATAAAACAAACTAATGGTTAACCAACATTAAAGTGGGAGGATGGATAAATTAGCATTATGGGGCTAACGTACATATACTAATGTATGTTAAATGTATATAAACATATAACATATAAACGATATGAATTATATAATCACCAATACATATAAAATATATAATGAAAAACACCTACCAAATACCAAGGGAAGTCTACTCAACATTCTGTAATAACATACATGATAACAGGATCCGAAGATGAACAGACGTATGTATGAATCATTGAGCAGATTCTGTACAGCCAGAAAAACACAACACTCTAATCAAATTTACTCCGATAAGAAATAGAAATTAAATTTAAAAAACAAACATAAGTAAGGAGACATAAACTTCTGGCGGCTTGTCCTAGCACATTCCACTCAAATTTACCACCTCGGAACAGTACCTCCAGGAAGACTCTCTTGCCCTAGTAACAAGAGTTGAGAACGTAATAATGCTTCCGCCCTGTGGCTGTTTCCCACAACAGCAGCTTTAAACCCAGTGCTAATGGTTGCTTAATAGTAACAAGGACTGCAGGGCTGTAAATGACACCTGCCCTCAAAAAATGCCCTGTGGTAGGGAATAGGCAAGAAAATTCAACACATGACAAATTTTTCAATAAGTCAATATGAAGAGGGAAGTTGTACTCACTCTTTTTAAAAAAAAGGAAAAGAAAAAAAAGGACATGCCTAAAGCTCACTATAAGGAATTATTAGCCACATGCAAATCCAACGACCAAAAAGGTTTCAGCTTACAACAGTCAAATGACCATCAGCAAAAAGCCTACAAACTATAAATGCTGAAGGGGTTTTAGAGAACTTTGTACCTTCTAGCTGCTGGTGGGATGTAAAGTGGTAACAGCAGTAACAAAAACTGAATGGAGCTGCTTTAATAGGTAAAAATTGAGCTACCATATGATGCGGCAGGGCACCTTTTGGGCCTATAACCTAAGACGACCAGAATCGGAAAGACAGAGGCAGGCAAATGTGCACTGCAGCATTATTGAAATAGCCAAGACGTGGAAGCAAAATTAAGGTCCATAAACAGATGAATGGACAAAGAAGAAGTGGTATACGGACCAAATGGAATAGTAGCCTCGGGAAAAAATGAAAAATGCCCTTTTCAGGACTACAGATGAGCCTAGAAATAATCATATTAGGTTAAGTAAGTCAAAAGGGAATGACAAATATCCTACGATATCATTTATCCATGTTATCCTAAGATTGCTACAAATGGACATATTTCCACAGAAAAAGACACTCACAGACTTATAAAACAAACTAATGGTTAACCAAAATGAAAGGTGGGAGGATGGATAAATTAGGATTATGGGGCTAACATACATATACTAATGTATGTTAAATGTATATAAACATATAACATATAAACTCTATGAATTATATAATCACCAATACATATAAAATATATAATGACAAAACACCTACCAAATACCATGCGAGGTCTACTCAACATTTTGTAATAAGATACATGGTAACAGAATCCCAACATGAACAGACATATGTATGAATCATTGAGCAGATTCTGTACAGCCAGACAATCACAACACTCTAATCAAATTTACTCCGATAAGAAATAGAAATTAAATTAAAAAACAAACATAAGTAAGGAGACATAAACTTCTGGGGGCTTGTCCCAGCACATACCCCTCTAATTCACAACCTCGGAACACTACCTCCAGGAAGACTCTGTTGCCCTAATAACAAGAGTTGAGAACGTAATAATGCTGCCGCCTAGTGGGTGTTTCCCACAACAGCAGCTTTAAACCCAGTGCTAATGATTGCTTAACAGTCACAAGGACTCAGGGCTGTAAATGGCATCTGCCCTCAAAAAATGCCCTGGGGTAGGGAATAGGCAAGAAAATTCAACACATGAAAAGATTTTCAAGAAGCCAATATGAAGAGGGAAGTTGTACTCACTCTTTAAAAAAAAAAGGAAAAGAAAAAAATGGACATGCCTAAAGCTCAGTACAAGGAATTATTAGCCACATGCAAATCCAACCTCCAAAAAGGTTTCAGCTCACAGCAGTCCAATGACCATCAGCAAACAGTCTACAAACTATAAATGCTGAAGGGGTTTTAGAGAACTGTGTACCTACTAGCTGCTGGTGGGGTGTAATTAGTAACAGCACTAACGAAAACTGAATGGAGCTGCTTTAAACGGTAAAAACTGAGCTACCATATGATGCGGCAGGGCACCTTTTGGGCCTATAACCTAAGACCACCAGAATCGGAAAGACAGAGGCAGGCAAATGTGCACTGCAGCAATACTGAAATGACCAAGACATGGAAGCAAAAAAAAAGGTCCATAAACAGATGAATGGACAAAGAAGAAGCGGTATATGGACAGAATGGAATATCAGTCACGAAAAAAAATAAAAGAATGGCATATGCAGCACCACAGATGAGCCTAGAGATAATCACACAACGTGAAGTAAGTCAGAATGCGAAAGACAAATGTCCTATGATATCACTTATGTTATCTGAAAATTCATAAAAATGAACATATTTCCAAAGAGAAAGACAATCTCAGATTGAGAAGACAAACTTATGGTTAAGCCAAAGAATAGGTGCGAGGAATGGATAAATTAAGATATTGGGGTTAACACACATATACTAATACATATAAAATATATAATCCCCAAAGACCTATGGAATACCAAGAGTGGTCTACTCAACACTCTGTAATAACCTACATGGAAAAGGACCCAAAGATCAATAGATATAGGTATATGTGTAAATGAACAAGATTCTGTACACCTAGAACAAAAGACATTTTTCAATCAAATTTGCTCTGATAAAAACTACAACTTAAAGACACAAACAAGAATTAAGGACGCTAAAGCTTATGGGGGTTTGTCCTGGCACATTCCACTCTAATATGCAACCTAAAAGCACAACTTGCAGCAAGGTTCTGTTTCCCTAGCAAGCAGAGTTGGCAACGTAGTTATGCTGCCACCCTAAGGCCGTTTCCTCAAACAGCAGCTTTACATCTACTGCTAATGGTCACTAATATTCACAAGGACTGCAGGGCTGTAAATGACTCATGCCCTCCAAAAATGTCCTGGGGTAGGGAATGGCCATAAAAATCCAAACGCGGCAAATTTTTCAAGAAGGCAATTTGAAGTTGTGAGTTTAGCTCAATCTTAAAAAATATGAAAAGGACACTGATAAATGCAAAACATCAGGAATTATTAGACGCATGCAAATCCAATCTACACAAAGGTATCACCCCACACCAGTCACAATGACCATCAGCAAAATGTCAACAAACAATAGATGTTGAAGAAGTTGTGGAGAATAGTGTAACCTCTCGGTCTAAGTGGGATGTAAACTGGTAACAGCCAATATTAGGAACAGAATGGCAGTGCGTTTAAAGGTAAAAATTGAGTCACCATATGATCCGGAAGGCCCACTATTGGGCCTGTCACCTGTGAAAGCCAGAATGAAAAAGACACTGGATGGAAAATCGTGTATTGCAGCAGTATTTACAATAGCTAAGACATGGATACAAACAAAATGTCCATCATCAGATAAATGGACAAAAAATAAGTGGTATACGTACCGAATGGAATACTAGCCTCAGAAAAATATGAACAGTGCCGTTTTCAGGACTACAGATGAGCCTAGACATAATCATATTAGGTTAAGTTATTCAAAAGGGAATAACAAATATCCTGTGATATCATTTGTACATGTTATTCTATGATTGCTACCCATGAACATATTTCCACAGAAAAAGATACTCACAGACTTATAAAACAAACTAATGGTTAACCAACATTAAAGTGGGAGGATGGATAAATTAGCATTATGGGGCTAACGTACATATACTAATGTATGTTAAATGTATATAAACATATAACATATAAACGATATGAATTATATAATCACCAATACATATAAAATATATAATGAAAAACACCTACCAAATACCAAGGGAAGTCTACTCAACATTCTGTAATAACATACATGATAACAGGATCCGAAGATGAACAGACGTATGTATGAATCATTGAGCAGATTCTGTACAGCCAGAAAAACACAACACTCTAATCAAATTTACTCCGATAAGAAATAGAAATTAAATTTAAAAAACAAACATAAGTAAGGAGACATAAACTTCTGGCGGCTTGTCCTAGCACATTCCACTCAAATTTACCACCTCGGAACAGTACCTCCAGGAAGACTCTCTTGCCCTAGTAACAAGAGTTGAGAACGTAATAATGCTTCCGCCCTGTGGCTGTTTCCCACAACAGCAGCTTTAAACCCAGTGCTAATGGTTGCTTAATAGTAACAAGGACTGCAGGGCTGTAAATGACACCTGCCCTCAAAAAATGCCCTGTGGTAGGGAATAGGCAAGAAAATTCAACACATGACAAATTTTTCAATAAGTCAATATGAAGAGGGAAGTTGTACTCACTCTTTTTAAAAAAAAGGAAAAGAAAAAAAAGGACATGCCTAAAGCTCACTATAAGGAATTATTAGCCACATGCAAATCCAACGACCAAAAAGGTTTCAGCTTACAACAGTCAAATGACCATCAGCAAAAAGCCTACAAACTATAAATGCTGAAGGGGTTTTAGAGAACTTTGTACCTTCTAGCTGCTGGTGGGATGTAAAGTGGTAACAGCAGTAACAAAAACTGAATGGAGCTGCTTTAATAGGTAAAAATTGAGCTACCATATGATGCGGCAGGGAACCTTTTGGGCCTATAACCTAAGACGACCAGAATCGGAAAGACAGAGGCAGGCAAATGTGCACTGCAGCATTATTGAAATAGCCAAGACGTGGAAGCAAAATTAAGGTCCATAAACAGATGAATGGACAAAGAAGAAGTGGTATACGGACCAAATGGAATAGTAGCCTCGGGAAAAAATGAAAAATGCCCTTTTCAGGACTACAGATGAGCCTAGAAATAATCATATTAGGTTAAGTAAGTCAAAAGGGAATGACAAATATCCTACGATATCATTTATCCATGTTATCCTAAGATTGCTACAAATGGACATATTTCCACAGAAAAAGACACTCACAGACTTATAAAACAAACTAATGGTTAACCAAAATGAAAGGTGGGAGGATGGATAAATTAGGATTATGGGGCTAACATACATATACTAATGTATGTTAAATGTATATAAACAGATAACATATAAACTCTATGAATTATATAATCACCAATACATATAAAATATATAATGACAAAACACCTACCAAATACCATGCGAGGTCTACTCAACATTTTGTAATAAGATACATGGTAACAGAATCCCAACATGAACAGACATATGTATGAATCATTGAGCAGATTCTGTACAGCCAGACAATCACAACACTCTAATCAAATTTACTCCGATAAGAAATAGAAATTAAATTAAAAAACAAACATAAGTAAGGAGACATAAACTTCTGGGGGCTTGTCCCAGCACATACCCCTCTAATTCACAACCTCGGAACACTACCTCCAGGAAGACTCTGTTGCCCTAATAACAAGAGTTGAGAACGTAATAATGCTGCCGCCTAGTGGGTGTTTCCCACAACAGCAGCTTTAAACCCAGTGCTAATGATTGCTTAACAGTCACAAGGACTCAGGGCTGTAAATGGCATCTGCCCTCAAAAAATGCCCTGGGGTAGGGAATAGGCAAGAAAATTCAACACATGAAAAAATTTTCAAGAAGCCAATATGAAGAGGGAAGTTGTACTCACTCTTTAAAAAAAAAAGGAAAAGAAAAAAATGGACATGCCTAAAGCTCAGTACAAGGAATTATTAGCCACATGCAAATCCAACCTCCAAAAAGGTTTCAGCTCACAGCAGTCCAATGACCATCAGCAAACAGTCTACAAACTATAAATGCTGAAGGGGTTTTAGAGAACTGTGTACCTACTAGCTGCTGGTGGGGTGTAATTAGTAACAGCACTAACGAAAACTGAATGGAGCTGCTTTAAACGGTAAAAACTGAGCTACCATATGATGCGGCAGGGCACCTTTTGGGCCTATAACCTAAGACCACCAGAATCGGAAAGACAGAGGCAGGCAAATGTGCACTGCAGCAATATTGAAATAACCAAGACATGGAAGCAAAAAAAAAGGTCCATAAACAGATGAATGGACAAAGAAGAAGTGGTATATGGACAGAATGGAATATCAGTCTCGAAAAAAAATAAAAGAATGGCATATGCAGCACCACAGATGAGCCTAGAGATAATCACACAACGTGAAGTAAGTCAGAATGCGAAAGACAAATGTCCTATTATATCACTTATGTTATCTGAAAATTCATAAAAATGAACATATTTCCAAAGAGAAAGACAATCTCAGATTGAGAAGACAAACTTATGGTTAAGCCAAAGAATAGGTGCGAGGAATGGATAAATTAAGATATTGGGGTTAACACACATATACTAATACATATAAAATATATAATCCCCAAAGACCTATGGAATACCAAGAGTGGTCTACTCAACACTCTGTAATAACCGACATGGAAAAGGACCCAAAGATCAATAGATATAGGTATATGTGTAAATGAACAAGATTCTGTACACCTAGAACAAAAGACATTTTTCAATCAAATTTGCTCTGATAAAAACTACAACTTAAAGACACAAACAAGAATTAAGGAGGCTAAAGCTTATGGGGGTTTGTTCTGGCACATTCCACTCTAATATGCAACCTAAAAGCACAACTTGCAGCAAGGTTCTGTTTCCCTAGCAAGCAGAGTTGGCAACGTAGTTATGCTGCCACCCTAAGGCCGTTTCCTCAAACAGCAGCTTTACATCTACTGCTAATGGTCACTAATATTCACAAGGACTGCAGGGCTGTAAATGACTCATGCCCTCCAAAAATGTCCTGGGGTAGGGAATGGCCATAAAAATCCAAACGCGGCAAATTTTTCAAGAAGGCAATTTGAAGTTGTGAGTTTAGCTCAATCTTAAAAAATATGAAAAGGACACTGATAAATGCAAAACATCAGGAATTATTAGACGCATGCAAATCCAATCTACACAAAGGTATCACCCCACACCAGTCACAATGACCATCAGCAAAATGTCAACAAACAATAGATGTTGAAGAAGTTGTGGAGAATAGTGTAACCTCTCGGTCTAAGTGGGATGTAAACTGGTAACAGCCAATATTAGGAACAGAATGGCAGTGCGTTTAAAGGTAAAAATTGAGTCACCATATGATCCGGAAGGCCCACTATTGGGCCTGTCACCTGTGAAAGCCAGAATGAAAAAGACACTGGATGGAAAATCGTGTATTGCAGCAGTATTTACAATAGCTAAGACATGGATACAAACAAAATGTCCATCATCAGATAAATGGACAAAAAATAAGTGGTATACGTACCGAATGGAATACTAGCCTCAGAAAAAAATGAACAGTGCCGTTTTCAGGACTACAGATGAGCCTAGACATAATCATATTAGGTTAAGTTATTCAAAAGGGAATAACAAATATCCTGTGATATCATTTGTACATGTTATTCTATGATTGCTACCCATGAACATATTTCCACAGAAAAAGATACTCACAGACTTATAAAACAAACTAATGGTTAACCAACATTAAAGTGGGAGGATGGATAAATTAGCATTATGGGGCTAACGTACATATACTAATGTATGTTAAATGTATATAAACATATAACATATAAACGATATGAATTATATAATCACCAATACATATAAAATATATAATGAAAAACACCTACCAAATACCAAGGGAAGTCTACTCAACATTCTGTAATAACATACATGATAACAGGATCCGAAGATGAACAGACGTATGTATGAATCATTGAGCAGATTCTGTACAGCCAGAAAAACACAACACTCTAATCAAATTTACTCCGATAAGAAATAGAAATTAAATTTAAAAAACAAACATAAGTAAGGAGACATAAACTTCTGGCGGCTTGTCCTAGCACATTCCACTCAAATTTACCACCTCGGAACAGTACCTCCAGGAAGACTCTCTTGCCCTAGTAACAAGAGTTGAGAACGTAATAATGCTTCCGCCCTGTGGCTGTTTCCCACAACAGCAGCTTTAAACCCAGTGCTAATGGTTGCTTAATAGTAACAAGGACTGCAGGGCTGTAAATGACACCTGCCCTCAAAAAATGCCCTGTGGTAGGGAATAGGCAAGAAAATTCAACACATGACAAATTTTTCAATAAGTCAATATGAAGAGGGAAGTTGTACTCACTCTTTTTAAAAAAAAGGAAAAGAAAAAAAAGGACATGCCTAAAGCTCACTATAAGGAATTATTAGCCACATGCAAATCCAACGACCAAAAAGGTTTCAGCTTACAACAGTCAAATGACCATCAGCAAAAAGCCTACAAACTATAAATGCTGAAGGGGTTTTAGAGAACTGTGTACCTTCTAGCTGCTGGTGGGATGTAAAGTGGTAACAGCAGTAACAAAAACTGAATGGAGCTGCTTTAATAGGTAAAAATTGAGCTACCATATGATGCGGCAGGGCACCTTTTGGGCCTATAACCTAAGACGACCAGAATCGGAAAGACAGAGGCAGGCAAATGTGCACTGCAGCATTATTGAAATAGCCAAGACGTGGAAGCAAAATTAAGGTCCATAAACAGATGAATGGACAAAGAAGAAGTGGTATACGGACCAAATGGAATAGTAGCCTCGGGAAAAAAATGAAAAATGCCCTTTTCAGGACTACAGATGAGCCTAGAAATAATCATATTAGGTTAAGTAAGTCAAAAGGGAATGACAAATATCCTACGATATCATTTATCCATGTTATCCTAAGATTGCTACAAATGGACATATTTCCACAGAAAAAGACACTCACAGACTTATAAAACAAACTAATGGTTAACCAAAATGAAAGGTGGGAGGATGGATAAATTAGGATTATGGGGCTAACATACATATACTAATGTATGTTAAATGTATATAAACATATAAAATATAAACTCTATGAATTATATAATCACCAATACATATAAAATATATAATGACAAAACACCTACCAAATACCATGCGAGGTCTACTCAACATTCTGTAATAAGATACATGGTAACAGAATACCAACATGAACAGACATATGTATGAATCATTGAGCAGATTCTGTACAGCCAGACAATCACAACACTCTAATCAAATTTACTCCGATAAGAAATAGAAATTAAATTAAAAAACAAACATAAGTAAGGAGACATAAACTTCTGGGGGCTTGTCCCAGCACATACCCCTCTAATTCACAACCTCGGAACACTACCTCCAGGAAGACTCTGTTGCCCTAATAACAAGAGTTGAGAACGTAATAATGCTGCCGCCTAGTGGGTGTTTCCCACAACAGCAGCTTTAAACCCAGTGCTAATGATTGCTTAACAGTCACAAGGACTCAGGGCTGTAAATGGCATCTGCCCTCAAAAAATGCCCTGGGGTAGGGAATAGGCAAGAACATTCAACACATGAAAAAATTTACAAGAAGCCAATATGAAGAGGGAAGTTGTACTCACTCTTTAAAAAAAAAAGGAAAAGAAAAAAATGGACATGCCTAAAGCTCAGTACAAGGAATTATTAGCCACATGCAAATCCAAACTCCAGAAAGGTTTCAGCTCACAGCAGTCCAATGACCATCAGCAAACAGTCTACAAACTATAAATGCTGAAGGGGTTTTAGAGAACTGTGTACCTTCTAGCTGCTGGTGGGGTGTAATTAGTAACAGCACTAACGAAAACTGAAGGGAGCTGCTTTAAACGGTAAAAACTGAGCTACCATATGATGCGGCAGGGCACCTTTTGGGCCTATAACCTAAGACCACCAGAATCGGAAAGACAGAGGCAGGCAAATGTGCACTGCAGCAATATTGAAATAGCCAAGACATGGAAGCAAAAAAAAAGGTCCATAAACAGATGAATGGACAAAGAAGAAGTGGTATATGGACAGAATGGAATATCAGTCACGAAAAAAAATAAAAGAATGGCATATGCAGCACCACAGATGAGCCTAGAGATAATCACACAACATGAAGTAAGTCAGAATGCGAAAGACAAATGTCCTATTATATCACTTATGTTATCTGAAAATTCATAAAAATGAACATATTTCCAAAGAGAAAGACAATCTCAGATTGAGAAGACAAACTTATGGTTAAGCCAAAGAAAAGGTGTGAGGAATGGATAAAATAAGATATTGGGGTTAACACACATATACTAATACATATAAAATATATAATCCCCAAAGACCTATGGAATACCAAGAGTGGTCTACTCAACACTCTGTAATAACCCACATGGAAAAGGACCCAAAGATCAATAGATATATGTATATGTGTAAATGAACAAGATTCTGTACACCTAGAACAAAAGACATTTTTCAATCAAATTTGCTCTGATAAAAACTACAACTTAAAGACACAAACAAGAATTAAGGAGGCTAAAGCTTATGGGGGTTTGTTCTGGCACATTCCACTCTAATATGCAACCTAAAAGCACAACTTGCAGCAAGGTTCTGTTTCCCTAGCAAGCAGAGTTGGCAACGTAGAAATGCTGCCACCCTAAGGCCGTTTCCTCAAACAGCAGCTTTACATCTACTGCTAATGGTCACTAATATTCACAAGGACTGCAGGGCTGTAAATGACTCATGCCCTCCAAAAATGTCCTGGGGTAGGGAATGGCCATAAAAATCCAAACGCGGCAAATTTTTCAAGAAGGCAATTTGAAGTTGTGAGTTTAGCTCAATCTTAAAAAATATGAAAAGGACACTGATAAATGCAAAACATCAGTTATTATTAGACACATGCAAATCCAATCTACACAAAGGTATCACCCCACACCAGTCACAATGACCATCAGCAAAATGTCAACAAACAATAGATGTTGAAGAAGTTGTGGAGAATAGTGTAACCTCTCGGTCTAAGTGGGATGTAAACTGGTAACAGCCAATATTAGGCACAGAATGGCAGTGCGTTTAAAGGTAAAAATTGAGTCACCATATGATCCGGAAGGCCCACTATTGGGCCTGTCACCTGTGAAAGCCAGAATGAAAAAGACACTGGATGGAAAATCGTGTATTGCAGCAGTATTTACAATAGCTAAGACATGGATACGAACAAAATGTCCATCATCAGATAAATGGACAAAGAAAAAGTGGTATACGTACCGAATGGAATACTAGCCTCAGAAAAAAATGAACAGTGCCGTTTTCAGGACTACAGATGAGCCTAGACATAATCATATTAGGTTAAGTTATTCAAAAGGGAATAACAAATATCCTGTGATATCATTTGTACATGTTATTCTATGATTGCTACCCATGAACATATTTCCACAGAAAAAGACACTCACAGACTTATAAAACAAACTAATGGTTAGCCAAAATGAAAGGTGGGAGAATGGATAAATTAGGACTATGGGGCTAACATACATATACTAATGTATGTTAAATGTATATAAACATATAACATATAAACTATATGAATTATATAATCACCAATACATATAAAATATATAATGACAAAACACCTACCAAATACCAAGGGAGGTCTACTCAACCTTCCGTAAAAAATTACATGGTAACAGGATCCAAAGATGAACAGACATATGTATGAATCATTGAGCACATTCTGGACAGCCAGACAATCACAACACTCTAATCGAATTTACTCCAGTAAGAAATAGAAATTAAATTTAAGAAACAAACATAAGTAAGGAGAGATAAACTTCTGGGGGCTTGTCCCAGCACATTCGCCTCTAATTTACAACCTCGGAACACTACCGCCAGTAAGACTCTGTTGCCCTAGTAACAAGAGGTGAGAACGTAATAATGCTGCCGCCTTGTGGCTGTTTCCCACAACAGCAGCTTTAAACCCAGTGCTAATGGTTGCTTAATAGTCCCAAGGACTGCAGGTCTGCAAATGACACCTGCCCTCAAAAAATGCCCTGGGGTAGGGAATAGGAAAGAAAATTCAACACATGACAAGTTTTAGAAGAAGTCAATACGAAGAGGGAAGATGTACTCACACTTTAAAAAAAAAAAGGAAAAGAAAAAAAAGGACATTCCGAAAGCTCACTATAAGGAATTATTAGCCACATGCAAATCCAACCTCCAGAAAGGTTTCAGCTCACACCAGTCAAATAACCATCAGCAAAAAGTCTACAAACTGTAAATGCTGAAGGGATTTTAGAGAACTGTGTACCTTCTAGCTGCTGGTGGGATGTAAATTGGTAACAGCACTAATGAAAACTGAATGGACCTGCTTTAAAAGGTAAAAATTGAGCTACCATATGATGCAGCAGGGCACCTTTTGGGCCTATAACCTAAGACCACCAGAATCGGAAAGACAGAGGCAGGCAAATGTGCACTGCAGCATTATTGAAATAGCCAAGACGTGGAAGCAAAATTAAGGTCCATAAACAGATGAATGGACAAAGAAGAAGTGGTATACGGACCAAATGGAATAGTAGCCTCGGGAAAAAAATGAAAAATGCCCTTTTCAGGACTACAGATGAGCCTAGAAATAATCATATTAGGTTAAGTAAGTCAAAAGGGAATGACAAATATCCTATGATATCATTTATCTATGTTATCCTAAGATTGCTACAAATGGACATATTTCCACAGAAAAAGACACTCACAGACTTATAAAACAAACTAATGGTTAACCAAAATGAAAGGTGGGAGGATGGATAAATTAGGATTATGGGGCTAACATACATATACTAATGTATGTTAAATGTATATAAACAGATAACATATAAACTCTATGAATTATATAATCACCAATACATATAAAATATATAATGACAAAACACCTACCAAATACCATGCGAGGTCTACTCAACATTCTGTAACAGGATACATGGTAACAGAATCCCAACATGAACAGACATATGTATGAATCATTGAGCAGATTCTGTACAGCCAGACAATCACAATACTCTAATCGAATTTACTCCGATAAGAAATAGAAATTAAATTAAAAAACAAACATAAGTAAGGAGACATAAACTTCTGGGGGCTTGTGCCAGCACATTCCCCTCTAATTCACAACCTCGGAACACTACCTCCAGGAAGACTCTGTTGCCCTAATAAAAAGAGTTGGGAACGAAATAATGCTGCCGCCTAGTGGGTGTTTCCCACAACAGCAGCTTTAAACCCAGTGCTAATGGTTGCTTAACAGTCACAAGGACTCAGGGCTGTAAATGGCATCTGCCCTCAAAAACTGCCCTGGCGTAGGGAATAGGCAAGAAAATTCAACACGTGAAAAAATTTTCAAGAAGTCAATATGAAGAGGGAAGTTGTACTCACTCTTTAAAAAAAAAAAGGAAAAGAAAAAAATGGACATGCCTAAAGCTCAGTACAAGGAATTATTAGCCACATGCAAATCCAAAGTCCAGAAAGGTTTCAGCTCACAGCAGTCCAATGACCATCAGCAAACAGTCTACAAACTATAAATGCTGAAGGGGTTTTAGAGAACTGTGTACCTTCTAGCTGCTGGTGGGATGTAATTGGTAACAGCACTAACGAAAACTGAATGGAGCTGCTTTAAACGGTAAAAACTGAGCTACCATATGATGCGGCAGGGCACCTTTTGGGCCTATAACCTAAGACCACCAGAATCGGAAAGACAGAGGCAGGCAAATGTGCACTGCAGCAATATTGAAATAGCCAAGACATGGAAGCAAAAAAAAAGGTCCATAAACAGATGAATGGACAAAGAAGAAGTGGTATATGGACAGAATGGAATATCAGTCACGAAAAAAAATAAAAGAATGGCATATGCAGCACCACAGATGAGCCTAGAGATAATCACACAACATGAAGTAAGTCAGAATGCGAAAGACAAATGTCCTATTATATCACTTATGTTATCTGAAAATTCATAAAAATGAACATATTTCCAAAGAGAAAGACAATCTCAGATTGAGAAGACAAACTTATGGTTAAGCCAAAGAAAAGGTGTGAGGAATGGATAAAATAAGATATTGGGGTTAACACACATATACTAATACATATAAAATATATAATCCCCAAAGACCTATGGAATACCAAGAGTGGTCTACTCAACACTCTGTAATAACCCACATGGAAAAGGACCCAAAGATCAATAGATATATGTATATGTGTAAATGAACAAGATTCTGTACACCTAGAACAAAAGACATTTTTCAATCAAATTTGCTCTGATAAAAACTACAACTTAAAGACACAAACAAGAATTAAGGAGGCTAAAGCTTATGGGGGTTTGTTCTGGCACATTCCACTCTAATATGCAACCTAAAAGCACAACTTGCAGCAAGGTTCTGTTTCCCTAGCAAGCAGAGTTGGCAACGTAGAAATGCTGCCACCCTAAGGCCGTTTCCTCAAACAGCAGCTTTACATCTACTGCTAATGGTCACTAATATTCACAAGGACTGCAGGGCTGTAAATGACTCATGCCCTCCAAAAATGTCCTGGGGTAGGGAATGGCCATAAAAATCCAAACGCGGCAAATTTTTCAAGAAGGCAATTTGAAGTTGTGAGTTTAGCTCAATCTTAAAAAATATGAAAAGGACACTGATAAATGCAAAACATCAGTTATTATTAGACACATGCAAATCCAATCTACACAAAGGTATCACCCCACACCAGTCACAATGACCATCAGCAAAATGTCAACAAACAATAGATGTTGAAGAAGTTGTGGAGAATAGTGTAACCTCTCGGTCTAAGTGGGATGTAAACTGGTAACAGCCAATATTAGGCACAGAATGGCAGTGCGTTTAAAGGTAAAAATTGAGTCACCATATGATCCGGAAGGCCCACTATTGGGCCTGTCACCTGTGAAAGCCAGAATGAAAAAGACACTGGATGGAAAATCGTGTATTGCAGCAGTATTTACAATAGCTAAGACATGGATACGAACAAAATGTCCATCATCAGATAAATGGACAAAGAAAAAGTGGTATACGTACCGAATGGAATACTAGCCTCAGAAAAAAATGAACAGTGCCGTTTTCAGGACTACAGATGAGCCTAGACATAATCATATTAGGTTAAGTTATTCAAAAGGGAATAACAAATATCCTGTGATATCATTTGTACATGTTATTCTATGATTGCTACCCATGAACATATTTCCACAGAAAAAGACACTCACAGACTTATAAAACAAACTAATGGTTAGCCAAAATGAAAGGTGGGAGAATGGATAAATTAGGACTATGGGGCTAACATACATATACTAATGTATGTTAAATGTATATAAACATATAACATATAAACTATATGAATTATATAATCACCAATACATATAAAATATATAATGACAAAACACCTACCAAATACCAAGGGAGGTCTACTCAACCTTCCGTAAAAAATTACATGGTAACAGGATCCAAAGATGAACAGACATATGTATGAATCATTGAGCACATTCTGGACAGCCAGACAATCACAACACTCTAATCGAATTTACTCCAGTAAGAAATAGAAATTAAATTTAAGAAACAAACATAAGTAAGGAGAGATAAACTTCTGGGGGCTTGTCCCAGCACATTCGCCTCTAATTTACAACCTCGGAACACTACCGCCAGTAAGACTCTGTTGCCCTAGTAACAAGAGGTGAGAACGTAATAATGCTGCCGCCTTGTGGCTGTTTCCCACAACAGCAGCTTTAAACCCAGTGCTAATGGTTGCTTAATAGTCCCAAGGACTGCAGGTCTGCAAATGACACCTGCCCTCAAAAAATGCCCTGGGGTAGGGAATAGGAAAGAAAATTCAACACATGACAAATTTTTCAATAAGTCAATATGAAGAGGGAAGTTGTACTCACTCTTTTTAAAAAAAAGGAAAAGAAAAAAAAGGACATGCCTAAAGCTCACTATAAGGAATTATTAGCCACATGCAAATCCAACGACCAAAAAGGTTTCAGCTTACAACAGTCAAATGACCATCAGCAAAAAGCCTACAAACTATAAATGCTGAAGGGGTTTTAGAGAACTTTGTACCTTCTAGCTGCTGGTGGGATGTAAAGTGGTAACAGCAGTAACAAAAACTGAATGGAGCTGCTTTAATAGGTAAAAATTGAGCTACCATATGATGCGGCAGGGCACCTTTTGGGCCTATAACCTAAGACGACCAGAATCGGAAAGACAGAGGCAGGCAAATGTGCACTGCAGCATTATTGAAATAGCCAAGACGTGGAAGCAAAATTAAGGTCCATAAACAGATGAATGGACAAAGAAGAAGTGGTATACGGACCAAATGGAATAGTAGCCTCGGGAAAAAATGAAAAATGCCCTTTTCAGGACTACAGATGAGCCTAGAAATAATCATATTAGGTTAAGTAAGTCAAAAGGGAATGACAAATATCCTACGATATCATTTATCCATGTTATCCTAAGATTGCTACAAATGGACATATTTCCACAGAAAAAAACACTCACAGACTTATAAAACAAACTAATGGTTAACCAAAATGAAAGGTGGGAGGATGGATAAATTAGGATTATGGGGCTAACATACATATACTAATGTATGTTAAATGTATATAAACAGATAACATATAAACTCTATGAATTATATAATCACCAATACATATAAAATATATAATGACAAAACACCTACCAAATACCATGCGAGGTCTACTCAACATTCTGTAATAAGATACATGGTAACAGAATCCCAACATGAACAGACATATGTATGAATCATTGAGCAGATTCTGTACAGCCAGACAATCACAACACTCTAATCAAATTTACTCCGATAAGAAATAGAAATTAAATTAAAAAACAAACATAAGTAAGGAGACATAAACTTCTGGGGGCTTGTCCCAGCACATACCCCTCTAATTCACAACCTCGGAACACTACCTCCAGGAAGACTCTGTTGCCCTAATAACAAGAGTTGAGAACGTAATAATGCTGCCGCCTAGTGGGTGTTTCCCACAACAGCAGCTTTAAACCCAGTGCTAATGATTGCTTAACAGTCACAAGGACTCAGGGCTGTAAATGGCATCTGCCCTCAAAAAATGCCCTGGGGTAGGGAATAGGCAAGAAAATTCAACACATGAAAAAATTTTCAAGAAGCCAATATGAAGAGGGAAGTTGTACTCACTCTTTAAAAAAAAAAGGAAAAGAAAAAAATGGACATGCCTAAAGCTCAGTACAAGGAATTATTAGCCACATGCAAATCCAACCTCCAAAAAGGTTTCAGCTCACAGCAGTCCAATGACCATCAGCAAACAGTCTACAAACTATAAATGCTGAAGGGGTTTTAGAGAACTGTGTACCTACTAGCTGCTGGTGGGGTGTAATTAGTAACAGCACTAACGAAAACTGAATGGAGCTGCTTTAAACGGTAAAAACTGAGCTACCATATGATGCGGCAGGGCACCTTTTGGGCCTATAACCTAAGACCACCAGAATCGGAAAGACAGAGGCAGGCAAATGTGCACTGCAGCAATATTGAAATAACCAAGACATGGAAGCAAAAAAAAAGGTCCATAAACAGATGAATGGACAAAGAAGAAGCGGTATATGGACAGAATGGAATATCAGTCACGAAAAAAAATAAAAGAATGGCATATGCAGCACCACAGATGAGCCTAGAGATAATCACACAACGTGAAGTAAGTCAGAATGCGAAAGACAAATGTCCTATTATATCACTTATGTTATCTGAAAATTCATAAAAATGAACATATTTCCAAAGAGAAAGACAATCTCAGATTGAGAAGACAAACTTATGGTTAAGCCAAAGAATAGGTGCGAGGAATGGATAAATTAAGATATTGGGGTTAACACACATATACTAATACATATAAAATATATAATCCCCAAAGACCTATGGAATACCAAGAGTGGTCTACTCAACACTCTGTAATAACCGACATGGAAAAGGACCCAAAGATCAATAGATATAGGTATATGTGTAAATGAACAAGATTCTGTACACCTAGAACAAAAGACATTTTTCAATCAAATTTGCTCTGATAAAAACTACAACTTAAAGACACAAACAAGAATTAAGGAGGCTAAAGCTTATGGGGGTTTGTCCTGGCACATTCCACTCTAATATGCAACCTAAAAGCACAACTTGCAGCAAGGTTCTGTTTCCCTAGCAAGCAGAGTTGGCAACGTAGTTATGCTGCCACCCTAAGGCCGTTTCCTCAAACAGCAGCTTTACATCTACTGCTAATGGTCACTAATATTCACAAGGACTGCAGGGCTGTAAATGACTCATGCCCTCCAAAAATGTCCTGGGGTAGGGAATGGCCATAAAAATCCAAACGCGGCAAATTTTTCAAGAAGGCAATTTGAAGTTGTGAGTTTAGCTCAATCTTAAAAAATATGAAAAGGACACTGATAAATGCAAAACATCAGGAATTATTAGACGCATGCAAATCCAATCTACACAAAGGTATCACCCCACACCAGTCACAATGACCATCAGCAAAATGTCAACAAACAATAGATGTTGAAGAAGTTGTGGAGAATAGTGTAACCTCTCGGTCTAAGTGGGATGTAAACTGGTAACAGCCAATATTAGGAACAGAATGGCAGTGCGTTTAAAGGTAAAAATTGAGTCACCATATGATCCGGAAGGCCCACTATTGGGCCTGTCACCTGTGAAAGCCAGAATGAAAAAGACACTGGATGGAAAATCGTGTATTGCAGCAGTATTTACAATAGCTAAGACATGGATACAAACAAAATGTCCATCATCAGATAAATGGACAAAAAATAAGTGGTATACGTACCGAATGGAATACTAGCCTCAGAAAAAAATGAACAGTGCCGTTTTCAGGACTACAGATGAGCCTAGACATAATCATATTAGGTTAAGTTATTCAAAAGGGAATAACAAATATCCTGTGATATCATTTGTACATGTGATTGCTATGATGCTATGATGCTATGATTGCTACCCATGAACATATTTCCACAGAAAAAGATACTCACAGACTTATAAAACAAACTAATGGTTAACCAACATTAAAGTGGGAGGATGGATAAATTAGCATTATGGGGCTAACGTACATATACTAATGTATGTTAAATGTATATAAACATATAACATATAAACGATATGAATTATATAATCACCAATACATATAAAATATATAATGAAAAACACCTACCAAATACCAAGGGAAGTCTACTCAACATTCTGTAATAACATACATGATAACAGGATCCGAAGATGAACAGACGTATGTATGAATCATTGAGCAGATTCTGTACAGCCAGAAAAACACAACACTCTAATCAAATTTACTCCGATAAGAAATAGAAATTAAATTTAAAAAACAAACATAAGTAAGGAGACATAAACTTCTGGCGGCTTGTCCTAGCACATTCCACTCAAATTTACCACCTCGGAACAGTACCTCCAGGAAGACTCTCTTGCCCTAGTAACAAGAGTTGAGAACGTAATAATGCTTCCGCCCTGTGGCTGTTTCCCACAACAGCAGCTTTAAACCCAGTGCTAATGGTTGCTTAATAGTAACAAGGACTGCAGGGCTGTAAATGACACCTGCCCTCAAAAAATGCCCTGTGGTAGGGAATAGGCAAGAAAATTCAACACATGACAAATTTTTCAATAAGTCAATATGAAGAGGGAAGTTGTACTCACTCTTTTTAAAAAAAAGGAAAAGAAAAAAAAGGACATGCCTAAAGCTCACTATAAGGAATTATTAGCCACATGCAAATCCAACGACCAAAAAGGTTTCAGCTTACAACAGTCAAATGACCATCAGCAAAAAGCCTACAAACTATAAATGCTGAAGGGGTTTTAGAGAACTGTGTACCTTCTAGCTGCTGGTGGGATGTAAAGTGGTAACAGCAGTAACAAAAACTGAATGGAGCTGCTTTAATAGGTAAAAATTGAGCTACCATATGATGCGGCAGGGCACCTTTTGGGCCTATAACCTAAGACGACCAGAATCGGAAAGACAGAGGCAGGCAAATGTGCACTGCAGCATTATTGAAATAGCCAAGACGTGGAAGCAAAATTAAGGTCCATAAACAGATGAATGGACAAAGAAGAAGTGGTATACGGACCAAATGGAATAGTAGCCTCGGGAAAAAATGAAAAATGCCCTTTTCAGGACTACAGATGAGCCTAGAAATAATCATATTAGGTTAAGTAAGTCAAAAGGGAATGACAAATATCCTACGATATCATTTATCCATGTTATCCTAAGATTGCTACAAATGGACATATTTCCACAGAAAAAGACACTCACAGACTTATAAAACAAACTAATGGTTAACCAAAATGAAAGGTGGGAGGATGGATAAATTAGGATTATGGGGCTAACATACATATACTAATGTATGTTAAATGTATATAAACATATAACATATAAACTCTATGAATTATATAATCACCAATACATATAAAATATATAATGACAAAACACCTACCAAATACCATGCGACGTCTACTCAACATTTTGTAATAAGATACATGGTAACAGAATCCCAACATGAACAGACATATGTATGAATCATTGAGCAGATTCTGTACAGCCAGACAATCACAACACTCTAATCAAATTTACTCCGATAAGAAATAGAAATTAAATTAAAAAACAAACATAAGTAAGGAGACATAAACTTCTGGGGGCTTGTCCCAGCACATACCCCTCTAATTCACAACCTCGGAACACTACCTCCAGGAAGACTCTGTTGCCCTAATAACAAGAGTTGAGAACGTAATAATGCTGCCGCCTAGTGGGTGTTTCCCACAACAGCAGCTTTAAACCCAGTGCTAATGATTGCTTAACAGTCACAAGGACTCAGGGCTGTAAATGGCATCTGCCCTCAAAAAATGCCCTGGGGTAGGGAATAGGCAAGAAAATTCAACACATGAAAAAATTTTCAAGAAGCCAATATGAAGAGGGAAGTTGTACTCACTCTTTAAAAAAAAAAGGAAAAGAAAAAAATGGACATGCCTAAAGCTCAGTACAAGGAATTATTAGCCACATGCAAATCCAACCTCCAAAAAGGTTTCAGCTCACAGCAGTCCAATGACCATCAGCAAACAGTCTACAAACTATAAATGCTGAAGGGGTTTTAGAGAACTGTGTACCTACTAGCTGCTGGTGGGGTGTAATTAGTAACAGCACTAACGAAAACTGAATGGAGCTGCTTTAAACGGTAAAAACTGAGCTACCATATGATGCGGCAGGGCACCTTTTGGGCCTATAACCTAAGACCACCAGAATCGGAAAGACAGAGGCAGGCAAATGTGCACTGCAGCAATATTGAAATAACCAAGACATGGAAGCAAAAAAAAAGGTCCATAAACAGATGAATGGACAAAGAAGAAGTGGTATATGGACAGAATGGAATATCAGTCTCGAAAAAAAATAAAAGAATGGCATATGCAGCACCACAGATGAGCCTAGAGATAATCACACAACGTGAAGTAAGTCAGAATGCGAAAGACAAATGTCCTATTATATCACTTATGTTATCTGAAAATTCATAAAAATGAACATATTTCCAAAGAGAAAGACAATCTCAGATTGAGAAGACAAACTTATGGTTAAGCCAAAGAATAGGTGCGAGGAATGGATAAATTAAGATATTGGGGTTAACACACATATACTAATACATATAAAATATATAATCCCCAAAGACCTATGGAATACCAAGAGTGGTCTACTCAACACTCTGTAATAACCGACATGGAAAAGGACCCAAAGATCAATAGATATAGGTATATGTGTAAATGAACAAGATTCTGTACACCTAGAACAAAAGACATTTTTCAATCAAATTTGCTCTGATAAAAACTACAACTTAAAGACACAAACAAGAATTAAGGAGGCTAAAGCTTATGGGGGTTTGTTCTGGCACATTCCACTCTAATATGCAACCTAAAAGCACAACTTGCAGCAAGGTTCTGTTTCCCTAGCAAGCAGAGTTGGCAACGTAGTTATGCTGCCACCCTAAGGCCGTTTCCTCAAACAGCAGCTTTACATCTACTGCTAATGGTCACTAATATTCACAAGGACTGCAGGGCTGTAAATGACTCATGCCCTCCAAAAATGTCCTGGGGTAGGGAATGGCCATAAAAATCCAAACGCGGCAAATTTTTCAAGAAGGCAATTTGAAGTTGTGAGTTTAGCTCAATCTTAAAAAATATGAAAAGGACACTGATAAATGCAAAACATCAGGAATTATTAGACGCATGCAAATCCAATCTACACAAAGGTATCACCCCACACCAGTCACAATGACCATCAGCAAAATGTCAACAAACAATAGATGTTGAAGAAGTTGTGGAGAATAGTGTAACCTCTCGGTCTAAGTGGGATGTAAACTGGTAACAGCCAATATTAGGAACAGAATGGCAGTGCGTTTAAAGGTAAAAATTGAGTCACCATATGATCCGGAAGGCCCACTATTGGGCCTGTCACCTGTGAAAGCCAGAATGAAAAAGACACTGGATGGAAAATCGTGTATTGCAGCAGTATTTACAATAGCTAAGACATGGATACAAACAAAATGTCCATCATCAGATAAATGGACAAAAAATAAGTGGTATACGTACCGAATGGAATACTAGCCTCAGAAAAAAATGAACAGTGCCGTTTTCAGGACTACAGATGAGCCTAGACATAATCATATTAGGTTAAGTTATTCAAAAGGGAATAACAAATATCCTGTGATATCATTTGTACATGTTATTCTATGATTGCTACCCATGAACATATTTCCACAGAAAAAGATACTCACAGACTTATAAAACAAACTAATGGTTAACCAACATTAAAGTGGGAGGATGGATAAATTAGCATTATGGGGCTAACGTACATATACTAATGTATGTTAAATGTATATAAACATATAACATATAAACGATATGAATTATATAATCACCAATACATATAAAATATATAATGAAAAACACCTACCAAATACCAAGGGAAGTCTACTCAACATTCTGTAATAACATACATGATAACAGGATCCGAAGATGAACAGACGTATGTATGAATCATTGAGCAGATTCTGTACAGCCAGAAAAACACAACACTCTAATCAAATTTACTCCGATAAGAAATAGAAATTAAATTTAAAAAACAAACATAAGTAAGGAGACATAAACTTCTGGCGGCTTGTCCTAGCACATTCCACTCAAATTTACCACCTCGGAACAGTACCTCCAGGAAGACTCTCTTGCCCTAGTAACAAGAGTTGAGAACGTAATAATGCTTCCGCCCTGTGGCTGTTTCCCACAACAGCAGCTTTAAACCCAGTGCTAATGGTTGCTTAATAGTAACAAGGACTGCAGGGCTGTAAATGACACCTGCCCTCAAAAAATGCCCTGTGGTAGGGAATAGGCAAGAAAATTCAACACATGACAAATTTTTCAATAAGTCAATATGAAGAGGGAAGTTGTACTCACTCTTTTTAAAAAAAAGGAAAAGAAAAAAAAGGACATGCCTAAAGCTCACTATAAGGAATTATTAGCCACATGCAAATCCAACGACCAAAAAGGTTTCAGCTTACAACAGTCAAATGACCATCAGCAAAAAGCCTACAAACTATAAATGCTGAAGGGGTTTTAGAGAACTGTGTACCTTCTAGCTGCTGGTGGGATGTAAAGTGGTAACAGCAGTAACAAAAACTGAATGGAGCTGCTTTAATAGGTAAAAATTGAGCTACCATATGATGCGGCAGGGCACCTTTTGGGCCTATAACCTAAGACGACCAGAATCGGAAAGACAGAGGCAGGCAAATGTGCACTGCAGCATTATTGAAATAGCCAAGACGTGGAAGCAAAATTAAGGTCCATAAACAGATGAATGGACAAAGAAGAAGTGGTATACGGACCAAATGGAATAGTAGCCTCGGGAAAAAAATGAAAAATGCCCTTTTCAGGACTACAGATGAGCCTAGAAATAATCATATTAGGTTAAGTAAGTCAAAAGGGAATGACAAATATCCTATGATATCATTTATCTATGTTATCCTAAGATTGCTACAAATGGACATATTTCCACAGAAAAAGACACTCACAGACTTATAAAACAAACTAATGGTTAACCAAAATGAAAGGTGGGAGGATGGATAAATTAGGATTATGGGGCTAACATACATATACTAATGTATGTTAAATGTATATAAACAGATAACATATAAACTCTATGAATTATATAATCACCAATACATATAAAATATATAATGACAAAACACCTACCAAATACCATGCGAGGTCTACTCAACATTCTGTAACAGGATACATGGTAACAGAATCCCAACATGAACAGACATATGTATGAATCATTGAGCAGATTCTGTACAGCCAGACAATCACAACACTCTAATCGAATTTACTCCGATAAGAAATAGAAATTAAATTAAAAAACAAACATAAGTAAGGAGACATAAACTTCTGGGGGCTTGTGCCAGCACATTCCCCTCTAATTCACAACCTCGGAACACTACCTCCAGGAAGACTCTGTTGCCCTAATAAAAAGAGTTGGGAACGAAATAATGCTGCCGCCTAGTGGGTGTTTCCCACAACAGCAGCTTTAAACCCAGTGCTAATGGTTGCTTAACAGTCACAAGGACTCAGGGCTGTAAATGGCATCTGCCCTCAAAAACTGCCCTGGCGTAGGGAATAGGCAAGAAAATTCAACACGTGAAAAAATTTTCAAGAAGTCAATATGAAGAGGGAAGTTGTACTCACTCTTTAAAAAAAAAAAGGAAAAGAAAAAAATGGACATGCCTAAAGCTCAGTACAAGGAATTATTAGCCACATGCAAATCCAAAGTCCAGAAAGGTTTCAGCTCACAGCAGTCCAATGACCATCAGCAAACAGTCTACAAACTATAAATGCTGAAGGGGTTTTAGAGAACTGTGTACCTTCTAGCTGCTGGTGGGATGTAATTGGTAACAGCACTAACGAAAACTGAATGGAGCTGCTTTAAACGGTAAAAACTGAGCTACCATATGATGCGGCAGGGCACCTTTTGGGCCTATAACCTAAGACCACCAGAATCGGAAAGACAGAGGCAGGCAAATGTGCACTGCAGCATTATTGAAATAGCCAAGACGTGGAAGCAAAATTAAGGTCCATAAACAGATGAATGGACAAAGAAGAAGTGGTATACGGACCAAATGGAATAGTAGCCTCGGGAAAAAAATGAAAAATGCCCTTTTCAGGACTACAGATGAGCCTAGAAATAATCATATTAGGTTAAGTAAGTCAAAAGGGAATGACAAATATCCTACGATATCATTTATCCATGTTATCCTAAGATTGCTACAAATGGACATATTTCCACAGAAAAAGACACTCACAGACTTATAAAACAAACTAATGGTTAACCAAAATGAAAGGTGGGAGGATGGATAAATTAGGATTATGGGGCTAACATACATATACTAATGTATGTTAAATGTATATAAACATATAAAATATAAACTCTATGAATTATATAATCACCAATACATATAAAATATATAATGACAAAACACCTACCAAATACCATGCGAGGTCTACTCAACATTCTGTAATAAGATACATGGTAACAGAATCCCAACATGAACAGACATATGTATGAATCATTGAGCAGATTCTGTACAGCCAGACAATCACAACACTCTAATCAAATTTACTCCGATAAGAAATAGAAATTAAATTAAAAAACAAACATAAGTAAGGAGACATAAACTTCTGGGGGCTTGTCCCAGCACATACCCCTCTAATTCACAACCTCGGAACACTACCTCCAGGAAGACTCTGTTGCCCTAATAACAAGAGTTGAGAACGTAATAATGCTGCCGCCTAGTGGGTGTTTCCCACAACAGCAGCTTTAAACCCAGTGCTAATGATTGCTTAACAGTCACAAGGACTCAGGGCTGTAAATGGCATCTGCCCTCAAAAAATGCCCTGGGGTAGGGAATAGGCAAGAACATTCAACACATGAAAAAATTTACAAGAAGCCAATATGAAGAGGGAAGTTGTACTCACTCTTTAAAAAAAAAAGGAAAAGAAAAAAATGGACATGCCTAAAGCTCAGTACAAGGAATTATTAGCCACATGCAAATCCAAAGTCCAGAAAGGTTTCAGCTCACAGCAGTCCAATGACCATCAGCAAACAGTCTACAAACTATAAATGCTGAAGGGGTTTTAGAGAACTGTGTACCTTCTAGCTGCTGGTGGGATGTAATTGGTAACAGCACTAACGAAAACTGAATGGAGCTGCTTTAAACGGTAAAAACTGAGCTACCATATGATGCGGCAGGGCACCTTTTGGGCCTATAACCTAAGACCACCAGAATCGGAAAGACAGAGGCAGGCAAATGTGCACTGCAGCAATACTGAAATAACCAAGACATGGAAGCAAAAAGAAAGGTCCATAAACAGATGAATGGACAAAGAAGAAGCGGTATATGGACAGAATGGAATATCAGTCACGAAAAAAAATAAAAGAATGGCATATGCAGCACCACAGATGAGCCTAGAGATAATCACACAACGCGAAGTAAGTCAGAATGCGAAAGAGAAATGTCCTATGATATCACTTATGTTATCTGAAAATTCATAAAAATGAACATATTTCCAAAGAGAAAGACAATCTCAGATTGAGAAGACAAACTTATGGTTAAGCCAAAGAAAAGGTGCGAGGAATGGATAAATTAAGATATTGGGGTTAACACACATATACTAATACATATAAAATATATAATCCCCAAAGACCTATGGAATACCAAGAGTGGTCTACTCAACACTCTGTAATAACCGACATGGAAAAGGACCCAAAGATCAATAGATATATGTATATGTGTAAATGAACAAGATTCTGTACACCTAGAACAAAAGACATTTTTCAATCAAATTTGCTCTGATAAAAACTACAACTTAAAGACACAAACAAGAATTAAGGAGGCTAAAGCTTATGGGGGTTTGTCCTGGCACATTCCACTCTAATATGCAACCTAAAAGCACAACTTGCAGCAAGGTTCTGTTTCCCTAGCAAGCAGAGTTGGCAACGTAGAAATGCTGCCACCCTAAGGCCGTTTCCTCAAACAGCAGCTTTACATCTACTGCTAATGGTCACTAATATTCACAAGGACTGCAGGGCTGTAAATGACTCATGCCCTCCAAAAATGTCCTGGGGTAGGGAATGGCCATAAAAATCCAAACGCGGCAAATTTTTCAAGAAGGCAATTTGAAGTTGTGAGTTTAGCTCAATCTTAAAAAATATGAAAAGGACACTGATAAATGCAAAACATCAGGAATTATTAGACGCATGCAAATCCAATCTACACAAAGGTATCACCCCACACCAGTCACAATGACCATCAGCAAAATGTCAACAAACAATAGATGTTGAAGAAGTTGTGGAGAATAGTGTAACCTCTCGGTCTAAGTGGGATGTAAACTGGTAACAGCCAATATTAGGAACAGAATGGCAGTGCGTTTAAAGGTAAAAATTGAGTCACCATATGATCCGGAAGGCCCACTATTGGGCCTGTCACCTGTGAAAGCCAGAATGAAAAAGACACTGGATGGAAAATCGTGTATTGCAGCAGTATTTACAATAGCTAAGACATGGATACAAACAAAATGTCCATCATCAGATAAATGGACAAAGAAAAAGTGGTATACGTACCGAATGGAATACTAGCCTCAGAAAAAAATGAACAGTGCCGTTTTCAGGACTACAGATGAGCCTAGACATAATCATATTAGGTTAAGTTATTCAAAAGGGAATAACAAATATCCTGTGATATCATTTGTACATGTTATTCTATGATTGCTACCCATGAACATATTTCCACAGAAAAAGATACTCACAGACTTATAAAACAAACTAATGGTTAACCAACATTAAAGTGGGAGGATGGATAAATTAGCATTATGGGGCTAACGTACATATACTAATGTATGTTAAATGTATATAAACATATAACATATAAACGATATGAATTATATAATCACCAATACATATAAAATATATAATGAAAAACACCTACCAAATACCAAGGGAAGTCTACTCAACATTCTGTAATAACATACATGATAACAGGATCCGAAGATGAACAGACGTATGTATGAATCATTGAGCAGATTCTGTACAGCCAGAAAAACACAACACTCTAATCAAATTTACTCCGATAAGAAATAGAAATTAAATTTAAAAAACAAACATAAGTAAGGAGACATAAACTTCTGGCGGCTTGTCCTAGCACATTCCACTCAAATTTACCACCTCGGAACAGTACCTCCAGGAAGACTCTCTTGCCCTAGTAACAAGAGTTGAGAACGTAATAATGCTTCCGCCCTGTGGCTGTTTCCCACAACAGCAGCTTTAAACCCAGTGCTAATGGTTGCTTAATAGTAACAAGGACTGCAGGGCTGTAAATGACACCTGCCCTCAAAAAATGCCCTGTGGTAGGGAATAGGCAAGAAAATTCAACACATGACAAATTTTTCAGTAAGTCAATATGAAGAGGGAAGTTGTACTCACTCTTTTTAAAAAAAAGGAAAAGAAAAAAAAGGACATGCCTAAAGCTCACTATAAGGAATTATTAGCCACATGCAAATCCAACGACCAAAAAGGTTTCAGCTTACAACAGTCAAATGACCATCAGCAAAAAGCCTACAAACTATAAATGCTGAAGGGGTTTTAGAGAACTGTGTACCTTCTAGCTGCTGGTGGGATGTAAAGTGGTAACAGCAGTAACAAAAACTGAATGGAGCTGCTTTAATAGGTAAAAATTGAGCTACCATATGATGCGGCAGGGCACCTTTTGGGCCTATAACCTAAGACGACCAGAATCGGAAAGACAGAGGCAGGCAAATGGGCACTGCAGCATTATTGAAATAGCCAAGACGTGGAAGCAAAATTAAGGTCCATAAACAGATGAATGGACAAAGAAGAAGTGGTATACGGACCAAATGGAATAGTAGCCTCGGGAAAAAAATGAAAAATGCCCTTTTCAGGACTACAGATGAGCCTAGAAATAATCATATTAGGTTAAGTAAGTCAAAAGGGAATGACAAATATCCTACGATATCATTTATCCATGTTATCCTAAGATTGCTACAAATGGACATATTTCCACAGAAAAAGACACTCACAGACTTATAAAACAAACTAATGGTTAACCAAAATGAAAGGTGGGAGGATGGATAAATTAGGATTATGGGGCTAACATACATATACTAATGTATGTTAAATGTATATAAACATATAAAATATAAACTCTATGAATTATATAATCACCAATACATATAAAATATACAATGACAAAACACCTACCAAATACCATGCGAGGTCTACTCAACATTCTGTAATAAGATACATGGTAACAGAATCCCAACATGAACAGACATATGTATGAATCATTGAGCAGATTCTGTACAGCCAGACAATCACAACACTCTAATCAAATTTACTCCGATAAGAAATAGAAATTAAATTAAAAAACAAACATAAGTAAGGAGACATAAACTTCTGGGGGCTTGTCCCAGCACATACCCCTCTAATTCACAACCTCGGAACACTACCTCCAGGAAGACTCTGTTGCCCTAATAACAAGAGTTGAGAACGTAATAATGCTGCCGCCTAGTGGGTGTTTCCCACAACAGCAGCTTTAAACCCAGTGCTAATGATTGCTTAACAGTCACAAGGACTCAGGGCTGTAAATGGCATCTGCCCTCAAAAAATGCCCTGGGGTAGGGAATAGGCAAGAAAATTCAACACATGAAAAAATTTACAAGAAGCCAATATGAAGAGGGAAGTTGTACTCACTCTTTAAAAAAAAAAGGAAAAGAAAAAAATGGACATGCCTAAAGCTCAGTACAAGGAATTATTAGCCACATGCAAATCCAAACTCCAGAAAGGTTTCAGCTCACAGCAGTCCAATGACCATCAGCAAACAGTCTACAAACTATAAATGCTGAAGGGGTTTTAGAGAACTGTGTACCTTCTAGCTGCTGGTGGGGTGTAATTAGTAACAGCACTAACGAAAACTGAAGGGAGCTGCTTTAAACGGTAAAAACTGAGCTACCATATGATGCGGCAGGGCACCTTTTGGGCCTATAACCTAAGACCACCAGAATCGGAAAGACAGAGGCAGGCAAATGTGCACTGCAGCAATATTGAAATAGCCAAGACATGGAAGCAAAAAAAAAGGTCCATAAACAGATGAATGGACAAAGAAGAAGTGGTATATGGACAGAATGGAATATCAGTCACGAAAAAAAATAAAAGAATGGCATATGCAGCACCACAGATGAGCCTAGAGATAATCACACAACGTGAAGTAAGTCAGAATGCGAAAGACAAATGTCCTATGATATCACTTATGTTATCTGAAAATTCATAAAAATGAACATATTTCCAAAGAGAAAGACAATCTCAGATTGAGAAGACAAACTTATGGTTAAGCCAAAGAAAAGGTGTGAGGAATGGATAAAATAAGATATTGGGGTTAACACACATATACTAATACATATAAAATATATAATCCCCAAAGACCTATGGAATACCAAGAGTGGTCTACTCAACACTCTGTAATAACCCACATGGAAAAGGACCCAAAGATCAATAGATATATGTATATGTGTAAATGAACAAGATTCTGTACACCTAGAACAAAAGACATTTTTCAATCAAATTTGCTCTGATAAAAACTACAACTTAAAGACACAAACAAGAATTAAGGAGGCTAAAGCTTATGGGGGTTTGTTCTGGCACATTCCACTCTAATATGCAACCTAAAAGCACAACTTGCAGCAAGGTTCTGTTTCCCTAGCAAGCAGAGTTGGCAACGTAGAAATGCTGCCACCCTAAGGCCGTTTCCTCAAACAGCAGCTTTACATCTACTGCTAATGGTCACTAATATTCACAAGGACTGCAGGGCTGTAAATGACTCATGCCCTCCAAAAATGTCCTGGGGTAGGGAATGGCCATAAAAATCCAAACGCGGCAAATTTTTCAAGAAGGCAATTTGAAGTTGTGAGTTTAGCTCAATCTTAAAAAATATGAAAAGGACACTGATAAATGCAAAACATCAGGAATTATTAGACGCATGCAAATCCAATCTACACAAAGGTATCACCCCACACCAGTCACAATGACCATCAGCAAAATGTCAACAAACAATAGATGTTGAAGAAGTTGTGGAGAATAGTGTAACCTCTCGGTCTAAGTGGGATGTAAACTGGTAACAGCCAATATTAGGCACAGAATGGCAGTGCGTTTAAAGGTAAAAATTGAGTCACCATATGATCCGGAAGGCCCACTATTGGGCCTGTCACCTGTGAAAGCCAGAATGAAAAAGACACTGGATGGAAAATCGTGTATTGCAGCAGTATTTACAATAGCTAAGACATGGATACGAACAAAATGTCCATCATCAGATAAATGGACAAAGAAAAAGTGGTATACGTACCGAATGGAATACTAGCCTCAGAAAAAAATGAACAGTGCCGTTTTCAGGACTACAGATGAGCCTAGACATAATCATATTAGGTTAAGTTATTCAAAAGGGAATAACAAATATCCTGTGATATCATTTGTACATGTTATTCTATGATTGCTACCCATGAACATATTTCCACAGAAAAAGACACTCACAGACTTATAAAACAAACTAATGGTTAGCCAAAATGAAAGGTGGGAGAATGGATAAATTAGGACTATGGGGCTAACATACATATACTAATGTATGTTAAATGTATATAAACATATAACATATAAACTATATGAATTATATAATCACCAATACATATAAAATATATAATGACAAAACACCTACCAAATACCAAGGGAGGTCTACTCAACCTTCCGTAAAAAATTACATGGTAACAGGATCCAAAGATGAACAGACATATGTATGAATCATTGAGCACATTCTGGACAGCCAGACAATCACAACACTCTAATCGAATTTACTCCAGTAAGAAATAGAAATTAAATTTAAGAAACAAACATAAGTAAGGAGAGATAAACTTCTGGGGGCTTGTCCCAGCACATTCGCCTCTAATTTACAACCTCGGAACACTACCTCCAGTAAGACTCTGTTGCCCTAGTAACAAGAGGTGAGAACGTAATAATGCTGCCGCCTTGTGGCTGTTTCCCACAACAGCAGCTTTAAACCCAGTGCTAATGGTTGCTTAATAGTCCCAAGGACTGCAGGTCTGCAAATGACACCTGCCCTCAAAAAATGCCCTGGGGTAGGGAATAGGAAAGAAAATTCAACACATGACAAATTTTTCAATAAGTCAATATGAAGAGGGAAGTTGTACTCACTCTTTTTAAAAAAAAGGAAAAGAAAAAAAAGGACATGCCTAAAGCTCACTATAAGGAATTATTAGCCACATGCAAATCCAACGACCAAAAAGGTTTCAGCTTACAACAGTCAAATGACCATCAGCAAAAAGCCTACAAACTATAAATGATGAAGGGGTTTTAGAGAACTTTGTACCTTCTAGCTGCTGGTGGGATGTAAAGTGGTAACAGCAGTAACAAAAACTGAATGGAGCTGCTTTAATAGGTAAAAATTGAGCTACCATATGATGCGGCAGGGCACCTTTTGGGCCTATAACCTAAGACGACCAGAATCGGAAAGACAGAGGCAGGCAAATGTGCACTGCAGCATTATTGAAATAGCCAAGACGTGGAAGCAAAATTAAGGTCCATAAACAGATGAATGGACAAAGAAGAAGTGGTATACGGACCAAATGGAATAGTAGCCTCGGGAAAAAATGAAAAATGCCCTTTTCAGGACTACAGATGAGCCTAGAAATAATCATATTAGGTTAAGTAAGTCAAAAGGGAATGACAAATATCCTACGATATCATTTATCCATGTTATCCTAAGATTGCTACAAATGGACATATTTCCACAGAAAAAAACACTCACAGACTTATAAAACAAACTAATGGTTAACCAAAATGAAAGGTGGGAGGATGGATAAATTAGGATTATGGGACTAACATACATATACTAATGTATGTTAAATGTATATAAACAGATAACATATAAACTCTATGAATTATATAATCACCAATACATATAAAATATATAATGACAAAACACCTACCAAATACCATGCGAGGTCTACTCAACATTCTGTAATAAGATACATGGTAACAGAATCCCAACATGAACAGACATATGTATGAATCATTGAGCAGATTCTGTACAGCCAGACAATCACAACACTCTAATCAAATTTACTCCGATAAGAAATAGAAATTAAATTAAAAAACAAACATAAGTAAGGAGACATAAACTTCTGGGGGCTTGTCCCAGCACATACCCCTCTAATTCACAACCTCGGAACACTACCTCCAGGAAGACTCTGTTGCCCTAATAACAAGAGTTGAGAACGTAATAATGCTGCCGCCTAGTGGGTGTTTCCCACAACAGCAGCTTTAAACCCAGTGCTAATGATTGCTTAACAGTCACAAGGACTCAGGGCTGTAAATGGCATCTGCCCTCAAAAAATGCCCTGGGGTAGGGAATAGGCAAGAAAATTCAACACATGAAAAAATTTTCAAGAAGCCAATATGAAGAGGGAAGTTGTACTCACTCTTTAAAAAAAAAAGGAAAAGAAAAAAATGGACATGCCTAAAGCTCAGTACAAGGAATTATTAGCCACATGCAAATCCAACCTCCAAAAAGGTTTCAGCTCACAGCAGTCCAATGACCATCAGCAAACAGTCTACAAACTATAAATGCTGAAGGGGTTTTAGAGAACTGTGTACCTACTAGCTGCTGGTGGGGTGTAATTAGTAACAGCACTAACGAAAACTGAATGGAGCTGCTTTAAACGGTAAAAACTGAGCTACCATATGATGCGGCAGGGCACCTTTTGGGCCTATAACCTAAGACCACCAGAATCGGAAAGACAGAGGCAGGCAAATGTGCACTGCAGCAATATTGAAGTAACCAAGACATGGAAGCAAAAAAAAAGGTCCATAAACAGATGAATGGACAAAGAAGAAGCGGTATATGGACAGAATGGAATATCAGTCACGAAAAAAAATAAAAGAATGGCATATGCAGCACCACAGATGAGCCTAGAGATAATCACACAACGTGAAGTAAGTCAGAATGCGAAAGACAAATGTCCTATTATATCACTTATGTTATCTGAAAATTCATAAAAATGAACATATTTCCAAAGAGAAAGACAATCTCAGATTGAGAAGACAAACTTATGGTTAAGCCAAAGAATAGGTGCGAGGAATGGATAAATTAAGATATTGGGGTTAACACACATATACTAATACATATAAAATATATAATCCCCAAAGACCTATGGAATACCAAGAGTGGTCTACTCAACACTCTGTAATAACCGACATGGAAAAGGACCCAAAGATCAATAGATATAGGTATATGTGTAAATGAACAAGATTCTGTACACCTAGAACAAAAGACATTTTTCAATCAAATTTGCTCTGATAAAAACTACAACTTAAAGACACAAACAAGAATTAAGGAGGCTAAAGCTTATGGGGGTTTGTCCTGGCACATTCCACTCTAATATGCAACCTAAAAGCACAACTTGCAGCAAGGTTCTGTTTCCCTAGCAAGCAGAGTTGGCAACGTAGTTATGCTGCCACCCTAAGGCCGTTTCCTCAAACAGCAGCTTTACATCTACTGCTAATGGTCACTAATATTCACAAGGACTGCAGGGCTGTAAATGACTCATGCCCTCCAAAAATGTCCTGGGGTAGGGAATGGCCATAAAAATCCAAACGCGGCAAATTTTTCAAGAAGGCAATTTGAAGTTGTGAGTTTAGCTCAATCTTAAAAAATATGAAAAGGACACTGATAAATGCAAAACATCAGGAATTATTAGACGCATGCAAATCCAATCTACACAAAGGTATCACCCCACACCAGTCACAATGACCATCAGCAAAATGTCAACAAACAATAGATGTTGAAGAAGTTGTGGAGAATAGTGTAACCTCTCGGTCTAAGTGGGATGTAAACTGGTAACAGCCAATATTAGGAACAGAATGGCAGTGCGTTTAAAGGTAAAAATTGAGTCACCATATGATCCGGAAGGCCCACTATTGGGCCTGTCACCTGTGAAAGCCAGAATGAAAAAGACACTGGATGGAAAATCGTGTATTGCAGCAGTATTTACAATAGCTAAGACATGGATACAAACAAAATGTCCATCATCAGATAAATGGACAAAAAATAAGTGGTATACGTACCGAATGGAATACTAGCCTCAGAAAAAAATGAACAGTGCCGTTTTCAGGACTACAGATGAGCCTAGACATAATCATATTAGGTTAAGTTATTCAAAAGGGAATAACAAATATCCTGTGATATCATTTGTACATGTGATTGCTATGATGCTATGATGCTATGATTGCTACCCATGAACATATTTCCACAGAAAAAGATACTCACAGACTTATAAAACAAACTAATGGTTAACCAACATTAAAGTGGGAGGATGGATAAATTAGCATTATGGGGCTAACGTACATATACTAATGTATGTTAAATGTATATAAACATATAACATATAAACGATATGAATTATATAATCACCAATACATATAAAATATATAATGAAAAACACCTACCAAATACCAAGGGAAGTCTACTCAACATTCTGTAATAACATACATGATAACAGGATCCGAAGATGAACAGACGTATGTATGAATCATTGAGCAGATTCTGTACAGCCAGAAAAACACAACACTCTAATCAAATTTACTCCGATAAGAAATAGAAATTAAATTTAAAAAACAAACATAAGTAAGGAGACATAAACTTCTGGCGGCTTGTCCTAGCACATTCCACTCAAATTTACCACCTCGGAACAGTACCTCCAGGAAGACTCTCTTGCCCTAGTAACAAGAGTTGAGAACGTAATAATGCTTCCGCCCTGTGGCTGTTTCCCACAACAGCAGCTTTAAACCCAGTGCTAATGGTTGCTTAATAGTAACAAGGACTGCAGGGCTGTAAATGACACCTGCCCTCAAAAAATGCCCTGTGGTAGGGAATAGGCAAGAAAATTCAACACATGACAAATTTTTCAATAAGTCAATATGAAGAGGGAAGTTGTACTCACTCTTTTTAAAAAAAAGGAAAAGAAAAAAAAGGACATGCCTAAAGCTCACTATAAGGAATTATTAGCCACATGCAAATCCAACGACCAAAAAGGTTTCAGCTTACAACAGTCAAATGACCATCAGCAAAAAGCCTACAAACTATAAATGCTGAAGGGGTTTTAGAGAACTGTGTACCTTCTAGCTGCTGGTGGGATGTAAAGTGGTAACAGCAGTAACAAAAACTGAATGGAGCTGCTTTAATAGGTAAAAATTGAGCTACCATATGATGCGGCAGGGCACCTTTTGGGCCTATAACCTAAGACGACCAGAATCGGAAAGACAGAGGCAGGCAAATGTGCACTGCAGCATTATTGAAATAGCCAAGACGTGGAAGCAAAATTAAGGTCCATAAACAGATGAATGGACAAAGAAGAAGTGGTATACGGACCAAATGGAATAGTAGCCTCGGGAAAAAATGAAAAATGCCCTTTTCAGGACTACAGATGAGCCTAGAAATAATCATATTAGGTTAAGTAAGTCAAAAGGGAATGACAAATATCCTACGATATCATTTATCCATGTTATCCTAAGATTGCTACAAATGGACATATTTCCACAGAAAAAGACACTCACAGACTTATAAAACAAACTAATGGTTAACCAAAATGAAAGGTGGGAGGATGGATAAATTAGGATTATGGGGCTAACATACATATACTAATGTATGTTAAATGTATATAAACATATAACATATAAACTCTATGAATTATATAATCACCAATACATATAAAATATATAATGACAAAACACCTACCAAATACCATGCGACGTCTACTCAACATTTTGTAATAAGATACATGGTAACAGAATCCCAACATGAACAGACATATGTATGAATCATTGAGCAGATTCTGTACAGCCAGACAATCACAACACTCTAATCAAATTTACTCCGATAAGAAATAGAAATTAAATTAAAAAACAAACATAAGTAAGGAGACATAAACTTCTGGGGGCTTGTCCCAGCACATACCCCTCTAATTCACAACCTCGGAACACTACCTCCAGGAAGACTCTGTTGCCCTAATAACAAGAGTTGAGAACGTAATAATGCTGCCGCCTAGTGGGTGTTTCCCACAACAGCAGCTTTAAACCCAGTGCTAATGATTGCTTAACAGTCACAAGGACTCAGGGCTGTAAATGGCATCTGCCCTCAAAAAATGCCCTGGGGTAGGGAATAGGCAAGAAAATTCAACACATGAAAAAATTTTCAAGAAGCCAATATGAAGAGGGAAGTTGTACTCACTCTTTAAAAAAAAAAGGAAAAGAAAAAAATGGACATGCCTAAAGCTCAGTACAAGGAATTATTAGCCACATGCAAATCCAACCTCCAAAAAGGTTTCAGCTCACAGCAGTCCAATGACCATCAGCAAACAGTCTACAAACTATAAATGCTGAAGGGGTTTTAGAGAACTGTGTACCTACTAGCTGCTGGTGGGGTGTAATTAGTAACAGCACTAACGAAAACTGAATGGAGCTGCTTTAAACGGTAAAAACTGAGCTACCATATGATGCGGCAGGGCACCTTTTGGGCCTATAACCTAAGACCACCAGAATCGGAAAGACAGAGGCAGGCAAATGTGCACTGCAGCAATATTGAAATAACCAAGACATGGAAGCAAAAAAAAAGGTCCATAAACAGATGAATGGACAAAGAAGAAGCGGTATATGGACAGAATGGAATATCAGTCACGAAAAAAAATAAAAGAATGGCATATGCAGCACCACAGATGAGCCTAGAGATAATCACACAACGTGAAGTAAGTCAGAATGCGAAAGACAAATGTCCTATTATATCACTTATGTTATCTGAAAATTCATAAAAATGAACATATTTCCAAAGAGAAAGACAATCTCAGATTGAGAAGACAAACTTATGGTTAAGCCAAAGAATAGGTGCGAGGAATGGATAAATTAAGATATTGGGGTTAACACACATATACTAATACATATAAAATATATAATCCCCAAAGACCTATGGAATACCAAGAGTGGTCTACTCAACACTCTGTAATAACCGACATGGAAAAGGACCCAAAGATCAATAGATATAGGTATATGTGTAAATGAACAAGATTCTGTACACCTAGAACAAAAGACATTTTTCAATCAAATTTGCTCTGATAAAAACTACAACTTAAAGACACAAACAAGAATTAAGGAGGCTAAAGCTTATGGGGGTTTGTCCTGGCACATTCCACTCTAATATGCAACCTAAAAGCACAACTTGCAGCAAGGTTCTGTTTCCCTAGCAAGCAGAGTTGGCAACGTAGTTATGCTGCCACCCTAAGGCCGTTTCCTCAAACAGCAGCTTTACATCTACTGCTAATGGTCACTAATATTCACAAGGACTGCAGGGCTGTAAATGACTCATGCCCTCCAAAAATGTCCTGGGGTAGGGAATGGCCATAAAAATCCAAACGCGGCAAATTTTTCAAGAAGGCAATTTGAAGTTGTGAGTTTAGCTCAATCTTAAAAAATATGAAAAGGACACTGATAAATGCAAAACATCAGGAATTATTAGACGCATGCAAATCCAATCTACACAAAGGTATCACCCCACACCAGTCACAATGACCATCAGCAAAATGTCAACAAACAATAGATGTTGAAGAAGTTGTGGAGAATAGTGTAACCTCTCGGTCTAAGTGGGATGTAAACTGGTAACAGCCAATATTAGGAACAGAATGGCAGTGCGTTTAAAGGTAAAAATTGAGTCACCATATGATCCGGAAGGCCCACTATTGGGCCTGTCACCTGTGAAAGCCAGAATGAAAAAGACACTGGATGGAAAATCGTGTATTGCAGCAGTATTTACAATAGCTAAGACATGGATACAAACAAAATGTCCATCATCAGATAAATGGACAAAAAATAAGTGGTATACGTACCGAATGGAATACTAGCCTCAGAAAAAAATGAACAGTGCCGTTTTCAGGACTACAGATGAGCCTAGACATAATCATATTAGGTTAAGTTATTCAAAAGGGAATAACAAATATCCTGTGATATCATTTGTACATGTTATTCTATGATTGCTACCCATGAACATATTTCCACAGAAAAAGATACTCACAGACTTATAAAACAAACTAATGGTTAACCAACATTAAAGTGGGAGGATGGATAAATTAGGATTATGGGGCTAACGTACATATACTAATGTATGTTCAATGTAAATAAACATATAACATATAAACGATATGAATTATATAATCACCAATACATATAAAATATATAATGAAAAACACCTACCAAATACCAAGGGAAGTCTACTCAACATTCTGTAATAACATACATGATAACAGGATCCGAAGATGAACAGACGTATGTATGAATCATTGAGCAGATTCTGTACAGCCAGAAAAACACAACACTCTAATCAAATTTACTCCGATAAGAAATAGAAATTAAATTTAAAAAACAAACATAAGTAGGGAGACATAAACTTCTGGCGGCTTGTCCTAGCACATTCCACTCAAATTTACCACCTCGGAACAGTACCTCCAGGAAGACTCTCTTGCCCTAGTAACAAGAGTTGAGAATGTAATAATGCTGCCGCCTTGTGTCTGTTTCCCACAACAGCAGCTTTAAACCCAGTGCTAATGGTTGCTTAATAGTCACAAGGAATGCTGAGCTGTAAATCACACCAGCCCTCAAAAAATGCCTTGGGGTAGGAAATAGGAAAGAAATTTCAACACATGACAAATATTGCAAGAAGTCAATATGAAGAGGGAAGTTGTACTCACTCTTAAAAAAAAAAGGAAAGGAAAAGAAAAGAAAGGACATGCCTAAAGCTCAGTATAAGGAATTATTAGCCAAATGCAAATCCAACGTCCAAAAATGTTTCAGCTCACACCAGTCAAATGACCATCAGCAAAAAATCTACAAACTCTAAATGCTGAAGGGGTTTTAGAGAACTGTGTACCTTCTAGCTGCTGGTGGGATGTAATTGGTAACAGCACTAATGAAAACTGAATGGAGCTGCTTTTAAAGGTAAAAATTGAGCTACCATATGATGCGGCAGGGCACCTTTTGGGCCTATAACCTAAGACCACCAGAATCGGAAAGACAGAGGCAGGCAAATGTGCACTGCAGCAATACTGAAATAACCAAGACATGGAAGCAAAAAAAAGTCCATAAACAGATGAATGGACAAAGAAGAAGTGGTATATGGACAGAATGGAATATCAGTCTCGAAAAAAAATAAAAGAATGGCATATGCAGCACCACAGATGAGCCTAGAGATAATCACAGAACGTGAAGTAAGTCAGAATGCGAAAGACAAATGTCCTATGATATCACTTATGTTATCTGAAAATTCATAAAAATTAACATATTTCCATAGAGAAAGGCAATCTCAGATTGAGAAGACAAACTTAGAGTTAAGCCAAAGAAAAGGTGTGAGGAATGGATAAATTAGGATATTGGGCTTAACACACATATACTAATACATATAAAATATATAATCCCCAAAGACCTATGGAATACCAAGAGTGGTCTACTCAACACTCTGTAATAACCTACATGGAAAAGGACCCAAAGATCAATAGATATATGTATATGTGTAAATGGACAAGATTCTGTACACCTACAACAAAAGACATTTTTCAATCAAATTTGCTCTGATAAAAACTACAACTTCAAGACACAAACAAGAATTAAGGAGGCTAAAGCTTATGGGGGTTTGTCCTGGCACATTCCACTCTAATATGCAACCTAAAAGCACAACTTGCAGCAAGGTTCTGTTTCCCTAGCGAGCAGAGTTGGCAACGTAGAAATGCTGCCACCCTAAGGCCGTTTCCCCAAACAGCAGCTTTAAATCTACTGCTAATGGTCACTAATATTCACAAGGACTGCAGGGCTGTAAATGACTCATGCCCTCAAAAAATGTCCTGGGGTAGGGAATGGCCAAAATAATCCAAAGGCGGCAAATTTTTCAAGAAGGCAATTTGAAGTTGTAAGTTTAGCTCAATCTTAAAAAAAAATGAAAAGGACATTGATAAACGCAAAACATCAGGAATAATTAGACGCATGCAAATCCAATCTACACAAAGGTATCACCCCACACCAGTCAGAATGACCATCAGAAAAAAGTCAATAAACAATAGATGCTGAAGAAGTTGTGGAGAATAGCGTAACCTCTCGGTCTAAGTAGGATGTAAAGTGGTAACAGCCAATAATAGGAACAGAATGGCAGTGCGTTTAAAGGTAAAAATTGAGTCACCATATGATCCGGAAGGCCCACTATTGGAGCTGTCACCTGTGAAAGCCAGAATAAAAAAGACACGGGATGGAAAATCGTGTATTGCAGCAGTATTTACAATTGCCAAGACATGGCAGCAAACAAAATGTCCATCAAGAGATAAATGGACAAAGAAGAAGTGGTATACGTACCGAATGGAATAGTAGCCTTGGGAAAAAAATGAACAATGCCGTTTTCAGGACTACAGATGAGCCTAGAAATAATCATATTAGGTTAAGTAAGTCAAAAGGGAATGACAAATATCCTATGATATCATGTATACATGTTATCCTAAGATTGCTACCAATGAACATATTTCCACAGAAAAAGACACTCACAGACCTATAAAACAAACTAATGGTTAGCCAAAATGAAAGGTGGGAGGATGGACACATTAGGACTATGGGGCTAACATACATATACTAATATATGTTCAATGTAAATAAACATATAACATATAAACTATATGAATTATATAATCACCAATACATATAAAATATATAATGACAAAACACCTACCAAATACCAAGGGAGGTCTACTCAACATTCTGTAATAACATACATGGTAACAGGATCCGAAGATGAACAGACATATGTATGAATCATTGAGCAGATTCTGTACAGCCAGACAATCACAACACTCTAATCAAATTTACTCCGATAAGAAATAGAAATTAAATTTAAAAAACAAACATAAGTAAGGAGACATAAACTTCTGGGGGCTTGTCCCAGCACATTCCACTCTAATTTACAACCTCGGAACACTACCTCCAGGAAGACTCTGTTGTCCTAGTAACAAGAGTTGAGAACGTAATAATGCTGCCGCCTTGTGTCTGTTTCCCACAACAGCAGCTTTAAACCCAGTGCTAATGGTTGCTTAATAGTCACAAGGAATGCTGAGCTGTAAATCACACCAGCCCTCAAAAAATGCCTTGGGGTAGGAAATAGGAAAGAAATTTCAACACATGACAAATATTGCAAGAAGTCAATATGAAGAGGGAAGTTGTACTCACTCTTAAAAAAAAAAGGAAAGGAAAAGAAAAGAAAGGACATGCCTAAAGCTCAGTATAAGGAATTATTAGCCAAATGCAAATCCAACGTCCAAAAATGTTTCAGCTCACACCAGTCAAATGACCATCAGCAAAAAATCTACAAACTCTAAATGCTGAAGGGGTTTTAGAGAACTGTGTACCTTCTAGCTGCTGGTGGGATGTAAAGTGGTAACAGCACTAATGAAAACTGAATGGAGCTGCTTTTAAAGGTAAAAATTGAGCTACCATATGATGCGGCAGGGCACCTTTTGGGCCTATAACCTAAGACCACCAGAATCGGAAAGACAGAGGCAGGCAAATGTGCACTGCAGCAATATTGAAATAGCCAAGACATGGAAGCAAAAAAAAGTCCATAAACAGATGAATGGACAAAGAAGAAGTGGTATATGGACAGAATGGAATATCAGTCTCGAAAAAAAATAAAAGAATGGCATATGCAGCACCACAGATGAGCCTAGAGATAATCACACAACGTGAAGTAAGTCAGAAAGCGAAAGACAAATGTCCTATGATATCACTTATGTTATCTGAAAATTCATAAAAATTAACATATTTCCATAGAGAAAGGCAATCTCAGATTGAGAAGACAAACTTATAGTTAAGCCAAAGAAAAGGTGTGAGGAATGGATAAATTAGGATATTGGGCTTAACACACATATACTAATACATATAAAATATATAATCCCCAAAGACCTATGGAATACCAAGAGTGGTCTACTCAAACCTCTGTAATAACCTACATGGAAAAGGACCCAAAGATCAATAGATATATGTATATGTGTAAATGGACAAGATTCTGTACACCTACAACAAAAGACATTTTTCAATCAAATTTGCTCTGATAAAAACTACAACTTCAAGACACAAACAAGAACTAAGGAGGCTAAAACTTATGGGGGTTTGTCCTGGCACATTCCACTCTAATCTGCAACCTAAAAGCACAACTTGCAGCAAGGTTCTGTTGCCCTAGCAAGCAGAGTTGGCAACGTAGAAATGCTGCCACCCTAAGGCCGTTTCCTCAAACAGCAGCTTTACATCTACTGCTAATGGTCACTAATATTCACAAGGACTGCAG
Source organism: Eubalaena glacialis (assembly GCF_028564815.1). Classification (NCBI taxonomy): domain Eukaryota; kingdom Metazoa; phylum Chordata; class Mammalia; order Artiodactyla; family Balaenidae; genus Eubalaena; species Eubalaena glacialis. Next base: position 71,590,352 of record NC_083718.1, on the reverse strand, counting down.
GGCTGTAAATGACTCATGCCCTCAAAAAATGTCCTGGGGTAGGGAATGGCCAAAAAAATCCAAAGGCGGCAAATTTTTCAAGAAGGCAATTTGAAGTTGTAAGTTTAGCTCAATCTTAAAAAAAAATGAAAAGGACATTGATAAACGCAAAACATCAGGAATAATTAGACGCATGCAAATCCAATCTACACAAAGGTATCACCCCACACCAGTCAGAATGACCATCAGAAAAAAGTCAATAAACAATAGATGCTGAAGAAGTTGTGGAGAATAGCGTAACCTCTCGGTCTAAGTAGGATGTAAAGTGGTAACAGCCAATAATAGGAACAGAATGGCAGTGCGTTTAAAGGTAAAAATTGAGTCACCATATGATCCGGAAGGCCCACCATTGGAGCTGTCACCTGTGAAAGCCAGAATAAAAAAGACACGGGATGGAAAATCGTGTATTGCAGCAGTATTTACAATTGCCAAGACATGGCAGCAAACAAAATGTCCATCAAGAGATAAATGGACAAAGAAGAAGTGGTATACGTACCGAATGGAAAAGTAGCCTTGGGAAAAAAATGAACAATGCCGTTTTCAGGACTACAGATGAGCCTAGAAATAATCATATTAGGTTAAGTGAGTCAAAAGGGAATGACAAATATCCTATGATATCATGTATACATGTTATCCTAAGATTGCTACCAATGAACATATTTCCACAGAAAAAGACACTCACAGACCTATAAAACAAACTAATGGTTAGCCAAAATGAAAGGTGGGAGGATGGATACATTAGGACTATGGGGCTAACATACATATACTAATATATGTTCAATGTAAATAAACATATAACATATAAACTATATGAATTATATAATCACCAATACATATAAAATATATAATGACAAAACACCTACCAAATACCAAGGGAGGTCTACTCAACATTCTGTAATAACATACATGGTAACAGGATCCGAAGATGAACAGACATATGTATGAATCATTGAGCAGATTCTGTACAGCCAGACAATCACAACACTCTAATCAAATTTACTCCGATAAGAAATAGAAATTAAATTTAAAAAACAAACATAAGTAAGGAGACATAAACTTCTGGGGACTTGTCCCAGCACATTCCACTCTAATTTACAACCTCGGCACACTACCTCCAGGAAGACTCTGTTGCCCTAGTAACAAGAGTTGAGAACGTAATAATGCTGCCGCCTAGTGGGTGTTTCCCACAACAGCAGCTTTAAACCCAGTGCTAATGATTGCTTAACAGTCACAAGGACTCAGGGCTGTAAATGGCATCTGCCCTCAAAAAATGCCCTGGGGTAGGGAATAGGCAAGAAAATTCAACACATGAAAAGATTTTCAAGAAGCCAATATGAAGAGGGAAGTTGTACTCACTCTTTAAAAAAAAAAGGAAAAGAAAAAAATGGACATGCCTAAAGCTCAGTACAAGGAATTATTAGCCACATGCAAATCCAACCTCCAAAAAGGTTTCAGCTCACAGCAGTCCAATGACCATCAGCAAACAGTCTACAAACTATAAATGCTGAAGGGGTTTTAGAGAACTGTGTACCTACTAGCTGCTGGTGGGGTGTAATTAGTAACAGCACTAACGAAAACTGAATGGAGCTGCTTTAAACGGTAAAAACTGAGCTACCATATGATGCGGCAGGGCACCTTTTGGGCCTATAACCTAAGACCACCAGAATCGGAAAGACAGAGGCAGGCAAATGTGCACTGCAGCAATATTGAAATAACCAAGACATGGAAGCAAAAAAAAAGGTCCATAAACAGATGAATGGACAAAGAAGAAGCGGTATATGGACAGAATGGAATATCAGTCACGAAAAAAAATAAAAGAATGGCATATGCAGCACCACAGATGAGCCTAGAGATAATCACACAACGTGAAGTAAGTCAGAATGCGAAAGACAAATGTCCTATTATATCACTTATGTTATCTGAAAATTCATAAAAATGAACATATTTCCAAAGAGAAAGACAATCTCAGATTGAGAAGACAAACTTATGGTTAAGCCAAAGAATAGGTGCGAGGAATGGATAAATTAAGATATTGGGGTTAACACACATATACTAATACATATAAAATATATAATCCCCAAAGACCTATGGAATACCAAGAGTGGTCTACTCAAACCTCTGTAATAACCTACATGGAAAAGGACCCAAAGATCAATAGATATATGTATATGTGTAAATGGACAAGATTCTGTACACCTACAACAAAAGACATTTTTCAATCAAATTTGCTCTGATAAAAACTACAACTTCAAGACACAAACAAGAACTAAGGAGGCTAAAACTTATGGGGGTTTGTCCTGGCACATTCCACTCTAATCTGCAACCTAAAAGCACAACTTGCAGCAAGGTTCTGTTGCCCTAGCAAGCAGAGTTGGCAACGTAGAAATGCTGCCACCCTAAGGCCGTTTCCTCAAACAGCAGCTTTACATCTACTGCTAATGGTCACTAATATTCACAAGGACTGCAGGGCTGTAAATGACTCATGCCCTCAAAAAATGTCCTGGGGTAGGGAATGGCCAAAAAAATCCAAAGGCGGCAAATTTTTCAAGAAGGCAATTTGAAGTTGTAAGTTTAGCTCAATCTTAAAAAAAAATGAAAAGGACATTGATAAACGCAAAACATCAGGAATAATTAGACGCATGCAAATCCAATCTACACAAAGGTATCACCCCACACCAGTCAGAATGACCATCAGAAAAAAGTCAATAAACAATAGATGCTGAAGAAGTTGTGGAGAATAGCGTAACCTCTCGGTCTAAGTAGGATGTAAAGTGGTAACAGCCAATAATAGGAACAGAATGGCAGTGCGTTTAAAGGTAAAAATTGAGTCACCATATGATCCGGAAGGCCCACCATTGGAGCTGTCACCTGTGAAAGCCAGAATAAAAAAGACACGGGATGGAAAATCGTGTATTGCAGCAGTATTTACAATTGCCAAGACATGGCAGCAAACAAAATGTCCATCAAGAGATAAATGGACAAAGAAGAAGTGGTATACGTACCGAATGGAAAAGTAGCCTTGGGAAAAAAATGAACAATGCCGTTTTCAGGACTACAGATGAGCCTAGAAATAATCATATTAGGTTAAGTGAGTCAAAAGGGAATGACAAATATCCTATGATATCATGTATACATGTTATCCTAAGATTGCTACCAATGAACATATTTCCACAGAAAAAGACACTCACAGACCTATAAAACAAACTAATGGTTAGCCAAAATGAAAGGTGGGAGGATGGATACATTAGGACTATGGGGCTAACATACATATACTAATATATGTTCAATGTAAATAAACATATAACATATAAACTATATGAATTATATAATCACCAATACATATAAAATATATAATGACAAAACACCTACCAAATACCAAGGGAGGTCTACTCAACATTCTGTAATAACATACATGGTAACAGGATCCGAAGATGAACAGACATATGTATGAATCATTGAGCAGATTCTGTACAGCCAGACAATCACAACACTCTAATCAAATTTACTCCGATAAGAAATAGAAATTAAATTTAAAAAACAAACATAAGTAAGGAGACATAAACTTCTGGGGACTTGTCCCAGCACATTCCACTCTAATTTACAACCTCGGCACACTACCTCCAGGAAGACTCTGTTGCCCTAGTAACAAGAGTTGAGAACGTAATAATGCTGCCGCCTAGTGGGTGTTTCCCACAACAGCAGCTTTAAACCCAGTGCTAATGATTGCTTAACAGTCACAAGGACTCAGGGCTGTAAATGGCATCTGCCCTCAAAAAATGCCCTGGGGTAGGGAATAGGCAAGAAAATTCAACACATGAAAAGATTTTCAAGAAGCCAATATGAAGAGGGAAGTTGTACTCACTCTTTAAAAAAAAAAGGAAAAGAAAAAAATGGACATGCCTAAAGCTCAGTACAAGGAATTATTAGCCACATGCAAATCCAACCTCCAAAAAGGTTTCAGCTCACAGCAGTCCAATGACCATCAGCAAACAGTCTACAAACTATAAATGCTGAAGGGGTTTTAGAGAACTGTGTACCTACTAGCTGCTGGTGGGGTGTAATTAGTAACAGCACTAACGAAAACTGAATGGAGCTGCTTTAAACGGTAAAAACTGAGCTACCATATGATGCGGCAGGGCACCTTTTGGGCCTATAACCTAAGACCACCAGAATCGGAAAGACAGAGGCAGGCAAATGTGCACTGCAGCAATATTGAAATAACCAAGACATGGAAGCAAAAAAAAAGGTCCATAAACAGATGAATGGACAAAGAAGAAGCGGTATATGGACAGAATGGAATATCAGTCACGAAAAAAAATAAAAGAATGGCATATGCAGCACCACAGATGAGCCTAGAGATAATCACACAACGTGAAGTAAGTCAGAATGCGAAAGACAAATGTCCTATTATATCACTTATGTTATCTGAAAATTCATAAAAATGAACATATTTCCAAAGAGAAAGACAATCTCAGATTGAGAAGACAAACTTATGGTTAAGCCAAAGAATAGGTGCGAGGAATGGATAAATTAAGATATTGGGGTTAACACACATATACTAATACATATAAAATATATAATCCCCAAAGACCTATGGAATACCAAAAGTGGTCTACTCAACACTCTGTAATAACCGACATGGAAAAGGACCCAAAGATCAATAGATATAGGTATATGTGTAAATGAACAAGATTCTGTACACCTAGAACAAAAGACATTTTTCAATCAAATTTGCTCTGATAAAAACTACAACTTAAAGACACAAACAAGAATTAAGGAGGCTAAAGCTTATGGGGGTTTGTCCTGGCACATTCCACTCTAATATGCAACCTAAAAGCACAACTTGCAGCAAGGTTCTGTTTCCCTAGCAAGCAGAGTTGGCAACGTAGTTATGCTGCCACCCTAAGGCCGTTTCCTCAAACAGCAGCTTTACATCTACTGCTAATGGTCACTAATATTCACAAGGACTGCAGGGCTGTAAATGACTCATGCCCTCCAAAAATGTCCTGGGGTAGGGAATGGCCATAAAAATCCAAACGCGGCAAATTTTTCAAGAAGGCAATTTGAAGTTGTGAGTTTAGCTCAATCTTAAAAAATATGAAAAGGACACTGATAAATGCAAAACATCAGGAATTATTAGACGCATGCAAATCCAATCTACACAAAGGTATCACCCCACACCAGTCACAATGACCATCAGCAAAATGTCAACAAACAATAGATGTTGAAGAAGTTGTGGAGAATAGTGTAACCTCTCGGTCTAAGTGGGATGTAAACTGGTAACAGCCAATATTAGGAACAGAATGGCAGTGCGTTTAAAGGTAAAAATTGAGTCACCATATGATCCGGAAGGCCCACTATTGGGCCTGTCACCTGTGAAAGCCAGAATGAAAAAGACACTGGATGGAAAATCGTGTATTGCAGCAGTATTTACAATAGCTAAGACATGGATACAAACAAAATGTCCATCATCAGATAAATGGACAAAAAATAAGTGGTATACGTACCGAATGGAATACTAGCCTCAGAAAAAAATGAACAGTGCCGTTTTCAGGACTACAGATGAGCCTAGACATAATCATATTAGGTTAAGTTATTCAAAAGGGAATAACAAATATCCTGTGATATCATTTGTACATGTGATTGCTATGATGCTATGATGCTATGATTGCTACCCATGAACATATTTCCACAGAAAAAGATACTCACAGACTTATAAAACAAACTAATGGTTAACCAACATTAAAGTGGGAGGATGGATAAATTAGCATTATGGGGCTAACGTACATATACTAATGTATGTTAAATGTATATAAACATATAACATATAAACGATATGAATTATATAATCACCAATACATATAAAATATATAATGAAAAACACCTACCAAATACCAAGGGAAGTCTACTCAACATTCTGTAATAACATACATGATAACAGGATCCGAAGATGAACAGACGTATGTATGAATCATTGAGCAGATTCTGTACAGCCAGAAAAACACAACACTCTAATCAAATTTACTCCGATAAGAAATAGAAATTAAATTTAAAAAACAAACATAAGTAAGGAGACATAAACTTCTGGCGGCTTGTCCTAGCACATTCCACTCAAATTTACCACCTCGGAACAGTACCTCCAGGAAGACTCTCTTGCCCTAGTAACAAGAGTTGAGAACGTAATAATGCTTCCGCCCTGTGGCTGTTTCCCACAACAGCAGCTTTAAACCCAGTGCTAATGGTTGCTTAATAGTAACAAGGACTGCAGGGCTGTAAATGACACCTGCCCTCAAAAAATGCCCTGTGGTAGGGAATAGGCAAGAAAATTCAACACATGACAAATTTTTCAATAAGTCAATATGAAGAGGGAAGTTGTACTCACTCTTTTTAAAAAAAAGGAAAAGAAAAAAAAGGACATGCCTAAAGCTCACTATAAGGAATTATTAGCCACATGCAAATCCAACGACCAAAAAGGTTTCAGCTTACAACAGTCAAATGACCATCAGCAAAAAGCCTACAAACTATAAATGCTGAAGGGGTTTTAGAGAACTGTGTACCTTCTAGCTGCTGGTGGGATGTAAAGTGGTAACAGCAGTAACAAAAACTGAATGGAGCTGCTTTAATAGGTAAAAATTGAGCTACCATATGATGCGGCAGGGCACCTTTTGGGCCTATAACCTAAGACGACCAGAATCGGAAAGACAGAGGCAGGCAAATGTGCACTGCAGCATTATTGAAATAGCCAAGACGTGGAAGCAAAATTAAGGTCCATAAACAGATGAATGGACAAAGAAGAAGTGGTATACGGACCAAATGGAATAGTAGCCTCGGGAAAAAATGAAAAATGCCCTTTTCAGGACTACAGATGAGCCTAGAAATAATCATATTAGGTTAAGTAAGTCAAAAGGGAATGACAAATATCCTACGATATCATTTATCCATGTTATCCTAAGATTGCTACAAATGGACATATTTCCACAGAAAAAGACACTCACAGACTTATAAAACAAACTAATGGTTAACCAAAATGAAAGGTGGGAGGATGGATAAATTAGGATTATGGGGCTAACATACATATACTAATGTATGTTAAATGTATATAAACAGATAACATATAAACTCTATGAATTATATAATCACCAATACATATAAAATATATAATGACAAAACACCTACCAAATACCATGCGACGTCTACTCAACATTTTGTAATAAGATACATGGTAACAGAATCCCAACATGAACAGACATATGTATGAATCATTGAGCAGATTCTGTACAGCCAGACAATCACAACACTCTAATCAAATTTACTCCGATAAGAAATAGAAATTAAATTAAAAAACAAACATAAGTAAGGAGACATAAACTTCTGGGGGCTTGTCCCAGCACATACCCCTCTAATTCACAACCTCGGAACACTACCTCCAGGAAGACTCTGTTGCCCTAATAACAAGAGTTGAGAACGTAATAATGCTGCCGCCTAGTGGGTGTTTCCCACAACAGCAGCTTTAAACCCAGTGCTAATGATTGCTTAACAGTCACAAGGACTCAGGGCTGTAAATGGCATCTGCCCTCAAAAAATGCCCTGGGGTAGGGAATAGGCAAGAAAATTCAACACATGAAAAGATTTTCAAGAAGCCAATATGAAGAGGGAAGTTGTACTCACTCTTTAAAAAAAAAAGGAAAAGAAAAAAATGGACATGCCTAAAGCTCAGTACAAGGAATTATTAGCCACATGCAAATCCAACCTCCAAAAAGGTTTCAGCTCACAGCAGTCCAATGACCATCAGCAAACAGTCTACAAACTATAAATGCTGAAGGGGTTTTAGAGAACTGTGTACCTACTAGCTGCTGGTGGGGTGTAATTAGTAACAGCACTAACGAAAACTGAATGGAGCTGCTTTAAACGGTAAAAACTGAGCTACCATATGATGCGGCAGGGCACCTTTTGGGCCTATAACCTAAGACCACCAGAATCGGAAAGACAGAGGCAGGCAAATGTGCACTGCAGCAATATTGAAATAACCAAGACATGGAAGCAAAAAAAAAGGTCCATAAACAGATGAATGGACAAAGAAGAAGCGGTATATGGACAGAATGGAATATCAGTCACGAAAAAAAATAAAAGAATGGCATATGCAGCACCACAGATGAGCCTAGAGATAATCACACAACGTGAAGTAAGTCAGAATGCGAAAGACAAATGTCCTATTATATCACTTATGTTATCTGAAAATTCATAAAAATGAACATATTTCCAAAGAGAAAGACAATCTCAGATTGAGAAGACAAACTTATGGTTAAGCCAAAGAATAGGTGCGAGGAATGGATAAATTAAGATATTGGGGTTAACACACATATACTAATACATATAAAATATATAATCCCCAAAGACCTATGGAATACCAAGAGTGGTCTACTCAACACTCTGTAATAACCGACATGGAAAAGGACCCAAAGATCAATAGATATAGGTATATGTGTAAATGAACAAGATTCTGTACACCTAGAACAAAAGACATTTTTCAATCAAATTTGCTCTGATAAAAACTACAACTTAAAGACACAAACAAGAATTAAGGAGGCTAAAGCTTATGGGGGTTTGTCCTGGCACATTCCACTCTAATATGCAACCTAAAAGCACAACTTGCAGCAAGGTTCTGTTTCCCTAGCAAGCAGAGTTGGCAACGTAGTTATGCTGCCACCCTAAGGCCGTTTCCTCAAACAGCAGCTTTACATCTACTGCTAATGGTCACTAATATTCACAAGGACTGCAGGGCTGTAAATGACTCATGCCCTCCAAAAATGTCCTGGGGTAGGGAATGGCCATAAAAATCCAAACGCGGCAAATTTTTCAAGAAGGCAATTTGAAGTTGTGAGTTTAGCTCAATCTTAAAAAATATGAAAAGGACACTGATAAATGCAAAACATCAGGAATTATTAGACGCATGCAAATCCAATCTACACAAAGGTATCACCCCACACCAGTCACAATGACCATCAGCAAAATGTCAACAAACAATAGATGTTGAAGAAGTTGTGGAGAATAGTGTAACCTCTCGGTCTAAGTGGGATGTAAACTGGTAACAGCCAATATTAGGAACAGAATGGCAGTGCGTTTAAAGGTAAAAATTGAGTCACCATATGATCCGGAAGGCCCACTATTGGGCCTGTCACCTGTGAAAGCCAGAATGAAAAAGACACTGGATGGAAAATCGTGTATTGCAGCAGTATTTACAATAGCTAAGACATGGATACAAACAAAATGTCCATCATCAGATAAATGGACAAAAAATAAGTGGTATACGTACCGAATGGAATACTAGCCTCAGAAAAAAATGAACAGTGCCGTTTTCAGGACTACAGATGAGCCTAGACATAATCATATTAGGTTAAGTTATTCAAAAGGGAATAACAAATATCCTGTGATATCATTTGTACATGTGATTGCTATGATGCTATGATGCTATGATTGCTACCCATGAACATATTTCCACAGAAAAAGATACTCACAGACTTATAAAACAAACTAATGGTTAACCAACATTAAAGTGGGAGGATGGATAAATTAGCATTATGGGGCTAACGTACATATACTAATGTATGTTAAATGTATATAAACATATAACATATAAACGATATGAATTATATAATCACCAATACATATAAAATATATAATGAAAAACACCTACCAAATACCAAGGGAAGTCTACTCAACATTCTGTAATAACATACATGATAACAGGATCCGAAGATGAACAGACGTATGTATGAATCATTGAGCAGATTCTGTACAGCCAGAAAAACACAACACTCTAATCAAATTTACTCCGATAAGAAATAGAAATTAAATTTAAAAAACAAACATAAGTAAGGAGACATAAACTTCTGGCGGCTTGTCCTAGCACATTCCACTCAAATTTACCACCTCGGAACAGTACCTCCAGGAAGACTCTCTTGCCCTAGTAACAAGAGTTGAGAACGTAATAATGCTTCCGCCCTGTGGCTGTTTCCCACAACAGCAGCTTTAAACCCAGTGCTAATGGTTGCTTAATAGTAACAAGGACTGCAGGGCTGTAAATGACACCTGCCCTCAAAAAATGCCCTGTGGTAGGGAATAGGCAAGAAAATTCAACACATGACAAATTTTTCAATAAGTCAATATGAAGAGGGAAGTTGTACTCACTCTTTTTAAAAAAAAGGAAAAGAAAAAAAAGGACATGCCTAAAGCTCACTATAAGGAATTATTAGCCACATGCAAATCCAACGACCAAAAAGGTTTCAGCTTACAACAGTCAAATGACCATCAGCAAAAAGCCTACAAACTATAAATGCTGAAGGGGTTTTAGAGAACTTTGTACCTTCTAGCTGCTGGTGGGATGTAAAGTGGTAACAGCAGTAACAAAAACTGAATGGAGCTGCTTTAATAGGTAAAAATTGAGCTACCATATGATGCGGCAGGGCACCTTTTGGGCCTATAACCTAAGACGACCAGAATCGGAAAGACAGAGGCAGGCAAATGTGCACTGCAGCATTACTGAAATAGCGAAGACGTGGAAGCAAAATTAAGGTCCATAAACAGATGAATGGACAAAGAAGAAGTGGTATACGGACCAAATGGAATAGTAGCCTCGGGAAAAAATGAAAAATGCCCTTTTCAGGACTACAGATGAGCCTAGAAATAATCATATTAGGTTAAGTAAGTCAAAAGGGAATGACAAATATCCTACGATATCATTTATCCATGTTATCCTAAGATTGCTACAAATGGACATATTTCCACAGAAAAAGACACTCACAGACTTATAAAACAAACTAATGGTTAACCAAAATGAAAGGTGGGAGGATGGATAAATTAGGATTATGGGGCTAACATACATATACTAATGTATGTTAAATGTATATAAACAGATAACATATAAACTCTATGAATTATATAATCACCAATACATATAAAATATATAATGACAAAACACCTACCAAATACCATGCGACGTCTACTCAACATTTTGTAATAAGATACATGGTAACAGAATCCCAACATGAACAGACATATGTATGAATCATTGAGCAGATTCTGTACAGCCAGACAATCACAACACTCTAATCAAATTTACTCCGATAAGAAATAGAAATTAAATTAAAAAACAAACATAAGTAAGGAGACATAAACTTCTGGGGGCTTGTCCCAGCACATACCCCTCTAATTCACAACCTCGGAACACTACCTCCAGGAAGACTCTGTTGCCCTAATAACAAGAGTTGAGAACGTAATAATGCTGCCGCCTAGTGGGTGTTTCCCACAACAGCAGCTTTAAACCCAGTGCTAATGATTGCTTAACAGTCACAAGGACTCAGGGCTGTAAATGGCATCTGCCCTCAAAAAATGCCCTGGGGTAGGGAATAGGCATGAAAATTCAACACATGAAAAAATTTTCAAGAAGCCAATATGAAGAGGGAAGTTGTACTCACTCTTTAAAAAAAAAAGGAAAAGAAAAAAATGGACATGCCTAAAGCTCAGTACAAGGAATTATTAGCCACATGCAAATCCAACCTCCAAAAAGGTTTCAGCTCACAGCAGTCCAATGACCATCAGCAAACAGTCTACAAACTATAAATGCTGAAGGGGTTTTAGAGAACTGTGTACCTACTAGCTGCTGGTGGGGTGTAATTAGTAACAGCACTAACGAAAACTGAATGGAGCTGCTTTAAACGGTAAAAACTGAGCTACCATATGATGCGGCAGGGCACCTTTTGGGCCTATAACCTAAGACCACCAGAATCGGAAAGACAGAGGCAGGCAAATGTGCACTGCAGCAATATTGAAATAACCAAGACATGGAAGCAAAAAAAAAGGTCCATAAACAGATGAATGGACAAAGAAGAAGTGGTATATGGACAGAATGGAATATCAGTCTCGAAAAAAAATAAAAGAATGGCATATGCAGCACCACAGATGAGCCTAGAGATAATCACACAACGTGAAGTAAGTCAGAATGCGAAAGACAAATGTCCTATTATATCACTTATGTTATCTGAAAATTCATAAAAATGAACATATTTCCAAAGAGAAAGACAATCTCAGATTGAGAAGACAAACTTATGGTTAAGCCAAAGAATAGGTGCGAGGAATGGATAAATTAAGATATTGGGGTTAACACACATATACTAATACATATAAAATATATAATCCCCAAAGACCTATGGAATACCAAGAGTGGTCTACTCAACACTCTGTAATAACCGACATGGAAAAGGACCCAAAGATCAATAGATATAGGTATATGTGTAAATGAACAAGATTCTGTACACCTAGAACAAAAGACATTTTTCAATCAAATTTGCTCTGATAAAAACTACAACTTAAAGACACAAACAAGAATTAAGGAGGCTAAAGCTTATGGGGGTTTGTCCTGGCACATTCCACTCTAATATGCAACCTAAAAGCACAACTTGCAGCAAGGTTCTGTTTCCCTAGCAAGCAGAGTTGGCAACGTAGTTATGCTGCCACCCTAAGGCCGTTTCCTCAAACAGCAGCTTTACATCTACTGCTAATGGTCACTAATATTCACAAGGACTGCAGGGCTGTAAATGACTCATGCCCTCCAAAAATGTCCTGGGGTAGGGAATGGCCATAAAAATCCAAACGCGGCAAATTTTTCAAGAAGGCAATTTGAAGTTGTGAGTTTAGCTCAATCTTAAAAAATATGAAAAGGACACTGATAAATGCAAAACATCAGGAATTATTAGACGCATGCAAATCCAATCTACACAAAGGTATCACCCCACACCAGTCACAATGACCATCAGCAAAATGTCAACAAACAATAGATGTTGAAGAAGTTGTGGAGAATAGTGTAACCTCTCGGTCTAAGTGGGATGTAAACTGGTAACAGCCAATATTAGGAACAGAATGGCAGTGCATTTAAAGGTAAAAATTGAGTCACCATATGATCCGGAAGGCCCACTATTGGGCCTGTCACCTGTGAAAGCCAGAATGAAAAAGACACTGGATGGAAAATCGTGTATTGCAGCAGTATTTACAATAGCTAAGACATGGATACAAACAAAATGTCCATCATCAGATAAATGGACAAAAAATAAGTGGTATACGTACCGAATGGAATACTAGCCTCAGAAAAAAATGAACAGTGCCGTTTTCAGGACTACAGATGAGCCTAGACATAATCATATTAGGTTAAGTTATTCAAAAGGGAATAACAAATATCCTGTGATATCATTTGTACATGTTATTCTATGATTGCTACCCATGAACATATTTCCACAGAAAAAGATACTCACAGACTTATAAAACAAACTAATGGTTAACCAACATTAAAGTGGGAGGATGGATAAATTAGCATTATGGGGCTAACGTACATATACTAATGTATGTTAAATGTATATAAACATATAACATATAAACGATATGAATTATATAATCACCAATACATATAAAATATATAATGAAAAACACCTACCAAATACCAAGGGAAGTCTACTCAACATTCTGTAATAACATACATGATAACAGGATCCGAAGATGAACAGACGTATGTATGAATCATTGAGCAGATTCTGTACAGCCAGAAAAACACAACACTCTAATCAAATTTACTCCGATAAGAAATAGAAATTAAATTTAAAAAACAAACATAAGTAAGGAGACATAAACTTCTGGCGGCTTGTCCTAGCACATTCCACTCAAATTTACCACCTCGGAACAGTACCTCCAGGAAGACTCTCTTGCCCTAGTAACAAGAGTTGAGAACGTAATAATGCTTCCGCCCTGTGGCTGTTTCCCACAACAGCAGCTTTAAACCCAGTGCTAATGGTTGCTTAATAGTAACAAGGACTGCAGGGCTGTAAATGACACCTGCCCTCAAAAAATGCCCTGTGGTAGGGAATAGGCAAGAAAATTCAACACATGACAAATTTTTCAATAAGTCAATATGAAGAGGGAAGTTGTACTCACTCTTTTTAAAAAAAAGGAAAAGAAAAAAAAGGACATGCCTAAAGCTCACTATAAGGAATTATTAGCCACATGCAAATCCAACGACCAAAAAGGTTTCAGCTTACAACAGTCAAATGACCATCAGCAAAAAGCCTACAAACTATAAATGCTGAAGGGGTTTTAGAGAACTGTGTACCTTCTAGCTGCTGGTGGGATGTAAAGTGGTAACAGCAGTAACAAAAACTGAATGGAGCTGCTTTAATAGGTAAAAATTGAGCTACCATATGATGCGGCAGGGCACCTTTTGGGCCTATAACCTAAGACGACCAGAATCGGAAAGACAGAGGCAGGCAAATGTGCACTGCAGCATTATTGAAATAGCCAAGACGTGGAAGCAAAATTAAGGTCCATAAACAGATGAATGGACAAAGAAGAAGTGGTATACGGACCAAATGGAATAGTAGCCTCGGGAAAAAATGAAAAATGCCCTTTTCAGGACTACAGATGAGCCTAGAAATAATCATATTAGGTTAAGTAAGTCAAAAGGGAATGACAAATATCCTACGATATCATTTATCCATGTTATCCTAAGATTGCTACAAATGGACATATTTCCACAGAAAAAGACACTCACAGACTTATAAAACAAACTAATGGTTAACCAAAATGAAAGGTGGGAGGATGGATAAATTAGGATTATGGGGCTAACATACATATACTAATGTATGTTAAATGTATATAAACATATAACATATAAACTCTATGAATTATATAATCACCAATACATATAAAATATATAATGACAAAACACCTACCAAATACCATGCGACGTCTACTCAACATTTTGTAATAAGATACATGGTAACAGAATCCCAACATGAACAGACATATGTATGAATCATTGAGCAGATTCTGTACAGCCAGACAATCACAACACTCTAATCAAATTTACTCCGATAAGAAATAGAAATTAAATTAAAAAACAAACATAAGTAAGGAGACATAAACTTCTGGGGGCTTGTCCCAGCACATACCCCTCTAATTCACAACCTCGGAACACTACCTCCAGGAAGACTCTGTTGCCCTAATAACAAGAGTTGAGAACGTAATAATGCTGCCGCCTAGTGGGTGTTTCCCACAACAGCAGCTTTAAACCCAGTGCTAATGATTGCTTAACAGTCACAAGGACTCAGGGCTGTAAATGGCATCTGCCCTCAAAAAATGCCCTGGGGTAGGGAATAGGCAAGAAAATTCAACACATGAAAAGATTTTCAAGAAGCCAATATGAAGAGGGAAGTTGTACTCACTCTTTAAAAAAAAAAGGAAAAGAAAAAAATGGACATGCCTAAAGCTCAGTACAAGGAATTATTAGCCACATGCAAATCCAACCTCCAAAAAGGTTTCAGCTCACAGCAGTCCAATGACCATCAGCAAACAGTCTACAAACTATAAATGCTGAAGGGGTTTTAGAGAACTGTGTACCTACTAGCTGCTGGTGGGGTGTAATTAGTAACAGCACTAACGAAAACTGAATGGAGCTGCTTTAAACGGTAAAAACTGAGCTACCATATGATGCGGCAGGGCACCTTTTGGGCCTATAACCTAAGACCACCAGAATCGGAAAGACAGAGGCAGGCAAATGTGCACTGCAGCAATATTGAAATAACCAAGACATGGAAGCAAAAAAAAAGGTCCATAAACAGATGAATGGACAAAGAAGAAGCGGTATATGGACAGAATGGAATATCAGTCACGAAAAAAAATAAAAGAATGGCATATGCAGCACCACAGATGAGCCTAGAGATAATCACACAACGTGAAGTAAGTCAGAATGCGAAAGACAAATGTCCTATTATATCACTTATGTTATCTGAAAATTCATAAAAATGAACATATTTCCAAAGAGAAAGACAATCTCAGATTGAGAAGACAAACTTATGGTTAAGCCAAAGAATAGGTGCGAGGAATGGATAAATTAAGATATTGGGGTTAACACACATATACTAATACATATAAAATATATAATCCCCAAAGACCTATGGAATACCAAGAGTGGTCTACTCAACACTCTGTAATAACCGACATGGAAAAGGACCCAAAGATCAATAGATATAGGTATATGTGTAAATGAACAAGATTCTGTACACCTAGAACAAAAGACATTTTTCAATCAAATTTGCTCTGATAAAAACTACAACTTAAAGACACAAACAAGAATTAAGGAGGCTAAAGCTTATGGGGGTTTGTCCTGGCACATTCCACTCTAATATGCAACCTAAAAGCACAACTTGCAGCAAGGTTCTGTTTCCCTAGCAAGCAGAGTTGGCAACGTAGTTATGCTGCCACCCTAAGGCCGTTTCCTCAAACAGCAGCTTTACATCTACTGCTAATGGTCACTAATATTCACAAGGACTGCAGGGCTGTAAATGACTCATGCCCTCCAAAAATGTCCTGGGGTAGGGAATGGCCATAAAAATCCAAACGCGGCAAATTTTTCAAGAAGGCAATTTGAAGTTGTGAGTTTAGCTCAATCTTAAAAAATATGAAAAGGACACTGATAAATGCAAAACATCAGGAATTATTAGACGCATGCAAATCCAATCTACACAAAGGTATCACCCCACACCAGTCACAATGACCATCAGCAAAATGTCAACAAACAATAGATGTTGAAGAAGTTGTGGAGAATAGTGTAACCTCTCGGTCTAAGTGGGATGTAAACTGGTAACAGCCAATATTAGGAACAGAATGGCAGTGCGTTTAAAGGTAAAAATTGAGTCACCATATGATCCGGAAGGCCCACTATTGGGCCTGTCACCTGTGAAAGCCAGAATGAAAAAGACACTGGATGGAAAATCGTGTATTGCAGCAGTATTTACAATAGCTAAGACATGGATACAAACAAAATGTCCATCATCAGATAAATGGACAAAAAATAAGTGGTATACGTACCGAATGGAATACTAGCCTCAGAAAAAAATGAACAGTGCCGTTTTCAGGACTACAGATGAGCCTAGACATAATCATATTAGGTTAAGTTATTCAAAAGGGAATAACAAATATCCTGTGATATCATTTGTACATGTTATTCTATGATTGCTACCCATGAACATATTTCCACAGAAAAAGATACTCACAGACTTATAAAACAAACTAATGGTTAACCAACATTAAAGTGGGAGGATGGATAAATTAGGATTATGGGGCTAACGTACATATACTAATGTATGTTCAATGTAAATAAACATATAACATATAAACGATATGAATTATATAATCACCAATACATATAAAATATATAATGAAAAACACCTACCAAATACCAAGGGAAGTCTACTCAACATTCTGTAATAACATACATGATAACAGGATCCGAAGATGAACAGACGTATGTATGAATCATTGAGCAGATTCTGTACAGCCAGAAAAACACAACACTCTAATCAAATTTACTCCGATAAGAAATAGAAATTAAATTTAAAAAACAAACATAAGTAGGGAGACATAAACTTCTGGCGGCTTGTCCTAGCACATTCCACTCAAATTTACCACCTCGGAACAGTACCTCCAGGAAGACTCTCTTGCCCTAGTAACAAGAGTTGAGAACGTAATAATGCTGCCGCCTTGTGTCTGTTTCCCACAACAGCAGCTTTAAACCCAGTGCTAATGGTTGCTTAATAGTCACAAGGAATGCTGAGCTGTAAATCACACCAGCCCTCAAAAAATGCCTTGGGGTAGGAAATAGGAAAGAAATTTCAACACATGACAAATATTGCAAGAAGTCAATATGAAGAGGGAAGTTGTACTCACTCTTTAAAAAAAAAAGGAAAAGAAAAAAATGGACATGCCTAAAGCTCAGTACAAGGAATTATTAGCCACATGCAAATCCAACCTCCAAAAAGGTTTCAGCTCACAGCAGTCCAATGACCATCAGCAAACAGTCTACAAACTATAAATGCTGAAGGGGTTTTAGAGAACTGTGTACCTACTAGCTGCTGGTGGGGTGTAATTAGTAACAGCACTAACGAAAACTGAATGGAGCTGCTTTAAACGGTAAAAACTGAGCTACCATATGATGCGGCAGGGCACCTTTTGGGCCTATAACCTAAGACCACCAGAATCGGAAAGACAGAGGCAGGCAAATGTGCACTGCAGCAATATTGAAATAACCAAGACATGGAAGCAAAAAAAAAGGTCCATAAACAGATGAATGGACAAAGAAGAAGCGGTATATGGACAGAATGGAATATCAGTCACGAAAAAAAATAAAAGAATGGCATATGCAGCACCACAGATGAGCCTAGAGATAATCACACAACGTGAAGTAAGTCAGAATGCGAAAGACAAATGTCCTATTATATCACTTATGTTATCTGAAAATTCATAAAAATGAACATATTTCCAAAGAGAAAGACAATCTCAGATTGAGAAGACAAACTTATGGTTAAGCCAAAGAATAGGTGCGAGGAATGGATAAATTAAGATATTGGGGTTAACACACATATACTAATACATATAAAATATATAATCCCCAAAGACCTATGGAATACCAAGAGTGGTCTACTCAACACTCTGTAATAACCGACATGGAAAAGGACCCAAAGATCAATAGATATAGGTATATGTGTAAATGAACAAGATTCTGTACACCTAGAACAAAAGACATTTTTCAATCAAATTTGCTCTGATAAAAACTACAACTTAAAGACACAAACAAGAATTAAGGAGGCTAAAGCTTATGGGGGTTTGTCCTGGCACATTCCACTCTAATATGCAACCTAAAAGCACAACTTGCAGCAAGGTTCTGTTTCCCTAGCAAGCAGAGTTGGCAACGTAGTTATGCTGCCACCCTAAGGCCGTTTCCTCAAACAGCAGCTTTACATCTACTGCTAATGGTCACTAATATTCACAAGGACTGCAGGGCTGTAAATGACTCATGCCCTCCAAAAATGTCCTGGGGTAGGGAATGGCCATAAAAATCCAAACGCGGCAAATTTTTCAAGAAGGCAATTTGAAGTTGTGAGTTTAGCTCAATCTTAAAAAATATGAAAAGGACACTGATAAATGCAAAACATCAGGAATTATTAGACGCATGCAAATCCAATCTACACAAAGGTATCACCCCACACCAGTCACAATGACCATCAGCAAAATGTCAACAAACAATAGATGTTGAAGAAGTTGTGGAGAATAGTGTAACCTCTCGGTCTAAGTGGGATGTAAACTGGTAACAGCCAATATTAGGAACAGAATGGCAGTGCGTTTAAAGGTAAAAATTGAGTCACCATATGATCCGGAAGGCCCACTATTGGGCCTGTCACCTGTGAAAGCCAGAATGAAAAAGACACTGGATGGAAAATCGTGTATTGCAGCAGTATTTACAATAGCTAAGACATGGATACAAACAAAATGTCCATCATCAGATAAATGGACAAAAAATAAGTGGTATACGTACCGAATGGAATACTAGCCTCAGAAAAAAATGAACAGTGCCGTTTTCAGGACTACAGATGAGCCTAGACATAATCATATTAGGTTAAGTTATTCAAAAGGGAATAACAAATATCCTGTGATATCATTTGTACATGTTATTCTATGATTGCTACCCATGAACATATTTCCACAGAAAAAGATACTCACAGACTTATAAAACAAACTAATGGTTAACCAACATTAAAGTGGGAGGATGGATAAATTAGGATTATGGGGCTAACGTACATATACTAATGTATGTTCAATGTAAATAAACATATAACATATAAACGATATGAATTATATAATCACCAATACATATAAAATATATAATGAAAAACACCTACCAAATACCAAGGGAAGTCTACTCAACATTCTGTAATAACATACATGATAACAGGATCCGAAGATGAACAGACGTATGTATGAATCATTGAGCAGATTCTGTACAGCCAGAAAAACACAACACTCTAATCAAATTTACTCCGATAAGAAATAGAAATTAAATTTAAAAAACAAACATAAGTAGGGAGACATAAACTTCTGGCGGCTTGTCCTAGCACATTCCACTCAAATTTACCACCTCGGAACAGTACCTCCAGGAAGACTCTCTTGCCCTAGTAACAAGAGTTGAGAACGTAATAATGCTGCCGCCTTGTGTCTGTTTCCCACAACAGCAGCTTTAAACCCAGTGCTAATGGTTGCTTAATAGTCACAAGGAATGCTGAGCTGTAAATCACACCAGCCCTCAAAAAATGCCTTGGGGTAGGAAATAGGAAAGAAATTTCAACACATGACAAATATTGCAAGAAGTCAATATGAAGAGGGAAGTTGTACTCACTCTTAAAAAAAAAAGGAAAGGAAAAGAAAAGAAAGGACATGCCTAAAGCTCAGTATAAGGAATTATTAGCCAAATGCAAATCCAACGTCCAAAAATGTTTCAGCTCACACCAGTCAAATGACCATCAGCAAAAAATCTACAAACTCTAAATGCTGAAGGGGTTTTAGAGAACTGTGTACCTTCTAGCTGCTGGTGGGATGTAATTGGTAACAGCACTAATGAAAACTGAATGGAGCTGCTTTTAAAGGTAAAAATTGAGCTACCATATGATGCGGCAGGGCACCTTTTGGGCCTATAACCTAAGACCACCAGAATCGGAAAGACAGAGGCAGGCAAATGTGCACTGCAGCAATACTGAAATAACCAAGACATGGAAGCAAAAAAAAGTCCATAAACAGATGAATGGACAAAGAAGAAGTGGTATATGGACAGAATGGAATATCAGTCTCGAAAAAAAATAAAAGAATGGCATATGCAGCACCACAGATGAGCCTAGAGATAATCACAGAACGTGAAGTAAGTCAGAATGCGAAAGACAAATGTCCTATGATATCACTTATGTTATCTGAAAATTCATAAAAATTAACATATTTCCATAGAGAAAGGCAATCTCAGATTGAGAAGACAAACTTAGAGTTAAGCCAAAGAAAAGGTGTGAGGAATGGATAAATTAGGATATTGGGCTTAACACACATATACTAATACATATAAAATATATAATCCCCAAAGACCTATGGAATACCAAGAGTGGTCTACTCAACACTCTGTAATAACCTACATGGAAAAGGACCCAAAGATCAATAGATATATGTATATGTGTAAATGGACAAGATTCTGTACACCTACAACAAAAGACATTTTTCAATCAAATTTGCTCTGATAAAAACTACAACTTCAAGACACAAACAAGAATTAAGGAGGCTAAAGCTTATGGGGGTTTGTCCTGGCACATTCCACTCTAATATGCAACCTAAAAGCACAACTTGCAGCAAGGTTCTGTTTCCCTAGCGAGCAGAGTTGGCAACGTAGAAATGCTGCCACCCTAAGGCCGTTTCCCCAAACAGCAGCTTTAAATCTACTGCTAATGGTCACTAATATTCACAAGGACTGCAGGGCTGTAAATGACTCATGCCCTCAAAAAATGTCCTGGGGTAGGGAATGGCCAAAATAATCCAAAGGCGGCAAATTTTTCAAGAAGGCAATTTGAAGTTGTAAGTTTAGCTCAATCTTAAAAAAAAATGAAAAGGACATTGATAAACGCAAAACATCAGGAATAATTAGACGCATGCAAATCCAATCTACACAAAGGTATCACCCCACACCAGTCAGAATGACCATCAGAAAAAAGTCAATAAACAATAGATGCTGAAGAAGTTGTGGAGAATAGCGTAACCTCTCGGTCTAAGTAGGATGTAAAGTGGTAACAGCCAATAATAGGAACAGAATGGCAGTGCGTTTAAAGGTAAAAATTGAGTCACCATATGATCCGGAAGGCCCACTATTGGAGCTGTCACCTGTGAAAGCCAGAATAAAAAAGACACGGGATGGAAAATCGTGTATTGCAGCAGTATTTACAATTGCCAAGACATGGCAGCAAACAAAATGTCCATCAAGAGATAAATGGACAAAGAAGAAGTGGTATACGTACCGAATGGAATAGTAGCCTTGGGAAAAAAATGAACAATGCCGTTTTCAGGACTACAGATGAGCCTAGAAATAATCATATTAGGTTAAGTAAGTCAAAAGGGAATGACAAATATCCTATGATATCATGTATACATGTTATCCTAAGATTGCTACCAATGAACATATTTCCACAGAAAAAGACACTCACAGACCTATAAAACAAACTAATGGTTAGCCAAAATGAAAGGTGGGAGGATGGACACATTAGGACTATGGGGCTAACATACATATACTAATATATGTTCAATGTAAATAAACATATAACATATAAACTATATGAATTATATAATCACCAATACATATAAAATATATAATGACAAAACACCTACCAAATACCAAGGGAGGTCTACTCAACATTCTGTAATAACATACATGGTAACAGGATCCGAAGATGAACAGACATATGTATGAATCATTGAGCAGATTCTGTACAGCCAGACAATCACAACACTCTAATCAAATTTACTCCGATAAGAAATAGAAATTAAATTTAAAAAACAAACATAAGTAAGGAGACATAAACTTCTGGGGGCTTGTCCCAGCACATTCCACTCTAATTTACAACCTCGGAACACTACCTCCAGGAAGACTCTGTTGCCCTAGTAACAAGAGTTGAGAACGTAATAATGCTGCCGCCTTGTGTCTGTTTCCCACAACAGCAGCTTTAAACCCAGTGCTAATGGTTGCTTAATAGTCACAAGGAATGCTGAGCTGTAAATCACACCAGCCCTCAAAAAATGCCTTGGGGTAGGAAATAGGAAAGAAATTTCAACACATGACAAATATTGCAAGAAGTCAATATGAAGAGGGAAGTTGTACTCACTCTTAAAAAAAAAAGGAAAGGAAAAGAAAAGAAAGGACATGCCTAAAGCTCAGTATAAGGAATTATTAGCCAAATGCAAATCCAACGTCCAAAAATGTTTCAGCTCACACCAGTCAAATGACCATCAGCAAAAAATCTACAAACTCTAAATGCTGAAGGGGTTTTAGAGAACTGTGTACCTTCTAGCTGCTGGTGGGATGTAAAGTGGTAACAGCACTAATGAAAACTGAATGGAGCTGCTTTTAAAGGTAAAAATTGAGCTACCATATGATGCGGCAGGGCACCTTTTGGGCCTATAACCTAAGACCACCAGAATCGGAAAGACAGAGGCAGGCAAATGTGCACTGCAGCAATATTGAAATAGCCAAGACATGGAAGCAAAAAAAAGTCCATAAACAGATGAATGGACAAAGAAGAAGTGGTATATGGACAGAATGGAATATCAGTCTCGAAAAAAAATAAAAGAATGGCATATGCAGCACCACAGATGAGCCTAGAGATAATCACACAACGTGAAGTAAGTCAGAAAGCGAAAGACAAATGTCCTATGATATCACTTATGTTATCTGAAAATTCATAAAAATTAACATATTTCCATAGAGAAAGGCAATCTCAGATTGAGAAGACAAACTTATAGTTAAGCCAAAGAAAAGGTGTGAGGAATGGATAAATTAGGATATTGGGCTTAACACACATATACTAATACATATAAAATATATAATCCCCAAAGACCTATGGAATACCAAGAGTGGTCTACTCAAACCTCTGTAATAACCTACATGGAAAAGGACCCAAAGATCAATAGATATATGTATATGTGTAAATGGACAAGATTCTGTACACCTACAACAAAAGACATTTTTCAATCAAATTTGCTCTGATAAAAACTACAACTTCAAGACACAAACAAGAACTAAGGAGGCTAAAACTTATGGGGGTTTGTCCTGGCACATTCCACTCTAATCTGCAACCTAAAAGCACAACTTGCAGCAAGGTTCTGTTGCCCTAGCAAGCAGAGTTGGCAACGTAGAAATGCTGCCACCCTAAGGCCGTTTCCTCAAACAGCAGCTTTACATCTACTGCTAATGGTCACTAATATTCACAAGGACTGCAGGGCTGTAAATGACTCATGCCCTCAAAAAATGTCCTGGGGTAGGGAATGGCCAAAAAAATCCAAAGGCGGCAAATTTTTCAAGAAGGCAATTTGAAGTTGTAAGTTTAGCTCAATCTTAAAAAAAAATGAAAAGGACATTGATAAACGCAAAACATCAGGAATAATTAGACGCATGCAAATCCAATCTACACAAAGGTATCACCCCACACCAGTCAGAATGACCATCAGAAAAAAGTCAATAAACAATAGATGCTGAAGAAGTTGTGGAGAATAGCGTAACCTCTCGGTCTAAGTAGGATGTAAAGTGGTAACAGCCAATAATAGGAACAGAATGGCAGTGCGTTTAAAGGTAAAAATTGAGTCACCATATGATCCGGAAGGCCCACCATTGGAGCTGTCACCTGTGAAAGCCAGAATAAAAAAGACACGGGATGGAAAATCGTGTATTGCAGCAGTATTTACAATTGCCAAGACATGGCAGCAAACAAAATGTCCATCAAGAGATAAATGGACAAAGAAGAAGTGGTATACGTACCGAATGGAAAAGTAGCCTTGGGAAAAAAATGAACAATGCCGTTTTCAGGACTACAGATGAGCCTAGAAATAATCATATTAGGTTAAGTGAGTCAAAAGGGAATGACAAATATCCTATGATATCATGTATACATGTTATCCTAAGATTGCTACCAATGAACATATTTCCACAGAAAAAGACACTCACAGACCTATAAAACAAACTAATGGTTAGCCAAAATGAAAGGTGGGAGGATGGATACATTAGGACTATGGGGCTAACATACATATACTAATATATGTTCAATGTAAATAAACATATAACATATAAACTATATGAATTATATAATCACCAATACATATAAAATATATAATGACAAAACACCTACCAAATACCAAGGGAGGTCTACTCAACATTCTGTAATAACATACATGGTAACAGGATCCGAAGATGAACAGACATATGTATGAATCATTGAGCAGATTCTGTACAGCCAGACAATCACAACACTCTAATCAAATTTACTCCGATAAGAAATAGAAATTAAATTTAAAAAACAAACATAAGTAAGGAGACATAAACTTCTGGGGACTTGTCCCAGCACATTCCACTCTAATTTACAACCTCGGCACACTACCTCCAGGAAGACTCTGTTGCCCTAGTAACAAGAGTTGAGAACGTAATAATGCTGCCGCCTAGTGGGTGTTTCCCACAACAGCAGCTTTAAACCCAGTGCTAATGATTGCTTAACAGTCACAAGGACTCAGGGCTGTAAATGGCATCTGCCCTCAAAAAATGCCCTGGGGTAGGGAATAGGCAAGAAAATTCAACACATGAAAAGATTTTCAAGAAGCCAATATGAAGAGGGAAGTTGTACTCACTCTTTAAAAAAAAAAGGAAAAGAAAAAAATGGACATGCCTAAAGCTCAGTACAAGGAATTATTAGCCACATGCAAATCCAACCTCCAAAAAGGTTTCAGCTCACAGCAGTCCAATGACCATCAGCAAACAGTCTACAAACTATAAATGCTGAAGGGGTTTTAGAGAACTGTGTACCTACTAGCTGCTGGTGGGGTGTAATTAGTAACAGCACTAACGAAAACTGAATGGAGCTGCTTTAAACGGTAAAAACTGAGCTACCATATGATGCGGCAGGGCACCTTTTGGGCCTATAACCTAAGACCACCAGAATCGGAAAGACAGAGGCAGGCAAATGTGCACTGCAGCAATATTGAAATAACCAAGACATGGAAGCAAAAAAAAAGGTCCATAAACAGATGAATGGACAAAGAAGAAGCGGTATATGGACAGAATGGAATATCAGTCACGAAAAAAAATAAAAGAATGGCATATGCAGCACCACAGATGAGCCTAGAGATAATCACACAACGTGAAGTAAGTCAGAATGCGAAAGACAAATGTCCTATTATATCACTTATGTTATCTGAAAATTCATAAAAATGAACATATTTCCAAAGAGAAAGACAATCTCAGATTGAGAAGACAAACTTATGGTTAAGCCAAAGAATAGGTGCGAGGAATGGATAAATTAAGATATTGGGGTTAACACACATATACTAATACATATAAAATATATAATCCCCAAAGACCTATGGAATACCAAGAGTGGTCTACTCAAACCTCTGTAATAACCTACATGGAAAAGGACCCAAAGATCAATAGATATATGTATATGTGTAAATGGACAAGATTCTGTACACCTACAACAAAAGACATTTTTCAATCAAATTTGCTCTGATAAAAACTACAACTTCAAGACACAAACAAGAACTAAGGAGGCTAAAACTTATGGGGGTTTGTCCTGGCACATTCCACTCTAATCTGCAACCTAAAAGCACAACTTGCAGCAAGGTTCTGTTGCCCTAGCAAGCAGAGTTGGCAACGTAGAAATGCTGCCACCCTAAGGCCGTTTCCTCAAACAGCAGCTTTACATCTACTGCTAATGGTCACTAATATTCACAAGGACTGCAGGGCTGTAAATGACTCATGCCCTCAAAAAATGTCCTGGGGTAGGGAATGGCCAAAAAAATCCAAAGGCGGCAAATTTTTCAAGAAGGCAATTTGAAGTTGTAAGTTTAGCTCAATCTTAAAAAAAAATGAAAAGGACATTGATAAACGCAAAACATCAGGAATAATTAGACGCATGCAAATCCAATCTACACAAAGGTATCACCCCACACCAGTCAGAATGACCATCAGAAAAAAGTCAATAAACAATAGATGCTGAAGAAGTTGTGGAGAATAGCGTAACCTCTCGGTCTAAGTAGGATGTAAAGTGGTAACAGCCAATAATAGGAACAGAATGGCAGTGCGTTTAAAGGTAAAAATTGAGTCACCATATGATCCGGAAGGCCCACCATTGGAGCTGTCACCTGTGAAAGCCAGAATAAAAAAGACACGGGATGGAAAATCGTGTATTGCAGCAGTATTTACAATTGCCAAGACATGGCAGCAAACAAAATGTCCATCAAGAGATAAATGGACAAAGAAGAAGTGGTATACGTACCGAATGGAAAAGTAGCCTTGGGAAAAAAATGAACAATGCCGTTTTCAGGACTACAGATGAGCCTAGAAATAATCATATTAGGTTAAGTGAGTCAAAAGGGAATGACAAATATCCTATGATATCATGTATACATGTTATCCTAAGATTGCTACCAATGAACATATTTCCACAGAAAAAGACACTCACAGACCTATAAAACAAACTAATGGTTAGCCAAAATGAAAGGTGGGAGGATGGATACATTAGGACTATGGGGCTAACATACATATACTAATATATGTTCAATGTAAATAAACATATAACATATAAACTATATGAATTATATAATCACCAATACATATAAAATATATAATGACAAAACACCTACCAAATACCAAGGGAGGTCTACTCAACATTCTGTAATAACATACATGGTAACAGGATCCGAAGATGAACAGACATATGTATGAATCATTGAGCAGATTCTGTACAGCCAGACAATCACAACACTCTAATCAAATTTACTCCGATAAGAAATAGAAATTAAATTTAAAAAACAAACATAAGTAAGGAGACATAAACTTCTGGGGACTTGTCCCAGCACATTCCACTCTAATTTACAACCTCGGCACACTACCTCCAGGAAGACTCTGTTGCCCTAGTAACAAGAGTTGAGAACGTAATAATGCTGCCGCCTAGTGGGTGTTTCCCACAACAGCAGCTTTAAACCCAGTGCTAATGATTGCTTAACAGTCACAAGGACTCAGGGCTGTAAATGGCATCTGCCCTCAAAAAATGCCCTGGGGTAGGGAATAGGCAAGAAAATTCAACACATGAAAAGATTTTCAAGAAGCCAATATGAAGAGGGAAGTTGTACTCACTCTTTAAAAAAAAAAGGAAAAGAAAAAAATGGACATGCCTAAAGCTCAGTACAAGGAATTATTAGCCACATGCAAATCCAACCTCCAAAAAGGTTTCAGCTCACAGCAGTCCAATGACCATCAGCAAACAGTCTACAAACTATAAATGCTGAAGGGGTTTTAGAGAACTGTGTACCTACTAGCTGCTGGTGGGGTGTAATTAGTAACAGCACTAACGAAAACTGAATGGAGCTGCTTTAAACGGTAAAAACTGAGCTACCATATGATGCGGCAGGGCACCTTTTGGGCCTATAACCTAAGACCACCAGAATCGGAAAGACAGAGGCAGGCAAATGTGCACTGCAGCAATATTGAAATAACCAAGACATGGAAGCAAAAAAAAAGGTCCATAAACAGATGAATGGACAAAGAAGAAGCGGTATATGGACAGAATGGAATATCAGTCACGAAAAAAAATAAAAGAATGGCATATGCAGCACCACAGATGAGCCTAGAGATAATCACACAACGTGAAGTAAGTCAGAATGCGAAAGACAAATGTCCTATTATATCACTTATGTTATCTGAAAATTCATAAAAATGAACATATTTCCAAAGAGAAAGACAATCTCAGATTGAGAAGACAAACTTATGGTTAAGCCAAAGAATAGGTGCGAGGAATGGATAAATTAAGATATTGGGGTTAACACACATATACTAATACATATAAAATATATAATCCCCAAAGACCTATGGAATACCAAAAGTGGTCTACTCAACACTCTGTAATAACCGACATGGAAAAGGACCCAAAGATCAATAGATATAGGTATATGTGTAAATGAACAAGATTCTGTACACCTAGAACAAAAGACATTTTTCAATCAAATTTGCTCTGATAAAAACTACAACTTAAAGACACAAACAAGAATTAAGGAGGCTAAAGCTTATGGGGGTTTGTCCTGGCACATTCCACTCTAATATGCAACCTAAAAGCACAACTTGCAGCAAGGTTCTGTTTCCCTAGCAAGCAGAGTTGGCAACGTAGTTATGCTGCCACCCTAAGGCCGTTTCCTCAAACAGCAGCTTTACATCTACTGCTAATGGTCACTAATATTCACAAGGACTGCAGGGCTGTAAATGACTCATGCCCTCCAAAAATGTCCTGGGGTAGGGAATGGCCATAAAAATCCAAACGCGGCAAATTTTTCAAGAAGGCAATTTGAAGTTGTGAGTTTAGCTCAATCTTAAAAAATATGAAAAGGACACTGATAAATGCAAAACATCAGGAATTATTAGACGCATGCAAATCCAATCTACACAAAGGTATCACCCCACACCAGTCACAATGACCATCAGCAAAATGTCAACAAACAATAGATGTTGAAGAAGTTGTGGAGAATAGTGTAACCTCTCGGTCTAAGTGGGATGTAAACTGGTAACAGCCAATATTAGGAACAGAATGGCAGTGCGTTTAAAGGTAAAAATTGAGTCACCATATGATCCGGAAGGCCCACTATTGGGCCTGTCACCTGTGAAAGCCAGAATGAAAAAGACACTGGATGGAAAATCGTGTATTGCAGCAGTATTTACAATAGCTAAGACATGGATACAAACAAAATGTCCATCATCAGATAAATGGACAAAAAATAAGTGGTATACGTACCGAATGGAATACTAGCCTCAGAAAAAAATGAACAGTGCCGTTTTCAGGACTACAGATGAGCCTAGACATAATCATATTAGGTTAAGTTATTCAAAAGGGAATAACAAATATCCTGTGATATCATTTGTACATGTGATTGCTATGATGCTATGATGCTATGATTGCTACCCATGAACATATTTCCACAGAAAAAGATACTCACAGACTTATAAAACAAACTAATGGTTAACCAACATTAAAGTGGGAGGATGGATAAATTAGCATTATGGGGCTAACGTACATATACTAATGTATGTTAAATGTATATAAACATATAACATATAAACGATATGAATTATATAATCACCAATACATATAAAATATATAATGAAAAACACCTACCAAATACCAAGGGAAGTCTACTCAACATTCTGTAATAACATACATGATAACAGGATCCGAAGATGAACAGACGTATGTATGAATCATTGAGCAGATTCTGTACAGCCAGAAAAACACAACACTCTAATCAAATTTACTCCGATAAGAAATAGAAATTAAATTTAAAAAACAAACATAAGTAAGGAGACATAAACTTCTGGCGGCTTGTCCTAGCACATTCCACTCAAATTTACCACCTCGGAACAGTACCTCCAGGAAGACTCTCTTGCCCTAGTAACAAGAGTTGAGAACGTAATAATGCTTCCGCCCTGTGGCTGTTTCCCACAACAGCAGCTTTAAACCCAGTGCTAATGGTTGCTTAATAGTAACAAGGACTGCAGGGCTGTAAATGACACCTGCCCTCAAAAAATGCCCTGTGGTAGGGAATAGGCAAGAAAATTCAACACATGACAAATTTTTCAATAAGTCAATATGAAGAGGGAAGTTGTACTCACTCTTTTTAAAAAAAAGGAAAAGAAAAAAAAGGACATGCCTAAAGCTCACTATAAGGAATTATTAGCCACATGCAAATCCAACGACCAAAAAGGTTTCAGCTTACAACAGTCAAATGACCATCAGCAAAAAGCCTACAAACTATAAATGCTGAAGGGGTTTTAGAGAACTGTGTACCTTCTAGCTGCTGGTGGGATGTAAAGTGGTAACAGCAGTAACAAAAACTGAATGGAGCTGCTTTAATAGGTAAAAATTGAGCTACCATATGATGCGGCAGGGCACCTTTTGGGCCTATAACCTAAGACGACCAGAATCGGAAAGACAGAGGCAGGCAAATGTGCACTGCAGCATTATTGAAATAGCCAAGACGTGGAAGCAAAATTAAGGTCCATAAACAGATGAATGGACAAAGAAGAAGTGGTATACGGACCAAATGGAATAGTAGCCTCGGGAAAAAATGAAAAATGCCCTTTTCAGGACTACAGATGAGCCTAGAAATAATCATATTAGGTTAAGTAAGTCAAAAGGGAATGACAAATATCCTACGATATCATTTATCCATGTTATCCTAAGATTGCTACAAATGGACATATTTCCACAGAAAAAGACACTCACAGACTTATAAAACAAACTAATGGTTAACCAAAATGAAAGGTGGGAGGATGGATAAATTAGGATTATGGGGCTAACATACATATACTAATGTATGTTAAATGTATATAAACAGATAACATATAAACTCTATGAATTATATAATCACCAATACATATAAAATATATAATGACAAAACACCTACCAAATACCATGCGACGTCTACTCAACATTTTGTAATAAGATACATGGTAACAGAATCCCAACATGAACAGACATATGTATGAATCATTGAGCAGATTCTGTACAGCCAGACAATCACAACACTCTAATCAAATTTACTCCGATAAGAAATAGAAATTAAATTAAAAAACAAACATAAGTAAGGAGACATAAACTTCTGGGGGCTTGTCCCAGCACATACCCCTCTAATTCACAACCTCGGAACACTACCTCCAGGAAGACTCTGTTGCCCTAATAACAAGAGTTGAGAACGTAATAATGCTGCCGCCTAGTGGGTGTTTCCCACAACAGCAGCTTTAAACCCAGTGCTAATGATTGCTTAACAGTCACAAGGACTCAGGGCTGTAAATGGCATCTGCCCTCAAAAAATGCCCTGGGGTAGGGAATAGGCAAGAAAATTCAACACATGAAAAGATTTTCAAGAAGCCAATATGAAGAGGGAAGTTGTACTCACTCTTTAAAAAAAAAAGGAAAAGAAAAAAATGGACATGCCTAAAGCTCAGTACAAGGAATTATTAGCCACATGCAAATCCAACCTCCAAAAAGGTTTCAGCTCACAGCAGTCCAATGACCATCAGCAAACAGTCTACAAACTATAAATGCTGAAGGGGTTTTAGAGAACTGTGTACCTACTAGCTGCTGGTGGGGTGTAATTAGTAACAGCACTAACGAAAACTGAATGGAGCTGCTTTAAACGGTAAAAACTGAGCTACCATATGATGCGGCAGGGCACCTTTTGGGCCTATAACCTAAGACCACCAGAATCGGAAAGACAGAGGCAGGCAAATGTGCACTGCAGCAATATTGAAATAACCAAGACATGGAAGCAAAAAAAAAGGTCCATAAACAGATGAATGGACAAAGAAGAAGCGGTATATGGACAGAATGGAATATCAGTCACGAAAAAAAATAAAAGAATGGCATATGCAGCACCACAGATGAGCCTAGAGATAATCACACAACGTGAAGTAAGTCAGAATGCGAAAGACAAATGTCCTATTATATCACTTATGTTATCTGAAAATTCATAAAAATGAACATATTTCCAAAGAGAAAGACAATCTCAGATTGAGAAGACAAACTTATGGTTAAGCCAAAGAATAGGTGCGAGGAATGGATAAATTAAGATATTGGGGTTAACACACATATACTAATACATATAAAATATATAATCCCCAAAGACCTATGGAATACCAAGAGTGGTCTACTCAACACTCTGTAATAACCGACATGGAAAAGGACCCAAAGATCAATAGATATAGGTATATGTGTAAATGAACAAGATTCTGTACACCTAGAACAAAAGACATTTTTCAATCAAATTTGCTCTGATAAAAACTACAACTTAAAGACACAAACAAGAATTAAGGAGGCTAAAGCTTATGGGGGTTTGTCCTGGCACATTCCACTCTAATATGCAACCTAAAAGCACAACTTGCAGCAAGGTTCTGTTTCCCTAGCAAGCAGAGTTGGCAACGTAGTTATGCTGCCACCCTAAGGCCGTTTCCTCAAACAGCAGCTTTACATCTACTGCTAATGGTCACTAATATTCACAAGGACTGCAGGGCTGTAAATGACTCATGCCCTCCAAAAATGTCCTGGGGTAGGGAATGGCCATAAAAATCCAAACGCGGCAAATTTTTCAAGAAGGCAATTTGAAGTTGTGAGTTTAGCTCAATCTTAAAAAATATGAAAAGGACACTGATAAATGCAAAACATCAGGAATTATTAGACGCATGCAAATCCAATCTACACAAAGGTATCACCCCACACCAGTCACAATGACCATCAGCAAAATGTCAACAAACAATAGATGTTGAAGAAGTTGTGGAGAATAGTGTAACCTCTCGGTCTAAGTGGGATGTAAACTGGTAACAGCCAATATTAGGAACAGAATGGCAGTGCGTTTAAAGGTAAAAATTGAGTCACCATATGATCCGGAAGGCCCACTATTGGGCCTGTCACCTGTGAAAGCCAGAATGAAAAAGACACTGGATGGAAAATCGTGTATTGCAGCAGTATTTACAATAGCTAAGACATGGATACAAACAAAATGTCCATCATCAGATAAATGGACAAAAAATAAGTGGTATACGTACCGAATGGAATACTAGCCTCAGAAAAAAATGAACAGTGCCGTTTTCAGGACTACAGATGAGCCTAGACATAATCATATTAGGTTAAGTTATTCAAAAGGGAATAACAAATATCCTGTGATATCATTTGTACATGTGATTGCTATGATGCTATGATGCTATGATTGCTACCCATGAACATATTTCCACAGAAAAAGATACTCACAGACTTATAAAACAAACTAATGGTTAACCAACATTAAAGTGGGAGGATGGATAAATTAGCATTATGGGGCTAACGTACATATACTAATGTATGTTAAATGTATATAAACATATAACATATAAACGATATGAATTATATAATCACCAATACATATAAAATATATAATGAAAAACACCTACCAAATACCAAGGGAAGTCTACTCAACATTCTGTAATAACATACATGATAACAGGATCCGAAGATGAACAGACGTATGTATGAATCATTGAGCAGATTCTGTACAGCCAGAAAAACACAACACTCTAATCAAATTTACTCCGATAAGAAATAGAAATTAAATTTAAAAAACAAACATAAGTAAGGAGACATAAACTTCTGGCGGCTTGTCCTAGCACATTCCACTCAAATTTACCACCTCGGAACAGTACCTCCAGGAAGACTCTCTTGCCCTAGTAACAAGAGTTGAGAACGTAATAATGCTTCCGCCCTGTGGCTGTTTCCCACAACAGCAGCTTTAAACCCAGTGCTAATGGTTGCTTAATAGTAACAAGGACTGCAGGGCTGTAAATGACACCTGCCCTCAAAAAATGCCCTGTGGTAGGGAATAGGCAAGAAAATTCAACACATGACAAATTTTTCAATAAGTCAATATGAAGAGGGAAGTTGTACTCACTCTTTTTAAAAAAAAGGAAAAGAAAAAAAAGGACATGCCTAAAGCTCACTATAAGGAATTATTAGCCACATGCAAATCCAACGACCAAAAAGGTTTCAGCTTACAACAGTCAAATGACCATCAGCAAAAAGCCTACAAACTATAAATGCTGAAGGGGTTTTAGAGAACTTTGTACCTTCTAGCTGCTGGTGGGATGTAAAGTGGTAACAGCAGTAACAAAAACTGAATGGAGCTGCTTTAATAGGTAAAAATTGAGCTACCATATGATGCGGCAGGGCACCTTTTGGGCCTATAACCTAAGACGACCAGAATCGGAAAGACAGAGGCAGGCAAATGTGCACTGCAGCATTACTGAAATAGCGAAGACGTGGAAGCAAAATTAAGGTCCATAAACAGATGAATGGACAAAGAAGAAGTGGTATACGGACCAAATGGAATAGTAGCCTCGGGAAAAAATGAAAAATGCCCTTTTCAGGACTACAGATGAGCCTAGAAATAATCATATTAGGTTAAGTAAGTCAAAAGGGAATGACAAATATCCTACGATATCATTTATCCATGTTATCCTAAGATTGCTACAAATGGACATATTTCCACAGAAAAAGACACTCACAGACTTATAAAACAAACTAATGGTTAACCAAAATGAAAGGTGGGAGGATGGATAAATTAGGATTATGGGGCTAACATACATATACTAATGTATGTTAAATGTATATAAACAGATAACATATAAACTCTATGAATTATATAATCACCAATACATATAAAATATATAATGACAAAACACCTACCAAATACCATGCGACGTCTACTCAACATTTTGTAATAAGATACATGGTAACAGAATCCCAACATGAACAGACATATGTATGAATCATTGAGCAGATTCTGTACAGCCAGACAATCACAACACTCTAATCAAATTTACTCCGATAAGAAATAGAAATTAAATTAAAAAACAAACATAAGTAAGGAGACATAAACTTCTGGGGGCTTGTCCCAGCACATACCCCTCTAATTCACAACCTCGGAACACTACCTCCAGGAAGACTCTGTTGCCCTAATAACAAGAGTTGAGAACGTAATAATGCTGCCGCCTAGTGGGTGTTTCCCACAACAGCAGCTTTAAACCCAGTGCTAATGATTGCTTAACAGTCACAAGGACTCAGGGCTGTAAATGGCATCTGCCCTCAAAAAATGCCCTGGGGTAGGGAATAGGCAAGAAAATTCAACACATGAAAAAATTTTCAAGAAGCCAATATGAAGAGGGAAGTTGTACTCACTCTTTAAAAAAAAAAGGAAAAGAAAAAAATGGACATGCCTAAAGCTCAGTACAAGGAATTATTAGCCACATGCAAATCCAACCTCCAAAAAGGTTTCAGCTCACAGCAGTCCAATGACCATCAGCAAACAGTCTACAAACTATAAATGCTGAAGGGGTTTTAGAGAACTGTGTACCTACTAGCTGCTGGTGGGGTGTAATTAGTAACAGCACTAACGAAAACTGAATGGAGCTGCTTTAAACGGTAAAAACTGAGCTACCATATGATGCGGCAGGGCACCTTTTGGGCCTATAACCTAAGACCACCAGAATCGGAAAGACAGAGGCAGGCAAATGTGCACTGCAGCAATATTGAAATAACCAAGACATGGAAGCAAAAAAAAAGGTCCATAAACAGATGAATGGACAAAGAAGAAGTGGTATATGGACAGAATGGAATATCAGTCTCGAAAAAAAATAAAAGAATGGCATATGCAGCACCACAGATGAGCCTAGAGATAATCACACAACGTGAAGTAAGTCAGAATGCGAAAGACAAATGTCCTATTATATCACTTATGTTATCTGAAAATTCATAAAAATGAACATATTTCCAAAGAGAAAGACAATCTCAGATTGAGAAGACAAACTTATGGTTAAGCCAAAGAATAGGTGCGAGGAATGGATAAATTAAGATATTGGGGTTAACACACATATACTAATACATATAAAATATATAATCCCCAAAGACCTATGGAATACCAAGAGTGGTCTACTCAACACTCTGTAATAACCGACATGGAAAAGGACCCAAAGATCAATAGATATAGGTATATGTGTAAATGAACAAGATTCTGTACACCTAGAACAAAAGACATTTTTCAATCAAATTTGCTCTGATAAAAACTACAACTTAAAGACACAAACAAGAATTAAGGAGGCTAAAGCTTATGGGGGTTTGTCCTGGCACATTCCACTCTAATATGCAACCTAAAAGCACAACTTGCAGCAAGGTTCTGTTTCCCTAGCAAGCAGAGTTGGCAACGTAGTTATGCTGCCACCCTAAGGCCGTTTCCTCAAACAGCAGCTTTACATCTACTGCTAATGGTCACTAATATTCACAAGGACTGCAGGGCTGTAAATGACTCATGCCCTCCAAAAATGTCCTGGGGTAGGGAATGGCCATAAAAATCCAAACGCGGCAAATTTTTCAAGAAGGCAATTTGAAGTTGTGAGTTTAGCTCAATCTTAAAAAATATGAAAAGGACACTGATAAATGCAAAACATCAGGAATTATTAGACGCATGCAAATCCAATCTACACAAAGGTATCACCCCACACCAGTCACAATGACCATCAGCAAAATGTCAACAAACAATAGATGTTGAAGAAGTTGTGGAGAATAGTGTAACCTCTCGGTCTAAGTGGGATGTAAACTGGTAACAGCCAATATTAGGAACAGAATGGCAGTGCATTTAAAGGTAAAAATTGAGTCACCATATGATCCGGAAGGCCCACTATTGGGCCTGTCACCTGTGAAAGCCAGAATGAAAAAGACACTGGATGGAAAATCGTGTATTGCAGCAGTATTTACAATAGCTAAGACATGGATACAAACAAAATGTCCATCATCAGATAAATGGACAAAAAATAAGTGGTATACGTACCGAATGGAATACTAGCCTCAGAAAAAAATGAACAGTGCCGTTTTCAGGACTACAGATGAGCCTAGACATAATCATATTAGGTTAAGTTATTCAAAAGGGAATAACAAATATCCTGTGATATCATTTGTACATGTTATTCTATGATTGCTACCCATGAACATATTTCCACAGAAAAAGATACTCACAGACTTATAAAACAAACTAATGGTTAACCAACATTAAAGTGGGAGGATGGATAAATTAGCATTATGGGGCTAACGTACATATACTAATGTATGTTAAATGTATATAAACATATAACATATAAACGATATGAATTATATAATCACCAATACATATAAAATATATAATGAAAAACACCTACCAAATACCAAGGGAAGTCTACTCAACATTCTGTAATAACATACATGATAACAGGATCCGAAGATGAACAGACGTATGTATGAATCATTGAGCAGATTCTGTACAGCCAGAAAAACACAACACTCTAATCAAATTTACTCCGATAAGAAATAGAAATTAAATTTAAAAAACAAACATAAGTAAGGAGACATAAACTTCTGGCGGCTTGTCCTAGCACATTCCACTCAAATTTACCACCTCGGAACAGTACCTCCAGGAAGACTCTCTTGCCCTAGTAACAAGAGTTGAGAACGTAATAATGCTTCCGCCCTGTGGCTGTTTCCCACAACAGCAGCTTTAAACCCAGTGCTAATGGTTGCTTAATAGTAACAAGGACTGCAGGGCTGTAAATGACACCTGCCCTCAAAAAATGCCCTGTGGTAGGGAATAGGCAAGAAAATTCAACACATGACAAATTTTTCAATAAGTCAATATGAAGAGGGAAGTTGTACTCACTCTTTTTAAAAAAAAGGAAAAGAAAAAAAAGGACATGCCTAAAGCTCACTATAAGGAATTATTAGCCACATGCAAATCCAACGACCAAAAAGGTTTCAGCTTACAACAGTCAAATGACCATCAGCAAAAAGCCTACAAACTATAAATGCTGAAGGGGTTTTAGAGAACTGTGTACCTTCTAGCTGCTGGTGGGATGTAAAGTGGTAACAGCAGTAACAAAAACTGAATGGAGCTGCTTTAATAGGTAAAAATTGAGCTACCATATGATGCGGCAGGGCACCTTTTGGGCCTATAACCTAAGACGACCAGAATCGGAAAGACAGAGGCAGGCAAATGTGCACTGCAGCATTATTGAAATAGCCAAGACGTGGAAGCAAAATTAAGGTCCATAAACAGATGAATGGACAAAGAAGAAGTGGTATACGGACCAAATGGAATAGTAGCCTCGGGAAAAAAATGAAAAATGCCCTTTTCAGGACTACAGATGAGCCTAGAAATAATCATATTAGGTTAAGTAAGTCAAAAGGGAATGACAAATATCCTACGATATCATTTATCCATGTTATCCTAAGATTGCTACAAATGGACATATTTCCACAGAAAAAGACACTCACAGACTTATAAAACAAACTAATGGTTAACCAAAATGAAAGGTGGGAGGATGGATAAATTAGGATTATGGGGCTAACATACATATACTAATGTATGTTAAATGTATATAAACATATAAAATATAAACTCTATGAATTATATAATCACCAATACATATAAAATATATAATGACAAAACACCTACCAAATACCATGCGAGGTCTACTCAACATTCTGTAATAAGATACATGGTAACAGAATACCAACATGAACAGACATATGTATGAATCATTGAGCAGATTCTGTACAGCCAGACAATCACAACACTCTAATCAAATTTACTCCGATAAGAAATAGAAATTAAATTAAAAAACAAACATAAGTAAGGAGACATAAACTTCTGGGGGCTTGTCCCAGCACATACCCCTCTAATTCACAACCTCGGAACACTACCTCCAGGAAGACTCTGTTGCCCTAATAACAAGAGTTGAGAACGTAATAATGCTGCCGCCTAGTGGGTGTTTCCCACAACAGCAGCTTTAAACCCAGTGCTAATGATTGCTTAACAGTCACAAGGACTCAGGGCTGTAAATGGCATCTGCCCTCAAAAAATGCCCTGGGGTAGGGAATAGGCAAGAAAATTCAACACATGAAAAAATTTACAAGAAGCCAATATGAAGAGGGAAGTTGTACTCACTCTTTAAAAAAAAAAAGGAAAAGAAAAAAATGGACATGCCTAAAGCTCAGTACAAGGAATTATTAGCCACATGCAAATCCAAACTCCAGAAAGGTTTCAGCTCACAGCAGTCCAATGACCATCAGCAAACAGTCTACAAACTATAAATGCTGAAGGGGTTTTAGAGAACTGTGTACCTTCTAGCTGCTGGTGGGGTGTAATTAGTAACAGCACTAACGAAAACTGAAGGGAGCTGCTTTAAACGGTAAAAACTGAGCTACCATATGATGCGGCAGGGCACCTTTTGGGCCTATAACCTAAGACCACCAGAATCGGAAAGACAGAGGCAGGCAAATGTGCACTGCAGCAATATTGAAATAACCAAGACATGGAAGCAAAAAAAAAGGTCCATAAACAGATGAATGGACAAAGAAGAAGTGGTATATGGACAGAATGGAATATCAGTCAGGAAAAAAAATAAAAGAATGGCATATGCAGCACCACAGATGAGCCTAGAGATAATCACACAACGTGAAGTAAGTCAGAATGCGAAAGACAAATGTCCTATTATATCACTTATGTTATCTGAAAATTCATAAAAATGAACATATTTCCAAAGAGAAAGACAATCTCAGATTGAGAAGACAAACTTATGGTTAAGCCAAAGAAAAGGTGTGAGGAATGGATAAAATAAGATATTGGGGTTAACACACATATACTAATACATATAAAATATATAATCCCCAAAGACCTATGGAATACCAAGAGTGGTCTACTCAACACTCTGTAATAACCCACATGGAAAAGGACCCAAAGATCAATAGATATAGGTATATGTGTAAATGAACAAGATTCTGTACACCTAGAACAAAAGACATTTTTCAATCAAATTTGCTCTGATAAAAACTACAACTTAAAGACACAAACAAGAATTAAGGAGGCTAAAGCTTATGGGGGTTTGTTCTGGCACATTCCACTCTAATATGCAACCTAAAAGCACAACTTGCAGCAAGGTTCTGTTTCCCTAGCAAGCAGAGTTGGCAACGTAGAAATGCTGCCACCCTAAGGCCGTTTCCTCAAACAGCAGCTTTACATCTACTGCTAATGGTCACTAATATTCACAAGGACTGCAGGGCTGTAAATGACTCATGCCCTCCAAAAATGTCCTGGGGTAGGGAATGGCCATAAAAATCCAAACGCGGCAAATTTTTCAAGAAGGCAATTTGAAGTTGTGAGTTTAGCTCAATCTTAAAAAATATGAAAAGGACACTGATAAATGCAAAACATCAGTTATTATTAGACACATGCAAATCCAATCTACACAAAGGTATCACCCCACACCAGTCACAATGACCATCAGCAAAATGTCAACAAACAATAGATGTTGAAGAAGTTGTGGAGAATAGTGTAACCTCTCGGTCTAAGTGGGATGTAAACTGGTAACAGCCAATATTAGGAACAGAATGGCAGTGCGTTTAAAGGTAAAAATTGAGTCACCATATGATCCGGAAGGCCCACTATTGGGCCTGTCACCTGTGAAAGCCAGAATGAAAAAGACACTGGATGGAAAATCGTGTATTGCAGCAGTATTTACAATAGCTAAGACATGGATACAAACAAAATGTCCATCATCAGATAAATGGACAAAGAAAAAGTGGTATACGTACCGAATGGAATACTAGCCTCAGAAAAAAATGAACAGTGCCGTTTTCAGGACTACAGATGAGCCTAGACATAATCATATTAGGTTAAGTTATTCAAAGGGAATAACAAATACCTGTGATATCATTTGTACATGTTATTCTATGATTGCTACCCATGAACATATTTCCACAGAAAAAGACACTCACAGACTTATAAAACAAACTAATGGTTAGCCAAAATGAAAGGTGGGAGGATGGATAAATTAGGACTATGGGGCTAACATACATATACTAATGTATGTTAAATGTATATAAACATATAACATATAAACTATATGAATTATATAATCACCAATACATATAAAATATATAATGACAAAACACCTACCAAATACCAAGGGAGGTCTACTCAACCTTCCGTAAAAAATTACATGGTAACAGGATCCAAAGATGAACAGACATATGTATGAATCATTGAGCACATTCTGGACAGCCAGACAATCACAACACTCTAATCGAATTTACTCCAATTAGAAATAGAAATTAAATTTAAGAAACAAACATAAGTAAGGAGAGATAAACTTCTGGGGGCTTGTCCCAGCACATTCGCCTCTAATTTACAACCTCGGAACACTACCTCCAGTAAAACTCTGTTGCCCTAGTAACAAGAGGTGCGAACGTAATAATGCTGTCGCCTTGTGGCTGTTTCCCACAACAGCAGCTTTAAACCCAGTGCTAATGGTTGCTTAATAGTCACAAGGACTGCAGGTCTGCAAATGACACCTGCCCTCAAAAAATGCCCTGGGGTAGGGAATAGGAAAGAAAATTCAACACATGACAAGTTTTAGAAGAAGTCAATACGAAGAGGGAAGATGTACTCACACTTTAAAAAAAAAAGGAAAAGAAAAAAAAGGACATTCCGAAAGCTCACTATAAGGAATTATTAGCCACATGCAAATCCAACCTCCAGAAAGGTTTCAGCTCACACCAGTCAAATAACCATCAGCAAAAAGTCTACAAACTGTAAATGCTGAAGGGATTTTAGAGAACTGTGTACCTTCTAGCTGCTGGTGGGATGTAAAGTGGTAACAGCACTAACGAAAACTGAATGGACCTGCTTTAAAAGGTAAAAATTGAGCTACCATATGATGCGGCAGGGCACCTTTTGGGCCTATAACCTAAGACCACCAGAATCGGAAAGACAGAGGCAGGCAAATGTGCACTGCAGCATTATTGAAATAGCCAAGACGTGGAAGCAAAATTAAGGTCCATAAACAGATGAATGGACAAAGAAGAAGTGGTATACGGACCAAATGGAATAGTAGCCTCGGGAAAAAAATGAAAAATGCCCTTTTCAGGACTACAGATGAGCCTAGAAATAATCATATTAGGTTAAGTAAGTGAAAAGGGAATGACAAATATCCTATGATATCATTTATACATGTTATCCTAAGATTGCTACAAATGGACATATTTCCACAGAAAAAGACACTCACAGATTTATAAAACAAACTAATGGTTAACCAAAATGAAAGGTGGGAGGATGGATAAATTAGGATTATGGGGCTAACATACATATACTAATGTATGTTAAATGTATATAAACAGATAACATATAAACTCTATGAATTATATAATCACCAATACATATAAAATATATAATGACAAAACACCTACCAAATACCATGCGAGGTCTACTCAACATTCTGTAACAAGATACATGGTAACAGAATCCCAACATGAACAGACATATGTATGAATCATTGAGCAGATTCTGTACAGCCAGACAATCACAACACTCTAATCAAATTTACTCCGATAAGAAATAGAAATTAAATTAAAAAACAAACATAAGTAAGGAGACATAAACTTCTGGGGGCTTATCCCAGCACATTCCCCTCTAATTCACAACCTCGGAACACTACCTCCAGGAAGACTCTGTTGCCCTAATAAAAAGAGTTGGGAACGAAATAATGCTGCCGCCTAGTGGGTGTTTCCCACAACAGCAGCTTTAAACCCAGTGCTAATGGTTGCTTAACAGTCACAAGGACTCAGGGCTGTAAATGGCATCTGCCCTCAAAAAATGCCCTGGGGTAGGGAATAGGCAAGAAAATTCAACACATGACAAAATTTTCAAGAAGTCAATATGAAGAGGGAAGTTGTACTCACTCTTTAAAAAAAAAAAGGAAAAGAAAAAAATGGACATGCCTAAAGCTCAGTACAAGGAATTATTAGCCACATGCAAATCCAAACTCCAGAAAGGTTTCAGCTCACAGCAGTCCAATGACCATCAGCAAACAGTCTACAAACTATAAATGCTGAAGGGGTTTTAGAGAACTGTGTACCTTCTAGCTGCTGGTGGGATGTAATTGGTAACAGCACTAACGAAAACTGAATGGAGCTGCTTTAAACGGTAAAAACTGAGCTACCATATGATGCGGCAGGGCACCTTTTGGGCCTATAACCTAAGACCACCAGAATCAGAAAGACAGAGGCAGGCAAATGTGCACTGCAGCAATACTGAAATAACCAAGACATGGAAGCAAAAAGAAAGGTCCATAAACAGATGAATGGACAAAGAAGAAGCGGTATATGGACAGAATGGAATATCAGTCACGAAAAAAAATAAAAGAATGGCATATGCAGCACCACAGATGAGCCTAGAGATAATCACACAACGTGAAGTAAGTCAGAATGCGAAAGACAAATGTCCTATGATATCACTTATGTTATCTGAAAATTCATAAAAATGAACATATTTCCAAAGAGAAAGACAATCTCAGATTGAGAAGACCAACTTATGGTTAAGCCAAAGAAAAGGTGTGAGGAATGGATAAATTAAGATATTGGGGTTAACACACATATACTAATACATATAAAATATATAATCCCCAAAGACCTATGGAATACCAAAAGTGGTCTACTCAACACTCTGTAATAACCGACATGGAAAAGGACCCAAAGATCAATAGATATATGTATATGTGTAAATGAACAAGATTCTGTACACCTAGAACAAAAGACATTTTTCAATCAAATTTGCTCTGATAAAAACTACAACTTAAAGACACAAAGAAGAATTAAGGACGCTAAAGCTTATGGGGGTTTGTCCTGGCACATTCCACTCTAATATGCAACCTAAAAGCACAACTTGCAGCAAGGTTCTGTTTCCCTAGCAAGCAGAGTTGGCAACGTAGAAATGCTGCCACCCTAAGGCCGTTTCCTCAAACAGCAGCTTTACATCTACTGCTAATGGTCACTAATATTCACAAGGACTGCAGGGCTGTAAATGACTCATGCCCTCCAAAAATGTCCTGGGGTAGGGAATGGCCATAAAAATCCAAACGCGGCAAATTTTTCAAGAAGGCAATTTGAAGTTGTGAGTTTAGCTCAATCTTAAAAAATATGAAAAGGACACTGATAAATGCAAAACATCAGGAATTATTAGACGCATGCAAATCCAATCTACACAAAGGTATCACCCCACACCAGTCACAATGACCATCAGCAAAATGTCAACAAACAATAGATGTTGAAGAAGTTGT
Organism: Eubalaena glacialis; assembly: GCF_028564815.1. NCBI lineage: Eukaryota > Metazoa > Chordata > Mammalia > Artiodactyla > Balaenidae > Eubalaena > Eubalaena glacialis. The sequence goes on along the minus strand of NC_083718.1, from coordinate 71,545,951 downwards.
GGAGAATAGTGTAACCTCTCGGTCTAAGTGGGATGTAAACTGGTAACAGCCAATATTAGGAACAGAATGGCAGTGCGTTTAAAGGTAAAAATTGAGTCACCATATGATCCGGAAGGCCCACTATTGGGCCTGTCACCTGTGAAAGCCAGAATGAAAAAGACACTGGATGGAAAATCGTGTATTGCAGCAGTATTTACAATAGCTAAGACATGGATACAAACAAAATGTCCATCATCAGATAAATGGACAAAGAAAAAGTGGTATACGTACCGAATGGAATACTAGCCTCAGAAAAAAATGAACAGTGCCGTTTTCAGGACTACAGATGAGCCTAGACATAATCATATTAGGTTAAGTTATTCAAAAGGGAATAACAAATATCCTGTGATATCATTTGTACATGTTATTCTATGATTGCTACCCATGAACATATTTCCACAGAAAAAGATACTCACAGACTTATAAAACAAACTAATGGTTAACCAACATTAAAGTGGGAGGATGGATAAATTAGCATTATGGGGCTAACGTACATATACTAATGTATGTTAAATGTATATAAACATATAACATATAAACGATATGAATTATATAATCACCAATACATATAAAATATATAATGAAAAACACCTACCAAATACCAAGGGAAGTCTACTCAACATTCTGTAATAACATACATGATAACAGGATCCGAAGATGAACAGACGTATGTATGAATCATTGAGCAGATTCTGTACAGCCAGAAAAACACAACACTCTAATCAAATTTACTCCGATAAGAAATAGAAATTAAATTTAAAAAACAAACATAAGTAAGGAGACATAAACTTCTGGCGGCTTGTCCTAGCACATTCCACTCAAATTTACCACCTCGGAACAGTACCTCCAGGAAGACTCTCTTGCCCTAGTAACAAGAGTTGAGAACGTAATAATGCTTCCGCCCTGTGGCTGTTTCCCACAACAGCAGCTTTAAACCCAGTGCTAATGGTTGCTTAATAGTAACAAGGACTGCAGGGCTGTAAATGACACCTGCCCTCAAAAAATGCCCTGTGGTAGGGAATAGGCAAGAAAATTCAACACATGACAAATTTTTCAATAAGTCAATATGAAGAGGGAAGTTGTACTCACTCTTTTTAAAAAAAAGGAAAAGAAAAAAAAGGACATGCCTAAAGCTCACTATAAGGAATTATTAGCCACATGCAAATCCAACGACCAAAAAGGTTTCAGCTTACAACAGTCAAATGACCATCAGCAAAAAGCCTACAAACTATAAATGCTGAAGGGGTTTTAGAGAACTGTGTACCTTCTAGCTGCTGGTGGGATGTAAAGTGGTAACAGCAGTAACAAAAACTGAATGGAGCTGCTTTAATAGGTAAAAATTGAGCTACCATATGATGCGGCAGGGCACCTTTTGGGCCTATAACCTAAGACCACCAGAATCGGAAAGACAGAGGCAGGCAAATGTGCACTGCAGCATTATTGAAATAGCCAAGACGTGGAAGCAAAATTAAGGTCCATAAACAGATGAATGGACAAAGAAGAAGTGGTATACGGACCAAATGGAATAGTAGCCTCGGGAAAAAAATGAAAAATGCCCTTTTCAGGACTACAGATGAGCCTAGAAATAATCATATTAGGTTAAGTAAGTCAAAAGGGAATGACAAATATCCTACGATATCATTTATCCATGTTATCCTAAGATTGCTACAAATGGACATATTTCCACAGAAAAAGACACTCACAGACTTATAAAACAAACTAATGGTTAGCCAAAATGAAAGGTGGGAGGATGGATAAATTAGGACTATGGGGCTAACATACATATACTAATGTATGTTAAATGTATATAAACAGATAACATATAAACTCTATGAATTATATAATCACCAATACATATAAAATATATAATGACAAAACACCTACCAAATACCAAGGGAGGTCTACTCAACCTTCCGTAAAAAATTACATGGTAACAGGATCCAAAGATGAACAGACATATGTATGAATCATTGAGCACATTCTGGACAGCCAGACAATCACAACACTCTAATCGAATTTACTCCAATAAGAAATAGAAATTAAATTTAAGAAACAAACATAAGTAAGGAGAGATAAACTTCTGGGGGCTTGTCCCAGCACATTCGCCTCTAATTTACAACCTCGGAACACTACCTCCAGTAAAACTCTGTTGCCCTAGTAACAAGAGGTGCGAACATAATAATGCTGTCGCCTTGTGGCTGTTTCCCACAACAGCAGCTTTAAACCCAGTGCTAATGGTTGCTTAATAGTCACAAGGACTGCAGGTCTGCAAATGACACCTGCCCTCAAAAAATGCCCTGGGGTAGGGAATAGGAAAGAAAATTCAACACATGACAAGTTTTAGAAGAAGTCAATACGAAGAGGGAAGATGTACTCACACTTTAAAAAAAAAAGGAAAAGAAAAAAAAGGACATTCCGAAAGCTCACTATAAGGAATTATTAGCCACATGCAAATCCAACCTCCAGAAAGGTTTCAGCTCACACCAGTCAAATAACCATCAGCAAAAAGTCTACAAACTGTAAATGCTGAAGGGATTTTAGAGAACTGTGTACCTTCTAGCTGCTGGTGGGATGTAAAGTGGTAACAGCACTAACGAAAACTGAATGGACCTGCTTTAAAAGGTAAAAATTGAGCTACCATATGATGCGGCAGGGCACCTTTTGGGCCTATAACCTAAGACCACCAGAATCGGAAAGACAGAGGCAGGCAAATGTGCACTGCAGCATTATTGAAATAGCCAAGACGTGGAAGCAAAATTAAGGTCCATAAACAGATGAATGGACAAAGAAGAAGTGGTATACGGACCAAATGGAATAGTAGCCTCGGGAAAAAAATGAAAAATGCCCTTTTCAGGACTACAGATGAGCCTAGAAATAATCATATTAGGTTAAGTAAGTCAAAAGGGAATGACAAATATCCTATGATATCATTTATACATGTTATCCTAAGATTGCTACAAATGGACATATTTCCACAGAAAAAGACACTCACAGACTTATAAAACAAACTAATGGTTAACCAAAATGAAAGGTGGGAGGATGGATAAATTAGGATTATGGGGCTAACATACATATACTAATGTATGTTAAATGTATATAAACAGATAACATATAAACTCTATGAATTATATAATCACCAATACATATAAAATATATAATGACAAAACACCTACCAAATACCATGCGAGGTCTACTCAACATTCTGTAACAAGATACATGGTAACAGAATCCCAACATGAACAGACATATGTATGAATCATTGAGCAGATTCTGTACAGCCAGACAATCACAACACTCTAATCAAATTTACTCCGATAAGAAATAGAAATTAAATTAAAAAACAAACATAAGTAAGGAGACATAAACTTCTGGGGGCTTGTCCCAGCACATTCCCCTCTAATTCACAACCTCGGAACACTACCTCCAGGAAGACTCTGTTGCCCTAATAAAAAGAGTTGGGAACGAAATAATGCTGCCGCCTAGTGGGTGTTTCCCACAACAGCAGCTTTAAACCCAGTGCTAATGGTTGCTTAACAGTCACAAGGACTCAGGGCTGTAAATGGCATCTGCCCTCAAAAAATGCCCTGGGGTAGGGAATAGGCAAGAAAATTCAACACATGACAAAATTTTCAAGAAGTCAATATGAAGAGGGAAGTTGTACTCACTCTTTAAAAAAAAAAAGGAAAAGAAAAAAATGGACATGCCTAAAGCTCAGTACAAGGAATTATTAGCCACATGCAAATCCAAACTCCAGAAAGGTTTCAGCTCACAGCAGTCCAATGACCATCAGCAAACAGTCTACAAACTATAAATGCTGAAGGGGTTTTAGAGAACTGTGTACCTTCTAGCTGCTGGTGGGGTGTAATTAGTAACAGCACTAACGAAAACTGAAGGGAGCTGCTTTAAACGGTAAAAACTGAGCTACCATATGATGCGGCAGGGCACCTTTTGGGCCTATAACCTAAGACCACCAGAATCAGAAAGACAGAGGCAGGCAAATGTGCACTGCAGCAATATTGAAATAACCAAGACATGGAAGCAAAAAAAAAGGTCCATAAACAGATGAATGGACAAAGAAGAAGCGGTATATGGACAGAATGGAATATCAGTCACGAAAAAAAATAAAAGAATGGCATATGCAGCACCACAGATGAGCCTAGAGATAATCACACAACGTGAAGTAAGTCAGAATGCGAAAGACAAATGTCCTATTATATCACTTATGTTATCTGAAAATTCATAAAAATGAACATATTTCCAAAGAGAAAGACAATCTCAGATTGAGAAGACAAACTTATGGTTAAGCCAAAGAAAAGGTGTGAGGAATGGATAAAATAAGATATTGGGGTTAACACACATATACTAATACATATAAAATATATAATCCCAAAGACCTATGGAATACCAAGAGTGGTCTACTCAACACTCTGTAATAACCCACATGGAAAAGGACCCAAAGATCAATAGATATATGTATATGTGTAAATGAACAAGATTCTGTACACCTAGAACAAAAGACATTTTTCAATCAAATTTGCTCTGATAAAAACTACAACTTAAAGACACAAACAAGAATTAAGGAGGCTAAAGCTTATGGGGGTTTGTTCTGGCACATTCCACTCTAATATGCAACCTAAAAGCACAACTTGCAGCAAGGTTCTGTTTCCCTAGCAAGCAGAGTTGGCAACGTAGAAATGCTGCCACCCTAAGGCCGTTTCCTCAAACAGCAGCTTTACATCTACTGCTAATGGTCACTAATATTCACAAGGACTGCAGGGCTGTAAATGACTCATGCCCTCCAAAAATGTCCTGGGGTAGGGAATGGCCATAAAATTCCAAACGCGGCAAATTTTTCAAGAAGGCAATTTGAAGTTGTGAGTTTAGCTCAATCTTAAAAAATATGAAAAGGACACTGATAAATGCAAAACATCAGTTATTATTAGACACATGCAAATCCAATCTACACAAAGGTATCACCCCACACCAGTCACAATGACCATCAGCAAAATGTCAACAAACAATAGATGTTGAAGAAGTTGTGGAGAATAGTGTAACCTCTCGGTCTAAGTGGGATGTAAACTGGTAACAGCCAATATTAGGAACAGAATGGCAGTGCGTTTAAAGGTAAAAATTGAGTCACCATATGATCCGGAAGGCCCACTATTGGGCCTGTCACCTGTGAAAGCCAGAATGAAAAAGACACTGGATGGAAAATCGTGTATTGCAGCAGTATTTACAATAGCTAAGACATGGATACGAACAAAATGTCCATCATCAGATAAATGGACAAAGAAAAAGTGGTATACGTACCGAATGGAATACTAGCCTCAGAAAAAAATGAACAGTGCCGTTTTCAGGACTACAGATGAGCCTAGACATAATCATATTAGGTTAAGTTATTCAAAAGGGAATAACAAATATCCTGTGATATCATTTGTACATGTTATTCTATGATTGCTACCCATGAACATATTTCCACAGAAAAAGACACTCACAGACTTATAAAACAAACTAATGGTTAGCCAAAATGAAAGGTGGGAGAATGGATAAATTAGGACTATGGGGCTAACATACATATACTAATGTATGTTAAATGTATATAAACATATAACATATAAACTATATGAATTATATAATCACCAATACATATAAAATATATAATGACAAAACACCTACCAAATACCAAGGGAGGTCTACTCAACCTTCCGTAAAAAATTACATGGTAACAGGATCCAAAGATGAACAGACATATGTATGAATCATTGAGCACATTCTGGACAGCCAGACAATCACAACACTCTAATCGAATTTACTCCAGTAAGAAATAGAAATTAAATTTAAGAAACAAACATAAGTAAGGAGAGATAAACTTCTGGGGGCTTGTCCCAGCACATTCGCCTCTAATTTACAACCTCGGAACACTACCTCCAGTAAGACTCTGTTGCCCTAGTAACAAGAGGTGAGAACGTAATAATGCTGCCGCCTTGTGGCTGTTTCCCACAACAGCAGCTTTAAACCCAGTGCTAATGGTTGCTTAATAGTCCCAAGGACTGCAGGTCTGCAAATGACACCGGCCCTCAAAAAATGCCCTGGGGTAGGGAATAGGAAAGAAAATTCAACACATGACAAATTTTTCAATAAGTCAATATGAAGAGGGAAGTTGTACTCACTCTTTTTAAAAAAAAGGAAAAGAAAAAAAAGGACATGCCTAAAGCTCACTATAAGGAATTATTAGCCACATGCAAATCCAACGACCAAAAAGGTTTCAGCTTACAACAGTCAAATGACCATCAGCAAAAAGCCTACAAACTATAAATGCTGAAGGGGTTTTAGAGAACTTTGTACCTTCTAGCTGCTGGTGGGATGTAAAGTGGTAACAGCAGTAACAAAAACTGAATGGAGCTGCTTTAATAGGTAAAAATTGAGCTACCATATGATGCGGCAGGGCACCTTTTGGGCCTATAACCTAAGACGACCAGAATCGGAAAGACAGAGGCAGGCAAATGTGCACTGCAGCATTATTGAAATAGCCAAGACGTGGAAGCAAAATTAAGGTCCATAAACAGATGAATGGACAAAGAAGAAGTGGTATACGGACCAAATGGAATAGTAGCCTCGGGAAAAAATGAAAAATGCCCTTTTCAGGACTACAGATGAGCCTAGAAATAATCATATTAGGTTAAGTAAGTCAAAAGGGAATGACAAATATCCTACGATATCATTTATCCATGTTATCCTAAGATTGCTACAAATGGACATATTTCCACAGAAAAAGACACTCACAGACTTATAAAACAAACTAATGGTTAACCAAAATGAAAGGTGGGAGGATGGATAAATTAGGATTATGGGGCTAACATACATATACTAATGTATGTTAAATGTATATAAACAGATAACATATAAACTCTATGAATTATATAATCACCAATACATATAAAATATATAATGACAAAACACCTACCAAATACCATGCGACGTCTACTCAACATTCTGTAATAAGATACATGGTAACAGAATCCCAACATGAACAGACATATGTATGAATCATTGAGCAGATTCTGTACAGCCAGACAATCACAACACTCTAATCAAATTTACTCCGATAAGAAATAGAAATTAAATTAAAAAACAAACATAAGTAAGGAGACATAAACTTCTGGGGGCTTGTCCCAGCACATACCCCTCTAATTCACAACCTCGGAACACTACCTCCAGGAAGACTCTGTTGCCCTAATAACAAGAGTTGAGAACGTAATAATGCTGCCGCCTAGTGGGTGTTTCCCACAACAGCAGCTTTAAACCCAGTGCTAATGATTGCTTAACAGTCACAAGGACTCAGGGCTGTAAATGGCATCTGCCCTCAAAAAATGCCCTGGGGTAGGGAATAGGCAAGAAAATTCAACACATGAAAAAATTTTCAAGAAGCCAATATGAAGAGGGAAGTTGTACTCACTCTTTAAAAAAAAAAGGAAAAGAAAAAAATGGACATGCCTAAAGCTCAGTACAAGGAATTATTAGCCACATGCAAATCCAACCTCCAAAAAGGTTTCAGCTCACAGCAGTCCAATGACCATCAGCAAACAGTCTACAAACTATAAATGCTGAAGGGGTTTTAGAGAACTGTGTACCTACTAGCTGCTGGTGGGGTGTAATTAGTAACAGCACTAACGAAAACTGAATGGAGCTGCTTTAAACGGTAAAAACTGAGCTACCATATGATGCGGCAGGGCACCTTTTGGGCCTATAACCTAAGACCACCAGAATCGGAAAGACAGAGGCAGGCAAATGTGCACTGCAGCAATATTGAAATAACCAAGACATGGAAGCAAAAAAAAAGGTCCATAAACAGATGAATGGACAAAGAAGAAGCGGTATATGGACAGAATGGAATATCAGTCACGAAAAAAAATAAAAGAATGGCATATGCAGCACCACAGATGAGCCTAGAGATAATCACACAACGTGAAGTAAGTCAGAATGCGAAAGACAAATGTCCTATTATATCACTTATGTTATCTGAAAATTCATAAAAATGAACATATTTCCAAAGAGAAAGACAATCTCAGATTGAGAAGACAAACTTATGGTTAAGCCAAAGAATAGGTGCGAGGAATGGATAAATTAAGATATTGGGGTTAACACACATATACTAATACATATAAAATATATAATCCCCAAAGACCTATGGAATACCAAGAGTGGTCTACTCAACACTCTGTAATAACCGACATGGAAAAGGACCCAAAGATCAATAGATATAGGTATATGTGTAAATGAACAAGATTCTGTACACCTAGAACAAAAGACATTTTTCAATCAAATTTGCTCTGATAAAAACTACAACTTAAAGACACAAACAAGAATTAAGGAGGCTAAAGCTTATGGGGGTTTGTCCTGGCACATTCCACTCTAATATGCAACCTAAAAGCACAACTTGCAGCAAGGTTCTGTTTCCCTAGCAAGCAGAGTTGGCAACGTAGTTATGCTGCCACCCTAAGGCCGTTTCCTCAAACAGCAGCTTTACATCTACTGCTAATGGTCACTAATATTCACAAGGACTGCAGGGCTGTAAATGACTCATGCCCTCCAAAAATGTCCTGGGGTAGGGAATGGCCATAAAAATCCAAACGCGGCAAATTTTTCAAGAAGGCAATTTGAAGTTGTGAGTTTAGCTCAATCTTAAAAAATATGAAAAGGACACTGATAAATGCAAAACATCAGGAATTATTAGACGCATGCAAATCCAATCTACACAAAGGTATCACCCCACACCAGTCACAATGACCATCAGCAAAATGTCAACAAACAATAGATGTTGAAGAAGTTGTGGAGAATAGTGTAACCTCTCGGTCTAAGTGGGATGTAAACTGGTAACAGCCAATATTAGGAACAGAATGGCAGTGCGTTTAAAGGTAAAAATTGAGTCACCATATGATCCGGAAGGCCCACTATTGGGCCTGTCACCTGTGAAAGCCAGAATGAAAAAGACACTGGATGGAAAATCGTGTATTGCAGCAGTATTTACAATAGCTAAGACATGGATACAAACAAAATGTCCATCATCAGATAAATGGACAAAAAATAAGTGGTATACGTACCGAATGGAATACTAGCCTCAGAAAAAAATGAACAGTGCCGTTTTCAGGACTACAGATGAGCCTAGACATAATCATATTAGGTTAAGTTATTCAAAAGGGAATAACAAATATCCTGTGATATCATTTGTATATGTGATTGCTATGATGCTATGATGCTATGATTGCTACCCATGAACATATTTCCACAGAAAAAGATACTCACAGACTTATAAAACAAACTAATGGTTAACCAACATTAAAGTGGGAGGATGGATAAATTAGCATTATGGGGCTAACGTACATATACTAATGTATGTTAAATGTATATAAACATATAACATATAAACGATATGAATTATATAATCACCAATACATATAAAATATATAATGAAAAACACCTACCAAATACCAAGGGAAGTCTACTCAACATTCTGTAATAACATACATGATAACAGGATCCGAAGATGAACAGACGTATGTATGAATCATTGAGCAGATTCTGTACAGCCAGAAAAACACAACACTCTAATCAAATTTACTCCGATAAGAAATAGAAATTAAATTTAAAAAACAAACATAAGTAAGGAGACATAAACTTCTGGCGGCTTGTCCTAGCACATTCCACTCAAATTTACCACCTCGGAACAGTACCTCCAGGAAGACTCTCTTGCCCTAGTAACAAGAGTTGAGAACGTAATAATGCTTCCGCCCTGTGGCTGTTTCCCACAACAGCAGCTTTAAACCCAGTGCTAATGGTTGCTTAATAGTAACAAGGACTGCAGGGCTGTAAATGACACCTGCCCTCAAAAAATGCCCTGTGGTAGGGAATAGGCAAGAAAATTCAACACATGACAAATTTTTCAATAAGTCAATATGAAGAGGGAAGTTGTACTCACTCTTTTTAAAAAAAAGGAAAAGAAAAAAAAGGACATGCCTAAAGCTCACTATAAGGAATTATTAGCCACATGCAAATCCAACGACCAAAAAGGTTTCAGCTTACAACAGTCAAATGACCATCAGCAAAAAGCCTACAAACTATAAATGCTGAAGGGGTTTTAGAGAACTTTGTACCTTCTAGCTGCTGGTGGGATGTAAAGTGGTAACAGCAGTAACAAAAACTGAATGGAGCTGCTTTAATAGGTAAAAATTGAGCTACCATATGATGCGGCAGGGCACCTTTTGGGCCTATAACCTAAGACGACCAGAATCGGAAAGACAGAGGCAGGCAAATGTGCACTGCAGCATTATTGAAATAGCCAAGACGTGGAAGCAAAATTAAGGTCCATAAACAGATGAATGGACAAAGAAGAAGTGGTATACGGACCAAATGGAATAGTAGCCTCGGGAAAAAATGAAAAATGCCCTTTTCAGGACTACAGATGAGCCTAGAAATAATCATATTAGGTTAAGTAAGTCAAAAGGGAATGACAAATATCCTACGATATCATTTATCCATGTTATCCTAAGATTGCTACAAATGGACATATTTCCACAGAAAAAGACACTCACAGACTTATAAAACAAACTAATGGTTAACCAAAATGAAAGGTGGGAGGATGGATAAATTAGGATTATGGGGCTAACATACATATACTAATGTATGTTAAATGTATATAAACATATAACATATAAACTCTATGAATTATATAATCACCAATACATATAAAATATATAATGACAAAACACCTACCAAATACCATGCGACGTCTACTCAACATTTTGTAATAAGATACATGGTAACAGAATCCCAACATGAATAGACATATGTATGAATCATTGAGCAGATTCTGTACAGCCAGACAATCACAACACTCTAATCAAATTTACTCCGATAAGAAATAGAAATTAAATTAAAAAACAAACATAAGTAAGGAGACATAAACTTCTGGGGGCTTGTCCCAGCACATACCCCTCTAATTCACAACCTCGGAACACTACCTCCAGGAAGACTCTGTTGCCCTAATAAAAAGAGTTGAGAACGTAATAATGCTGCCGCCTAGTGGGTGTTTCCCACAACAGCAGCTTTAAACCCAGTGCTAATGATTGCTTAACAGTCACAAGGACTCAGGGCTGTAAATGGCATCTGCCCTCAAAAAATGCCCTGGGGTAGGGAATAGGCAAGAAAATTCAACACACGAAAAAATTTTCAAGAAGCCAATATGAAGAGGGAAGTTGTACTCACTCTTTAAAAAAAAAAGGAAAAGAAAAAAATGGACATGCCTAAAGCTCAGTACAAGGAATTATTAGCCACATGCAAATCCAACCTCCAAAAAGGTTTCAGCTCACAGCAGTCCAATGACCATCAGCAAACAGTCTACAAACTATAAATGCTGAAGGGGTTTTAGAGAACTGTGTACCTACTAGCTGCTGGTGGGGTGTAATTAGTAACAGCACTAACGAAAACTGAATGGAGCTGCTTTAAACGGTAAAAACTGAGCTACCATATGATGCGGCAGGGCACCTTTTGGGCCTATAACCTAAGACCACCAGAATCGGAAAGACAGAGGCAGGCAAATGTGCACTGCAGCAATATTGAAATAACCAAGACATGGAAGCAAAAAAAAAGGTCCATAAACAGATGAATGGACAAAGAAGAAGCGGTATATGGACAGAATGGAATATCAGTCACGAAAAAAAATAAAAGAATGGCATATGCAGCACCACAGATGAGCCTAGAGATAATCACACAACGTGAAGTAAGTCAGAATGCGAAAGACAAATGTCCTATTATATCACTTATGTTATCTGAAAATTCATAAAAATGAACATATTTCCAAAGAGAAAGACAATCTCAGATTGAGAAGACAAACTTATGGTTAAGCCAAAGAAAAGGTGTGAGGAATGGATAAAATAAGATATTGGGGTTAACACACATATACTAATACATATAAAATATATAATCCCCAAAGACCTATGGAATACCAAGAGTGGTCTACTCAACACTCTGTAATAACCCACATGGAAAAGGACCCAAAGATCAATAGATATATGTATATGTGTAAATGAACAAGATTCTGTACACCTAGAACAAAAGACATTTTTCAATCAAATTTGCTCTGATAAAAACTACAACTTAAAGACACAAACAAGAATTAAGGAGGCTAAAGCTTATGGGGGTTTGTTCTGGCACATTCCACTCTAATATGCAACCTAAAAGCACAACTTGCAGCAAGGTTCTGTTTCCCTAGCAAGCAGAGTTGGCAACGTAGAAATGCTGCCACCCTAAGGCCGTTTCCTCAAACAGCAGCTTTACATCTACTGCTAATGGTCACTAATATTCACAAGGACTGCAGGGCTGTAAATGACTCATGCCCTCCAAAAATGTCCTGGGGTAGGGAATGGCCATAAAAATCCAAACGCGGCAAATTTTTCAAGAAGGCAATTTGAAGTTGTGAGTTTAGCTCAATCTTAAAAAATATGAAAAGGACACTGATAAATGCAAAACATCAGTTATTATTAGACACATGCAAATCCAATCTACACAAAGGTATCACCCCACACCAGTCACAATGACCATCAGCAAAATGTCAACAAACAATAGATGTTGAAGAAGTTGTGGAGAATAGTGTAACCTCTTGGTCTAAGTGGGATGTAAACTGGTAACAGCCAATATTAGGCACAGAATGGCAGTGCGTTTAAAGGTAAAAATTGAGTCACCATATGATCCGGAAGGCCCACTATTGGGCCTGTCACCTGTGAAAGCCAGAATGAAAAAGACACTGGATGGAAAATCGTGTATTGCAGCAGTATTTACAATAGCTAAGACATGGATACAAACAAAATGTCCATCATCAGATAAATGGACAAAGAAAAAGTGGTATACGTACCGAATGGAATACTAGCCTCAGAAAAAAATGAACAGTGCCGTTTTCAGGACTACAGATGAGCCTAGACATAATCATATTAGGTTAAGTTATTCAAAGGGAATAACAAATACCTGTGATATCATTTGTACATGTTATTCTATGATTGCTACCCATGAACATATTTCCACAGAAAAAGACACTCACAGACTTATAAAACAAACTAATGGTTAGCCAAAATGAAAGGTGGGAGGATGGATAAATTAGGACTATGGGGCTAACATACATATACTAATGTATGTTAAATGTATATAAACAGATAACATATAAACTCTATGAATTATATAATCACCAATACATATAAAATATATAATGACAAAACACCTACCAAATACCAAGGGAGGTCTACTCAACCTTCCGTAAAAAATTACATGGTAACAGGATCCAAAGATGAACAGACATATGTATGAATCATTGAGCACATTCTGGACAGCCAGACAATCACAACACTCTAATCGAATTTACTCCAATAAGAAATAGAAATTAAATTTAAGAAACAAACATAAGTAAGGAGAGATAAACTTCTGGGGGCTTGTCCCAGCACATTCGCCTCTAATTTACAACCTCGGAACAGTACCTCCAGGAAGACTCTGTTGCCCTAATAACAAGAGTTGAGAACGTAATAATGCTGCCGCCTAGTGGGTGTTTCCCACAACAGCAGCTTTAAACCCAGTGCTAATGATTGCTTAACAGTCACAAGGACTCAGGGCTGTAAATGGCATCTGCCCTCAAAAAATGCCCTGGGGTAGGGAATAGGCAAGAAAATTCAACACATGACAAGTTTTAGAAGAAGTCAATACGAAGAGGGAAGATGTACTCACACTTTAAAAAAAAAAGGACATTCCGAAAGCTCACTATAAGGAATTATTAGCCACATGCAAATCCAACCTCCAGAAAGGTTTCAGCTCACACCAGTCAAATAACCATCAGCAAAAAGTCTACAAACTGTAAATGCTGAAGGGATTTTAGAGAACTGTGTACCTTCTAGCTGCTGGTGGGATGTAAAGTGGTAACAGCACTAACGAAAACTGAATGGACCTGCTTTAAAAGGTAAAAATTGAGCTACCATATGATGCGGCAGGGCACCTTTTGGGCCTATAACCTAAGACCACCAGAATCGGAAAGACAGAGGCAGGCAAATGTGCACTGCAGCATTATTGAAATAGCCAAGACGTGGAAGCAAAATTAAGGTCCATAAACAGATGAATGGACAAAGAAGAAGTGGTATACGGACCAAATGGAATAGTAGCCTCGGGAAAAAAATGAAAAATGCCCTTTTCAGGACTACAGATGAGCCTAGAAATAATCATATTAGGTTAAGTAAGTCAAAAGGGAATGACAAATATCCTATGATATCATTTATACATGTTATCCTAAGATTGCTACAAATGGACATATTTCCACAGAAAAAGACACTCACAGACTTATAAAACAAACTAATGGTTAACCAAAATGAAAGGTGGGAGGATGGATAAATTAGGATTATGGGGCTAACATACATATACTAATGTATGTTAAATGTATATAAACAGATAACATATAAACTCTATCAATTATATAATCACCAATACATATAAAATATATAATGACAAAACACCTACCAAATACCATGCGAGGTCTACTCAACATTCTGTAACAAGATACATGGTAACAGAATCCCAACATGAACAGACATATGTATGAATCATTGAGCAGATTCTGTACAGCCAGACAATCACAACACTCTAATCAAATTTACTCCGATAAGAAATAGAAATTAAATTAAAAAACAAACATAAGTAAGGAGACATAAACTTCTGGGGGCTTGTCCCAGCACATTCCCCTCTAATTCACAACCTCGGAACACTACCTCCAGGAAGACTCTGTTGCCCTAATAAAAAGAGTTGGGAACGAAATAATGCTGCCGCCTAGTGGGTGTTTCCCACAACAGCAGCTTTAAACCCAGTGCTAATGGTTGCTTAACAGTCACAAGGACTCAGGGCTGTAAATGGCATCTGCCCTCAAAAAATGCCCTGGGGTAGGGAATAGGCAAGAAAATTCAACACATGACAAAATTTTCAAGAAGTCAATATGAAGAGGGAAGTTGTACTCACTCTTTAAAAAAAAAAAGGAAAAGAAAAAAATGGACATGCCTAAAGCTCAGTACAAGGAATTATTAGCCACATGCAAATCCAAACTCCAGAAAGGTTTCAGCTCACAGCAGTCCAATGACCATCAGCAAACAGTCTACAAACTATAAATGCTGAAGGGGTTTTAGAGAACTGTGTACCTTCTAGCTGCTGGTGGGATGTAATTGGTAACAGCACTAACGAAAACTGAATGGAGCTGCTTTAAACGGTAAAAACTGAGCTACCATATGATGCGGCAGGGCACCTTTTGGGCCTATAACCTAAGACCACCAGAATCGGAAAGACAGAGGCAGGCAAATGTGCACTGCAGCAATACTGAAATAACCAAGACATGGAAGCAAAAAGAAAGGTCCATAAACAGATGAATGGACAAAGAAGAAGCGGTATATGGACAGAATGGAATATCAGTCACGAAAAAAAATAAAAGAATGGCATATGCAGCACCACAGATGAGCCTAGAGATAATCACACAACGTGAAGTAAGTCAGAATGCGAAAGACAAATGTCCTATGATATCACTTATGTTATCTGAAAATTCATAAAAATGAACATATTTCCAAAGAGAAAGACAATCTCAGATTGAGAAGACCAACTTATGGTTAAGCCAAAGAAAAGGTGTGAGGAATGGATAAATTAAGATATTGGGGTTAACACACATATACTAATACATATAAAATATATAATCCCCAAAGACCTATGGAATACCAAAAGTGGTCTACTCAACACTCTGTAATAACCGACATGGAAAAGGACCCAAAGATCAATAGATATATGTATATGTGTAAATGAACAAGATTCTGTACACCTAGAACAAAAGACATTTTTCAATCAAATTTGCTCTGATAAAAACTACAACCTAAAGACACAAACAAGAATTAAGGACGCTAAAGCTTATGGGGGTTTGTCCTGGCACATTCCACTCTAATATGCAACCTAAAAGCACAACTTGCAGCAAGGTTCTGTTTCCCTAGCAAGCAGAGTTGGCAACGTAGAAATGCTGCCACCCTAAGGCCGTTTCCTCAAACAGCAGCTTTACATCTACTGCTAATGGTCACTAATATTCACAAGGACTGCAGGGCTGTAAATGACTCATGCCCTCCAAAAATGTCCTGGGGTAGGGAATGGCCATAAAAATCCAAACGCGGCAAATTTTTCAAGAAGGCAATTTGAAGTTGTGAGTTTAGCTCAATCTTAA
Source organism: Eubalaena glacialis (assembly GCF_028564815.1). Classification (NCBI taxonomy): domain Eukaryota; kingdom Metazoa; phylum Chordata; class Mammalia; order Artiodactyla; family Balaenidae; genus Eubalaena; species Eubalaena glacialis. The sequence continues at coordinate 71,529,645 of NC_083718.1, read as the reverse complement.
AAAATATGAAAAGGACACTGATAAATGCAAAACATCAGGAATTATTAGACGCATGCAAATCCAATCTACACAAAGGTATCACCCCACACCAGTCACAATGACCATCAGCAAAATGTCAACAAACAATAGATGTTGAAGAAGTTGTGGAGAATAGTGTAACCTCTCGGTCTAAGTGGGATGTAAACTGGTAACAGCCAATATTAGGAACAGAATGGCAGTGCGTTTAAAGGTAAAAATTGAGTCACCATATGATCCGGAAGGCCCACTATTGGGCCTGTCACCTGTGAAAGCCAGAATGAAAAAGACACTGGATGGAAAATCGTGTATTGCAGCAGTATTTACAATAGCTAAGACATGGATACAAACAAAATGTCCATCATCAGATAAATGGACAAAAAATAAGTGGTATACGTACCGAATGGAATACTAGCCTCAGAAAAAAATGAACAGTGCCGTTTTCAGGACTACAGATGAGCCTAGACATAATCATATTAGGTTAAGTTATTCAAAAGGGAATAACAAATATCCTGTGATATCATTTGTACATGTTATTCTATGATTGCTACCCATGAACATATTTCCACAGAAAAAGATACTCACAGACTTATAAAACAAACTAATGGTTAACCAACATTAAAGTGGGAGGATGGATAAATTAGCATTATGGGGCTAACGTACATATACTAATGTATGTTCAATGTATATAAACATATAACATATAAACGATATGAATTATATAATCACCAATACATATAAAATATATAATGAAAAACACCTACCAAATACCAAGGGAAGTCTACTCAACATTCTGTAATAACATACATGATAACAGGATCCGAAGATGAACAGACGTATGTATGAATCATTGAGCAGATTCTGTACAGCCAGAAAAACACAACACTCTAATCAAATTTACTCCGATAAGAAATAGAAATTAAATTTAAAAAACAAACATAAGTAAGGAGACATAAACTTCTGGCGGCTTGTCCTAGCACATTCCACTCAAATTTACCACCTCGGAACAGTACCTCCAGGAAGACTCTCTTGCCCTAGTAACAAGAGTTGAGAACGTAATAATGCTTCTGCCCTGTGGCTGTTTCCCACAACAGCAGCTTTAAACCCAGTGCTAATGGTTGCTTAATAGTAACAAGGACTGCAGGGCTGTAAATGACACCTGCCCTCAAAAAATGCCCTGTGGTAGGGAATAGGCAAGAAAATTCAACACATGACAAATTTTTCAATAAGTCAATATGAAGAGGGAAGTTGTACTCACTCTTTTTAAAAAAAAGGAAAAGAAAAAAAAGGACATGCCTAAAGCTCACTATAAGGAATTATTAGCCACATGCAAATCCAACGACCAAAAAGGTTTCAGCTTACAACAGTCAAATGACCATCAGCAAAAAGCCTACAAACTATAAATGCTGAAGGGGTTTTAGAGAACTGTGTACCTTCTAGCTGCTGGTGGGATGTAAAGTGGTAACAGCAGTAACAAAAACTGAATGGAGCTGCTTTAATAGGTAAAAATTGAGCTACCATATGATGCGGCAGGGCACCTTTTGGGCCTATAACCTAAGACGACCAGAATCGGAAAGACAGAGGCAGGCAAATGTGCACTGCAGCATTATTGAAATAGCCAAGACGTGGAAGCAAAATTAAGGTCCATAAACAGATGAATGGACAAAGAAGAAGTGGTATACGGACCAAATGGAATAGTAGCCTCGGGAAAAAAATGAAAAATGCCCTTTTCAGGACTACAGATGAGCCTAGAAATAATCATATTAGGTTAAGTAAGTCAAAAGGGAATGACAAATATCCTACGATATCATTTATCCATGTTATCCTAAGATTGCTACAAATGGACATATTTCCACAGAAAAAGACACTCACAGACTTATAAAACAAACTAATGGTTAACCAAAATGAAAGGTGGGAGGATGGATAAATTAGGATTATGGGGCTAACATACATATACTAATGTATGTTAAATGTATATAAACAGATAACATATAAACTCTATGAATTATATAATCACCAATACATATAAAATATACAATGACAAAACACCTACCAAATACCATGCGAGGTCTACTCAACATTCTGTAATAAGATACATGGTAACAGAATCCCAACATGAACAGACATATGTATGAATCATTGAGCAGATTCTGTACAGCCAGACAATCACAACACTCTAATCAAATTTACTCCGATAAGAAATAGAAATTAAATTAAAAAACAAACATAAGTAAGGAGACATAAACTTCTGGGGGCTTGTCCCAGCACATACCCCTCTAATTCACAACCTCGGAACACTACCTCCAGGAAGACTCTGTTGCCCTAATAACAAGAGTTGAGAACGTAATAATGCTGCCGCCTAGTGGGTGTTTCCCACAACAGCAGCTTTAAACCCAGTGCTAATGATTGCTTAACAGTCACAAGGACTCAGGGCTGTAAATGGCATCTGCCCTCAAAAAATGCCCTGGGGTAGGGAATAGGCAAGAAAATTCAACACATGAAAAAATTTACAAGAAGCCAATATGAAGAGGGAAGTTGTACTCACTCTTTAAAAAAAAAAGGAAAAGAAAAAAATGGACATGCCTAAAGCTCAGTACAAGGAATTATTAGCCACATGCAAATCCAAACTCCAGAAAGGTTTCAGCTCACAGCAGTCCAATGACCATCAGCAAACAGTCTACAAACTATAAATGCTGAAGGGGTTTTAGAGAACTGTGTACCTTCTAGCTGCTGGTGGGGTGTAATTAGTAACAGCACTAACGAAAACTGAAGGGAGCTGCTTTAAACGGTAAAAACTGAGCTACCATATGATGCGGCAGGGCACCTTTTGGGCCTATAACCTAAGACCACCAGAATCGGAAAGACAGAGGCAGGCAAATGTGCACTGCAGCAATATTGAAATAGCCAAGACATGGAAGCAAAAAAAAAGGTCCATAAACAGATGAATGGACAAAGAAGAAGCGGTATATGGACAGAATGGAATATCAGTCACGAAAAAAAATAAAAGAATGGCATATGCAGCACCACAGATGAGCCTAGAGATAATCACACAACGTGAAGTAAGTCAGAATGCGAAAGACAAATGTCCTATTATATCACTTATGTTATCTGAAAATTCATAAAAATGAACATATTTCCAAAGAGAAAGACAATCTCAGATTGAGAAGACAAACTTATGGTTAAGCCAAAGAAAAGGTGTGAGGAATGGATAAAATAAGATATTGGGGTTAACACACATATACTAATACATATAAAATATATAATCCCCAAAGACCTATGGAATACCAAGAGTGGTCTACTCAACACTCTGTAATAACCCACATGGAAAAGGACCCAAAGATCAATAGATATATGTATATGTGTAAATGAACAAGATTCTGTACACCTAGAACAAAAGACATTTTTCAATCAAATTTGCTCTGATAAAAACTACAACTTAAAGACACAAACAAGAATTAAGGAGGCTAAAGCTTATGGGGGTTTGTTCTGGCACATTCCACTCTAATATGCAACCTAAAAGCACAACTTGCAGCAAGGTTCTGTTTCCCTAGCAAGCAGAGTTGGCAACGTAGAAATGCTGCCACCCTAAGGCCGTTTCCTCAAACAGCAGCTTTACATCTACTGCTAATGGTCACTAATATTCACAAGGACTGCAGGGCTGTAAATGACTCATGCCCTCCAAAAATGTCCTGGGGTAGGGAATGGCCATAAAAATCCAAACGCGGCAAATTTTTCAAGAAGGCAATTTGAAGTTGTGAGTTTAGCTCAATCTTAAAAAATATGAAAAGGACACTGATAAATGCAAAACATCAGTTATTATTAGACACATGCAAATCCAATCTACACAAAGGTATCACCCCACACCAGTCACAATGACCATCAGCAAAATGTCAACAAACAATAGATGTTGAAGAAGTTGTGGAGAATAGTGTAACCTCTTGGTCTAAGTGGGATGTAAACTGGTAACAGCCAATATTAGGCACAGAATGGCAGTGCGTTTAAAGGTAAAAATTGAGTCACCATATGATCCGGAAGGCCCACTATTGGGCCTGTCACCTGTGAAAGCCAGAATGAAAAAGACACTGGATGGAAAATCGTGTATTGCAGCAGTATTTACAATAGCTAAGACATGGATACAAACAAAATGTCCATCATCAGATAAATGGACAAAGAAAAAGTGGTATACGTACCGAATGGAATACTAGCCTCAGAAAAAAATGAACAGTGCCGTTTTCAGGACTACAGATGAGCCTAGACATAATCATATTAGGTTAAGTTATTCAAAGGGAATAACAAATACCTGTGATATCATTTGTACATGTTATTCTATGATTGCTACCCATGAACATATTTCCACAGAAAAAGACACTCACAGACTTATAAAACAAACTAATGGTTAGCCAAAATGAAAGGTGGGAGGATGGATAAATTAGGACTATGGGGCTAACATACATATACTAATGTATGTTAAATGTATATAAACATATAACATATAAACTATATGAATTATATAATCACCAATACATATAAAATATATAATGACAAAACACCTACCAAATACCAAGGGAGGTCTACTCAACCTTTCGTAAAAAATTACATGGTAACAGGATCCAAAGATGAACAGACATATGTATGAATCATTGAGCACATTCTGGACAGCCAGACAATCACAACACTCTAATCGAATTTACTCCAATAAGAAATAGAAATTAAATTTAAGAAACAAACATAAGTAAGGAGAGATAAACTTCTGGGGGCTTGTCCCAGCACATTCGCCTCTAATTTACAACCTCGGAACAGTACCTCCAGGAAGACTCTGTTGCCCTAATAACAAGAGTTGAGAACGTAATAATGCTGCCGCCTAGTGGGTGTTTCCCACAACAGCAGCTTTAAACCCAGTGCTAATGATTGCTTAACAGTCACAAGGACTCAGGGCTGTAAATGGCATCTGCCCTCAAAAAATGCCCTGGGGTAGGGAATAGGCAAGAAAATTCAACACATGACAAGTTTTAGAAGAAGTCAATAAGAAGAGGGAAGATGTACTCACACTTTAAAAAAAAAAGGAAAAGAAAAAAAAGGACATTCCGAAAGCTCACTATAAGGAATTATTAGCCACATGCAAATCCAACCTCCAGAAAGGTTTCAGCTCACACCAGTCAAATAACCATCAGCAAAAAGTCTACAAACTGTAAATGCTGAAGGGATTTTAGAGAACTGTGTACCTTCTAGCTGCTGGTGGGATGTAAAGTGGTAACAGCACTAACGAAAACTGAATGGACCTGCTTTAAAAGGTAAAAATTGAGCTACCATATGATGCGGCAGGGCACCTTTTGGGCCTATAACCTAAGACCACCAGAATCGGAAAGACAGAGGCAGGCAAATGTGCACTGCAGCATTATTGAAATAGCCAAGACGTGGAAGCAAAATTAAGGTCCATAAACAGATGAATGGACAAAGAAGAAGTGGTATACGGACCAAATGGAATAGTAGCCTCGGGAAAAAAATGAAAAATGCCCTTTTCAGGACTACAGATGAGCCTAGAAATAATCATATTAGGTTAAGTAAGTCAAAAGGGAATGACAAATATCCTATGATATCATTTATACATGTTATCCTAAGATTGCTACAAATGGACATATTTCCACAGAAAAAGACACTCACAGACTTATAAAACAAACTAATGGTTAACCAAAATGAAAGGTGGGAGGATGGATAAATTAGGATTATGGGGCTAACATACATATACTAATGTATGTTAAATGTATATAAACAGATAACATATAAACTCTATGAATTATATAATCACCAATACATATAAAATATATAATGACAAAACACCTACCAAATACCATGCGAGGTCTACTCAACATTCTGTAACAAGATACATGGTAACAGAATCCCAACATGAACAGACATATGTATGAATCATTGAGCAGATTCTGTACAGCCAGACAATCACAACACTCTAATCAAATTTACTCCGATAAGAAATAGAAATTAAATTAAAAAACAAACATAAGTAAGGAGACATAAACTTCTGGGGGCTTGTCCCAGCACATTCCCCTCTAATTCACAACCTCGGAACACTACCTCCAGGAAGACTCTGTTGCCCTAATAAAAAGAGTTGGGAACGAAATAATGCTGCCGCCTAGTGGGTGTTTCCCACAACAGCAGCTTTAAACCCAGTGCTAATGGTTGCTTAACAGTCACAAGGACTCAGGGCTGTAAATGGCATCTGCCCTCAAAAAATGCCCTGGGGTAGCTAATAGGCAAGAAAATTCAACACATGACAAAATTTTCAAGAAGTCAATATGAAGAGGGAAGTTGTACTCACTCTTTAAAAAAAAAAAGGAAAAGAAAAAAATGGACATGCCTAAAGCTCAGTACAAGGAATTATTAGCCACATGCAAATCCAAACTCCAGAAAGGTTTCAGCTCACAGCAGTCCAATGACCATCAGCAAACAGTCTACAAACTATAAATGCTGAAGGGGTTTTAGAGAACTGTGTACCTTCTAGCTGCTGGTGGGATGTAATTGGTAACAGCACTAACGAAAACTGAATGGAGCTGCTTTAAACGGTAAAAACTGAGCTACCATATGATGCGGCAGGGCACCTTTTGGGCCTATAACCTAAGACCACCAGAATCAGAAAGACAGAGGCAGGCAAATGTGCACTGCAGCAATACTGAAATAACCAAGACATGGAAGCAAAAAGAAAGGTCCATAAACAGATGAATGGACAAAGAAGAAGCGGTATATGGACAGAATGGAATATCAGTCACGAAAAAAAATAAAAGAATGGCATATGCAGCACCACAGATGAGCCTAGAGATAATCACACAACGTGAAGTAAGTCAGAATGCGAAAGACAAATGTCCTATGATATCACTTATGTTATCTGAAAATTCATAAAAATGAACATATTTCCAAAGAGAAAGACAATCTCAGATTGAGAAGACCAACTTATGGTTAAGCCAAAGAAAAGGTGTGAGGAATGGATAAATTAAGATATTGGGGTTAACACACATATACTAATACATATAAAATATATAATCCCCAAAGACCTATGGAATACCAAAAGTGGTCTACTCAACACTCTGTAATAACCGACATGGAAAAGGACCCAAAGATCAATAGATATATGTATATGTGTAAATGAACAAGATTCTGTACACCTAGAACAAAAGACATTTTTCAATCAAATTTGCTCTGATAAAAACTACAACTTAAAGACACAAAGAAGAATTAAGGACGCTAAAGCTTATGGGGGTTTGTCCTGGCACATTCCACTCTAATATGCAACCTAAAAGCACAACTTGCAGCAAGGTTCTGTTTCCCTAGCAAGCAGAGTTGGCAACGTAGAAATGCTGCCACCCTAAGGCCGTTTCCTCAAACAGCAGCTTTACATCTACTGCTAATGGTCACTAATATTCACAAGGACTGCAGGGCTGTAAATGACTCATGCCCTCCAAAAATGTCCTGGGGTAGGGAATGGCCATAAAAATCCAAACGCGGCAAATTTTTCAAGAAGGCAATTTGAAGTTGTGAGTTTAGCTCAATCTTAAAAAATATGAAAAGGACACTGATAAATGCAAAACATCAGGAATTATTAGACGCATGCAAATCCAATCTACACAAAGGTATCACCCCACACCAGTCACAATGACCATCAGCAAAATGTCAACAAACAATAGATGTTGAAGAAGTTGTGGAGAATAGTGTAACCTCTCGGTCTAAGTGGGATGTAAACTGGTAACAGCCAATATTAGGAACAGAATGGCAGTGCGTTTCAAGGTAAAAATTGAGTCACCATATGATCCGGAAGGCCCACTATTGGGCCTGTCACCTGTGAAAGCCAGAATGAAAAAGACACTGGATGGAAAATCGTGTATTGCAGCAGTATTTACAATAGCTAAGACATGGATACAAACAAAATGTCCATCATCAGATAAATGGACAAAAAATAAGTGGTATACGTACCGAATGGAATACTAGCCTCAGAAAAAAATGAACAGTGCCGTTTTCAGGACTACAGATGAGCCTAGACATAATCATATTAGGTTAAGTTATTCAAAAGGGAATAACAAATATCCTGTGATATCATTTGTACATGTTATTCTATGATTGCTACCCATGAACATATTTCCACAGAAAAAGATACTCACAGACTTATAAAACAAACTAATGGTTAACCAACATTAAAGTGGGAGGATGGATAAATTAGCATTATGGGGCTAACGTACATATACTAATGTATGTTCAATGTATATAAACATATAACATATAAACGATATGAATTATATAATCACCAATACATATAAAATATATAATGAAAAACACCTACCAAATACCAAGGGAAGTCTACTCAACATTCTGTAATAACATACATGATAACAGGATCCGAAGATGAACAGACGTATGTATGAATCATTGAGCAGATTCTGTACAGCCAGAAAAACACAACACTCTAATCAAATTTACTCCGATAAGAAATAGAAATTAAATTTAAAAAACAAACATAAGTAAGGAGACATAAACTTCTGGCGGCTTGTCCTAGCACATTCCACTCAAATTTACCACCTCGGAACAGTACCTCCAGGAAGACTCTCTTGCCCTAGTAACAAGAGTTGAGAACGTAATAATGCTTCCGCCCTGTGGCTGTTTCCCACAACAGCAGCTTTAAACCCAGTGCTAATGGTTGCTTAATAGTAACAAGGACTGCAGGGCTGTAAATGACACCTGCCCTCAAAAAATGCCCTGTGGTAGGGAATAGGCAAGAAAATTCAACACATGACAAATTTTTCAATAAGTCAATATGAAGAGGGAAGTTGTACTCACTCTTTTTAAAAAAAAGGAAAAGAAAAAAAAGGACATGCCTAAAGCTCACTATAAGGAATTATTAGCCACATGCAAATCCAACGACCAAAAAGGTTTCAGCTTACAACAGTCAAATGACCATCAGCAAAAAGCCTACAAACTATAAATGCTGAAGGGGTTTTAGAGAACTGTGTACCTTCTAGCTGCTGGTGGGATGTAAAGTGGTAACAGCAGTAACAAAAACTGAATGGAGCTGCTTTAATAGGTAAAAATTGAGCTACCATATGATGCGGCAGGGCACCTTTTGGGCCTATAACCTAAGACGACCAGAATCGGAAAGACAGAGGCAGGCAAATGTGCACTGCAGCATTATTGAAATAGCCAAGACGTGGAAGCAAAATTAAGGTCCATAAACAGATGAATGGACAAAGAAGAAGTGGTATACGGACCAAATGGAATAGTAGCCTCGGGAAAAAAATGAAAAATGCCCTTTTCAGGACTACAGATGAGCCTAGAAATAATCATATTAGGTTAAGTAAGTCAAAAGGGAATGACAAATATCCTACGATATCATTTATCCATGTTATCCTAAGATTGCTACAAATGGACATATTTCCACAGAAAAAGACACTCACAGACTTATAAAACAAACTAATGGTTAACCAAAATGAAAGGTGGGAGGATGGATAAATTAGGATTATGGGGCTAACATACATATACTAATGTATGTTAAATGTATATAAACATATAACATATAAACTCTATGAATTATATAATCACCAATACATATAAAATATACAATGACAAAACACCTACCAAATACCATGCGAGGTCTACTCAACATTCTGTAATAAGATACATGGTAACAGAATCCCAACATGAACAGACATATGTATGAATCATTGAGCAGATTCTGTACAGCCAGACAATCACAACACTCTAATCAAATTTACTCCGATAAGAAATAGAAATTAAATTAAAAAACAAACATAAGTAAGGAGACATAAACTTCTGGGGGCTTGTCCCAGCACATACCCCTCTAATTCACAACCTCGGAACACTACCTCCAGGAAGACTCTGTTGCCCTAATAACAAGAGTTGAGAACGTAATAATGCTGCCGCCTAGTGGGTGTTTCCCACAACAGCAGCTTTAAACCCAGTGCTAATGATTGCTTAACAGTCACAAGGACTCAGGGCTGTAAATGGCATCTGCCCTCAAAAAATGCCCTGGGGTAGGGAATAGGCAAGAAAATTCAACACATGAAAAAATTTACAAGAAGCCAATATGAAGAGGGAAGTTGTACTCACTCTTTAAAAAAAAAAGGAAAAGAAAAAAATGGACATGCCTAAAGCTCAGTACAAGGAATTATTAGCCACATGCAAATCCAAACTCCAGAAAGGTTTCAGCTCACAGCAGTCCAATGACCATCAGCAAACAGTCTACAAACTATAAATGCTGAAGGGGTTTTAGAGAACTGTGTACCTTCTAGCTGCTGGTGGGGTGTAATTAGTAACAGCACTAACGAAAACTGAAGGGAGCTGCTTTAAACGGTAAAAACTGAGCTACCATATGATGCGGCAGGGCACCTTTTGGGCCTATAACCTAAGACCACCAGAATCGGAAAGACAGAGGCAGGCAAATGTGCACTGCAGCAATATTGAAATAGCCAAGACATGGAAGCAAAAAAAAAGGTCCATAAACAGATGAATGGACAAAGAAGAAGTGGTATATGGACAGAATGGAATATCAGTCACGAAAGAAAATAAAAGAATGGCATATGCAGCACCACAGATGAGCCTAGAGATAATCACACAACGTGAAGTAAGTCAGAATGCGAAAGACAAATGTCCTATTATATCACTTATGTTATCTGAAAATTCATAAAAATGAACATATTTCCAAAGAGAAAGACAATCTCAGATTGAGAAGACAAACTTATGGTTAAGCCAAAGAAAAGGTGTGAGGAATGGATAAAATAAGATATTGGGGTTAACACACATATACTAATACATATAAAATATATAATCCCCAAAGACCTATGGAATACCAAGAGTGGTCTACTCAACACTCTGTAATAACCCACATGGAAAAGGACCCAAAGATCAATAGATATATGTATATGTGTAAATGAACAAGATTCTGTACACCTAGAACAAAAGACATTTTTCAATCAAATTTGCTCTGATAAAAACTACAACTTAAAGACACAAACAAGAATTAAGGAGGCTAAAGCTTATGGGGGTTTGTTCTGGCACATTCCACTCTAATATGCAACCTAAAAGCACAACTTGCAGCAAGGTTCTGTTTCCCTAGCAAGCAGAGTTGGCAACGTAGAAATGCTGCCACCCTAAGGCCGTTTCCTCAAACAGCAGCTTTACATCTACTGCTAATGGTCACTAATATTCACAAGGACTGCAGGGCTGTAAATGACTCATGCCCTCCAAAAATGTCCTGGGGTAGGGAATGGCCATAAAAATCCAAACGCGGCAAATTTTTCAAGAAGGCAATTTGAAGTTGTGAGTTTAGCTCAATCTTAAAAAATATGAAAAGGACACTGATAAATGCAAAACATCAGTTATTATTAGACACATGCAAATCCAATCTACACAAAGGTATCACCCCACACCAGTCACAATGACCATCAGCAAAATGTCAACAAACAATAGATGTTGAAGAAGTTGTGGAGAATAGTGTAACCTCTTGGTCTAAGTGGGATGTAAACTGGTAACAGCCAATATTAGGCACAGAATGGCAGTGCGTTTAAAGGTAAAAATTGAGTCACCATATGATCCGGAAGGCCCACTATTGGGCCTGTCACCTGTGAAAGCCAGAATGAAAAAGACACTGGATGGAAAATCGTGTATTGCAGCAGTATTTACAATAGCTAAGACATGGATACAAACAAAATGTCCATCATCAGATAAATGGACAAAGAAAAAGTGGTATACGTACCGAATGGAATACTAGCCTCAGAAAAAAATGAACAGTGCCGTTTTCAGGACTACAGATGAGCCTAGACATAATCATATTAGGTTAAGTTATTCAAAGGGAATAACAAATACCTGTGATATCATTTGTACATGTTATTCTATGATTGCTACCCATGAACATATTTCCACAGAAAAAGACACTCACAGACTTATAAAACAAACTAATGGTTAGCCAAAATGAAAGGTGGGAGGATGGATAAATTAGGACTATGGGGCTAACATACATATACTAATGTATGTTAAATGTATATAAACATATAACATATAAACTATATGAATTATATAATCACCAATACATATAAAATATATAATGACAAAACACCTACCAAATACCAAGGGAGGTCTACTCAACCTTCCGTAAAAAATTACATGGTAACAGGATCCAAAGATGAACAGACATATGTATGAATCATTGAGCACATTCTGGACAGCCAGACAATCACAACACTCTAATCGAATTTACTCCAATAAGAAATAGAAATTAAATTTAAGAAACAAACATAAGTAAGGAGAGATAAACTTCTGGGGGCTTGTCCCAGCACATTCGCCTCTAATTTACAACCTCGGAACAGTACCTCCAGGAAGACTCTGTTGCCCTAATAACAAGAGTTGAGAACGTAATAATGCTGCCGCCTAGTGGGTGTTTCCCACAACAGCAGCTTTAAACCCAGTGCTAATGATTGCTTAACAGTCACAAGGACTCAGGGCTGTAAATGGCATCTGCCCTCAAAAAATGCCCTGGGGTAGGGAATAGGCAAGAAAATTCAACACATGACAAGTTTTAGAAGAAGTCAATAAGAAGAGGGAAGATGTACTCACACTTTAAAAAAAAAAGGAAAAGAAAAAAAAGGACATTCCGAAAGCTCACTATAAGGAATTATTAGCCACATGCAAATCCAACCTCCAGAAAGGTTTCAGCTCACACCAGTCAAATAACCATCAGCAAAAAGTCTACAAACTGTAAATGCTGAAGGGATTTTAGAGAACTGTGTACCTTCTAGCTGCTGGTGGGATGTAAAGTGGTAACAGCACTAACGAAAACTGAATGGACCTGCTTTAAAAGGTAAAAATTGAGCTACCATATGATGCGGCAGGGCACCTTTTGGGCCTATAACCTAAGACCACCAGAATCGGAAAGACAGAGGCAGGCAAATGTGCACTGCAGCATTATTGAAATAGCCAAGACGTGGAAGCAAAATTAAGGTCCATAAACAGATGAATGGACAAAGAAGAAGTGGTATACGGACCAAATGGAATAGTAGCCTCGGGAAAAAAATGAAAAATGCCCTTTTCAGGACTACAGATGAGCCTAGAAATAATCATATTAGGTTAAGTAAGTCAAAAGGGAATGACAAATATCCTACGATATCATTTATCCATGTTATCCTAAGATTGCTACAAATGGACATATTTCCACAGAAAAAGACACTCACAGACTTATAAAACAAACTAATGGTTAACCAAAATGAAAGGTGGGAGGATGGATAAATTAGGATTATGGGGCTAACATACATATACTAATGTATGTTAAATGTATATAAACAGATAACATATAAACTCTATCAATTATATAATCACCAATACATATAAAATATATAATGACAAAACACCTACCAAATACCATGCGAGGTCTACTCAACATTCTGTAACAAGATACATGGTAACAGAATCCCAACATGAACAGACATATGTATGAATCATTGAGCAGATTCTGTACAGCCAGACAATCACAACACTCTAATCAAATTTACTCCGATAAGAAATAGAAATTAAATTAAAAAACAAACATAAGTAAGGAGACATAAACTTCTGGCGGCTTGTCCTAGCACATTCCACTCAAATTTACAACCTCGGAACACTACCTCCAGGAAGACTCTGTTGCCCTAGTAACAAGAGTTGAGAACGTAATAATGCTGCCGCCTTGTGGCTGTTTCCCACAACAGCAGCTTTAAACCCAGTGGTAATGGTTGCTAAATAGTCACAAGGACTGCAGGGCTGTAAATGACACCTGCCCTCAAAAAATGCCCTGCGGTAGGGAATAGGCAAAAAATTCAACACATGACAAAATTTTCAAGAAGTCAATATGAAGAGGGAAGTTGTACTCACTCTTTAAAAAAAAAAAGGAAAAGAAAAAAATGGACATGCCTAAAGCTCAGTACAAGGAATTATTAGCCACATGCAAATCCAAACTCCAGAAAGGTTTCAGCTCACAGCAGTCCAATGACCATCAGCAAACAGTCTACAAACTATAAATGCTGAAGGGGTTTTAGAGAACTGTGTACCTTCTAGCTGCTGGTGGGATGTAATTGGTAACAGCACTAACGAAAACTGAATGGAGCTGCTTTAAACGGTAAAAACTGAGCTACCATATGATGCGGCAGGGCACCTTTTGGGCCTATAACCTAAGACCACCAGAATCAGAAAGACAGAGGCAGGCAAATGTGCACTGCAGCAATACTGAAATAACCAAGACATGGAAGCAAAAAGAAAGGTCCATAAACAGATGAATGGACAAAGAAGAAGCGGTATATGGACAGAATGGAATATCAGTCACGAAAAAAAATAAAAGAATGGCATATGCAGCACCACAGATGAGCCTAGAGATAATCACACAACGTGAAGTAAGTCAGAATGCGAAAGACAAATGTCCTATGATATCACTTATGTTATCTGAAAATTCATAAAAATGAACATATTTCCAAAGAGAAAGACAATCTCAGATTGAGAAGACCAACTTATGGTTAAGCCAAAGAAAAGGTGTGAGGAATGGATAAATTAAGATATTGGGGTTAACACACATATACTAATACATATAAAATATATAATCCCCAAAGACCTATGGAATACCAAAAGTGGTCTACTCAACACTCTGTAATAACCGACATGGAAAAGGACCCAAAGATCAATAGATATATGTATATGTGTAAATGAACAAGATTCTGTACACCTAGAACAAAAGACATTTTTCAATCAAATTTGCTCTGATAAAAACTACAACTTAAAGACACAAAGAAGAATTAAGGACGCTAAAGCTTATGGGGGTTTGTCCTGGCACATTCCACTCTAATATGCAACCTAAAAGCACAACTTGCAGCAAGGTTCTGTTTCCCTAGCAAGCAGAGTTGGCAACGTAGAAATGCTGCCACCCTAAGGCCGTTTCCTCAAACAGCAGCTTTACATCTACTGCTAATGGTCACTAATATTCACAAGGACTGCAGGGCTGTAAATGACTCATGCCCTCCAAAAATGTCCTGGGGTAGGGAATGGCCATAAAAATCCAAACGCGGCAAATTTTTCAAGAAGGCAATTTGAAGTTGTGAGTTTAGCTCAATCTTAAAAAATATGAAAAGGACACTGATAAATGCAAAACATCAGGAATTATTAGACGCATGCAAATCCAATCTACACAAAGGTATCACCCCACACCAGTCACAATGACCATCAGCAAAATGTCAACAAACAATAGATGTTGAAGAAGTTGTGGAGAATAGTGTAACCTCTCGGTCTAAGTGGGATGTAAACTGGTAACAGCCAATATTAGGAACAGAATGGCAGTGCGTTTCAAGGTAAAAATTGAGTCACCATATGATCCGGAAGGCCCACTATTGGGCCTGTCACCTGTGAAAGCCAGAATGAAAAAGACACTGGATGGAAAATCGTGTATTGCAGCAGTATTTACAATAGCTAAGACATGGATACAAACAAAATGTCCATCATCAGATAAATGGACAAAAAATAAGTGGTATACGTACCGAATGGAATACTAGCCTCAGAAAAAAATGAACAGTGCCGTTTTCAGGACTACAGATGAGCCTAGACATAATCATATTAGGTTAAGTTATTCAAAAGGGAATAACAAATATCCTGTGATATCATTTGTACATGTTATTCTATGATTGCTACCCATGAACATATTTCCACAGAAAAAGATACTCACAGACTTATAAAACAAACTAATGGTTAACCAACATTAAAGTGGGAGGATGGATAAATTAGCATTATGGGGCTAACGTACATATACTAATGTATGTTCAATGTATATAAACATATAACATATAAACGATATGAATTATATAATCACCAATACATATAAAATATATAATGAAAAACACCTACCAAATACCAAGGGAAGTCTACTCAACATTCTGTAATAACATACATGATAACAGGATCCGAAGATGAACAGACGTATGTATGAATCATTGAGCAGATTCTGTACAGCCAGAAAAACACAACACTCTAATCAAATTTACTCCGATAAGAAATAGAAATTAAATTTAAAAAACAAACATAAGTAAGGAGACATAAACTTCTGGCGGCTTGTCCTAGCACATTCCACTCAAATTTACCACCTCGGAACAGTACCTCCAGGAAGACTCTCTTGCCCTAGTAACAAGAGTTGAGAACGTAATAATGCTTCCGCCCTGTGGCTGTTTCCCACAACAGCAGCTTTAAACCCAGTGCTAATGGTTGCTTAATAGTAACAAGGACTGCAGGGCTGTAAATGACACCTGCCCTCAAAAAATGCCCTGTGGTAGGGAATAGGCAAGAAAATTCAACACATGACAAATTTTTCAATAAGTCAATATGAAGAGGGAAGTTGTACTCACTCTTTTTAAAAAAAAGGAAAAGAAAAAAAAGGACATGCCTAAAGCTCACTATAAGGAATTATTAGCCACATGCAAATCCAACGACCAAAAAGGTTTCAGCTTACAACAGTCAAATGACCATCAGCAAAAAGCCTACAAACTATAAATGCTGAAGGGGTTTTAGAGAACTGTGTACCTTCTAGCTGCTGGTGGGATGTAAAGTGGTAACAGCAGTAACAAAAACTGAATGGAGCTGCTTTAATAGGTAAAAATTGAGCTACCATATGATGCGGCAGGGCACCTTTTGGGCCTATAACCTAAGACGACCAGAATCGGAAAGACAGAGGCAGGCAAATGTGCACTGCAGCATTATTGAAATAGCCAAGACGTGGAAGCAAAATTAAGGTCCATAAACAGATGAATGGACAAAGAAGAAGTGGTATACGGACCAAATGGAATAGTAGCCTCGGGAAAAAAATGAAAAATGCCCTTTTCAGGACTACAGATGAGCCTAGAAATAATCATATTAGGTTAAGTAAGTCAAAAGGGAATGACAAATATCCTACGATATCATTTATCCATGTTATCCTAAGATTGCTACAAATGGACATATTTCCACAGAAAAAGACACTCACAGACTTATAAAACAAACTAATGGTTAACCAAAATGAAAGGTGGGAGGATGGATAAATTAGGATTATGGGGCTAACATACATATACTAATGTATGTTAAATGTATATAAACATATAACATATAAACTCTATGAATTATATAATCACCAATACATATAAAATATACAATGACAAAACACCTACCAAATACCATGCGAGGTCTACTCAACATTCTGTAATAAGATACATGGTAACAGAATCCCAACATGAACAGACATATGTATGAATCATTGAGCAGATTCTGTACAGCCAGACAATCACAACACTCTAATCAAATTTACTCCGATAAGAAATAGAAATTAAATTAAAAAACAAACATAAGTAAGGAGACATAAACTTCTGGGGGCTTGTCCCAGCACATACCCCTCTAATTCACAACCTCGGAACACTACCTCCAGGAAGACTCTGTTGCCCTAATAACAAGAGTTGAGAACGTAATAATGCTGCCGCCTAGTGGGTGTTTCCCACAACAGCAGCTTTAAACCCAGTGCTAATGATTGCTTAACAGTCACAAGGACTCAGGGCTGTAAATGGCATCTGCCCTCAAAAAATGCCCTGGGGTAGGGAATAGGCAAGAAAATTCAACACATGAAAAAATTTACAAGAAGCCAATATGAAGAGGGAAGTTGTACTCACTCTTTAAAAAAAAAAGGAAAAGAAAAAAATGGACATGCCTAAAGCTCAGTACAAGGAATTATTAGCCACATGCAAATCCAAACTCCAGAAAGGTTTCAGCTCACAGCAGTCCAATGACCATCAGCAAACAGTCTACAAACTATAAATGCTGAAGGGGTTTTAGAGAACTGTGTACCTTCTAGCTGCTGGTGGGGTGTAATTAGTAACAGCACTAACGAAAACTGAAGGGAGCTGCTTTAAACGGTAAAAACTGAGCTACCATATGATGCGGCAGGGCACCTTTTGGGCCTATAACCTAAGACCACCAGAATCGGAAAGACAGAGGCAGGCAAATGTGCACTGCAGCAATATTGAAATAGCCAAGACATGGAAGCAAAAAAAAAGGTCCATAAACAGATGAATGGACAAAGAAGAAGTGGTATATGGACAGAATGGAATATC
Source organism: Eubalaena glacialis (assembly GCF_028564815.1). Classification (NCBI taxonomy): domain Eukaryota; kingdom Metazoa; phylum Chordata; class Mammalia; order Artiodactyla; family Balaenidae; genus Eubalaena; species Eubalaena glacialis. Next base: position 71,511,484 of record NC_083718.1, on the reverse strand, counting down.
AGTCACGAAAAAAAATAAAAGAATGGCATATGCAGCACCACAGATGAGCCTAGAGATAATCACACAACGTGAAGTAAGTCAGAATGCGAAAGACAAATGTCCTATTATATCACTTATGTTATCTGAAAATTCATAAAAATGAACATATTTCCAAAGAGAAAGACAATCTCAGATTGAGAAGACAAACTTATGGTTAAGCCAAAGAAAAGGTGTGAGGAATGGATAAAATAAGATATTGGGGTTAACACACATATACTAATACATATAAAATATATAATCCCCAAAGACCTATGGAATACCAAGAGTGGTCTACTCAACACTCTGTAATAACCCACATGGAAAAGGACCCAAAGATCAATAGATATATGTATATGTGTAAATGAACAAGATTCTGTACACCTAGAACAAAAGACATTTTTCAATCAAATTTGCTCTGATAAAAACTACAACTTAAAGACACAAACAAGAATTAAGGAGGCTAAAGCTTATGGGGGTTTGTTCTGGCACATTCCACTCTAATATGCAACCTAAAAGCACAACTTGCAGCAAGGTTCTGTTTCCCTAGCAAGCAGAGTTGGCAACGTAGAAATGCTGCCACCCTAAGGCCGTTTCCTCAAACAGCAGCTTTACATCTACTGCTAATGGTCACTAATATTCACAAGGACTGCAGGGCTGTAAATGACTCATGCCCTCCAAAAATGTCCTGGGGTAGGGAATGGCCATAAAAATCCAAACGCGGCAAATTTTTCAAGAAGGCAATTTGAAGTTGTGAGTTTAGCTCAATCTTAAAAAATATGAAAAGGACACTGATAAATGCAAAACATCAGTTATTATTAGACACATGCAAATCCAATCTACACAAAGGTATCACCCCACACCAGTCACAATGACCATCAGCAAAATGTCAACAAACAATAGATGTTGAAGAAGTTGTGGAGAATAGTGTAACCTCTTGGTCTAAGTGGGATGTAAACTGGTAACAGCCAATATTAGGCACAGAATGGCAGTGCGTTTAAAGGTAAAAATTGAGTCACCATATGATCCGGAAGGCCCACTATTGGGCCTGTCACCTGTGAAAGCCAGAATGAAAAAGACACTGGATGGAAAATCGTGTATTGCAGCAGTATTTACAATAGCTAAGACATGGATACAAACAAAATGTCCATCATCAGATAAATGGACAAAGAAAAAGTGGTATACGTACCGAATGGAATACTAGCCTCAGAAAAAAATGAACAGTGCCGTTTTCAGGACTACAGATGAGCCTAGACATAATCATATTAGGTTAAGTTATTCAAAGGGAATAACAAATACCTGTGATATCATTTGTACATGTTATTCTATGATTGCTACCCATGAACATATTTCCACAGAAAAAGACACTCACAGACTTATAAAACAAACTAATGGTTAGCCAAAATGAAAGGTGGGAGGATGGATAAATTAGGACTATGGGGCTAACATACATATACTAATGTATGTTAAATGTATATAAACATATAACATATAAACTATATGAATTATATAATCACCAATACATATAAAATATATAATGACAAAACACCTACCAAATACCAAGGGAGGTCTACTCAACCTTCCGTAAAAAATTACATGGTAACAGGATCCAAAGATGAACAGACATATGTATGAATCATTGAGCACATTCTGGACAGCCAGACAATCACAACACTCTAATCGAATTTACTCCAATAAGAAATAGAAATTAAATTTAAGAAACAAACATAAGTAAGGAGAGATAAACTTCTGGGGGCTTGTCCCAGCACATTCGCCTCTAATTTACAACCTCGGAACAGTACCTCCAGGAAGACTCTGTTGCCCTAATAACAAGAGTTGAGAACGTAATAATGCTGCCGCCTAGTGGGTGTTTCCCACAACAGCAGCTTTAAACCCAGTGCTAATGATTGCTTAACAGTCACAAGGACTCAGGGCTGTAAATGGCATCTGCCCTCAAAAAATGCCCTGGGGTAGGGAATAGGCAAGAAAATTCAACACATGACAAGTTTTAGAAGAAGTCAATAAGAAGAGGGAAGATGTACTCACACTTTAAAAAAAAAAGGAAAAGAAAAAAAAGGACATTCCGAAAGCTCACTATAAGGAATTATTAGCCACATGCAAATCCAACCTCCAGAAAGGTTTCAGCTCACACCAGTCAAATAACCATCAGCAAAAAGTCTACAAACTGTAAATGCTGAAGGGATTTTAGAGAACTGTGTACCTTCTAGCTGCTGGTGGGATGTAAAGTGGTAACAGCACTAACGAAAACTGAATGGACCTGCTTTAAAAGGTAAAAATTGAGCTACCATATGATGCGGCAGGGCACCTTTTGGGCCTATAACCTAAGACCACCAGAATCGGAAAGACAGAGGCAGGCAAATGTGCACTGCAGCATTATTGAAATAGCCAAGACGTGGAAGCAAAATTAAGGTCCATAAACAGATGAATGGACAAAGAAGAAGTGGTATACGGACCAAATGGAATAGTAGCCTCGGGAAAAAAATGAAAAATGCCCTTTTCAGGACTACAGATGAGCCTAGAAATAATCATATTAGGTTAAGTAAGTCAAAAGGGAATGACAAATATCCTACGATATCATTTATCCATGTTATCCTAAGATTGCTACAAATGGACATATTTCCACAGAAAAAGACACTCACAGACTTATAAAACAAACTAATGGTTAACCAAAATGAAAGGTGGGAGGATGGATAAATTAGGATTATGGGGCTAACATACATATACTAATGTATGTTAAATGTATATAAACAGATAACATATAAACTCTATGAATTATATAATCACCAATACATATAAAATATATAATGACAAAACACCTACCAAATACCATGCGAGGTCTACTCAACATTCTGTAACAAGATACATGGTAACAGAATCCCAACATGAACAGACATATGTATGAATCATTGAGCAGATTCTGTACAGCCAGACAATCACAACACTCTAATCAAATTTACTCCGATAAGAAATAGAAATTAAATTAAAAAACAAACATAAGTAAGGAGACATAAACTTCTGGGGGCTTGTCCCAGCACATTCCCCTCTAATTCACAACCTCGGAACACTACCTCCAGGAAGACTCTGTTGCCCTAATAAAAAGAGTTGGGAACGAAATAATGCTGCCGCCTAGTGGGTGTTTCCCACAACAGCAGCTTTAAACCCAGTGCTAATGGTTGCTTAACAGTCACAAGGACTCAGGGCTGTAAATGGCATCTGCCCTCAAAAAATGCCCTGGGGTAGGGAATAGGCAAGAAAATTCAACACATGACAAAATTTTCAAGAAGTCAATATGAAGAGGGAAGTTGTACTCACTCTTTAAAAAAAAAAAGGAAAAGAAAAAAATGGACATGCCTAAAGCTCAGTACAAGGAATTATTAGCCACATGCAAATCCAAACTCCAGAAAGGTTTCAGCTCACAGCAGTCCAATGACCATCAGCAAACAGTCTACAAACTATAAATGCTGAAGGGGTTTTAGAGAACTGTGTACCTTCTAGCTGCTGGTGGGATGTAATTGGTAACAGCACTAACGAAAACTGAATGGAGCTGCTTTAAACGGTAAAAACTGAGCTACCATATGATGCGGCAGGGCACCTTTTGGGCCTATAACCTAAGACCACCAGAATCAGAAAGACAGAGGCAGGCAAATGTGCACTGCAGCAATACTGAAATAACCAAGACATGGAAGCAAAAAGAAAGGTCCATAAACAGATGAATGGACAAAGAAGAAGCGGTATATGGACAGAATGGAATATCAGTCACGAAAAAAAATAAAAGAATGGCATATGCAGCACCACAGATGAGCCTAGAGATAATCACACAACGTGAAGTAAGTCAGAATGCGAAAGACAAATGTCCTATGATATCACTTATGTTATCTGAAAATTCATAAAAATGAACATATTTCCAAAGAGAAAGACAATCTCAGATTGAGAAGACCAACTTATGGTTAAGCCAAAGAAAAGGTGTGAGGAATGGATAAATTAAGATATTGGGGTTAACACACATATACTAATACATATAAAATATATAATCCCCAAAGACCTATGGAATACCAAAAGTGGTCTACTCAACACTCTGTAATAACCGACATGGAAAAGGACCCAAAGATCAATAGATATATGTATATGTGTAAATGAACAAGATTCTGTACACCTAGAACAAAAGACATTTTTCAATCAAATTTGCTCTGATAAAAACTACAACTTAAAGACACAAACAAGAATTAAGGAGGCTAAAGCTTATGGGGGTTTGTCCTGGCACATTCCACTCTAATATGCAACCTAAAAGCACAACTTGCAGCAAGGTTCTGTTTCCCTAGCAAGCAGAGTTGGCAACGTAGAAATGCTGCCACCCTAAGGCCGTTTCCTCAAACAGCAGCTTTACATCTACTGCTAATGGTCACTAATATTCACAAGGACTGCAGGGCTGTAAATGACTCATGCCCTCCAAAAATGTCCTGGGGTAGGGAATGGCCATAAAAATCCAAACGCGGCAAATTTTTCAAGAAGGCAATTTGAAGTTGTGAGTTTAGCTCAATCTTAAAAAATATGAAAAGGACACTGATAAATGCAAAACATCAGGAATTATTAGACGCATGCAAATCCAATCTACACAAAGGTATCACCCCACACCAGTCACAATGACCATCAGCAAAATGTCAACAAACAATAGATGTTGAAGAAGTTGTGGAGAATAGTGTAACCTCTCGGTCTAAGTGGGATGTAAACTGGTAACAGCCAATATTAGGAACAGAATGGCAGTGCGTTTAAAGGTAAAAATTGAGTCACCATATGATCCGGAAGGCCCACTATTGGGCCTGTCACCTGTGAAAGCCAGAATGAAAAAGACACTGGATGGAAAATCGTGTATTGCAGCAGTATTTACAATAGCTAAGACATGGATACAAACAAAATGTCCATCATCAGATAAATGGACAAAAAATAAGTGGTATACGTACCGAATGGAATACTAGCCTCAGAAAAAAATGAACAGTGCCGTTTTCAGGACTACAGATGAGCCTAGACATAATCATATTAGGTTAAGTTATTCAAAAGGGAATAACAAATATCCTGTGATATCATTTGTACATGTTATTCTATGATTGCTACCCATGAACATATTTCCACAGAAAAAGATACTCACAGACTTATAAAACAAACTAATGGTTAACCAACATTAAAGTGGGAGGATGGATAAATTAGCATTATGGGGCTAACGTACATATACTAATGTATGTTCAATGTATATAAACATATAACATATAAACGATATGAATTATATAATCACCAATACATATAAAATATATAATGAAAAACACCTACCAAATACCAAGGGAAGTCTACTCAACATTCTGTAATAACATACATGATAACAGGATCCGAAGATGAACAGACGTATGTATGAATCATTGAGCAGATTCTGTACAGCCAGAAAAACACAACACTCTAATCAAATTTACTCCGATAAGAAATAGAAATTAAATTTAAAAAACAAACATAAGTAAGGAGACATAAACTTCTGGCGGCTTGTCCCAGCACATACCCCTCTAATTCACAACCTCGGAACACTACCTCCAGGAAGACTCTGTTGCCCTAATAACAAGAGTTGAGAACGTAATAATGCTGCCGCCTAGTGGGTGTTTCCCACAACAGCAGCTTTAAACCCAGTGCTAATGATTGCTTAACAGTCACAAGGACTCAGGGCTGTAAATGGCATCTGCCCTCAAAAAATGCCCTGGGGTAGGGAATAGGCAAGAAAATTCAACACATGAAAAAATTTACAAGAAGCCAATATGAAGAGGGAAGTTGTACTCACTCTTTAAAAAAAAAAGGAAAAGAAAAAAATGGACATGCCTAAAGCTCAGTACAAGGAATTATTAGCCACATGCAAATCCAAACTCCAGAAAGGTTTCAGCTCACAGCAGTCCAATGACCATCAGCAAACAGTCTACAAACTATAAATGCTGAAGGGGTTTTAGAGAACTGTGTACCTTCTAGCTGCTGGTGGGGTGTAATTAGTAACAGCACTAACGAAAACTGAAGGGAGCTGCTTTAAACGGTAAAAACTGAGCTACCATATGATGCGGCAGGGCACCTTTTGGGCCTATAACCTAAGACCACCAGAATCGGAAAGACAGAGGCAGGCAAATGTGCACTGCAGCAATATTGAAATAGCCAAGACATGGAAGCAAAAAAAAAGGTCCATAAACAGATGAATGGACAAAGAAGAAGTGGTATATGGACAGAATGGAATATCAGTCACGAAAAAAAATAAAAGAATGGCATATGCAGCACCACAGATGAGCCTAGAGATAATCACACAACGTGAAGTAAGTCAGAATGCGAAAGACAAATGTCCTATTATATCACTTATGTTATCTGAAAATTCATAAAAATGAACATATTTCCAAAGAGAAAGACAATCTCAGATTGAGAAGACAAACTTATGGTTAAGCCAAAGAAAAGGTGTGAGGAATGGATAAAATAAGATATTGGGGTTAACACACATATACTAATACATATAAAATATATAATCCCCAAAGACCTATGGAATACCAAGAGTGGTCTACTCAACACTCTGTAATAACCGACATGGAAAAGGACCCAAAGATCAATAGATATATGTATATGTGTAAATGAACAAGATTCTGTACACCTAGAACAAAAGACATTTTTCAATCAAATTTGCTCTGATAAAAACTACAACTTAAAGACACAAACAAGAATTAAGGAGGCTAAAGCTTATGGGGGTTTGTTCTGGCACATTCCACTCTAATATGCAACCTAAAAGCACAACTTGCAGCAAGGTTCTGTTTCCCTAGCAAGCAGAGTTGGCAACGTAGAAATGCTGCCACCCTAAGGCCGTTTCCTCAAACAGCAGCTTTACATCTACTGCTAATGGTCACTAATATTCACAAGGACTGCAGGGCTGTAAATGACTCATGCCCTCCAAAAATGTCCTGGGGTAGGGAATGGCCATAAAATTCCAAACGCGGCAAATTTTTCAAGAAGGCAATTTGAAGTTGTGAGTTTAGCTCAATCTTAAAAAATATGAAAAGGACACTGATAAATGCAAAACATCAGGAATTATTAGACGCATGCAAATCCAATCTACACAAAGGTATCACCCCACACCAGTCACAATGACCATCAGCAAAATGTCAACAAACAATAGATGTTGAAGAAGTTGTGGAGAATAGTGTAACCTCTCGGTCTAAGTGGGATGTAAACTGGTAACAGCCAATATTAGGAACAGAATGGCAGTGCGTTTAAAGGTAAAAATTGAGTCACCATATGATCCGGAAGGCCCACTATTGGGCCTGTCACCTGTGAAAGCCAGAATGAAAAAGACACTGGATGGAAAATCGTGTATTGCAGCAGTATTTACAATAGCTAAGACATGGATACGAACAAAATGTCCATCATCAGATAAATGGACAAAGAAAAAGTGGTATACGTACCGAATGGAATACTAGCCTCAGAAAAAAATGAACAGTGCCGTTTTCAGGACTACAGATGAGCCTAGACATAATCATATTAGGTTAAGTTATTCAAAAGGGAATAACAAATATCCTGTGATATCATTTGTACATGTTATTCTATGATTGCTACCCATGAACATATTTCCACAGAAAAAGACACTCACAGACTTATAAAACAAACTAATGGTTAGCCAAAATGAAAGGTGGGAGAATGGATAAATTAGGACTATGGGGCTAACATACATATACTAATGTATGTTAAATGTATATAAACATATAACATATAAACTATATGAATTATATAATCACCAATACATATAAAATATATAATGACAAAACACCTACCAAATACCAAGGGAGGTCTACTCAACCTTCCGTAAAAAATTACATGGTAACAGGATCCAAAGATGAACAGACATATGTATGAATCATTGAGCACATTCTGGACAGCCAGACAATCACAACACTCTAATCGAATTTACTCCAGTAAGAAATAGAAATTAAATTTAAGAAACAAACATAAGTAAGGAGAGATAAACTTCTGGGGGCTTGTCCCAGCACATTCGCCTCTAATTTACAACCTCGGAACAGTACCTCCAGTAAGACTCTGTTGCCCTAGTAACAAGAGGTGAGAACGTAATAATGCTGCCGCCTTGTGGCTGTTTCCCACAACAGCAGCTTTAAACCCAGTGCTAATGGTTGCTTAATAGTCCAAAGGACTGCAGGTCTGCAAATGACACCTGCCCTCAAAAAATGCCCTGGGGTAGGGAATAGGAAAGAAAATTCAACACATGACAAATTTTTCAATAAGTCAATATGAAGAGGGAAGTTGTACTCACTCTTTTTAAAAAAAAGGAAAAGAAAAAAAAGGACATGCCTAAAGCTCACTATAAGGAATTATTAGCCACATGCAAATCCAACCTCCAGAAAGGTTTCAGCTCACACCAGTCAAATAACCATCAGCAAAAAGTCTACAAACTGTAAATGCTGAAGGGATTTTAGAGAACTGTGTACCTTCTAGCTGCTGGTGGGATGTAAAGTGGTAACAGCAGTAACGAAAACTGAATGGACCTGCTTTAAAAGGTAAAAATTGAGCTACCATATGATGCGGCAGGGCACCTTTTGGGCCTATAACCTAAGACGACCAGAATCGGAAAGACAGAGGCAGGCAAATGTGCACTGCAGCATTATTGAAATAGCCAAGACGTGGAAGCAAAATTAAGGTCCATAAACAGATGAATGGACAAAGAAGAAGTGGTATACGGACCAAATGGAATAGTAGCCTCGGGAAAAAAATGAAAAATGCCCTTTTCAGGACTACAGATGAGCCTAGAAATAATCATATTAGGTTAAGTAAGTCAAAAGGGAATGACAAATATCCTACGATATCATTTATACATGTTATCCTAAGATTGCTACAAATGGACATATTTCCACAGAAAAAGACACTCACAGACTTATAAAACAAACTAATGGTTAACCAAAATGAAAGGTGGGAGGATGGATAAATTAGGATTATGGGGCTAACATACATATACTAATGTATGTTAAATGTATATAAACAGATAACATATAAACTCTATGAATTATATAATCACCAATACATATAAAATATATAATGACAAAACACCTACCAAATACCATGCGAGGTCTACTCAACATTCTGTAACAAGATACATGGTAACAGAATCCCAACATGAACAGACATATGTATGAATCATTGAGCAGATTCTGTACAGCCAGACAATCACAACACTCTAATCAAATTTACTCCGATAAGAAATAGAAATTAAATTAAAAAACAAACATAAGTAAGGAGACATAAACTTCTGGGGGCTTGTCCCAGCACATACCCCTCTAATTCACAACCTCGGAACACTACCTCCAGGAAGACTCTGTTGCCCTAATAACAAGAGTTGAGAACGTAATAATGCTGCCGCCTAGTGGGTGTTTCCCACAACAGCAGCTTTAAACCCAGTGCTAATGGTTGCTTAACAGTCACAAGGACTCAGGGCTGTAAATGGCATCTGCCCTCAAAAAATGCCCTGGGGTAGGGAATAGGCAAGAAAATTCAACACATGACAACATTTACAAGAAGCCAATATGAAGAGGGAAGTTGTACTCACTCTTTAAAAAAAAAAGGAAAAGAAAAAAATGGACATGCCTAAAGCTCAGTACAAGGAATTATTAGCCACATGCAAATCCAAACTCCAGAAAGGTTTCAGCTCACAGCAGTCCAATGACCATCAGCAAACAGTCTACAAACTATAAATGCTGAAGGGGTTTTAGAGAACTGTGTACCTTCTAGCTGCTGGTGGGATGTAATTGGTAACAGCACTAACGAAAACTGAAGGGAGCTGCTTTAAACGGTAAAAACTGAGCTACCATATGATGCGGCAGGGCACCTTTTGGGCCTATAACCTAAGACCACCAGAATCGGAAAGACAGAGGCAGGCAAATGTGCACTGCAGCAATATTGAAATAGCCAAGACATGGAAGCAAAAAAAAAGGTCCATAAACAGATGAATGGACAAAGAAGAAGTGGTATATGGACAGAATGGAATATCAGTCACGAAAAAAAATAAAAGAATGGCATATGCAGCACCACAGATGAGCCTAGAGATAATCACACAACGTGAAGTAAGTCAGAATGCGAAAGACAAATGTCCTATTATATCACTTATGTTATCTGAAAATTCATAAAAATGAACATATTTCCAAAGAGAAAGACAATCTCAGATTGAGAAGACAAACTTATGGTTAAGCCAAAGAAAAGGTGTGAGGAATGGATAAAATAAGATATTGGGGTTAACACACATATACTAATACATATAAAATATATAATCCCCAAAGACCTATGGAATACCAAGAGTGGTCTACTCAACACTCTGTAATAACCCACATGGAAAAGGACCCAAAGATCAATAGATATATGTATATGTGTAAATGAACAAGATTCTGTACACCTAGAACAAAAGACATTTTTCAATCAAATTTGCTCTGATAAAAACTACAACTTAAAGACACAAACAAGAATTAAGGAGGCTAAAGCTTATGGGGGTTTGTTCTGGCACATTCCACTCTAATATGCAACCTAAAAGCACAACTTGCAGCAAGGTTCTGTTTCCCTAGCAAGCAGAGTTGGCAACGTAGAAATGCTGCCACCCTAAGGCCGTTTCCTCAAACAGCAGCTTTACATCTACTGCTAATGGTCACTAATATTCACAAGGACTGCAGGGCTGTAAATGACTCATGCCCTCCAAAAATGTCCTGGGGTAGGGAATGGCCATAAAATTCCAAACGCGGCAAATTTTTCAAGAAGGCAATTTGAAGTTGTGAGTTTAGCTCAATCTTAAAAAATATGAAAAGGACACTGATAAATGCAAAACATCAGTTATTATTAGACGCATGCAAATCCAATCTACACAAAGGTATCACCCCACACCAGTCACAATGACCATCAGCAAAATGTCAACAAACAATAGATGTTGAAGAAGTTGTGGAGAATAGTGTAACCTCTCGGTCTAAGTGGGATGTAAACTGGTAACAGCCAATATTAGGCACAGAATGGCAGTGCGTTTAAAGGTAAAAATTGAGTCACCATATGATCCGGAAGGCCCACTATTGGGCCTGTCACCTGTGAAAGCCAGAATGAAAAAGACACTGGATGGAAAATCGTGTATTGCAGCAGTATTTACAATAGCTAAGACATGGATACGAACAAAATGTCCATCATCAGATAAATGGACAAAGAAAAAGTGGTATACGTACCGAATGGAATACTAGCCTCAGAAAAAAATGAACAGTGCCGTTTTCAGGACTACAGATGAGCCTAGACATAATCATATTAGGTTAAGTTATTCAAAAGGGAATAACAAATATCCTGTGATATCATTTGTACATGTTATTCTATGATTGCTACCCATGAACATATTTCCACAGAAAAAGACACTCACAGACTTATAAAACAAACTAATGGTTAGCCAAAATGAAAGGTGGGAGAATGGATAAATTAGGACTATGGGGCTAACATACATATACTAATGTATGTTAAATGTATATAAACATATAACATATAAACTATATGAATTATATAATCACCAATACATATAAAATATATAATGACAAAACACCTACCAAATACCAAGGGAGGTCTACTCAACCTTCCGTAAAAAATTACATGGTAACAGGATCCAAAGATGAACAGACATATGTATGAATCATTGAGCACATTCTGGACAGCCAGACAATCACAACACTCTAATCGAATTTACTCCAGTAAGAAATAGAAATTAAATTTAAGAAACAAACATAAGTAAGGAGAGATAAACTTCTGGGGGCTTGTCCCAGCACATTCGCCTCTAATTTACAACCTCGGAACAGTACCTCCAGTAAGACTCTGTTGCCCTAGTAACAAGAGGTGAGAACGTAATAATGCTGCCGCCTTGTGGCTGTTTCCCACAACAGCAGCTTTAAACCCAGTGCTAATGGTTGCTTAATAGTCCCAAGGACTGCAGGTCTGCAAATGACACCTGCCCTCAAAAAATGCCCTGGGGTAGGGAATAGGAAAGAAAATTCAACACATGACAAATTTTTCAATAAGTCAATATGAAGAGGGAAGTTGTACTCACTCTTTTTAAAAAAAAGGAAAAGAAAAAAAAGGACATGCCTAAAGCTCACTATAAGGAATTATTAGCCACATGCAAATCCAACGACCAAAAAGGTTTCAGCTTACAACAGTCAAATGACCATCAGCAAAAAGCCTACAAACTATAAATGCTGAAGGGGTTTTAGAGAACTTTGTACCTTCTAGCTGCTGGTGGGATGTAAAGTGGTAACAGCAGTAACAAAAACTGAATGGAGCTGCTTTAATAGGTAAAAATTGAGCTACCATATGATGCGGCAGGGCACCTTTTGGGCCTATAACCTAAGACGACCAGAATCGGAAAGACAGAGGCAGGCAAATGTGCACTGCAGCATTATTGAAATAGCCAAGACGTGGAAGCAAAATTAAGGTCCATAAACAGATGAATGGACAAAGAAGAAGTGGTATACGGACCAAATGGAATAGTAGCCTCGGGAAAAAATGAAAAATGCCCTTTTCAGGACTACAGATGAGCCTAGAAATAATCATATTAGGTTAAGTAAGTCAAAAGGGAATGACAAATATCCTACGATATCATTTATCCATGTTATCCTAAGATTGCTACAAATGGACATATTTCCACAGAAAAAGACACTCACAGACTTATAAAACAAACTAATGGTTAACCAAAATGAAAGGTGGGAGGATGGATAAATTAGGATTATGGGGCTAACATACATATACTAATGTATGTTAAATGTATATAAACATATAACATATAAACTCTATGAATTATATAATCACCAATACATATAAAATATATAATGACAAAACACCTACCAAATACCATGCGAGGTCTACTCAACATTTTGTAATAAGATACATGGTAACAGAATCCCAACATGAACAGACATATGTATGAATCATTGAGCAGATTCTGTACAGCCAGACAATCACAACACTCTAATCAAATTTACTCCGATAAGAAATAGAAATTAAATTAAAAAACAAACATAAGTAAGGAGACATAAACTTCTGGGGGCTTGTCCCAGCACATACCCCTCTAATTCACAACCTCGGAACACTACCTCCAGGAAGACTCTGTTGCCCTAATAACAAGAGTTGAGAACGTAATAATGCTGCCGCCTAGTGGGTGTTTCCCACAACAGCAGCTTTAAACCCAGTGCTAATGATTGCTTAATAGTCACAAGGACTCAGGGCTGTAAATGGCATCTGCCCTCAAAAAATGCCCTGGGGTAGGGAATAGGCAAGAAAATTCAACACATGAAAAGATTTTCAAGAAGCCAATATGAAGAGGGAAGTTGTACTCACTCTTTAAAAAAAAAAGGAAAAGAAAAAAATGGACATGCCTAAAGCTCAGTACAAGGAATTATTAGCCACATGCAAATCCAACCTCCAAAAAGGTTTCAGCTCACAGCAGTCCAATGACCATCAGCAAACAGTCTACAAACTATAAATGCTGAAGGGGTTTTAGAGAACTGTGTACCTACTAGCTGCTGGTGGGGTGTAATTAGTAACAGCACTAACGAAAACTGAATGGAGCTGCTTTAAACGGTAAAAACTGAGCTACCATATGATGCGGCAGGGCACCTTTTGGGCCTATAACCTAAGACCACCAGAATCGGAAAGACAGAGGCAGGCAAATGTGCACTGCAGCAATATTGAAATAACCAAGACATGGAAGCAAAAAAAAAGGTCCATAAACAGATGAATGGACAAAGAAGAAGCGGTATATGGACAGAATGGAATATCAGTCACGAAAAAAAATAAAAGAATGGCATATGCAGCACCACAGATGAGCCTAGAGATAATCACACAACGTGAAGTAAGTCAGAATGCGAAAGACAAATGTCCTATGATATCACTTATGTTATCTGAAAATTCATAAAAATGAACATATTTCCAAAGAGAAAGACAATCTCAGATTGAGAAGACAAACTTATGGTTAAGCCAAAGAATAGGTGCGAGGAATGGATAAATTAAGATATTGGGGTTAACACACATATACTAATACATATAAAATATATAATCCCCAAAGACCTATGGAATACCAAGAGTGGTCTACTCAACACTCTGTAATAACCGACATGGAAAAGGACCCAAAGATCAATAGATATAGGTATATGTGTAAATGAACAAGATTCTGTACACCTAGAACAAAAGACATTTTTCAATCAAATTTGCTCTGATAAAAACTACAACTTAAAGACACAAACAAGAATTAAGGACGCTAAAGCTTATGGGGGTTTGTCCTGGCACATTCCACTCTAATATGCAACCTAAAAGCACAACTTGCAGCAAGGTTCTGTTTCCCTAGCAAGCAGAGTTGGCAACGTAGAAATGCTGCCACCCTAAGGCCGTTTCCTCAAACAGCAGCTTTACATCTACTGCTAATGGTCACTAATATTCACAAGGACTGCAGGGCTGTAAATGACTCATGCCCTCCAAAAATGTCCTGGGGTAGGGAATGGCCATAAAAATCCAAACGCGGCAAATTTTTCAAGAAGGCAATTTGAAGTTGTGAGTTTAGCTCAATCTTAAAAAATATGAAAAGGACACTGATAAATGCAAAACATCAGGAATTATTAGACGCATGCAAATCCAATCTACACAAAGGTATCACCCCACACCAGTCACAATGACCATCAGCAAAATGTCAACAAACAATAGATGTTGAAGAAGTTGTGGAGAATAGTGTAACCTCTCGGTCTAAGTGGGATGTAAACTGGTAACAGCCAATATTAGGCACAGAATGGCAGTGCGTTTAAAGGTAAAAATTGAGTCACCATATGATCCGGAAGGCCCACTATTGGGCCTGTCACCTGTGAAAGCCAGAATGAAAAAGACACTGGATGGAAAATCGTGTATTGCAGCAGTATTTACAATAGCTAAGACATGGATACAAACAAAATGTCCATCATCAGATAAATGGACAAAAAATAAGTGGTATACGTACCGAATGGAATACTAGCCTCAGAAAAAAATGAACAGTGCCGTTTTCAGGACTACAGATGAGCCTAGACATAATCATATTAGGTTAAGTTATTCAAAAGGGAATAACAAATATCCTGTGATATCATTTGTACATGTTATTCTATGATTGCTACCCATGAACATATTTCCACAGAAAAAGATACTCACAGACTTATAAAACAAACTAATGGTTAACCAACATTAAAGTGGGAGGATGGATAAATTAGCATTATGGGGCTAACGTACATATACTAATGTATGTTAAATGTATATAAACATATAACATATAAACGATATGAATTATATAATCACCAATACATATAAAATATATAATGAAAAACACCTACCAAATACCAAGGGAAGTCTACTCAACATTCTGTAATAACATACATGATAACAGGATCCGAAGATGAACAGACGTATGTATGAATCATTGAGCAGATTCTGTACAGCCAGAAAAACACAACACTCTAATCAAATTTACTCCGATAAGAAATAGAAATTAAATTTAAAAAACAAACATAAGTAAGGAGACATAAACTTCTGGCGGCTTGTCCTAGCACATTCCACTCAAATTTACCACCTCGGAACAGTACCTCCAGGAAGACTCTCTTGCCCTAGTAACAAGAGTTGAGAACGTAATAATGCTTCCGCCCTGTGGCTGTTTCCCACAACAGCAGCTTTAAACCCAGTGCTAAAGGTTGCTTAATAGTAACAAGGACTGCAGGGCTGTAAATGACACCTGCCCTCAAAAAATGCCCTGTGGTAGGGAATAGGCAAGAAAATTCAACACATGACAAATTTTTCAATAAGTCAATATGAAGAGGGAAGTTGTACTCACTCTTTTTAAAAAAAAGGAAAAGAAAAAAAAGGACATGCCTAAAGCTCACTATAAGGAATTATTAGCCACATGCAAATCCAACGACCAAAAAGGTTTCAGCTTACAACAGTCAAATGACCATCAGCAAAAAGCCTACAAACTATAAATGCTGAAGGGGTTTTAGAGAACTGTGTACCTTCTAGCTGCTGGTGGGATGTAAAGTGGTAACAGCAGTAACAAAAACTGAATGGAGCTGCTTTAATAGGTAAAAATTGAGCTACCATATGATGCGGCAGGGCACCTTTTGGGCCTATAACCTAAGACGACCAGAATCGGAAAGACAGAGGCAGGCAAATGTGCACTGCAGCATTATTGAAATAGCCAAGACGTGGAAGCAAAATTAAGGTCCATAAACAGATGAATGGACAAAGAAGAAGTGGTATACGGACCAAATGGAATAGTAGCCTCGGGAAAAAAATGAAAAATGCCCTTTTCAGGACTACAGATGAGCCTAGAAATAATCATATTAGGTTAAGTAAGTCAAAAGGGAATGACAAATATCCTACGATATCATTTATCCATGTTATCCTAAGATTGCTACAAATGGACATATTTCCACAGAAAAAGACACTCACAGACTTATAAAACAAACTAATGGTTAACCAAAATGAAAGGTGGGAGGATGGATAAATTAGGATTATGGGGCTAACATACATATACTAATGTATGTTAAATGTATATAAACATATAAAATATAAACTCTATGAATTATATAATCACCAATACATATAAAATATATAATGACAAAACACCTACCAAATACCATGCGAGGTCTACTCAACATTCTGTAATAAGATACATGGTAACAGAATCCCACCATGAACAGATATATGTATGAATCATTGAGCAGATTCTGTACAGCCAGACAATCACAACACTCTAATCAAATTTACTCCGATAAGAAATAGAAATTAAATTAAAAAACAAACATAAGTAAGGAGACATAAACTTCTGGGGGCTTGTCCCAGCACATACCCCTCTAATTCACAACCTCGGAACACTACCTCCAGGAAGACTCTGTTGCCCTAATAACAAGAGTTGAGAACGTAATAATGCTGCCGCCTAGTGGGTGTTTCCCACAACAGCAGCTTTAAACCCAGTGCTAATGATTGCTTAACAGTCACAAGGACTCAGGGCTGTAAATGGCATCTGCCCTCAAAAAATGCCCTGGGGTAGGGAATAGGCAAGAAAATTCAACACATGAAAAAATTTACAAGAAGCCAATATGAAGAGGGAAGTTGTACTCACTCTTTAAAAAAAAAAGGAAAAGAAAAAAATGGACATGCCTAAAGCTCAGTACAAGGAATTATTAGCCACATGCAAATCCAAACTCCAGAAAGGTTTCAGCTCACAGCAGTCCAATGACCATCAGCAAACAGTCTACAAACTATAAATGCTGAAGGGGTTTTAGAGAACTGTGTACCTTCTAGCTGCTGGTGGGGTGTAATTAGTAACAGCACTAACGAAAACTGAAGGGAGCTGCTTTAAACGGTAAAAACTGAGCTACCATATGATGCGGCAGGGCACCTTTTGGGCCTATAACCTAAGACCACCAGAATCGGAAAGACAGAGGCAGGCAAATGTGCACTGCAGCAATATTGAAATAGCCAAGACATGGAAGCAAAAAAAAAGGTCCATAAACAGATGAATGGACAAAGAAGAAGCGGTATATGGACAGAATGGAATATCAGTCACGAAAAAAAATAAAAGAATGGCATATGCAGCACCACAGATGAGCCTAGAGATAATCACACAACGTGAAGTAAGTCAGAATGCGAAAGACAAATGTCCTATTATATCACTTATGTTATCTGAAAATTCATAAAAATGAACATATTTCCAAAGAGAAAGACAATCTCAGATTGAGAAGACAAACTTATGGTTAAGCCAAAGAAAAGGTGTGAGGAATGGATAAAATAAGATATTGGGGTTAACACACATATACTAATACATATAAAATATATAATCCCCAAAGACCTATGGAATACCAAGAGTGGTCTACTCAACACTCTGTAATAACCCACATGGAAAAGGACCCAAAGATCAATAGATATATGTATATGTGTAAATGAACAAGATTCTGTACACCTAGAACAAAAGACATTTTTCAATCAAATTTGCTCTGATAAAAACTACAACTTAAAGACACAAACAAGAATTAAGGAGGCTAAAGCTTATGGGGGTTTGTTCTGGCAAATTCCACTCTAATATGCAACCTAAAAGCACAACTTGCAGCAAGGTTCTGTTTCCCTAGCAAGCAGAGTTGGCAACGTAGAAATGCTGCCACCCTAAGGCCGTTTCCTCAAACAGCAGCTTTACATCTACTGCTAATGGTCACTAATATTCACAAGGACTGCAGGGCTGTAAATGACTCATGCCCTCCAAAAATGTCCTGGGGTAGGGAATGGCCATAAAATTCCAAACGCGGCAAATTTTTCAAGAAGGCAATTTGAAGTTGTGAGTTTAGCTCAATCTTAAAAAATATGAAAAGGACACTGATAAATGCAAAACATCAGTTATTATTAGACACATGCAAATCCAATCTACACAAAGGTATCACCCCACACCAGTCACAATGACCATCAGCAAAATGTCAACAAACAATAGATGTTGAAGAAGTTGTGGAGAATAGTGTAACCTCTCGGTCTAAGTGGGATGTAAACTGGTAACAGCCAATATTAGGCACAGAATGGCAGTGCGTTTAAAGGTAAAAATTGAGTCACCATATGATCCGGAAGGCCCACTATTGGGCCTGTCACCTGTGAAAGCCAGAATGAAAAAGACACTGGATGGAAAATCGTGTATTGCAGCAGTATTTACAATAGCTAAGACATGGATACAAACAAAATGTCCATCATCAGATAAATGGACAAAGAAAAAGTGGTATACGTACCGAATGGAATACTAGCCTCAGAAAAAAATGAACAGTGCCGTTTTCAGGACTACAGATGAGCCTAGACATAATCATATTAGGTTAAGTTATTCAAAAGGGAATAACAAATATCCTGTGATATCATTTGTACATGTTATTCTATGATTGCTACCCATGAACATATTTCCACAGAAAAAGACACTCACAGACTTATAAAACAAACTAATGGTTAACCAACATTAAAGTGGGAGGATGGATAAATTAGCATTATGGGGCTAACGTACATATACTAATGTATGTTAAATGTATATAAACATATAACATATAAACGATATGAATTATATAATCACCAATACATATAAAATATATAATGAAAAACACCTACCAAATACCAAGGGAAGTCTACTCAACATTCTGTAATAACATACATGATAACAGGATCCGAAGATGAACAGACGTATGTATGAATCATTGAGCAGATTCTGTACAGCCAGACAATCACAACACTCTAATCAAATTTACTCCGATAAGAAATAGAAATTAAATTTAAAAAACAAACATAAGTAAGGAGACATAAACTTCTGGCGGCTTGTCCTAGCACATTCCACTCAAATTTACCACCTCGGAACAGTACCTCCAGGAAGACTCTCTTGCCCTAGTAACAAGAGTTGAGAACGTAATAATGCTTCCGCCCTGTGGCTGTTTCCCACAACAGCAGCTTTAAACCCAGTGCTAATGGTTGCTTAATAGTAACAAGGACTGCAGGGCTGTAAATGACACCTGCCCTCAAAAAATGCCCTGTGGTAGGGAATAGGCAAGAAAATTCAACACATGACAAATTTTTCAATAAGTCAATATGAAGAGGGAAGTTGTACTCCCTCTTTTTAAAAAAAAGGAAAAGAAAAAAAAGGACATGCCTAAAGCTCACTATAAGGAATTATTAGCCACATGCAAATCCAACGACCAAAAAGGTTTCAGCTTACAACAGTCAAATGACCATCAGCAAAAAGCCTACAAACTATAAATGCTGAAGGGGTTTTAGAGAACTGTGTACCTTCTAGCTGCTGGTGGGATGTAAAGTGGTAACAGCAGTAACAAAAACTGAATGGAGCTGCTTTAATAGGTAAAAATTGAGCTACCATATGATGCGGCAGGGCACCTTTTGGGCCTATAACCTAAGACGACCAGAATCGGAAAGACAGAGGCAGGCAAATGTGCACTGCAGCATTATTGAAATAGCCAAGACGTGGAAGCAAAATTAAGGTCCATAAACAGATGAATGGACAAAGAAGAAGTGGTATACGGACCAAATGGAATAGTAGCCTCGGGAAAAAAATGAAAAATGCCCTTTTCAGGACTACAGATGAGCCTAGAAATAATCATATTAGGTTAAGTAAGTCAAAAGGGAATGACAAATATCCTACGATATCATTTATCCATGTTATCCTAAGATTGCTACAAATGGACATATTTCCACAGAAAAAGACACTCACAGACTTATAAAACAAACTAATGGTTAACCAAAATGAAAGGTGGGAGGATGGATAAATTAGGATTATGGGGCTAACATACATATACTAATGTATGTTAAATGTATATAAACATATAAAATATAAACTCTATGAATTATATAATCACCAATACATATAAAATATATAATGACAAAACACCTACCAAATACCATGCGAGGTCTACTCAACATTCTGTAATAAGATACATGGTAACAGAATCCCACCATGAACAGATATATGTATGAATCATTGAGCAGATTCTGTACAGCCAGACAATCACAACACTCTAATCAAATTTACTCCGATAAGAAATAGAAATTAAATTAAAAAACAAACATAAGTAAGGAGACATAAACTTCTGGGGGCTTGTCCCAGCACATACCCCTCTAATTCACAACCTCGGAACACTACCTCCAGGAAGACTCTGTTGCCCTAATAACAAGAGTTGAGAACGTAATAATGCTGCCGCCTAGTGGGTGTTTCCCACAACAGCAGCTTTAAACCCAGTGCTAATGATTGCTTAACAGTCACAAGGACTCAGGGCTGTAAATGGCATCTGCCCTCAAAAAATGCCCTGGGGTAGGGAATAGGCAAGAAAATTCAACACATGAAAAAATTTACAAGAAGCCAATATGAAGAGGGAAGTTGTACTCACTCTTTAAAAAAAAAAGGAAAAGAAAAAAATGGACATGCCTAAAGCTCAGTACAAGGAATTATTAGCCACATGCAAATCCAAACTCCAGAAAGGTTTCAGCTCACAGCAGTCCAATGACCATCAGCAAACAGTCTACAAACTATAAATGCTGAAGGGGTTTTAGAGAACTGTGTACCTTCTAGCTGCTGGTGGGGTGTAATTAGTAACAGCACTAACGAAAACTGAAGGGAGCTGCTTTAAACGGTAAAAACTGAGCTACCATATGATGCGGCAGGGCACCTTTTGGGCCTATAACCTAAGACCACCAGAATCGGAAAGACAGAGGCAGGCAAATGTGCACTGCAGCAATATTGAAATAGCCAAGACATGGAAGCAAAAAAAAAGGTCCATAAACAGATGAATGGACAAAGAAGAAGTGGTATATGGACAGAATGGAATATCAGTCACGAAAAAAAATAAAAGAATGGCATATGCAGCACCACAGATGAGCCTAGAGATAATCACACAACGTGAAGTAAGTCAGAATGCGAAAGACAAATGTCCTATTATATCACTTATGTTATCTGAAAATTCATAAAAATGAACATATTTCCAAAGAGAAAGACAATCTCAGATTGAGAAGACAAACTTATGGTTAAGCCAAAGAAAAGGTGTGAGGAATGGATAAAATAAGATATTGGGGTTAACACACATATACTAATACATATAAAATATATAATCCCCAAAGACCTATGGAATACCAAGAGTGGTCTACTCAACACTCTGTAATAACCGACATGGAAAAGGACCCAAAGATCAATAGATATATGTATATGTGTAAATGAACAAGATTCTGTACACCTAGAACAAAAGACATTTTTCAATCAAATTTGCTCTGATAAAAACTACAACTTAAAGACACAAACAAGAATTAAGGAGGCTAAAGCTTATGGGGGTTTGTTCTGGCACATTCCACTCTAATATGCAACCTAAAAGCACAACTTGCAGCAAGGTTCTGTTTCCCTAGCAAGCAGAGTTGGCAACGTAGAAATGCTGCCACCCTAAGGCCGTTTCCTCAAACAGCAGCTTTACATCTACTGCTAATGGTCACTAATATTCACAAGGACTGCAGGGCTGTAAATGACTCATGCCCTCCAAAAATGTCCTGGGGTAGGGAATGGCCATAAAATTCCAAACGCGGCAAATTTTTCAAGAAGGCAATTTGAAGTTGTGAGTTTAGCTCAATCTTAAAAAATATGAAAAGGACACTGATAAATGCAAAACATCAGGAATTATTAGACGCATGCAAATCCAATCTACACAAAGGTATCACCCCACACCAGTCACAATGACCATCAGCAAAATGTCAACAAACAATAGATGTTGAAGAAGTTGTGGAGAATAGTGTAACCTCTCGGTCTAAGTGGGATGTAAACTGGTAACAGCCAATATTAGGAACAGAATGGCAGTGCGTTTAAAGGTAAAAATTGAGTCACCATATGATCCGGAAGGCCCACTATTGGGCCTGTCACCTGTGAAAGCCAGAATGAAAAAGACACTGGATGGAAAATCGTGTATTGCAGCAGTATTTACAATAGCTAAGACATGGATACGAACAAAATGTCCATCATCAGATAAATGGACAAAGAAAAAGTGGTATACGTACCGAATGGAATACTAGCCTCAGAAAAAAATGAACAGTGCCGTTTTCAGGACTACAGATGAGCCTAGACATAATCATATTAGGTTAAGTTATTCAAAAGGGAATAACAAATATCCTGTGATATCATTTGTACATGTTATTCTATGATTGCTACCCATGAACATATTTCCACAGAAAAAGACACTCACAGACTTATAAAACAAACTAATGGTTAGCCAAAATGAAAGGTGGGAGAATGGATAAATTAGGACTATGGGGCTAACATACATATACTAATGTATGTTAAATGTATATAAACATATAACATATAAACTATATGAATTATATAATCACCAATACATATAAAATATATAATGACAAAACACCTACCAAATACCAAGGGAGGTCTACTC
The DNA here is from genome assembly GCF_028564815.1 of Eubalaena glacialis. NCBI lineage: Eukaryota > Metazoa > Chordata > Mammalia > Artiodactyla > Balaenidae > Eubalaena > Eubalaena glacialis. The sequence goes on along the minus strand of NC_083718.1, from coordinate 71,488,436 downwards.
AACCTTCCGTAAAAAATTACATGGTAACAGGATCCAAAGATGAACAGACATATGTATGAATCATTGAGCACATTCTGGACAGCCAGACAATCACAACACTCTAATCGAATTTACTCCAGTAAGAAATAGAAATTAAATTTAAGAAACAAACATAAGTAAGGAGAGATAAACTTCTGGGGGCTTGTCCCAGCACATTCGCCTCTAATTTACAACCTCGGAACAGTACCTCCAGTAAGACTCTGTTGCCCTAGTAACAAGAGGTGAGAACGTAATAATGCTGCCGCCTTGTGGCTGTTTCCCACAACAGCAGCTTTAAACCCAGTGCTAATGGTTGCTTAATAGTCCAAAGGACTGCAGGTCTGCAAATGACACCTGCCCTCAAAAAATGCCCTGGGGTAGGGAATAGGAAAGAAAATTCAACACATGACAAATTTTTCAATAAGTCAATATGAAGAGGGAAGTTGTACTCACTCTTTTTAAAAAAAAGGAAAAGAAAAAAAAGGACATGCCTAAAGCTCACTATAAGGAATTATTAGCCACATGCAAATCCAACCTCCAGAAAGGTTTCAGCTCACACCAGTCAAATAACCATCAGCAAAAAGTCTACAAACTGTAAATGCTGAAGGGATTTTAGAGAACTGTGTACCTTCTAGCTGCTGGTGGGATGTAAAGTGGTAACAGCAGTAACGAAAACTGAATGGACCTGCTTTAAAAGGTAAAAATTGAGCTACCATATGATGCGGCAGGGCACCTTTTGGGCCTATAACCTAAGACGACCAGAATCGGAAAGACAGAGGCAGGCAAATGTGCACTGCAGCATTATTGAAATAGCCAAGACGTGGAAGCAAAATTAAGGTCCATAAACAGATGAATGGACAAAGAAGAAGTGGTATACGGACCAAATGGAATAGTAGCCTCGGGAAAAAAATGAAAAATGCCCTTTTCAGGACTACAGATGAGCCTAGAAATAATCATATTAGGTTAAGTAAGTCAAAAGGGAATGACAAATATCCTACGATATCATTTATACATGTTATCCTAAGATTGCTACAAATGGACATATTTCCACAGAAAAAGACACTCACAGACTTATAAAACAAACTAATGGTTAACCAAAATGAAAGGTGGGAGGATGGATAAATTAGGATTATGGGGCTAACATACATATACTAATGTATGTTAAATGTATATAAACAGATAACATATAAACTCTATGAATTATATAATCACCAATACATATAAAATATATAATGACAAAACACCTACCAAATACCATGCGAGGTCTACTCAACATTCTGTAACAAGATACATGGTAACAGAATCCCAACATGAACAGACATATGTATGAATCATTGAGCAGATTCTGTACAGCCAGACAATCACAACACTCTAATCAAATTTACTCCGATAAGAAATAGAAATTAAATTAAAAAACAAACATAAGTAAGGAGACATAAACTTCTGGGGGCTTGTCCCAGCACATACCCCTCTAATTCACAACCTCGGAACACTACCTCCAGGAAGACTCTGTTGCCCTAATAACAAGAGTTGAGAACGTAATAATGCTGCCGCCTAGTGGGTGTTTCCCACAACAGCAGCTTTAAACCCAGTGCTAATGGTTGCTTAACAGTCACAAGGACTCAGGGCTGTAAATGGCATCTGCCCTCAAAAAATGCCCTGGGGTAGGGAATAGGCAAGAAAATTCAACACATGACAACATTTACAAGAAGCCAATATGAAGAGGGAAGTTGTACTCACTCTTTAAAAAAAAAAGGAAAAGAAAAAAATGGACATGCCTAAAGCTCAGTACAAGGAATTATTAGCCACATGCAAATCCAAACTCCAGAAAGGTTTCAGCTCACAGCAGTCCAATGACCATCAGCAAACAGTCTACAAACTATAAATGCTGAAGGGGTTTTAGAGAACTGTGTACCTTCTAGCTGCTGGTGGGATGTAATTGGTAACAGCACTAACGAAAACTGAAGGGAGCTGCTTTAAACGGTAAAAACTGAGCTACCATATGATGCGGCAGGGCACCTTTTGGGCCTATAACCTAAGACCACCAGAATCGGAAAGACAGAGGCAGGCAAATGTGCACTGCAGCAATATTGAAATAGCCAAGACATGGAAGCAAAAAAAAAGGTCCATAAACAGATGAATGGACAAAGAAGAAGTGGTATATGGACAGAATGGAATATCAGTCACGAAAAAAAATAAAAGAATGGCATATGCAGCACCACAGATGAGCCTAGAGATAATCACACAACGTGAAGTAAGTCAGAATGCGAAAGACAAATGTCCTATTATATCACTTATGTTATCTGAAAATTCATAAAAATGAACATATTTCCAAAGAGAAAGACAATCTCAGATTGAGAAGACAAACTTATGGTTAAGCCAAAGAAAAGGTGTGAGGAATGGATAAAATAAGATATTGGGGTTAACACACATATACTAATACATATAAAATATATAATCCCCAAAGACCTATGGAATACCAAGAGTGGTCTACTCAACACTCTGTAATAACCCACATGGAAAAGGACCCAAAGATCAATAGATATATGTATATGTGTAAATGAACAAGATTCTGTACACCTAGAACAAAAGACATTTTTCAATCAAATTTGCTCTGATAAAAACTACAACTTAAAGACACAAACAAGAATTAAGGAGGCTAAAGCTTATGGGGGTTTGTTCTGGCACATTCCACTCTAATATGCAACCTAAAAGCACAACTTGCAGCAAGGTTCTGTTTCCCTAGCAAGCAGAGTTGGCAACGTAGAAATGCTGCCACCCTAAGGCCGTTTCCTCAAACAGCAGCTTTACATCTACTGCTAATGGTCACTAATATTCACAAGGACTGCAGGGCTGTAAATGACTCATGCCCTCCAAAAATGTCCTGGGGTAGGGAATGGCCATAAAATTCCAAACGCGGCAAATTTTTCAAGAAGGCAATTTGAAGTTGTGAGTTTAGCTCAATCTTAAAAAATATGAAAAGGACACTGATAAATGCAAAACATCAGTTATTATTAGACGCATGCAAATCCAATCTACACAAAGGTATCACCCCACACCAGTCACAATGACCATCAGCAAAATGTCAACAAACAATAGATGTTGAAGAAGTTGTGGAGAATAGTGTAACCTCTCGGTCTAAGTGGGATGTAAACTGGTAACAGCCAATATTAGGCACAGAATGGCAGTGCGTTTAAAGGTAAAAATTGAGTCACCATATGATCCGGAAGGCCCACTATTGGGCCTGTCACCTGTGAAAGCCAGAATGAAAAAGACACTGGATGGAAAATCGTGTATTGCAGCAGTATTTACAATAGCTAAGACATGGATACGAACAAAATGTCCATCATCAGATAAATGGACAAAGAAAAAGTGGTATACGTACCGAATGGAATACTAGCCTCAGAAAAAAATGAACAGTGCCGTTTTCAGGACTACAGATGAGCCTAGACATAATCATATTAGGTTAAGTTATTCAAAAGGGAATAACAAATATCCTGTGATATCATTTGTACATGTTATTCTATGATTGCTACCCATGAACATATTTCCACAGAAAAAGACACTCACAGACTTATAAAACAAACTAATGGTTAGCCAAAATGAAAGGTGGGAGAATGGATAAATTAGGACTATGGGGCTAACATACATATACTAATGTATGTTAAATGTATATAAACATATAACATATAAACTATATGAATTATATAATCACCAATACATATAAAATATATAATGACAAAACACCTACCAAATACCAAGGGAGGTCTACTCAACCTTCCGTAAAAAATTACATGGTAACAGGATCCAAAGATGAACAGACATATGTATGAATCATTGAGCACATTCTGGACAGCCAGACAATCACAACACTCTAATCGAATTTACTCCAGTAAGAAATAGAAATTAAATTTAAGAAACAAACATAAGTAAGGAGAGATAAACTTCTGGGGGCTTGTCCCAGCACATTCGCCTCTAATTTACAACCTCGGAACAGTACCTCCAGTAAGACTCTGTTGCCCTAGTAACAAGAGGTGAGAACGTAATAATGCTGCCGCCTTGTGGCTGTTTCCCACAACAGCAGCTTTAAACCCAGTGCTAATGGTTGCTTAATAGTCCCAAGGACTGCAGGTCTGCAAATGACACCTGCCCTCAAAAAATGCCCTGGGGTAGGGAATAGGAAAGAAAATTCAACACATGACAAATTTTTCAATAAGTCAATATGAAGAGGGAAGTTGTACTCACTCTTTTTAAAAAAAAGGAAAAGAAAAAAAAGGACATGCCTAAAGCTCACTATAAGGAATTATTAGCCACATGCAAATCCAACGACCAAAAAGGTTTCAGCTTACAACAGTCAAATGACCATCAGCAAAAAGCCTACAAACTATAAATGCTGAAGGGGTTTTAGAGAACTTTGTACCTTCTAGCTGCTGGTGGGATGTAAAGTGGTAACAGCAGTAACAAAAACTGAATGGAGCTGCTTTAATAGGTAAAAATTGAGCTACCATATGATGCGGCAGGGCACCTTTTGGGCCTATAACCTAAGACGACCAGAATCGGAAAGACAGAGGCAGGCAAATGTGCACTGCAGCATTATTGAAATAGCCAAGACGTGGAAGCAAAATTAAGGTCCATAAACAGATGAATGGACAAAGAAGAAGTGGTATACGGACCAAATGGAATAGTAGCCTCGGGAAAAAATGAAAAATGCCCTTTTCAGGACTACAGATGAGCCTAGAAATAATCATATTAGGTTAAGTAAGTCAAAAGGGAATGACAAATATCCTACGATATCATTTATCCATGTTATCCTAAGATTGCTACAAATGGACATATTTCCACAGAAAAAGACACTCACAGACTTATAAAACAAACTAATGGTTAACCAAAATGAAAGGTGGGAGGATGGATAAATTAGGATTATGGGGCTAACATACATATACTAATGTATGTTAAATGTATATAAACATATAACATATAAACTCTATGAATTATATAATCACCAATACATATAAAATATATAATGACAAAACACCTACCAAATACCATGCGAGGTCTACTCAACATTTTGTAATAAGATACATGGTAACAGAATCCCAACATGAACAGACATATGTATGAATCATTGAGCAGATTCTGTACAGCCAGACAATCACAACACTCTAATCAAATTTACTCCGATAAGAAATAGAAATTAAATTAAAAAACAAACATAAGTAAGGAGACATAAACTTCTGGGGGCTTGTCCCAGCACATACCCCTCTAATTCACAACCTCGGAACACTACCTCCAGGAAGACTCTGTTGCCCTAATAACAAGAGTTGAGAACGTAATAATGCTGCCGCCTAGTGGGTGTTTCCCACAACAGCAGCTTTAAACCCAGTGCTAATGATTGCTTAACAGTCACAAGGACTCAGGGCTGTAAATGGCATCTGCCCTCAAAAAATGCCCTGGGGTAGGGAATAGGCAAGAAAATTCAACACATGAAAAGATTTTCAAGAAGCCAATATGAAGAGGGAAGTTGTACTCACTCTTTAAAAAAAAAAGGAAAAGAAAAAAATGGACATGCCTAAAGCTCAGTACAAGGAATTATTAGCCACATGCAAATCCAACCTCCAAAAAGGTTTCAGCTCACAGCAGTCCAATGACCATCAGCAAACAGTCTACAAACTATAAATGCTGAAGGGGTTTTAGAGAACTGTGTACCTACTAGCTGCTGGTGGGGTGTAATTAGTAACAGCACTAACGAAAACTGAAGGGAGCTGCTTTAAACGGTAAAAACTGAGCTACCATATGATGCGGCAGGGCACCTTTTGGGCCTATAACCTAAGACCACCAGAATCGGAAAGACAGAGGCAGGCAAATGTGCACTGCAGCAATATTGAAATAACCAAGACATGGAAGCAAAAAAAAAGGTCCATAAACAGATGAATGGACAAAGAAGAAGCGGTATATGGACAGAATGGAATATCAGTCACGAAAAAAAATAAAAGAATGGCATATGCAGCACCACAGATGAGCCTAGAGATAATCACACAACGTGAAGTAAGTCAGAATGCGAAAGACAAATGTCCTATGATATCACTTATGTTATCTGAAAATTCATAAAAATGAACATATTTCCAAAGAGAAAGACAATCTCAGATTGAGAAGACAAACTTATGGTTAAGCCAAAGAATAGGTGCGAGGAATGGATAAATTAAGATATTGGGGTTAACACACATATACTAATACATATAAAATATATAATCCCCAAAGACCTATGGAATACCAAGAGTGGTCTACTCAACACTCTGTAATAACCGACATGGAAAAGGACCCAAAGATCAATAGATATAGGTATATGTGTAAATGAACAAGATTCTGTACACCTAGAACAAAAGACATTTTTCAATCAAATTTGCTCTGATAAAAACTACAACTTAAAGACACAAACAAGAATTAAGGACGCTAAAGCTTATGGGGGTTTGTCCTGGCACATTCCACTCTAATATGCAACCTAAAAGCACAACTTGCAGCAAGGTTCTGTTTCCCTAGCAAGCAGAGTTGGCAACGTAGAAATGCTGCCACCCTAAGGCCGTTTCCTCAAACAGCAGCTTTACATCTACTGCTAATGGTCACTAATATTCACAAGGACTGCAGGGCTGTAAATGACTCATGCCCTCCAAAAATGTCCTGGGGTAGGGAATGGCCATAAAAATCCAAACGCGGCAAATTTTTCAAGAAGGCAATTTGAAGTTGTGAGTTTAGCTCAATCTTAAAAAATATGAAAAGGACACTGATAAATGCAAAACATCAGGAATTATTAGACGCATGCAAATCCAATCTACACAAAGGTATCACCCCACACCAGTCACAATGACCATCAGCAAAATGTCAACAAACAATAGATGTTGAAGAAGTTGTGGAGAATAGTGTAACCTCTCGGTCTAAGTGGGATGTAAACTGGTAACAGCCAATATTAGGCACAGAATGGCAGTGCGTTTAAAGGTAAAAATTGAGTCACCATATGATCCGGAAGGCCCACTATTGGGCCTGTCACCTGTGAAAGCCAGAATGAAAAAGACACTGGATGGAAAATCGTGTATTGCAGCAGTATTTACAATAGCTAAGACATGGATACAAACAAAATGTCCATCATCAGATAAATGGACAAAAAAAAAGTGGTATACGTACCGAATGGAATACTAGCCTCAGAAAAAAATGAACAGTGCCGTTTTCAGGACTACAGATGAGCCTAGACATAATCATATTAGGTTAAGTTATTCAAAAGGGAATAACAAATATCCTGTGATATCATTTGTACATGTTATTCTATGATTGCTACCCATGAACATATTTCCACAGAAAAAGATACTCACAGACTTATAAAACAAACTAATGGTTAACCAACATTAAAGTGGGAGGATGGATAAATTAGCATTATGGGGCTAACGTACATATACTAATGTATGTTAAATGTATATAAACATATAACATATAAACGATATGAATTATATAATCACCAATACATATAAAATATATAATGAAAAACACCTACCAAATACCAAGGGAAGTCTACTCAACATTCTGTAATAACATACATGATAACAGGATCCGAAGATGAACAGACGTATGTATGAATCATTGAGCAGATTCTGTACAGCCAGAAAAACACAACACTCTAATCAAATTTACTCCGATAAGAAATAGAAATTAAATTTAAAAAACAAACATAAGTAAGGAGACATAAACTTCTGGCGGCTTGTCCTAGCACATTCCACTCAAATTTACCACCTCGGAACAGTACCTCCAGGAAGACTCTCTTGCCCTAGTAACAAGAGTTGAGAACGTAATAATGCTTCCGCCCTGTGGCTGTTTCCCACAACAGCAGCTTTAAACCCAGTGCTAAAGGTTGCTTAATAGTAACAAGGACTGCAGGGCTGTAAATGACACCTGCCCTCAAAAAATGCCCTGTGGTAGGGAATAGGCAAGAAAATTCAACACATGACAAATTTTTCAATAAGTCAATATGAAGAGGGAAGTTGTACTCACTCTTTTTAAAAAAAAGGAAAAGAAAAAAAAGGACATGCCTAAAGCTCACTATAAGGAATTATTAGCCACATGCAAATCCAACGACCAAAAAGGTTTCAGCTTACAACAGTCAAATGACCATCAGCAAAAAGCCTACAAACTATAAATGCTGAAGGGGTTTTAGAGAACTGTGTACCTTCTAGCTGCTGGTGGGATGTAAAGTGGTAACAGCAGTAACAAAAACTGAATGGAGCTGCTTTAATAGGTAAAAATTGAGCTACCATATGATGCGGCAGGGCACCTTTTGGGCCTATAACCTAAGACGACCAGAATCGGAAAGACAGAGGCAGGCAAATGTGCACTGCAGCATTATTGAAATAGCCAAGACGTGGAAGCAAAATTAAGGTCCATAAACAGATGAATGGACAAAGAAGAAGTGGTATACGGACCAAATGGAATAGTAGCCTCGGGAAAAAAATGAAAAATGCCCTTTTCAGGACTACAGATGAGCCTAGAAATAATCATATTAGGTTAAGTAAGTCAAAAGGGAATGACAAATATCCTACGATATCATTTATCCATGTTATCCTAAGATTGCTACAAATGGACATATTTCCACAGAAAAAGACACTCACAGACTTATAAAACAAACTAATGGTTAACCAAAATGAAAGGTGGGAGGATGGATAAATTAGGATTATGGGGCTAACATACATATACTAATGTATGTTAAATGTATATAAACATATAAAATATAAACTCTATGAATTATATAATCACCAATACATATAAAATATATAATGACAAAACACCTACCAAATACCATGCGAGGTCTACTCAACATTCTGTAATAAGATACATGGTAACAGAATCCCACCATGAACAGATATATGTATGAATCATTGAGCAGATTCTGTACAGCCAGACAATCACAACACTCTAATCAAATTTACTCCGATAAGAAATAGAAATTAAATTAAAAAACAAACATAAGTAAGGAGACATAAACTTCTGGGGGCTTGTCCCAGCACATACCCCTCTAATTCACAACCTCGGAACACTACCTCCAGGAAGACTCTGTTGCCCTAATAACAAGAGTTGAGAACGTAATAATGCTGCCGCCTAGTGGGTGTTTCCCACAACAGCAGCTTTAAACCCAGTGCTAATGATTGCTTAACAGTCACAAGGACTCAGGGCTGTAAATGGCATCTGCCCTCAAAAAATGCCCTGGGGTAGGGAATAGGCAAGAAAATTCAACACATGAAAAAATTTACAAGAAGCCAATATGAAGAGGGAAGTTGTACTCACTCTTTAAAAAAAAAAGGAAAAGAAAAAAATGGACATGCCTAAAGCTCAGTACAAGGAATTATTAGCCACATGCAAATCCAAACTCCAGAAAGGTTTCAGCTCACAGCAGTCCAATGACCATCAGCAAACAGTCTACAAACTATAAATGCTGAAGGGGTTTTAGAGAACTGTGTACCTTCTAGCTGCTGGTGGGGTGTAATTAGTAACAGCACTAACGAAAACTGAAGGGAGCTGCTTTAAACGGTAAAAACTGAGCTACCATATGATGCGGCAGGGCACCTTTTGGGCCTATAACCTAAGACCACCAGAATCGGAAAGACAGAGGCAGGCAAATGTGCACTGCAGCAATATTGAAATAGCCAAGACATGGAAGCAAAAAAAAAGGTCCATAAACAGATGAATGGACAAAGAAGAAGCGGTATATGGACAGAATGGAATATCAGTCACGAAAAAAAATAAAAGAATGGCATATGCAGCACCACAGATGAGCCTAGAGATAATCACACAACGTGAAGTAAGTCAGAATGCGAAAGACAAATGTCCTATTATATCACTTATGTTATCTGAAAATTCATAAAAATGAACATATTTCCAAAGAGAAAGACAATCTCAGATTGAGAAGACAAACTTATGGTTAAGCCAAAGAAAAGGTGTGAGGAATGGATAAAATAAGATATTGGGGTTAACACACATATACTAATACATATAAAATATATAATCCCCAAAGACCTATGGAATACCAAGAGTGGTCTACTCAACACTCTGTAATAACCCACATGGAAAAGGACCCAAAGATCAATAGATATATGTATATGTGTAAATGAACAAGATTCTGTACACCTAGAACAAAAGACATTTTTCAATCAAATTTGCTCTGATAAAAACTACAACTTAAAGACACAAACAAGAATTAAGGAGGCTAAAGCTTATGGGGGTTTGTTCTGGCAAATTCCACTCTAATATGCAACCTAAAAGCACAACTTGCAGCAAGGTTCTGTTTCCCTAGCAAGCAGAGTTGGCAACGTAGAAATGCTGCCACCCTAAGGCCGTTTCCTCAAACAGCAGCTTTACATCTACTGCTAATGGTCACTAATATTCACAAGGACTGCAGGGCTGTAAATGACTCATGCCCTCCAAAAATGTCCTGGGGTAGGGAATGGCCATAAAATTCCAAACGCGGCAAATTTTTCAAGAAGGCAATTTGAAGTTGTGAGTTTAGCTCAATCTTAAAAAATATGAAAAGGACACTGATAAATGCAAAACATCAGTTATTATTAGACACATGCAAATCCAATCTACACAAAGGTATCACCCCACACCAGTCACAATGACCATCAGCAAAATGTCAACAAACAATAGATGTTGAAGAAGTTGTGGAGAATAGTGTAACCTCTCGGTCTAAGTGGGATGTAAACTGGTAACAGCCAATATTAGGCACAGAATGGCAGTGCGTTTAAAGGTAAAAATTGAGTCACCATATGATCCGGAAGGCCCACTATTGGGCCTGTCACCTGTGAAAGCCAGAATGAAAAAGACACTGGATGGAAAATCGTGTATTGCAGCAGTATTTACAATAGCTAAGACATGGATACAAACAAAATGTCCATCATCAGATAAATGGACAAAGAAAAAGTGGTATACGTACCGAATGGAATACTAGCCTCAGAAAAAAATGAACAGTGCCGTTTTCAGGACTACAGATGAGCCTAGACATAATCATATTAGGTTAAGTTATTCAAAAGGGAATAACAAATATCCTGTGATATCATTTGTACATGTTATTCTATGATTGCTACCCATGAACATATTTCCACAGAAAAAGACACTCACAGACTTATAAAACAAACTAATGGTTAACCAACATTAAAGTGGGAGGATGGATAAATTAGCATTATGGGGCTAACGTACATATACTAATGTATGTTAAATGTATATAAACATATAACATATAAACGATATGAATTATATAATCACCAATACATATAAAATATATAATGAAAAACACCTACCAAATACCAAGGGAAGTCTACTCAACATTCTGTAATAACATACATGATAACAGGATCCGAAGATGAACAGACGTATGTATGAATCATTGAGCAGATTCTGTACAGCCAGACAATCACAACACTCTAATCAAATTTACTCCGATAAGAAATAGAAATTAAATTTAAAAAACAAACATAAGTAAGGAGACATAAACTTCTGGCGGCTTGTCCTAGCACATTCCACTCAAATTTACCACCTCGGAACAGTACCTCCAGGAAGACTCTCTTGCCCTAGTAACAAGAGTTGAGAACGTAATAATGCTTCCGCCCTGTGGCTGTTTCCCACAACAGCAGCTTTAAACCCAGTGCTAATGGTTGCTTAATAGTAACAAGGACTGCAGGGCTGTAAATGACACCTGCCCTCAAAAAATGCCCTGTGGTAGGGAATAGGCAAGAAAATTCAACACATGACAAATTTTTCAATAAGTCAATATGAAGAGGGAAGTTGTACTCCCTCTTTTTAAAAAAAAGGAAAAGAAAAAAAAGGACATGCCTAAAGCTCACTATAAGGAATTATTAGCCACATGCAAATCCAACGACCAAAAAGGTTTCAGCTTACAACAGTCAAATGACCATCAGCAAAAAGCCTACAAACTATAAATGCTGAAGGGGTTTTAGAGAACTGTGTACCTTCTAGCTGCTGGTGGGATGTAAAGTGGTAACAGCAGTAACAAAAACTGAATGGAGCTGCTTTAATAGGTAAAAATTGAGCTACCATATGATGCGGCAGGGCACCTTTTGGGCCTATAACCTAAGACGACCAGAATCGGAAAGACAGAGGCAGGCAAATGTGCACTGCAGCATTATTGAAATAGCCAAGACGTGGAAGCAAAATTAAGGTCCATAAACAGATGAATGGACAAAGAAGAAGTGGTATACGGACCAAATGGAATAGTAGCCTCGGGAAAAAAATGAAAAATGCCCTTTTCAGGACTACAGATGAGCCTAGAAATAATCATATTAGGTTAAGTAAGTCAAAAGGGAATGACAAATATCCTACGATATCATTTATCCATGTTATCCTAAGATTGCTACAAATGGACATATTTCCACAGAAAAAGACACTCACAGACTTATAAAACAAACTAATGGTTAACCAAAATGAAAGGTGGGAGGATGGATAAATTAGGATTATGGGGCTAACATACATATACTAATGTATGTTAAATGTATATAAACATATAAAATATAAACTCTATGAATTATATAATCACCAATACATATAAAATATATAATGACAAAACACCTACCAAATACCATGCGAGGTCTACTCAACATTCTGTAATAAGATACATGGTAACAGAATCCCACCATGAACAGATATATGTATGAATCATTGAGCAGATTCTGTACAGCCAGACAATCACAACACTCTAATCAAATTTACTCCGATAAGAAATAGAAATTAAATTAAAAAACAAACATAAGTAAGGAGACATAAACTTCTGGGGGCTTGTCCCAGCACATACCCCTCTAATTCACAACCTCGGAACACTACCTCCAGGAAGACTCTGTTGCCCTAATAACAAGAGTTGAGAACGTAATAATGCTGCCGCCTAGTGGGTGTTTCCCACAACAGCAGCTTTAAACCCAGTGCTAATGATTGCTTAACAGTCACAAGGACTCAGGGCTGTAAATGGCATCTGCCCTCAAAAAATGCCCTGGGGTAGGGAATAGGCAAGAAAATTCAACACATGAAAAAATTTACAAGAAGCCAATATGAAGAGGGAAGTTGTACTCACTCTTTAAAAAAAAAAGGAAAAGAAAAAAATGGACATGCCTAAAGCTCAGTACAAGGAATTATTAGCCACATGCAAATCCAAACTCCAGAAAGGTTTCAGCTCACAGCAGTCCAATGACCATCAGCAAACAGTCTACAAACTATAAATGCTGAAGGGGTTTTAGAGAACTGTGTACCTTCTAGCTGCTGGTGGGGTGTAATTAGTAACAGCACTAACGAAAACTGAAGGGAGCTGCTTTAAACGGTAAAAACTGAGCTACCATATGATGCGGCAGGGCACCTTTTGGGCCTATAACCTAAGACCACCAGAATCGGAAAGACAGAGGCAGGCAAATGTGCACTGCAGCAATATTGAAATAGCCAAGACATGGAAGCAAAAAAAAAGGTCCATAAACAGATGAATGGACAAAGAAGAAGTGGTATATGGACAGAATGGAATATCAGTCACGAAAAAAAATAAAAGAATGGCATATGCAGCACCACAGATGAGCCTAGAGATAATCACACAACGTGAAGTAAGTCAGAATGCGAAAGACAAATGTCCTATTATATCACTTATGTTATCTGAAAATTCATAAAAATGAACATATTTCCAAAGAGAAAGACAATCTCAGATTGAGAAGACAAACTTATGGTTAAGCCAAAGAAAAGGTGTGAGGAATGGATAAAATAAGATATTGGGGTTAACACACATATACTAATACATATAAAATATATAATCCCCAAAGACCTATGGAATACCAAGAGTGGTCTACTCAACACTCTGTAATAACCCACATGGAAAAGGACCCAAAGATCAATAGATATATGTATATGTGTAAATGAACAAGATTCTGTACACCTAGAACAAAAGACATTTTTCAATCAAATTTGCTCTGATAAAAACTACAACTTAAAGACACAAACAAGAATTAAGGAGGCTAAAGCTTATGGGGGTTTGTTCTGGCAAATTCCACTCTAATATGCAACCTAAAAGCACAACTTGCAGCAAGGTTCTGTTTCCCTAGCAAGCAGAGTTGGCAACGTAGAAATGCTGCCACCCTAAGGCCGTTTCCTCAAACAGCAGCTTTACATCTACTGCTAATGGTCACTAATATTCACAAGGACTGCAGGGCTGTAAATGACTCATGCCCTCCAAAAATGTCCTGGGGTAGGGAATGGCCATAAAATTCCAAACGCTGCAAATTTTTCAAGAAGGCAATTTGAAGTTGTGAGTTTAGCTCAATCTTAAAAAATATGAAAAGGACACTGATAAATGCAAAACATCAGTTATTATTAGACACATGCAAATCCAATCTACACAAAGGTATCACCCCACACCAGTCACAATGACCATCAGCAAAATGTCAACAAACAATAGATGTTGAAGAAGTTGTGGAGAATAGTGTAACCTCTCGGTCTAAGTGGGATGTAAACTGGTAACAGCCAATATTAGGCACAGAATGGCAGTGCGTTTAAAGGTAAAAATTGAGTCACCATATGATCCGGAAGGCCCACTATTGGGCCTGTCACCTGTGAAAGCCAGAATGAAAAAGACACTGGATGGAAAATCGTGTATTGCAGCAGTATTTACAATAGCTAAGACATGGATACGAACAAAATGTCCATCATCAGATAAATGGACAAAGAAAAAGTGGTATACGTACCGAATGGAATACTAGCCTCAGAAAAAAATGAACAGTGCCGTTTTCAGGACTACAGATGAGCCTAGACATAATCATATTAGGTTAAGTTATTCAAAAGGGAATAACAAATATCCTGTGATATCATTTGTACATGTTATTCTATGATTGCTACCCATGAACATATTTCCACAGAAAAAGACACTCACAGACTTATAAAACAAACTAATGGTTAGCCAAAATGAAAGGTGGGAGAATGGATAAATTAGGACTATGGGGCTAACATACATATACTAATGTATGTTAAATGTATATAAACATATAACATATAAACTATATGAATTATATAATCACCAATACATATAAAATATATAATGACAAAACACCTACCAAATACCAAGGGAGGTCTACTCAACCTTCCGTAAAAAATTACATGGTAACAGGATCCAAAGATGAACAGACATATGTATGAATCATTGAGCACATTCTGGACAGCCAGACAATCACAACACTCTAATCGAATTTACTCCAGTAAGAAATAGAAATTAAATTTAAGAAACAAACATAAGTAAGGAGAGATAAACTTCTGGGGGCTTGTCCCAGCACATTCGCCTCTAATTTACAACCTCGGAACACTACCTCCAGTAAGACTCTGTTGCCCTAGTAACAAGAGGTGAGAACGTAATAATGCTGCCGCCTTGTGGCTGTTTCCCACAACAGCAGCTTTAAACCCAGTGCTAATGGTTGCTTAATAGTCCCAAGGACTGCAGGTCTGCAAATGACACCTGCCCTCAAAAAATGCCCTGTGGTAGGGAATAGGCAAGAAAATTCAACACATGACAAATTTTTCAATAAGTCAATATGAAGAGGGAAGTTGTACTCACTCTTTTTAAAAAAAAGGAAAAGAAAAAAAAGGACATGCCTAAAGCTCACTATAAGGAATTATTAGCCACATGCAAATCCAACGACCAAAAAGGTTTCAGCTTACAACAGTCAAATGACCATCAGCAAAAAGCCTACAAACTATAAATGCTGAAGGGGTTTTAGAGAACTTTGTACCTTCTAGCTGCTGGTGGGATGTAAAGTGGTAACAGCAGTAACAAAAACTGAATGGAGCTGCTTTAATAGGTAAAAATTGAGCTACCATATGATGCGGCAGGGCACCTTTTGGGCCTATAACCTAAGACGACCAGAATCGGAAAGACAGAGGCAGGCAAATGTGCACTGCAGCATTATTGAAATAGCCAAGACGTGGAAGCAAAATTAAGGTCCATAAACAGATGAATGGACAAAGAAGAAGTGGTATACGGACCAAATGGAATAGTAGCCTCGGGAAAAAATGAAAAATGCCCTTTTCAGGACTACAGATGAGCCTAGAAATAATCATATTAGGTTAAGTAAGTCAAAAGGGAATGACAAATATCCTACGATATCATTTATCCATGTTATCCTAAGATTGCTACAAATGGACATATTTCCACAGAAAAAGACACTCACAGACTTATAAAACAAACTAATGGTTAACCAAAATGAAAGGTGGGAGGATGGATAAATTAGGATTATGGGGCTAACATACATATACTAATGTATGTTAAATGTATATAAACAGATAACATATAAACTCTATGAATTATATAATCACCAATACATATAAAATATATAATGACAAAACACCTACCAAATACCATGCGAGGTCTACTCAACATTCTGTAACAAGATACATGGTAACAGAATCCCAACATGAACAGACATATGTATGAATCATTGAGCAGATTCTGTACAGCCAGACAATCACAACACTCTAATCAAATTTACTCCGATAAGAAATAGAAATTAAATTAAAAAACAAACATAAGTAAGGAGACATAAACTTCTGGGGGCTTGTCCCAGCACATACCCCTCTAATTCACAACCTCGGAACACTACCTCCAGGAAGACTCTGTTGCCCTAATAACAAGAGTTGAGAACGTAATAATGCTGCCGCCTAGTGGGTGTTTCCCACAACAGCAGCTTTAAACCCAGTGCTAATGATTGCTTAACAGTCACAAGGACTCAGGGCTGTAAATGGCATCTGCCCTCAAAAAATGCCCTGGGGTAGGGAATAGGCAAGAAAATTCAACACATGAAAAAATTTACAAGAAGCCAATATGAAGAGGGAAGTTGTACTCACTCTTTAAAAAAAAAAGGAAAAGAAAAAAATGGACATGCCTAAAGCTCAGTACAAGGAATTATTAGCCACATGCAAATCCAACCTCCAAAAAGGTTTCAGCTCACAGCAGTCCAATGACCATCAGCAAACAGTCTACAAACTATAAATGCTGAAGGGGTTTTAGAGAACTGTGTACCTACTAGCTGCTGGTGGGGTGTAATTAGTAACAGCACTAACGAAAACTGAATGGAGCTGCTTTAAACGGTAAAAACTGAGCTACCATATGATGCGGCAGGGCACCTTTTGGGCCTATAACCTAAGACCACCAGAATCGGAAAGACAGAGGCAGGCAAATGTGCACTGCAGCAATATTGAAATAACCAAGACATGGAAGCAAAAAAAAAGGTCCATAAACAGATGAATGGACAAAGAAGAAGTGGTATATGGACAGAATGGAATATCAGTCACGAAAAAAAATAAAAGAATGGCATATGCAGCACCACAGATGAGCCTAGAGATAATCACACAACGTGAAGTAAGTCAGAATGCGAAAGACAAATGTCCTATTATATCACTTATGTTATCTGAAAATTCATAAAAATGAACATATTTCCAAAGAGAAAGACAATCTCAGATTGAGAAGACAAACTTATGGTTAAGCCAAAGAATAGGTGCGAGGAATGGATAAATTAAGATATTGGGGTTAACACACATATACTAATACATATAAAATATATAATCCCCAAAGACCTATGGAATACCAAGAGTGGTCTACTCAACACTCTGTAATAACCGACATGGAAAAGGACCCAAAGATCAATAGATATATGTATATGTGTAAATGAACAAGATTCTGTACACCTAGAACAAAAGACATTTTTCAATCAAATTTGCTCTGATAAAAACTACAACTTAAAGACACAAACAAGAATTAAGGAGGCTAAAGCTTATGGGGGTTTGTCCTGGCACATTCCACTCTAATATGCAACCTAAAAGCACAACTTGCAGCAAGGTTCTGTTTCCCTAGCAAGCAGAGTTGGCAACGTAGTTATGCTGCCACCCTAAGGCCGTTTCCTCAAACAGCAGCTTTACATCTACTGCTAATGGTCACTAATATTCACAAGGACTGCAGGGCTGTAAATGACTCATGCCCTCCAAAAATGTCCTGGGGTAGGGAATGGCCATAAAAATCCAAACGCGGCAAATTTTTCAAGAAGGCAATTTGAAGTTGTGAGTTTAGCTCAATCTTAAAAAATATGAAAAGGACACTGATAAATGCAAAACATCAGGAATTATTAGACGCATGCAAATCCAATCTACACAAAGGTATCACCCCACACCAGTCACAATGACCATCAGCAAAATGTCAACAAACAATAGATGTTGAAGAAGTTGTGGAGAATAGTGTAACCTCTCGGTCTAAGTGGGATGTAAACTGGTAACAGCCAATATTAGGAACAGAATGGCAGTGCGTTTAAAGGTAAAAATTGAGTCACCATATGATCCGGAAGGCCCACTATTGGGCCTGTCACCTGTGAAAGCCAGAATGAAAAAGACACTGGATGGAAAATCGTGTATTGCAGCAGTATTTACAATAGCTAAGACATGGATACAAACAAAATGTCCATCATCAGATAAATGGACAAAAAATAAGTGGTATACGTACCGAATGGAATACTAGCCTCAGAAAAAAATGAACAGTGCCGTTTTCAGGACTACAGATGAGCCTAGACATAATCATATTAGGTTAAGTTATTCAAAAGGGAATAACAAATATCCTGTGATATCATTTGTACATGTTATTCTATGATTGCTACCCATGAACATATTTCCACAGAAAAAGATACTCACAGACTTATAAAACAAACTAATGGTTAACCAACATTAAAGTGGGAGGATGGATAAATTAGGATTATGGGGCTAACGTACATATACTAATGTATGTTCAATGTAAATAAACATATAACATATAAACGATATGAATTATATAATCACCAATACATATAAAATATATAATGAAAAACACCTACCAAATACCAAGGGAAGTCTACTCAACATTCTGTAATAACATACATGATAACAGGATCCGAAGATGAACAGACGTATGTATGAATCATTGAGGAGATTCTGTACAGCCAGAAAAACACAACACTCTAATCAAATTTACTCCGATAAGAAATAGAAATTAAATTTAAAAAACAAACATAAGTAAGGAGACATAAACTTCTGGCGGCTTGTCCTAGCACATTCCACTCAAATTTACCACCTCGGAACAGTACCTCCAGGAAGACTCTCTTGCCCTAGTAACAAGAGTTGAGAACGTAATAATGCTGCCGCCTTGTGTCTGTTTCCCACAACAGCAGCTTTAAACCCAGTGCTAATGGTTGCTTAATAGTCACAAGGAATGCTGAGCTGTAAATCACACCAGCCCTCAAAAAATGCCTTGGGGTAGGAAATAGGAAAGAAATTTCAACACATGACAAATATTGCAAGAAGTCAATATGAAGAGGGAAGTTGTACTCACTCTTAAAAAAAAAAGGAAAGGAAAAGAAAAGAAAGGACATGCCTAAAGCTCAGTATAAGGAATTATTAGCCAAATGCAAATCCAACGTCCAAAAATGTTTCAGCTCACACCAGTCAAATGACCATCAGCAAAAAATCTACAAACTCTAAATGCTGAAGGGGTTTTAGAGAACTGTGTACCTTCTAGCTGCTGGTGGGATGTAAAGTGGTAACAGCACTAATGAAAACTGAATGGAGCTGCTTTTAAAGGTAAAAATTGAGCTACCATATGATGCGGCAGGGCACCTTTTGGGCCTATAACCTAAGACCACCAGAATCGGAAAGACAGAGGCAGGCAAATGTGCACTGCAGCAATATTGAAATAGCCAAGACATGGAAGCAAAAAAAAGTCCATAAACAGATGAATGGACAAAGAAGAAGTGGTATATGGACAGAATGGAATATCAGTCTCGAAAAAAAATAAAAGAATGGCATATGCAGCACCACAGATGAGCCTAGAGATAATCACAGAACGTGAAGTAAGTCAGAATGCGAAAGACAAATGTCCTATGATATCACTTATGTTATCTGAAAATTCATAAAAATTAACATATTTCCATAGAGAAAGGCAATCTCAGATTGAGAAGACAAACTTATAGTTAAGCCAAAGAAAAGGTGTGAGGAATGGATAAATTAGGATATTGGGCTTAACACACATATACTAATACATATAAAATATATAATCCCCAAAGACCTATGGAATACCAAGAGTGGTCTACTCAACACTCTGTAATAACCTACATGGAAAAGGACCCAAAGATCAATAGATATATGTATATGTGTAAATGGAGAAGATTCTGTACACCTACAACAAAAGACATTTTTCAATCAAATTTGCTCTGATAAAAACTACAACTTCAAGACACAAACAAGAATTAAGGAGGCTAAAGCTTATGGGGGTTTGTCCTGGCACATTCCACTCTAATATGCAACCTAAAAGCACAACTTGCAGCAAGGTTCTGTTTCCCTAGCGAGCAGAGTTGGCAACGTAGAAATGCTGCCACCCTAAGGCCGTTTCCTCAAACAGCAGCTTTAAATCTACTGCTAATGGTCACTAATATTCACAAGGACTGCAGGGCTGTAAATGACTCATGCCCTCAAAAAATGTCCTGGGGTAGGGAATGGCCAAAATAATCCAAAGGCGGCAAATTTTTCAAGAAGGCAATTTGAAGTTGTAAGTTTAGCTCAATCTTAAAAAAAAATGAAAAGGACAGTGATAAACGCAAAACATCAGGAATAATTAGACGCATGCAAATCCAATCTACACAAAGGTATCACCCCACACCAGTCAGAATGACCATCAGAAAAAAGTCAATAAACAATAGATGCTGAAGAAGTTGTGGAGAATAGCGTAACCTCTCGGTCTAAGTAGGATGTAAAGTGGTAACAGCCAATAATAGGAACAGAATGGCAGTGCGTTTAAAGGTAAAAATTGAGTCACCATATGATCCGGAAGGCCCACTATTGGAGCTGTCACCTGTGAAAGCCAGAATAAAAAAGACACGGGATGGAAAATCGTGTATTGCAGCAGTATTTACAATTGCCAAGACATGGCAGCAAACAAAATGTCCATCAAGAGATAAATGGACAAAGAAGAAGTGGTATACGTACCGAATGGAATAGTAGCCTTGGGAAAAAAATGAACAATGCCGTTTTCAGGACTACAGATGAGCCTAGAAATAATCATATTAGGTTAAGTAAGTCAAAAGGGAATGACAAATATCCTATGATATCATGTATACATGTTATCCTAAGATTGCTACCAATGAACATATTTCCACAGAAAAAGACACTCACAGACCTATAAAACAAACTAATGGTTAGCCAAAATGAAAGGTGGGAGGATGGACACATTAGGACTATGGGGCTAACATACATATACTAATATATGTTCAATGTAAATAAACATATAACATATAAACTATATGAATTATATAATCAACAATACATATAAAATATATAATGACAAAACACCTACCAAATACCAAGGGAGGTCTACTCAACATTCTGTAATAACATACATGGTAACAGGATCCGAAGATGAACAGACATATGTATGAATCATTGAGCAGATTCTGTACAGCCAGACAATCACAACACTCTAATCAAATTTACTCCGATAAGAAATAGAAATTAAATTTAAAAAACAAACATAAGTAAGGAGACATAAACTTCTGGGGGCTTGTCCCAGCACATTCCACTCTAATTTACAACCTCGGAACACTACCTCCAGGAAGACTCTGTTGCCCTAGTAACAAGAGTTGAGAACGTAATAATGCTGCCGCCTTGTGTCTGTTTCCCACAACAGCAGCTTTAAACCCAGTGCTAATGGTTGCTTAATAGTCACAAGGAATGCTGAGCTGTAAATCACACCAGCCCTCAAAAAATGCCTTGGGGTAGGAAATAGGAAAGAAATTTCAACACATGACAAATATTGCAAGAAGTCAATATGAAGAGGGAAGTTGTACTCACTCTTAAAAAAAAAAGGAAAGGAAAAGAAAAGAAAGGACATGCCTAAAGCTCAGTATAAGGAATTATTAGCCAAATGCAAATCCAACGTCCAAAAATGTTTCAGCTCACACCAGTCAAATGACCATCAGCAAAAAATCTACAAACTCTAAATGCTGAAGGGGTTTTAGAGAACTGTGTACCTTCTAGCTGCTGGTGGGATGTAAAGTGGTAACAGCACTAATGAAAACTGAATGGAGCTGCTTTTAAAGGTAAAAATTGAGCTACCATATGATGCGGCAGGGCACCTTTTGGGCCTATAACCTAAGACCACCAGAATCGGAAAGACAGAGGCAGGCAAATGTGCACTGCAGCAATATTGAAATAGCCAAGACATGGAAGCAAAAAAAAGTCCATAAACAGATGAATGGACAAAGAAGAAGTGGTATATGGACAGAATGGAATATCAGTCTCGAAAAAAAATAAAAGAATGGCATATGCAGCACCACAGATGAGCCTAGAGATAATCACACAACGTGAAGTAAGTCAGAAAGCGAAAGACAAATGTCCTATGATATCACTTATGTTATCTGAAAATTCATAAAAATTAACATATTTCCATAGAGAAAGGCAATCTCAGATTGAGAAGACAAACTTATAGTTAAGCCAAAGAAAAGGTGTGAGGAATGGATAAATTAGGATATTGGGCTTAACACACATATACTAATACATATAAAATATATAATCCCCAAAGACCTATGGAATACCAAGAGTGGTCTACTCAAACCTCTGTAATAACCTACATGGAAAAGGACCCAAAGATCAATAGATATATGTATATGTGTAAATGGACAAGATTCTGTACACCTACAACAAAAGACATTTTTCAATCAAATTTGCTCTGATAAAAACTACAACTTCAAGACACAAACAAGAACTATAGAGGCTAAAACTTATGGGGCTTTGTCCTGGCACATTCCACTCTAATCTGCAACCTAAAAGCACAACTTGCAGCAAGGTTCTGTTGCCCTAGCAAGCAGAGTTGGCAACGTAGAAATGCTGCCACCCTAAGGCCGTTTCCTCAAACAGCAGCTTTACATCTACTGCTAATGGTCACTAATATTCACAAGGACTGCAGGGCTGTAAATGACTCATGCCCTCAAAAAATGTCCTGGGGTAGGGAATGGCCAAAAAAATCCAAAGGCGGCAAATTTTTCAAGAAGGCAATTTGAAGTTGTAAGTTTAGCTCAATCTTAAAAAAAAATGAAAAGGACAGTGATAAACGCAAAACATCAGGAATAATTAGACGCATGCAAATCCAATCTACACAAAGGTATCACCCCACACCAGTCAGAATGACCATCAGAAAAAAGTCAATAAACAATAGATGCTGAAGAAGTTGTGGAGAATAGCGTAAC
This sequence comes from Eubalaena glacialis, assembly GCF_028564815.1. Lineage (NCBI taxonomy): Eukaryota > Metazoa > Chordata > Mammalia > Artiodactyla > Balaenidae > Eubalaena > Eubalaena glacialis. The sequence goes on along the minus strand of NC_083718.1, from coordinate 71,465,109 downwards.
CTCTCGGTCTAAGTAGGATGTAAAGTGGTAACAGCCAATAATAGGAACAGAATGGCAGTGCATTTAAAGGTAAAAATTGAGTCACCATATGATCCGGAAGGCCACCCTTGGAGCTGTCACCTGTGAAAGCCAGAATAAAAAAGACACGGGATGGAAAATCGTGTATTGCAGCAGTATTTACAATTGCCAAGACATGGCAGCAAACAAAATGTCCATCAAGAGATAAATGGACAAAGAAGAAGTGGTATACGTACCGAATGGAATAGTAGCCTTGGGAAAAAAATGAACAATGCCGTTTTGAGGACTACAGATGAGCCTAGATATAATCATATTAGGTTAAGTGAGTCAAAAGGGAATGACAAATATCCTATGATATCATGTATACATGTTATCCTAAGATTGCTACCAATGAACATATTTCCACAGAAAAAGACACTCACAGACCTATAAAACAAACTAATGGTTACCCAAAATGAAAGGTGGGAGGATGGATACATTAGGACTATGGGGCTAACATACATATACTAATATATGTTCAATGTAAATAAACATATAACATATAAACTATATGAATTATATAATCAACAATACATATAAAATATATAATGACAAAACACCTACCAAATACCAAGGGAGGTCTACTCAACATTCTGTAATAACATACATGGTAACAGGATCCGAAGATGAACAGACATATGTATGAATCATTGAGCAGATTCTGTACAGCCAGACAATCACAACACTCTAATCAAATTTACTCCGATAAGAAATAGAAATTAAATTTAAAAAACAAACATAAGTAAGGAGACATAAACTTCTGGGGGCTTGTCCCAGCACATTCCACTCTAATTTACAACCTCGGCACACTACCTCCAGGAAGACTCTGTTGCCCTAGTAACAAGAGTTGAGAACGTAATAATGCTGCCGCCTAGTGGGTGTTTCCCACAACAGCAGCTTTAAACCCAGTGCTAATGATTGCTTAACAGTCACAAGGACTCAGGGCTGTAAATGGCATCTGCCCTCAAAAAATGCCCTGGGGTAGGGAATAGGCAAGAAAATTCAACACATGAAAAGATTTTCAAGAAGCCAATATGAAGAGGGAAGTTGTACTCACTCTTTAAAAAAAAAAGGAAAAGAAAAAAATGGACATGCCTAAAGCTCAGTACAAGGAATTATTAGCCACATGCAAATCCAACCTCCAAAAAGGTTTCAGCTCACAGCAGTCCAATGACCATCAGCAAACAGTCTACAAACTATAAATGCTGAAGGGGTTTTAGAGAACTGTGTACCTACTAGCTGCTGGTGGGGTGTAATTAGTAACAGCACTAACGAAAACTGAAGGGAGCTGCTTTAAACGGTAAAAACTGAGCTACCATATGATGCGGCAGGGCACCTTTTGGGCCTATAACCTAAGACCACCAGAATCGGAAAGACAGAGGCAGGCAAATGTGCACTGCAGCAATATTGAAATAACCAAGACATGGAAGCAAAAAAAAAGGTCCATAAACAGATGAATGGACAAAGAAGAAGCGGTATATGGACAGAATGGAATATCAGTCACGAAAAAAAATAAAAGAATGGCATATGCAGCACCACAGATGAGCCTAGAGATAATCACACAACGTGAAGTAAGTCAGAATGCGAAAGACAAATGTCCTATTATATCACTTATGTTATCTGAAAATTCATAAAAATGAACATATTTCCAAAGAGAAAGACAATCTCAGATTGAGAAGACAAACTTATGGTTAAGCCAAAGAATAGGTGCGAGGAATGGATAAATTAAGATATTGGGGTTAACACACATATACTAATACATATAAAATATATAATCCCCAAAGACCTATGGAATACCAAGAGTGGTCTACTCAACACTCTGTAATAACCGACATGGAAAAGGACCCAAAGATCAATAGATATAGGTATATGTGTAAATGAACAAGATTCTGTACACCTAGAACAAAAGACATTTTTCAATCAAATTTGCTCTGATAAAAACTACAACTTAAAGACACAAACAAGAATTAAGGAGGCTAAAGCTTATGGGGGTTTGTCCTGGCACATTCCACTCTAATATGCAACCTAAAAGCACAACTTGCAGCAAGGTTCTGTTTCCCTAGCAAGCAGAGTTGGCAACGTAGTTATGCTGCCACCCTAAGGCCGTTTCCTCAAACAGCAGCTTTACATCTACTGCTAATGGTCACTAATATTCACAAGGACTGCAGGGCTGTAAATGACTCATGCCCTCCAAAAATGTCCTGGGGTAGGGAATGGCCATAAAAATCCAAACGCGGCAAATTTTTCAAGAAGGCAATTTGAAGTTGTGAGTTTAGCTCAATCTTAAAAAATATGAAAAGGACACTGATAAATGCAAAACATCAGGAATTATTAGACGCATGCAAATCCAATCTACACAAAGGTATCACCCCACACCAGTCACAATGACCATCAGCAAAATGTCAACAAACAATAGATGTTGAAGAAGTTGTGGAGAATAGTGTAACCTCTCGGTCTAAGTGGGATGTAAACTGGTAACAGCCAATATTAGGAACAGAATGGCAGTGCGTTTAAAGGTAAAAATTGAGTCACCATATGATCCGGAAGGCCCACTATTGGGCCTGTCACCTGTGAAAGCCAGAATGAAAAAGACACTGGATGGAAAATCGTGTATTGCAGCAGTATTTACAATAGCTAAGACATGGATACAAACAAAATGTCCATCATCAGATAAATGGACAAAAAATAAGTGGTATACGTACCGAATGGAATACTAGCCTCAGAAAAAAATGAACAGTGCCGTTTTCAGGACTACAGATGAGCCTAGACATAATCATATTAGGTTAAGTTATTCAAAAGGGAATAACAAATATCCTGTGATATCATTTGTACATGTGATTGCTATGATGCTATGATGCTATGATTGCTACCCATGAACATATTTCCACAGAAAAAGATACTCACAGACTTATAAAACAAACTAATGGTTAACCAACATTAAAGTGGGAGGATGGATAAATTAGCATTATGGGGCTAACGTACATATACTAATGTATGTTAAATGTATATAAACATATAACATATAAACGATATGAATTATATAATCACCAATACATATAAAATATATAATGAAAAACACCTACCAAATACCAAGGGAAGTCTACTCAACATTCTGTAATAACATACATGATAACAGGATCCGAAGATGAACAGACGTATGTATGAATCATTGAGCAGATTCTGTACAGCCAGAAAAACACAACACTCTAATCAAATTTACTCCGATAAGAAATAGAAATTAAATTTAAAAAACAAACATAAGTAAGGAGACATAAACTTCTGGCGGCTTGTCCTAGCACATTCCACTCAAATTTACCACCTCGGAACAGTACCTCCAGGAAGACTCTCTTGCCCTAGTAACAAGAGTTGAGAACGTAATAATGCTTCCGCCCTGTGGCTGTTTCCCACAACAGCAGCTTTAAACCCAGTGCTAATGGTTGCTTAATAGTAACAAGGACTGCAGGGCTGTAAATGACACCTGCCCTCAAAAAATGCCCTGTGGTAGGGAATAGGCAAGAAAATTCAACACATGACAAATTTTTCAATAAGTCAATATGAAGAGGGAAGTTGTACTCACTCTTTTTAAAAAAAAGGAAAAGAAAAAAAAAGGACATGCCTAAAGATCACTATAAGGAATTATTAGCCACATGCAAATCCAACGACCAAAAAGGTTTCAGCTTACAACAGTCAAATGACCATCAGCAAAAAGCCTACAAACTATAAATGCTGAAGGGGTTTTAGAGAACTTTGTACCTTCTAGCTGCTGGTGGGATGTAAAGTGGTAACAGCAGTAACAAAAACTGAATGGAGCTGCTTTAATAGGTAAAAATTGAGCTACCATATGATGCGGCAGGGCACCTTTTGGGCCTATAACCTAAGACGACCAGAATCGGAAAGACAGAGGCAGGCAAATGTGCACTGCAGCATTATTGAAATAGCCAAGACGTGGAAGCAAAATTAAGGTCCATCAACAGATGAATGGACAAAGAAGAAGTGGTATACGGACCAAATGGAATAGTAGCCTCGGGAAAAAATGAAAAATGCCCTTTTCAGGACTACAGATGAGCCTAGAAATAATCATATTAGGTTAAGTAAGTCAAAAGGGAATGACAAATATCCTACGATATCATTTATCCATGTTATCCTAAGATTGCTACAAATGGACATATTTCCACAGAAAAAGACACTCACAGACTTATAAAACAAACTAATGGTTAACCAAAATGAAAGGTGGGAGGATGGATAAATTAGGATTATGGGGCTAACATACATATACTAATGTATGTTAAATGTATATAAACAGATAACATATAAACTCTATGAATTATATAATCACCAATACATATAAAATATATAATGACAAAACACCTACCAAATACCATGCGACGTCTACTCAACATTTTGTAATAAGATACATGGTAACAGAATCCCAACATGAACAGACATATGTATGAATCATTGAGCAGATTCTGTACAGCCAGACAATCACAACACTCTAATCAAATTTACTCCGATAAGAAATAGAAATTAAATTAAAAAACAAACATAAGTAAGGAGACATAAACTTCTGGGGGCTTGTCCCAGCACATACCCCTCTAATTCACAACCTCGGAACACTACCTCCAGGAAGACTCTGTTGCCCTAATAACAAGAGTTGAGAACGTAATAATGCTGCCGCCTAGTGGGTGTTTCCCACAACAGCAGCTTTAAACCCAGTGCTAATGATTGCTTAACAGTCACAAGGACTCAGGGCTGTAAATGGCATCTGCCCTCAAAAAATGCCCTGGGGTAGGGAATAGGTAAGAAAATTCAACACATGAAAAAATTTTCAAGAAGCCAATATGAAGAGGGAAGTTGTACTCACTCTTTAAAAAAAAAAGGAAAAGAAAAAAATGGACATGCCTAAAGCTCAGTACAAGGAATTATTAGCCACATGCAAATCCAACCTCCAAAAAGGTTTCAGCTCACAGCAGTCCAATGACCATCAGCAAACAGTCTACAAACTATAAATGCTGAAGGGGTTTTAGAGAACTGTGTACCTACTAGCTGCTGGTGGGGTGTAATTAGTAACAGCACTAACGAAAACTGAATGGAGCTGCTTTAAACGGTAAAAACTGAGCTACCATATGAAGCGGCAGGGCACCTTTTGGGCCTATAACCTAAGACCACCAGAATCGGAAAGACAGAGGCAGGCAAATGTGCACTGCAGCAATATTGAAATAACCAAGACATGGAAGCAAAAAAAAAGGTCCATAAACAGATGAATGGACAAAGAAGAAGTGGTATATGGACAGAATGGAATATCAGTCACGAAAAAAAATAAAAGAATGGCATATGCAGCACCACAGATGAGCCTAGAGATAATCACACAATGTGAAGTAAGTCAGAATGCGAAAGACAAATGTCCTATTATATCACTTATGTTATCTGAAAATTCATAAAAATGAACATATTTCCAAAGAGAAAGACAATCTCAGATTGAGAAGACAAACTTATGGTTAAGCCAAAGAATAGGTGCGAGGAATGGATAAATTAAGATATTGGGGTTAACACACATATACTAATACATATAAAATATATAATCCCCAAAGACCTATGGAATACCAAGAGTGGTCTACTCAACACTCTGTAATAACCCACATGGAAAAGGACCCAAAGATCAATAGATATATGTATATGTGTAAATGAACAAGATTCTGTACACCTAGAACAAAAGACATTTTTCAATCAAATTTGCTCTGATAAAAACTACAACTTAAAGACACAAACAAGAATTAAGGAGGCTAAAGCTTATGGGGGTTTGTTCTGGCACATTCCACTCTAATATGCAACCTAAAAGCACAACTTGCAGCAAGGTTCTGTTTCCCTAGCAAGCAGAGTTGGCAACGTAGAAATGCTGCCACCCTAAGGCCGTTTCCTCAAACAGCAGCTTTACATCTACTGCTAATGGTCACTAATATTCACAAGGACTGCAGGGCTGTAAATGACTCATGCCCTCCAAAAATGTCCTGGGGTAGGGAATGGCCATAAAATTCCAAACGCGGCAAATTTTTCAAGAAGGCAATTTGAAGTTGTGAGTTTAGCTCAATCTTAAAAAATATGAAAAGGACACTGATAAATGCAAAACATCAGGAATTATTAGACACATGCAAATCCAATCTACACAAAGGTATCACCCCACACCAGTCACAATGACCATCAGCAAAATGTCAACAAACAATAGATGTTGAAGAAGTTGTGGAGAATAGTGTAACCTCTCGGTCTAAGTGGGATGTAAACTGGTAACAGCCAATATTAGGCACAGAATGGCAGTGCGTTTAAAGGTAAAAATTGAGTCACCATATGATCCGGAAGGCCCACTATTGGGCCTGTCACCTGTGAAAGCCAGAATGAAAAAGACACTGGATGGAAAATCGTGTATTGCAGCAGTATTTACAATAGCTAAGACATGGATACGAACAAAATGTCCATCATCAGATAAATGGACAAAGAAAAAGTGGTATACGTACCGAATGGAATACTAGCCTCAGAAAAAAATGAACAGTGCCGTTTTCAGGACTACAGATGAGCCTAGACATAATCATATTAGGTTAAGTTATTCAAAGGGAATAACAAATATCCTGTGATATCATTTGTACATGTTATTCTATGATTGCTACCCATGAACATATTTCCACAGAAAAAGACACTCACAGACTTATAAAACAAACTAATGGTTAGCCAAAATGAAAGGTGGGAGGATGGATAAATTAGGACTATGGGGCTAACATACATATACTAATGTATGTTAAATGTATATAAACATATAACATATAAACTATATGAATTATATAATCACCAATACATATAAAATATATAATGACAAAACACCTACCAAATACCAAGGGAGGTCTACTCAACCTTCCGTAAAAAATTACATGGTAACAGGATCCAAAGATGAACAGACATATGTATGAATCATTGAGCACATTCTGGACAGCCAGACAATCACAACACTCTAATCGAATTTACTCCAGTAAGAAATAGAAATTAAATTTAAGAAACAAACATAAGTAAGGAGAGATAAACTTCTGGGGGCTTGTCCCAGCACATTCGCCTCTAATTTACAACCTCGGAACACTACCTCCAGTAAGACTCTGTTGCCCTAGTAACAAGAGGTGAGAACGTAATAATGCTGCCGCCTTGTGGCTGTTTCCCACAACAGCAGCTTTAAACCCAGTGCTAATGGTTGCTTAATAGTCCCAAGGACTGCAGGTCTGCAAATGACACCTGCCCTCAAAAAATGCCCTGGGGTAGGGAATAGGAAAGAAAATTCAACACATGACAAGTTTTAGAAGAAGTCAATACGAAGAGGGAAGATGTACTCACACTTTAAAAAAAAAAGGAAAAGAAAAAAAAGGACATTCCGAAAGCTCACTATAAGGAATTATTAGCCACATGCAAATCCAACCTCCAGAAAGGTTTCAGCTCACACCAGTCAAATAACCATCAGCAAAAAGTCTACAAACTGTAAATGCTGAAGGGATTTTAGAGAACTGTGTACCTTCTAGCTGCTGGTGGGATGTAAATTGGTAACAGCACTAATGAAAACTGAATGGACCTGCTTTAAAAGGTAAAAATTGAGCTACCATATGATGCAGCAGGGCACCTTTTGGGCCTATAACCTAAGACCACCAGAATCGGAAAGACAGAGGCAGGCAAATGTGCACTGCAGCATTATTGAAATAGCCAAGACGTGGAAGCAAAATTAAGGTCCATAAACAGATGAATGGACAAAGAAGAAGTGGTATACGGACCAAATGGAATAGTAGCCTCGGGAAAAAAATGAAAAATGCCCTTTTCAGGACTACAGATGAGCCTAGAAATAATCATATTAGGTTAAGTAAGTCAAAAGGGAATGACAAATATCCTATGATATCATTTATACATGTTATCCTAAGATTGCTACAAATGGACATATTTCCACAGAAAAAGACACTCACAGACTTATAAAACAAACTAATGGTTAACCAAAATGAAAGGTGGGAGGATGGATAAATTAGGATTATGGGGCTAACATACATATACTAATGTATGTTAAATGTATATAAACAGATAACATATAAACTCTATGAATTATATAATCACCAATACATATAAAATATATAATGACAAAACACCTACCAAATACCATGCGAGGTCTACTCAACATTCTGTAACAAGATACATGGTAACAGAATCCCAACATGAACAGACATATGTATGAATCATTGAGCAGATTCTGTACAGCCAGACAATCACAACACTCTAATCAAATTTACTCCGATAAGAAATAGAAATTAAATTAAAAAACAAACATAAGTAAGGAGACATAAACTTCTGGGGGCTTGTCCCAGCACATTCCCCTCTAATTCACAACCTCGGAACACTACCTCCAGGAAGACTCTGTTGCCCTAATAAAAAGAGTTGGGAACGAAATAATGCTGCCGCCTAGTGGGTGTTTCCCACAACAGCAGCTTTAAACCCAGTGCTAATGGTTGCTTAACAGTCACAAGGACTCAGGGCTGTAAATGGCATCTGCCCTCAAAAACTGCCCTGGCGTAGGGAATAGGCAAGAAAATTCAACACATGACAAAATTTTCAAGAAGTCAATATGAAGAGGGAAGTTGTACTCACTCTTTAAAAAAAAAAAGGAAAAGAAAAAAATGGACATGCCTAAAGCTCAGTACAAGGAATTATTAGCCACATGCAAATCCAAAGTCCAGAAAGGTTTCAGCTCACAGCAGTCCAATGACCATCAGCAAACAGTCTACAAACTATAAATGCTGAAGGGGTTTTAGAGAACTGTGTACCTTCTAGCTGCTGGTGGGATGTAATTGGTAACAGCACTAACGAAAACTGAATGGAGCTGCTTTAAACGGTAAAAACTGAGCTACCATATGATGCGGCAGGGCACCTTTTGGGCCTATAACCTAAGACCACCAGAATCGGAAAGACAGAGGCAGGCAAATGTGCACTGCAGCAATACTGAAATAACCAAGACATGGAAGCAAAAAGAAAGGTCCATAAACAGATGAATGGACAAAGAAGAAGCGGTATATGGACAGAATGGAATATCAGTCACGAAAAAAAATAAAAGAATGGCATATGCAGCACCACAGATGAGCCTAGAGATAATCACACAACGCGAAGTAAGTCAGAATGCGAAAGAGAAATGTCCTATGATATCACTTATGTTATCTGAAAATTCATAAAAATGAACATATTTCCAAAGAGAAAGACAATCTCAGATTGAGAAGACAAACTTATGGTTAAGCCAAAGAAAAGGTGCGAGGAATGGATAAATTAAGATATTGGGGTTAACACACATATACTAATACATATAAAATATATAATCCCCAAAGACCTATGGAATACCAAGAGTGGTCTACTCAACACTCTGTAATAACCGACATGGAAAAGGACCCAAAGATCAATAGATATAGGTATATGTGTAAATGAACAAGATTCTGTACACCTAGAACAAAAGACATTTTTCAATCAAATTTGCTCTGATAAAAACTACAACTTAAAGACACAAACAAGAATTAAGGACGCTAAAGCTTATGGGGGTTTGTCCTGGCACATTCCACTCTAATATGCAACCTAAAAGCACAACTTGCAGCAAGGTTCTGTTTCCCTAGCAAGCAGAGTTGGCAACGTAGAAATGCTGCCACCCTAAGGCCGTTTCCTCAAACAGCAGCTTTACATCTACTGCTAATGGTCACTAATATTCACAAGGACTGCAGGGCTGTAAATGACTCATGCCCTCCAAAAATGTCCTGGGGTAGGGAATGGCCATAAAATTCCAAACGCGGCAAATTTTTCAAGAAGGCAATTTGAAGTTGTGAGTTTAGCTCAATCTTAAAAAATATGAAAAGGACACTGATAAATGCAAAACATCAGGAATTATTAGACGCATGCAAATCCAATCTACACAAAGGTATCACCCCACACCAGTCACAATGACCATCAGCAAAATGTCAACAAACAATAGATGTTGAAGAAGTTGTGGAGAATAGTGTAACCTCTCGGTCTAAGTGGGATGTAAACTGGTAACAGCCAATATTAGGCACAGAATGGCAGTGCGTTTCAAGGTAAAAATTGAGTCACCATATGATCCGGAAGGCCCACTATTGGGCCTGTCACCTGTGAAAGCCAGAATGAAAAAGACACTGGATGGAAAATCGTGTATTGCAGCAGTATTTACAATAGCTAAGACATGGATACGAACAAAATGTCCATCATCAGATAAATGGACAAAGAAAAAGTGGTATACGTACCGAATGGAATACTAGCCTCAGAAAAAAATGAACAGTGCCGTTTTCAGGACTACAGATGAGCCTAGACATAATCATATTAGGTTAAGTTATTCAAAAGGGAATAACAAATATCCTGTGATATCATTTGTACATGTTATTCTATGATTGCTACCCATGAACATATTTCCACAGAAAAAGACACTCACAGACTTATAAAACAAACTAATGGTTAGCCAAAATGAAAGGTGGGAGGATGGATAAATTAGGACTATGGGGCTAACATACATATACTAATGTATGTTAAATGTATATAAACATATAACATATAAACTATATGAATTATATAATCACCAATACATATAAAATATATAATGACAAAACACCTACCAAATACCAAGGGAGGTCTACTCAACCTTCCGTAAAAAATTACATGGTAACAGGATCCAAAGATGAACAGACATATGTATGAATCATTGAGCACATTCTGGACAGCCAGACAATCACAACACTCTAATCGAATTTACTCCAGTAAGAAATAGAAATTAAATTTAAGAAACAAACATAAGTAAGGAGAGATAAACTTCTGGGGGCTTGTCCCAGCACATTCGCCTCTAATTTACAACCTCGGAACACTACCTCCAGTAAGACTCTGTTGCCCTAGTAACAAGAGGTGAGAACGTAATGATGCTGCCGCCTTGTGGCTGTTTCCCACAACAGCAGCCTTAAACCCAGTGCTAATGGTTGCTTAATAGTCCCAAGGACTGCAGGTCTGCAAATGACACCTGCCCTCAAAAAATGCCCTGGGGTAGGGAATAGGAAAGAAAATTCAACACATGACAAGTTTTAGAAGAAGTCAATACGAAGAGGGAAGATGTACTCACACTTTAAAAAAAAAAGGAAAAGAAAAAAAAGGACATTCCGAAAGCTCACTATAAGGAATTATTAGCCACATGCAAATCCAACCTCCAGAAAGGTTTCAGCTCACACCAGTCAAATAACCATCAGCAAAAAGTCTACAAACTGTAAATGCTGAAGGGATTTTAGAGAACTGTGTACCTTCTAGCTGCTGGTGGGATGTAAATTGGTAACAGCACTAATGAAAACTGAATGGACCTGCTTTAAAAGGTAAAAATTGAGCTACCATATGATGCAGCAGGGCACCTTTTGGGCCTATAACCTAAGACCACCAGAATCGGAAAGACAGAGGCAGGCAAATGTGCACTGCAGCATTATTGAAATAGCCAAGACGTGGAAGCAAAATTAAGGTCCATAAACAGATGAATGGACAAAGAAGAAGTGGTATACGGACCAAATGGAATAGTAGCCTCGGGAAAAAAATGAAAAATGCCCTTTTCAGGACTACAGATGAGCCTAGAAATAATCATATTAGGTTAAGTAAGTCAAAAGGGAATGACAAATATCCTATGATATCATTTATACATGTTATCCTAAGATTGCTACAAATGGACATATTTCCACAGAAAAAGACACTCACAGACTTATAAAACAAACTAATGGTTAACCAAAATGAAAGGTGGGAGGATGGATAAATTAGGATTATGGGGCTAACATACATATACTAATGTATGTTAAATGTATATAAACAGATAACATATAAACTCTATGAATTATATAATCACCAATACATATAAAATATATAATGACAAAACACCTACCAAATACCATGCGAGGTCTACTCAACATTCTGTAACAAGATACATGGTAACAGAATCCCAACATGAACAGACATATGTATGAATCATTGAGCAGATTCTGTACAGCCAGACAATCACAACACTCTAATCAAATTTACTCCGATAAGAAATAGAAATTAAATTAAAAAACAAACATAAGTAAGGAGACATAAACTTCTGGGGGCTTGTCCCAGCACATTCCCCTCTAATTCACAACCTCGGAACACTACCTCCAGGAAGACTCTGTTGCCCTAATAAAAAGAGTTGGGAACGAAATAATGCTGCCGCCTAGTGGGTGTTTCCCACAACAGCAGCTTTAAACCCAGTGCTAATGGTTGCTTAACAGTCACAAGGACTCAGGGCTGTAAATGGCATCTGCCCTCAAAAACTGCCCTGGCGTAGGGAATAGGCAAGAAAATTCAACACATGACAAAATTTTCAAGAAGTCAATATGAAGAGGGAAGTTGTACTCACTCTTTAAAAAAAAAAAGGAAAAGAAAAAAATGGACATGCCTAAAGCTCAGTACAAGGAATTATTAGCCACATGCAAATCCAAAGTCCAGAAAGGTTTCAGCTCACAGCAGTCCAATGACCATCAGCAAACAGTCTACAAACTATAAATGCTGAAGGGGTTTTAGAGAACTGTGTACCTTCTAGCTGCTGGTGGGATGTAATTGGTAACAGCACTAACGAAAACTGAATGGAGCTGCTTTAAACGGTAAAAACTGAGCTACCATATGATGCGGCAGGGCACCTTTTGGGCCTATAACCTAAGACCACCAGAATCGGAAAGACAGAGGCAGGCAAATGTGCACTGCAGCAATACTGAAATAACCAAGACATGGAAGCAAAAAGAAAGGTCCATAAACAGATGAATGGACAAAGAAGAAGCGGTATATGGACAGAATGGAATATCAGTCACGAAAAAAAATAAAAGAATGGCATATGCAGCACCACAGATGAGCCTAGAGATAATCACACAACGCGAAGTAAGTCAGAATGCGAAAGAGAAATGTCCTATGATATCACTTATGTTATCTGAAAATTCATAAAAATGAACATATTTCCAAAGAGAAAGACAATCTCAGATTGAGAAGACAAACTTATGGTTAAGCCAAAGAAAAGGTGCGAGGAATGGATAAATTAAGATATTGGGGTTAACACACATATACTAATACATATAAAATATATAATCCCCAAAGACCTATGGAATACCAAGAGTGGTCTACTCAACACTCTGTAATAACCGACATGGAAAAGGACCCAAAGATCAATAGATATATGTATATGTGTAAATGAACAAGATTCTGTACACCTAGAACAAAAGACATTTTTCAATCAAATTTGCTCTGATAAAAACTACAACTTAAAGACACAAACAAGAATTAAGGACGCTAAAGCTTATGGGGGTTTGTCCTGGCACATTCCACTCTAATATGCAACCTAAAAGCACAACTTGCAGCAAGGTTCTGTTTCCCTAGCAAGCAGAGTTGGCAACGTAGAAATGCTGCCACCCTAAGGCCGTTTCCTCAAACAGCAGCTTTACATCTACTGCTAATGGTCACTAATATTCACAAGGACTGCAGGGCTGTAAATGACTCATGCCCTCCAAAAATGTCCTGGGGTAGGGAATGGCCATAAAATTCCAAACGCGGCAAATTTTTCAAGAAGGCAATTTGAAGTTGTGAGTTTAGCTCAATCTTAAAAAATATGAAAAGGACACTGATAAATGCAAAACATCAGGAATTATTAGACGCATGCAAATCCAATCTACACAAAGGTATCACCCCACACCAGTCACAATGACCATCAGCAAAATGTCAACAAACAATAGATGTTGAAGAAGTTGTGGAGAATAGTGTAACCTCTCGGTCTAAGTGGGATGTAAACTGGTAACAGCCAATATTAGGCACAGAATGGCAGTGCGTTTCAAGGTAAAAATTGAGTCACCATATGATCCGGAAGGCCCACTATTGGGCCTGTCACCTGTGAAAGCCAGAATGAAAAAGACACTGGATGGAAAATCGTGTATTGCAGCAGTATTTACAATAGCTAAGACATGGATACAAACAAAATGTCCATCATCAGATAAATGGACAAAAAATAAGTGGTATACGTACCGAATGGAATACTAGCCTCAGAAAAAAATGAACAGTGCCGTTTTCAGGACTACAGATGAGCCTAGACATAATCATATTAGGTTAAGTTATTCAAAAGGGAATAACAAATATCCTGTGATATCATTTGTACATGTTATTCTATGATTGCTACCCATGAACATATTTCCACAGAAAAAGATACTCACAGACTTATAAAACAAACTAATGGTTAACCAACATTAAAGTGGGAGGATGGATAAATTAGCATTATGGGGCTAACGTACATATACTAATGTATGTTAAATGTATATAAACATATAACATATAAACTCTATGAATTATATAATCACCAATACATATAAAATATATAATGAAAAACACCTACCAAATACCAAGGGAAGTCTACTCAACATTCTGTAATAACATACATGATAACAGGATCCGAAGATGAACAGACGTATGTATGAATCATTGAGCAGATTCTGTACAGCCAGAAAAACACAACACTCTAATCAAATTTACTCCGATAAGAAATAGAAATTAAATTTAAAAAACAAACATAAGTAAGGAGACATAAACTTCTGGCGGCTTGTCCTAGCACATTCCACTCAAATTTACCACCTCGGAACAGTACCTCCAGGAAGACTCTCTTGCCCTAGTAACAAGAGTTGAGAACGTAATAATGCTTCCGCCCTGTGGCTGTTTCCCACAACAGCAGCTTTAAACCCAGTGCTAATGGTTGCTTAATAGTAACAAGGACTGCAGGGCTGTAAATGACACCTGCCCTCAAAAAATGCCCTGTGGTAGGGAATAGGCAAGAAAATTCAACACATGACAAATTTTTCAATAAGTCAATATGAAGAGGGAAGTTGTACTCACTCTTTTTAAAAAAAAGGAAAAGAAAAAAAAGGACATGCCTAAAGCTCACTATAAGGAATTATTAGCCACATGCAAATCCAACGACCAAAAAGGTTTCAGCTTACAACAGTCAAATGACCATCAGCAAAAAGCCTACAAACTATAAATGCTGAAGGGGTTTTAGAGAACTGTGTACCTTCTAGCTGCTGGTGGGATGTAAAGTGGTAACAGCAGTAACAAAAACTGAATGGAGCTGCTTTAATAGGTAAAAATTGAGCTACCATATGATGCGGCAGGGCACCTTTTGGGCCTATAACCTAAGACGACCAGAATCGGAAAGACAGAGGCAGGCAAATGTGCACTGCAGCATTATTAAAATAGCCAAGACGTGGAAGCAAAATTAAGGTCCATAAACAGATGAATGGACAAAGAAGAAGTGGTATACGGACCAAATGGAATAGTAGCCTCGGGAAAAAAATGAAAAATGCCCTTTTCAGGACTACAGATGAGCCTAGAAATAATCATATTAGGTTAAGTAAGTCAAAAGGGAATGACAAATATCCTACGATATCATTTATCCATGTTATCCTAAGATTGCTACAAATGGACATATTTCCACAGAAAAAGACACTCACAGACTTATAAAACAAACTAATGGTTAACCAAAATGAAAGGTGGGAGGATGGATAAATTAGGATTATGGGGCTAACATACATATACTAATGTATGTTAAATGTATATAAACATATAAAATATAAACTCTATGAATTATATAATCACCAATACATATAAAATATATAATGACAAAACACCTACCAAATACCATGCGAGGCCTACTCAACATTCTGTAATAAGATACATGGTAACAGAATCCCAACATGAACAGACATATGTATGAATCATTGAGCACATTCTGGACAGCCAGACAATCACAACACTCTAATCGAATTTACTCCGATAAGAAATAGTAATTAAATTTAAGAAACAAACATAAGTAAGGAGACATAAACTTCTGGGGGCTTGTCCCAGCACATACCCCTCTAATTCACAACCTCGGAACACTACCTCCAGGAAGACTCTGTTGCCCTAATAACAAGAGTTGAGAACGTAATAATGCTGCCGCCTAGTGGGTGTTTCCCACAACAGCAGCTTTAAACCCAGTGCTAATGATTGCTTAACAGTCACAAGGACTCAGGGCTGTAAATGGCATCTGCCCTCAAAAAATGCCCTGGGGTAGGGAATAGGCAAGAAAATTCAACACATGAAAAAATTTACAAGAAGCCAATATGAAGAGGGAAGTTGTACTCACTCTTTAAAAAAAAAAGGAAAAGAAAAAAATGGACATGCCTAAAGCTCAGTACAAGGAATTATTAGCCACATGCAAATCCAAACTCCAGAAAGGTTTCAACTCACAGCAGTCCAATGACCATCAGCAAACAGTCTACAAACTATAAATGCTGAAGGGGTTTTAGAGAACTGTGTACCTTCTAGCTGCTGGTGGGGTGTAATTAGTAACAGCACTAACGAAAACTGAAGGGAGCTGCTTTAAACGGTAAAAACTGAGCTACCATATGATGCGGCAGGGCACCTTTTGGGCCTATAACCTAAGACCACCAGAATCGGAAAGACAGAGGCAGGCAAATGTGCACTGCAGCAATATTGAAATAGCCAAGACATGGAAGCAAAAAAAAAGGTCCATAAACAGATGAATGGACAAAGAAGAAGTGGTATATGGACAGAATGGAATATCAGTCACGAAAAAAAATAAAAGAATGGCATATGCAGCACCACAGATGAGCCTAGAGATAATCACACAACGTGAAGTAAGTCAGAATGCGAAAGACAAATGTCCTATTATATCACTTATGTTATCTGAAAATTCATAAAAATGAACATATTTCCAAAGAGAAAGACAATCTCAGATTGAGAAGACAAACTTATGGTTAAGCCAAAGAAAAGGTGTGAGGAATGGATAAAATAAGATATTGGGGTTAACACACATATACTAATACATATAAAATATATAATCCCCAAAGACCTATGGAATACCAAGAGTGGTCTACTCAACACTCTGTAATAACCCACATGGAAAAGGACCCAAAGATCAATAGATATATGTATATGTGTAAATGAACAAGATTCTGTACACCTAGAACAAAAGACATTTTTCAATCAAATTTGCTCTGATAAAAACTACAACTTAAAGACACAAACAAGAATTAAGGAGGCTAAAGCTTATGGGGGTTTGTTCTGGCACATTCCACTCTAATATGCAACCTAAAAGCACAACTTGCAGCAAGGTTCTGTTTCCCTAGCAAGCAGAGTTGGCAACGTAGAAATGCTGCCACCCTAAGGCCGTTTCCTCAAACAGCAGCTTTACATCTACTGCTAATGGTCACTAATATTCACAAGGACTGCAGGGCTGTAAATGACTCATGCCCTCCAAAAATGTCCTGGGGTAGGGAATGGCCATAAAAATCCAAACGCGGCAAATTTTTCAAGAAGGCAATTTGAAGTTGTGAGTTTAGCTCAATCTTAAAAAATATGAAAAGGACACTGATAAATGCAAAACATCAGGAATTATTAGACGCATGCAAATCCAATCTACACAAAGGTATCACCCCACACCAGTCACAATGACCATCAGCAAAATGTCAACAAACAATAGATGTTGAAGAAGTTGTGGAGAATAGTGTAACCTCTCGGTCTAAGTGGGATGTAAACTGGTAACAGCCAATATTAGGCACAGAATGGCAGTGCGTTTAAAGGTAAAAATTGAGTCACCATATGATCCGGAAGGCCCACTATTGGGCCTGTCACCTGTGAAAGCCAGAATGAAAAAGACACTGGATGGAAAATCGTGTATTGCAGCAGTATTTACAATAGCTAAGACATGGATACGAACAAAATGTCCATCATCAGATAAATGGACAAAGAAAAAGTGGTATATGTACCGAATGGAATACTAGCCTCAGAAAAAAATGAACAGTGCCGTTTTCAGGACTACAGATGAGCCTAGACATAATCATATTAGGTTAAGTTATTCAAAAGGGAATAACAAATATCCTGTGATATCATTTGTACATGTTATTCTATGATTGCTACCCATGAACATATTTCCACAGAAAAAGACACTCACAGACTTATAAAACAAACTAATGGTTAGCCAAAATGAAAGGTGGGAGAATGGATAAATTAGGACTATGGGGCTAACATACATATACTAATGTATGTTAAATGTATATAAACATATAACATATAAACTATATGAATTATATAATCACCAATACATATAAAATATATAATGACAAAACACCTACCAAATACCAAGGGAGGTCTACTCAACCTTCCGTAAAAAATTACATGGTAACAGGATCCAAAGATGAACAGACATATGTATGAATCATTGAGCACATTCTGGACAGCCAGACAATCACAACACTCTAATCGAATTTACTCCAGTAAGAAATAGAAATTAAATTTAAGAAACAAACATAAGTAAGGAGAGATAAACTTCTGGGGGCTTGTCCCAGCACATTCGCCTCTAATTTACAACCTCGGAACACTACCTCCAGTAAGACTCTGTTGCCCTAGTAACAAGAGGTGAGAACGTAATAATGCTGCCGCCTTGTGGCTGTTTCCCACAACAGCAGCTTTAAACCCAGTGCTAATGGTTGCTTAATAGTCCCAAGGACTGCAGGTCTGCAAATGACACCTGCCCTCAAAAAATGCCCTGTGGTAGGGAATAGGCAAGAAAATTCAACACATGACAAATTTTTCAATAAGTCAATATGAAGAGGGAAGTTGTACTCACTCTTTTTAAAAAAAAGGAAAAGAAAAAAAAGGACATGCCTAAAGCTCACTATAAGGAATCATTAGCCACATGCAAATCCAACGACCAAAAAGGTTTCAGCTTACAACAGTCAAATGACCATCAGCAAAAAGCCTACAAACTATAAATGCTGAAGGGGTTTTAGAGAACTTTGTACCTTCTAGCTGCTGGTGGGATGTAAAGTGGTAACAGCAGTAACAAAAACTGAATGGAGCTGCTTTAATAGGTAAAAATTGAGCTACCATATGATGCGGCAGGGCACCTTTTGGGCCTATAACCTAAGACGACCAGAATCGGAAAGACAGAGGCAGGCAAATGTGCACTGCAGCATTATTGAAATAGCCAAGACGTGGAAGCAAAATTAAGGTCCATAAACAGATGAATGGACAAAGAAGAAGTGGTATACGGACCAAATGGAATAGTAGCCTCGGGAAAAAATAAAAAATGCCCTTTTCAGGACTACAGATGAGCCTAGAAATAATCATATTAGGTTAAGTAAGTCAAAAGGGAATGACAAATATCCTACGATATCATTTATCCATGTTATCCTAAGATTGCTACAAATGGACATATTTCCACAGAAAAAGACACTCACAGACTTATAAAACAAACTAATGGTTAACCAAAATGAAAGGTGGGAGGATGGATAAATTAGGATTATGGGGCTAACATACATATACTAATGTATGTTAAATGTATATAAACAGATAACATATAAACTCTATGAATTATATAATCACCAATACATATAAAATATATAATGACAAAACACCTACCAAATACCATGCGACGTCTACTCAACATTTTGTAATAAGATACATGGTAACAGAATCCCAACATGAACAGACATATGTATGAATCATTGAGCAGATTCTGTACAGCCAGACAATCACAACACTCTAATCAAATTTACTCCGATAAGAAATAGAAATTAAATTAAAAAACAAACATAAGTAAGGAGACATAAACTTCTGGGGGCTTGTCCCAGCACATACCCCTCTAATTCACAACCTCGGAACACTACCTCCAGGAAGACTCTGTTGCCCTAATAACAAGAGTTGAGAACGTAATAATGCTGCCGCCTAGTGGGTGTTTCCCACAACAGCAGCTTTAAACCCAGTGCTAATGATTGCTTAACAGTCACAAGGACTCAGGGCTGTAAATGGCATCTGCCCTCAAAAAATGCCCTGGGGTAGGGAATAGGCAAGAAAATTCAACACATGAAAAAATTTACAAGAAGCCAATATGAAGAGGGAAGTTGTACTCACTCTTTAAAAAAAAAAGGAAAAGAAAAAAATGGACATGCCTAAAGCTCAGTACAAGGAATTATTAGCCACATGCAAATCCAACCTCCAAAAAGGTTTCAGCTCACAGCAGTCCAATGACCATCAGCAAACAGTCTACAAACTATAAATGCTGAAGGGGTTTTAGAGAACTGTGTACCTACTAGCTGCTGGTGGGGTGTAATTAGTAACAGCACTAACGAAAACTGAATGCAGCTGCTTTAAACGGTAAAAACTGAGCTACCATATGATGCGGCAGGGCACCTTTTGGGCCTATAACCTAAGACCACCAGAATCGGAAAGACAGAGGCAGGCAAATGTGCACTGCAGCAATATTGAAATAACCAAGACATGGAAGCAAAAAAAAAGGTCCATAAACAGATGAATGGACAAAGAAGAAGTGGTATATGGACAGAATGGAATATCAGTCACGAAAAAAAATAAAAGAATGGCATATGCAGCACCACAGATGAGCCTAGAGATAATCACACAACGTGAAGTAAGTCAGAATGCGAAAGACAAATGTCCTATTATATCACTTATGTTATCTGAAAATTCATAAAAATGAACATATTTCCAAAGAGAAAGACAATCTCAGATTGAGAAGACAAACTTATGGTTAAGCCAAAGAATAGGTGCGAGGAATGGATAAATTAAGATATTGGGGTTAACACACATATACTAATACATATAAAATATATAATCCCCAAAGACCTATGGAATACCAAGAGTGGTCTACTCAACACTCTGTAATAACCGACATGGAAAAGGACCCAAAGATCAATAGATATAGGTATATGTGTAAATGAACAAGATTCTGTACACCTAGAACAAAAGACATTTTTCAATCAAATTTGCTCTGATAAAAACTACAACTTAAAGACACAAACAAGAATTAAGGAGGCTAAAGCTTATGGGGGTTTGTCCTGGCACATTCCACTCTAATATGCAACCTAAAAGCACAACTTGCAGCAAGGTTCTGTTTCCCTAGCAAGCAGAGTTGGCAACGTAGTTATGCTGCCACCCTAAGGCCGTTTCCTCAAACAGCAGCTTTACATCTACTGCTAATGGTCACTAATATTCACAAGGACTGCAGGGCTGTAAATGACTCATGCCCTCCAAAAATGTCCTGGGGTAGGGAATGGCCATAAAAATCCAAACGCGGCAAATTTTTCAAGAAGGCAATTTGAAGTTGTGAGTTTAGCTCAATCTTAAAAAATATGAAAAGGACACTGATAAATGCAAAACATCAGGAATTATTAGACGCATGCAAATCCAATCTACACAAAGGTATCACCCCACACCAGTCACAATGACCATCAGCAAAATGTCAACAAACAATAGATGTTGAAGAAGTTGTGGAGAATAGTGTAACCTCTCGGTCTAAGTGGGATGTAAACTGGTAACAGCCAATATTAGGAACAGAATGGCAGTGCGTTTAAAGGTAAAAATTGAGTCACCATATGATCCGGAAGGCCCACTATTGGGCCTGTCACCTGTGAAAGCCAGAATGAAAAAGACACTGGATGGAAAATCGTGTATTGCAGCAGTATTTACAATAGCTAAGACATGGATACAAACAAAATGTCCATCATCAGATAAATGGACAAAAAATAAGTGGTATACGTACCGAATGGAATACTAGCCTCAGAAAAAAATGAACAGTGCCGTTTTCAGGACTACAGATGAGCCTAGACATAATCATATTAGGTTAAGTTATTCAAAAGGGAATAACAAATATCCTGTGATATCATTTGTACATGTTATTCTATGATTGCTACCCATGAACATATTTCCACAGAAAAAGATACTCACAGACTTATAAAACAAACTAATGGTTAACCAACATTAAAGTGGGAGGATGGATAAATTAGGATTATGGGGCTAACGTACATATACTAATGTATGTTCAATGTAAATAAACATATAACATATAAACGATATGAATTATATAATCACCAATACATATAAAATATATAATGAAAAACACCTACCAAATACCAAGGGAAGTCTACTCAACATTCTGTAATAACATACATGATAACAGGATCCGAAGATGAACAGACGTATGTATGAATCATTGAGGAGATTCTGTACAGCCAGAAAAACACAACACTCTAATCAAATTTACTCCGATAAGAAATAGAAATTAAATTTAAAAAACAAACATAAGTAAGGAGACATAAACTTCTGGCGGCTTGTCCTAGCACATTCCACTCAAATTTACCACCTCGGAACAGTACCTCCAGGAAGACTCTCTTGCCCTAGTAACAAGAGTTGAGAACGTAATAATGCTGCCGCCTTGTGTCTGTTTCCCACAACAGCAGCTTTAAACCCAGTGCTAATGGTTGCTTAATAGTCACAAGGAATGCTGAGCTGTAAATCACACCAGCCCTCAAAAAATGCCTTGGGGTAGGAAATAGGAAAGAAATTTCAACACATGACAAATATTGCAAGAAGTCAATATGAAGAGGGAAGTTGTACTCACTCTTAAAAAAAAAAGGAAAGGAAAAGAAAAGAAAGGACATGCCTAAAGCTCAGTATAAGGAATTATTAGCCAAATGCAAATCCAACGTCCAAAAATGTTTCAGCTCACACCAGTCAAATGACCATCAGCAAAAAATCTACAAACTCTAAATGCTGAAGGGGTTTTAGAGAACTGTGTACCTTCTAGCTGCTGGTGGGATGTAAAGTGGTAACAGCACTAATGAAAACTGAATGGAGCTGCTTTTAAAGGTAAAAATTGAGCTACCATATGATGCGGCAGGGCACCTTTTGGGCCTATAACCTAAGACCACCAGAATCGGAAAGACAGAGGCAGGCAAATGTGCACTGCAGCAATATTGAAATAGCCAAGACATGGAAGCAAAAAAAAGTCCATAAACAGATGAATGGACAAAGAAGAAGTGGTATATGGACAGAATGGAATATCAGTCTCGAAAAAAAATAAAAGAATGGCATATGCAGCACCACAGATGAGCCTAGAGATAATCACAGAACGTGAAGTAAGTCAGAATGCGAAAGACAAATGTCCTATGATATCACTTATGTTATCTGAAAATTCATAAAAATTAACATATTTCCATAGAGAAAGGCAATCTCAGATTGAGAAGACAAACTTATAGTTAAGCCAAAGAAAAGGTGTGAGGAATGGATAAATTAGGATATTGGGCTTAACACACATATACTAATACATATAAAATATATAATCCCCAAAGACCTATGGAATACCAAGAGTGGTCTACTCAACACTCTGTAATAACCTACATGGAAAAGGACCCAAAGATCAATAGATATATGTATATGTGTAAATGGACAAGATTCTGTACACCTACAACAAAAGACATTTTTCAATCAAATTTGCTCTGATAAAAACTACAACTTCAAGACACAAACAAGAATTAAGGAGGCTAAAGCTTATGGGGGTTTGTCCTGGCACATTCCACTCTAATATGCAACCTAAAAGCACAACTTGCAGCAAGGTTCTGTTTCCCTAGCGAGCAGAGTTGGCAACGTAGAAATGCTGCCACCCTAAGGCCGTTTCCTCAAACAGCAGCTTTAAATCTACTGCTAATGGTCACTAATATTCACAAGGACTGCAGGGCTGTAAATGACTCATGCCCTCAAAAAATGTCCTGGGGTAGGGAATGGCCAAAATAATCCAAAGGCGGCAAATTTTTCAAGAAGGCAATTTGAAGTTGTAAGTTTAGCTCAATCTTAAAAAAAAATGAAAAGGACAGTGATAAACGCAAAACATCAGGAATAATTAGACGCATGCAAATCCAATCTACACAAAGGTATCACCCCACACCAGTCAGAATGACCATCAGAAAAAAGTCAATAAACAATAGATGCTGAAGAAGTTGTGGAGAATAGCGTAACCTCTCGGTCTAAGTAGGATGTAAAGTGGTAACAGCCAATAATAGGAACAGAATGGCAGTGCGTTTAAAGGTAAAAATTGAGTCACCATATGATCCGGAAGGCCCACTATTGGAGCTGTCACCTGTGAAAGCCAGAATAAAAAAGACACGGGATGGAAAATCGTGTATTGCAGCAGTATTTACAATTGCCAAGACATGGCAGCAAACAAAATGTCCATCAAGAGATAAATGGACAAAGAAGAAGTGGTATACGTACCGAATGGAATAGTAGCCTTGGGAAAAAAATGAACAATGCCGTTTTCAGGACTACAGATGAGCCTAGAAATAATCATATTAGGTTAAGTAAGTCAAAAGGGAATGACAAATATCCTATGATATCATGTATACATGTTATCCTAAGATTGCTACCAATGAACATATTTCCACAGAAAAAGACACTCACAGACCTATAAAACAAACTAATGGTTAGCCAAAATGAAAGGTGGGAGGATGGACACATTAGGACTATGGGGCTAACATACATATACTAATATATGTTCAATGTAAATAAACATATAACATATAAACTATATGAATTATATAATCAACAATACATATAAAATATATAATGACAAAACACCTACCAAATACCAAGGGAGGTCTACTCAACATTCTGTAATAACATACATGGTAACAGGATCCGAAGATGAACAGACATATGTATGAATCATTGAGCAGATTCTGTACAGCCAGACAATCACAACACTCTAATCAAATTTACTCCGATAAGAAATAGAAATTAAATTTAAAAAACAAACATAAGTAAGGAGACATAAACTTCTGGGGGCTTGTCCCAGCACATTCCACTCTAATTTACAACCTCGGAACACTACCTCCAGGAAGACTCTGTTGCCCTAGTAACAAGAGTTGAGAACGTAATAATGCTGCCGCCTTGTGTCTGTTTCCCACAACAGCAGCTTTAAACCCAGTGCTAATGGTTGCTTAATAGTCACAAGGAATGCTGAGCTGTAAATCACACCAGCCCTCAAAAAATGCCTTGGGGTAGGAAATAGGAAAGAAATTTCAACACATGACAAATATTGCAAGAAGTCAATATGAAGAGGGAAGTTGTACTCACTCTTAAAAAAAAAAGGAAAGGAAAAGAAAAGAAAGGACATGCCTAAAGCTCAGTATAAGGAATTATTAGCCAAATGCAAATCCAACGTCCAAAAATGTTTCAGCTCACACCAGTCAAATGACCATCAGCAAAAAATCTACAAACTCTAAATGCTGAAGGGGTTTTAGAGAACTGTGTACCTTCTAGCTGCTGGTGGGATGTAAAGTGGTAACAGCACTAATGAAAACTGAATGGAGCTGCTTTTAAAGGTAAAAATTGAGCTACCATATGATGCGGCAGGGCACCTTTTGGGCCTATAACCTAAGACCACCAGAATCGGAAAGACAGAGGCAGGCAAATGTGCACTGCAGCAATATTGAAATAGCCAAGACATGGAAGCAAAAAAAAGTCCATAAACAGATGAATGGACAAAGAAGAAGTGGTATATGGACAGAATGGAATATCAGTCTCGAAAAAAAATAAAAGAATGGCATATGCAGCACCACAGATGAGCCTAGAGATAATCACACAACGTGAAGTAAGTCAGAAAGCGAAAGACAAATGTCCTATGATATCACTTATGTTATCTGAAAATTCATAAAAATTAACATATTTCCATAGAGAAAGGCAATCTCAGATTGAGAAGACAAACTTATAGTTAAGCCAAAGAAAAGGTGTGAGGAATGGATAAATTAGGATATTGGGCTTAACACACATATACTAATACATATAAAATATATAATCCCCAAAGACCTATGGAATACCAAGAGTGGTCTACTCAAACCTCTGTAATAACCTACATGGAAAAGAACCCAAAGATCAATAGATATATGTATATGTGTAAATGGACAAGATTCTGTACACCTACAACAAAAGACATTTTTCAATCAAATTTGCTCTGATAAAAACTACAACTTCAAGACACAAACAAGAACTAAAGAGGCTAAAACTTATGGGGCTTTGTCCTGGCACATTCCACTCTAATCTGCAACCTAAAAGCACAACTTGCAGCAAGGTTCTGTTGCCCTAGCGAGCAGAGTTGGCAACGTAGAAATGCTGCCACCCTAAGGCCGTTTCCTCAAACAGCAGCTTTACATCTACTGCTAATGGTCACTAATATTCACAAGGACTGCAGGGCTGTAAATGACTCATGCCCTCAAAAAATGTCCTGGGGTAGGGAATGGCCAAAAAAATCCAAAGGCGGCAAATTTTTCAAGAAGGCAATTTGAAGTTGTAAGTTTAGCTCAATCTTAAAAAAAAATGAAAAGGACAGTGATAAACGCAAAACATCAGGAATAATTAGACGCATGCAAATCCAATCTACACAAAGGTATCACCCCACACCAGTCAGAATGACCATCAGAAAAAAGTCAATAAACAATAGATGCTGAAGAAGTTGTGGAGAATAGCGTAACCTCTCGGTCTAAGTAGGATGTAAAGTGGTAACAGCCAATAATAGGAACAGAATGGCAGTGCATTTAAAGGTAAAAATTGAGTCACCATATGATCCGGAAGGCCACCCTTGGAGCTGTCACCTGTGAAAGCCAGAATAAAAAAGACACGGGATGGAAAATCGTGTATTGCAGCAGTATTTACAATTGCCAAGACATGGCAGCAAACAAAATGTCCATCAAGAGATAAATGGACAAAGAAGAAGTGGTATACGTACCGAATGGAATAGTAGCCTTGGGAAAAAAATGAACAATGCCGTTTTGAGGACTACAGATGAGCCTAGATATAATCATATTAGGTTAAGTGAGTCAAAAGGGAATGACAAATATCCTATGATATCATGTATACATGTTATCCTAAGATTGCTACCAATGAACATATTTCCACAGAAAAAGACACTCACAGACCTATAAAACAAACTAATGGTTACCCAAAATGAAAGGTGGGAGGATGGATACATTAGGACTATGGGGCTAACATACATATACTAATATATGTTCAATGTAAATAAACATATAACATATAAACTATATGAATTATATAATCACCAATACATATAAAATATATAATGACAAAACACCTACCAAATACCAAGGGAGGTCTACTCAACATTCTGTAATAACATACATGGTAACAGGATCCGAAGATGAACAGACATATGTATGAATCATTGAGCAGATTCTGTACAGCCAGACAATCACAACACTCTAATCAAATTTACTCCGATAAGAAATAGAAATTAAATTTAAAAAACAAACATAAGTAAGGAGACATAAACTTCTGGGGGCTTGTCCCAGCACATTCCACTCTAATTTACAACCTCGGCACACTACCTCCAGGAAGACTCTGTTGCCCTAGTAACAAGAGTTGAGAACGTAATAATGCTGCCGCCTAGTGGGTGTTTCCCACAACAGCAGCTTTAAACCCAGTGCTAATGATTGCTTAACAGTCACAAGGACTCAGGGCTGTAAATGGCATCTGCCCTCAAAAAATGCCCTGGGGTAGGGAATAGGCAAGAAAATTCAACACATGAAAAGATTTTCAAGAAGCCAATATGAAGAGGGAAGTTGTACTCACTCTTTAAAAAAAAAAGGAAAAGAAAAAAATGGACATGCCTAAAGCTCAGTACAAGGAATTATTAGCCACATGCAAATCCAACCTCCAAAAAGGTTTCAGCTCACAGCAGTCCAATGACCATCAGCAAACAGTCTACAAACTATAAATGCTGAAGGGGTTTTAGAGAACTGTGTACCTACTAGCTGCTGGTGGGGTGTAATTAGTAACAGCACTAACGAAAACTGAAGGGAGCTGCTTTAAACGGTAAAAACTGAGCTACCATATGATGCGGCAGGGCACCTTTTGGGCCTATAACCTAAGACCACCAGAATCGGAAAGACAGAGGCAGGCAAATGTGCACTGCAGCAATATTGAAATAACCAAGACATGGAAGCAAAAAAAAAGGTCCATAAACAGATGAATGGACAAAGAAGAAGCGGTATATGGACAGAATGGAATATCAGTCACGAAAAAAAATAAAAGAATGGCATATGCAGCACCACAGATGAGCCTAGAGATAATCACACAACGTGAAGTAAGTCAGAATGCGAAAGACAAATGTCCTATTATATCACTTATGTTATCTGAAAATTCATAAAAATGAACATATTTCCAAAGAGAAAGACAATCTCAGATTGAGAAGACAAACTTATGGTTAAGCCAAAGAATAGGTGCGAGGAATGGATAAATTAAGATATTGGGGTTAACACACATATACTAATACATATAAAATATATAATCCCCAAAGACCTATGGAATACCAAGAGTGGTCTACTCAACACTCTGTAATAACCGACATGGAAAAGGACCCAAAGATCAATAGATATAGGTATATGTGTAAATGAACAAGATTCTGTACACCTAGAACAAAAGACATTTTTCAATCAAATTTGCTCTGATAAAAACTACAACTTAAAGACACAAACAAGAATTAAGGAGGCTAAAGCTTATGGGGGTTTGTCCTGGCACATTCCACTCTAATATGCAACCTAAAAGCACAACTTGCAGCAAGGTTCTGTTTCCCTAGCAAGCAGAGTTGGCAACGTAGTTATGCTGCCACCCTAAGGCCGTTTCCTCAAACAGCAGCTTTACATCTACTGCTAATGGTCACTAATATTCACAAGGACTGCAGGGCTGTAAATGACTCATGCCCTCCAAAAATGTCCTGGGGTAGGGAATGGCCATAAAAATCCAAACGCGGCAAATTTTTCAAGAAGGCAATTTGAAGTTGTGAGTTTAGCTCAATCTTAAAAAATATGAAAAGGACACTGATAAATGCAAAACATCAGGAATTATTAGACGCATGCAAATCCAATCTACACAAAGGTATCACCCCACACCAGTCACAATGACCATCAGCAAAATGTCAACAAACAATAGATGTTGAAGAAGTTGTGGAGAATAGTGTAACCTCTCGGTCTAAGTGGGATGTAAACTGGTAACAGCCAATATTAGGAACAGAATGGCAGTGCGTTTAAAGGTAAAAATTGAGTCACCATATGATCCGGAAGGCCCACTATTGGGCCTGTCACCTGTGAAAGCCAGAATGAAAAAGACACTGGATGGAAAATCGTGTATTGCAGCAGTATTTACAATAGCTAAGACATGGATACAAACAAAATGTCCATCATCAGATAAATGGACAAAAAATAAGTGGTATACGTACCGAATGGAATACTAGCCTCAGAAAAAAATGAACAGTGCCGTTTTCAGGACTACAGATGAGCCTAGACATAATCATATTAGGTTAAGTTATTCAAAAGGGAATAACAAATATCCTGTGATATCATTTGTACATGTGATTGCTATGATGCTATGATGCTATGATTGCTACCCATGAACATATTTCCACAGAAAAAGATACTCACAGACTTATAAAACAAACTAATGGTTAACCAACATTAAAGTGGGAGGATGGATAAATTAGCATTATGGGGCTAACGTACATATACTAATGTATGTTAAATGTATATAAACATATAACATATAAACGATATGAATTATATAATCACCAATACATATAAAATATATAATGAAAAACACCTACCAAATACCAAGGGAAGTCTACTCAACATTCTGTAATAACATACATGATAACAGGATCCGAAGATGAACAGACGTATGTATGAATCATTGAGCAGATTCTGTACAGCCAGAAAAACACAACACTCTAATCAAATTTACTCCGATAAGAAATAGAAATTAAATTTAAAAAACAAACATAAGTAAGGAGACATAAACTTCTGGCGGCTTGTCCTAGCACATTCCACTCAAATTTACCACCTCGGAACAGTACCTCCAGGAAGACTCTCTTGCCCTAGTAACAA
Organism: Eubalaena glacialis; assembly: GCF_028564815.1. NCBI lineage: Eukaryota > Metazoa > Chordata > Mammalia > Artiodactyla > Balaenidae > Eubalaena > Eubalaena glacialis. Next base: position 71,435,194 of record NC_083718.1, on the reverse strand, counting down.
GAGTTGAGAACGTAATAATGCTTCCGCCCTGTGGCTGTTTCCCACAACAGCAGCTTTAAACCCAGTGCTAATGGTTGCTTAATAGTAACAAGGACTGCAGGGCTGTAAATGACACCTGCCCTCAAAAAATGCCCTGTGGTAGGGAATAGGCAAGAAAATTCAACACATGACAAATTTTTCAATAAGTCAATATGAAGAGGGAAGTTGTACTCACTCTTTTTAAAAAAAAGGAAAAGAAAAAAAAAGGACATGCCTAAAGATCACTATAAGGAATTATTAGCCACATGCAAATCCAACGACCAAAAAGGTTTCAGCTTACAACAGTCAAATGACCATCAGCAAAAAGCCTACAAACTATAAATGCTGAAGGGGTTTTAGAGAACTTTGTACCTTCTAGCTGCTGGTGGGATGTAAAGTGGTAACAGCAGTAACAAAAACTGAATGGAGCTGCTTTAATAGGTAAAAATTGAGCTACCATATGATGCGGCAGGGCACCTTTTGGGCCTATAACCTAAGACGACCAGAATCGGAAAGACAGAGGCAGGCAAATGTGCACTGCAGCATTATTGAAATAGCCAAGACGTGGAAGCAAAATTAAGGTCCATCAACAGATGAATGGACAAAGAAGAAGTGGTATACGGACCAAATGGAATAGTAGCCTCGGGAAAAAATGAAAAATGCCCTTTTCAGGACTACAGATGAGCCTAGAAATAATCATATTAGGTTAAGTAAGTCAAAAGGGAATGACAAATATCCTACGATATCATTTATCCATGTTATCCTAAGATTGCTACAAATGGACATATTTCCACAGAAAAAGACACTCACAGACTTATAAAACAAACTAATGGTTAACCAAAATGAAAGGTGGGAGGATGGATAAATTAGGATTATGGGGCTAACATACATATACTAATGTATGTTAAATGTATATAAACAGATAACATATAAACTCTATGAATTATATAATCACCAATACATATAAAATATATAATGACAAAACACCTACCAAATACCATGCGACGTCTACTCAACATTTTGTAATAAGATACATGGTAACAGAATCCCAACATGAACAGACATATGTATGAATCATTGAGCAGATTCTGTACAGCCAGACAATCACAACACTCTAATCAAATTTACTCCGATAAGAAATAGAAATTAAATTAAAAAACAAACATAAGTAAGGAGACATAAACTTCTGGGGGCTTGTCCCAGCACATACCCCTCTAATTCACAACCTCGGAACACTACCTCCAGGAAGACTCTGTTGCCCTAATAACAAGAGTTGAGAACGTAATAATGCTGCCGCCTAGTGGGTGTTTCCCACAACAGCAGCTTTAAACCCAGTGCTAATGATTGCTTAACAGTCACAAGAACTCAGGGCTGTAAATGGCATCTGCCCTCAAAAAATGCCCTGGGGTAGGGAATAGGTAAGAAAATTCAACACATGAAAAAATTTTCAAGAAGCCAATATGAAGAGGGAAGTTGTACTCACTCTTTAAAAAAAAAAGGAAAAGAAAAAAATGGACATGCCTAAAGCTCAGTACAAGGAATTATTAGCCACATGCAAATCCAACCTCCAAAAAGGTTTCAGCTCACAGCAGTCCAATGACCATCAGCAAACAGTCTACAAACTATAAATGCTGAAGGGGTTTTAGAGAACTGTGTACCTACTAGCTGCTGGTGGGGTGTAATTAGTAACAGCACTAACGAAAACTGAATGGAGCTGCTTTAAACGGTAAAAACTGAGCTACCATATGAAGCGGCAGGGCACCTTTTGGGCCTATAACCTAAGACCACCAGAATCGGAAAGACAGAGGCAGGCAAATGTGCACTGCAGCAATATTGAAATAACCAAGACATGGAAGCAAAAAAAAAGGTCCATAAACAGATGAATGGACAAAGAAGAAGTGGTATATGGACAGAATGGAATATCAGTCACGAAAAAAAATAAAAGAATGGCATATGCAGCACCACAGATGAGCCTAGAGATAATCACACAACGCGAAGTAAGTCAGAATGCGAAAGACAAATGTCCTATTATATCACTTATGTTATCTGAAAATTCATAAAAATGAACATATTTCCAAAGAGAAAGACAATCTCAGATTGAGAAGACAAACTTATGGTTAAGCCAAAGAAAAGGTGCGAGGAATGGATAAATTAAGATATTGGGGTTAACACACATATACTAATACATATAAAATATATAATCCCCAAAGACCTATGGAATACCAAGAGTGGTCTACTCAACACTCTGTAATAACCGACATGGAAAAGGACCCAAAGATCAATAGATATATGTATATGTGTAAATGAACAAGATTCTGTACACCTAGAACAAAAGACATTTTTCAATCAAATTTGCTCTGATAAAAACTACAACTTAAAGACACAAACAAGAATTAAGGAGGCTAAAGCTTATGGGGGTTTGTTCTGGCACATTCCACTCTAATATGCAACCTAAAAGCACAACTTGCAGCAAGGTTCTGTTTCCCTAGCAAGCAGAGTTGGCAACGTAGAAATGCTGCCACCCTAAGGCCGTTTCCTCAAACAGCAGCTTTACATCTACTGCTAATGGTCACTAATATTCACAAGGACTGCAGGGCTGTAAATGACTCATGCCCTCCAAAAATGTCCTGGGGTAGGGAATGGCCATAAAATTCCAAACGCGGCAAATTTTTCAAGAAGGCAATTTGAAGTTGTGAGTTTAGCTCAATCTTAAAAAATATGAAAAGGACACTGATAAATGCAAAACATCAGGAATTATTAGACGCATGCAAATCCAATCTACACAAAGGTATCACCCCACACCAGTCACAATGACCATCAGCAAAATGTCAACAAACAATAGATGTTGAAGAAGTTGTGGAGAATAGTGTAACCTCTCGGTCTAAGTGGGATGTAAACTGGTAACAGCCAATATTAGGCACAGAATGGCAGTGCGTTTCAAGGTAAAAATTGAGTCACCATATGATCCGGAAGGCCCACTATTGGGCCTGTCACCTGTGAAAGCCAGAATGAAAAAGACACTGGATGGAAAATCGTGTATTGCAGCAGTATTTACAATAGCTAAGACATGGATACGAACAAAATGTCCATCATCAGATAAATGGACAAAGAAAAAGTGGTATACGTACCGAATGGAATACTAGCCTCAGAAAAAAATGAACAGTGCCGTTTTCAGGACTACAGATGAGCCTAGACATAATCATATTAGGTTAAGTTATTCAAAAGGGAATAACAAATATCCTGTGATATCATTTGTACATGTTATTCTATGATTGCTACCCATGAACATATTTCCACAGAAAAAGACACTCACAGACTTATAAAACAAACTAATGGTTAGCCAAAATGAAAGGTGGGAGGATGGATAAATTAGGACTATGGGGCTAACATACATATACTAATGTATGTTAAATGTATATAAACATATAACATATAAACTATATGAATTATATAATCACCAATACATATAAAATATATAATGACAAAACACCTACCAAATACCAAGGGAGGTCTACTCAACCTTCCGTAAAAAATTACATGGTAACAGGATCCAAAGATGAACAGACATATGTATGAATCATTGAGCACATTCTGGACAGCCAGACAATCACAACACTCTAATCGAATTTACTCCAGTAAGAAATAGAAATTAAATTTAAGAAACAAACATAAGTAAGGAGAGATAAACTTCTGGGGGCTTGTCCCAGCACATTCGCCTCTAATTTACAACCTCGGAACACTACCTCCAGTAAGACTCTGTTGCCCTAGTAACAAGAGGTGAGAACGTAATGATGCTGCCGCCTTGTGGCTGTTTCCCACAACAGCAGCCTTAAACCCAGTGCTAATGGTTGCTTAATAGTCCCAAGGACTGCAGGTCTGCAAATGACACCTGCCCTCAAAAAATGCCCTGGGGTAGGGAATAGGAAAGAAAATTCAACACATGACAAGTTTTAGAAGAAGTCAATACGAAGAGGGAAGATGTACTCACACTTTAAAAAAAAAAGGAAAAGAAAAAAAGGACATTCCGAAAGCTCACTATAAGGAATTATTAGCCACATGCAAATCCAACCTCCAGAAAGGTTTCAGCTCACACCAGTCAAATAACCATCAGCAAAAAGTCTACAAACTGTAAATGCTGAAGGGATTTTAGAGAACTGTTTACCTTCTAGCTGCTGGTGGGATGTAAAGTGGTAACAGCACTAACGAAAACTGAATGGACCTGCTTTAAAAGGTAAAAATTGAGCTACCATATGATGCGGCAGGGCACCTTTTGGGCCTATAACCTAAGACCACCAGAATCGGAAAGACAGAGGCAGGCAAATGTGCACTGCAGCATTATTGAAATAGCCAAGACGTGGAAGCAAAATTAAGGTCCATAAACAGATGAATGGACAAAGAAGAAGTGGTATACGGACCAAATGGAATAGTAGCCTCGGGAAAAAAATGAAAAATGCCCTTTTCAGGACTACAGATGAGCCTAGAAATAATCATATTAGGTTAAGTAAGTCAAAAGGGAATGACAAATATCCTATGATATCATTTATACATGTTATCCTAAGATTGCTACAAATGGACATATTTCCACAGAAAAAGACACTCACAGACTTATAAAACAAACTAATGGTTAACCAAAATGAAAGGTGGGAGGATGGATAAATTAGGATTATGGGGCTAACATACATATACTAATGTATGTTAAATGTATATAAACAGATAACATATAAACTCTATGAATTATATAATCACCAATACATATAAAATATATAATGACAAAACACCTACCAAATACCATGCGAGGTCTACTCAACATTCTGTAACAAGATACATGGTAACAGAATCCCAACATGAACAGACATATGTATGAATCATTGAGCAGATTCTGTACAGCCAGACAATCACAACACTCTAATCAAATTTACTCCGATAAGAAATAGAAATTAAATTAAAAAACAAACATAAGTAAGGAGACATAAACTTCTGGGGGCTTGTCCCAGCACATTCCCCTCTAATTCACAACCTCGGAACACTACCTCCAGGAAGACTCTGTTGCCCTAATAAAAAGAGTTGGGAACGAAATAATGCTGCCGCCTAGTGGGTGTTTCCCACAACAGCAGCTTTAAACCCAGTGCTAATGGTTGCTTAACAGTCACAAGGACTCAGGGCTGTAAATGGCATCTGCCCTCAAAAAATGCCCTGGGGTAGGGAATAGGCAAGAAAATTCAACACATGACAAAATTTTCAAGAAGTCAATATGAAGAGGGAAGTTGTACTCACTCTTTAAAAAAAAAAGGAAAAGAAAAAAATGGACATGCCTAAAGCTCAGTACAAGGAATTATTAGCCACATGCAAATCCAACCTCCAAAAAGGTTTCAGCTCACAGCAGTCCAATGACCATCAGCAAACAGTCTACAAACTATAAATGCTGAAGGGGTTTTAGAGAACTGTGTACCTACTAGCTGCTGGTGGGGTGTAATTAGTAACAGCACTAACGAAAACTGAAGGGAGCTGCTTTAAACGGTAAAAACTGAGCTACCATATGATGCGGCAGGGCACCTTTTGGGCCTATAACCTAAGACCACCAGAATCGGAAAGACAGAGGCAGGCAAATGTGCACTGCAGCAATATTGAAATAACCAAGACATGGAAGCAAAAAAAAAGGTCCATAAACAGATGAATGGACAAAGAAGAAGCGGTATATGGACAGAATGGAATATCAGTCACGAAAAAAAATAAAAGAATGGCATATGCAGCACCACAGATGAGCCTAGAGATAATCACACAACGTGAAGTAAGTCAGAATGCGAAAGACAAATGTCCTATTATATCACTTATGTTATCTGAAAATTCATAAAAATGAACATATTTCCAAAGAGAAAGACAATCTCAGATTGAGAAGACAAACTTATGGTTAAGCCAAAGAATAGGTGCGAGGAATGGATAAATTAAGATATTGGGGTTAACACACATATACTAATACATATAAAATATATAATCCCCAAAGACCTATGGAATACCAAGAGTGGTCTACTCAACACTCTGTAATAACCGACATGGAAAAGGACCCAAAGATCAATAGATATAGGTATATGTGTAAATGAACAAGATTCTGTACACCTAGAACAAAAGACATTTTTCAATCAAATTTGCTCTGATAAAAACTACAACTTAAAGACACAAACAAGAATTAAGGAGGCTAAAGCTTATGGGGGTTTGTCCTGGCACATTCCACTCTAATATGCAACCTAAAAGCACAACTTGCAGCAAGGTTCTGTTTCCCTAGCAAGCAGAGTTGGCAACGTAGTTATGCTGCCACCCTAAGGCCGTTTCCTCAAACAGCAGCTTTACATCTACTGCTAATGGTCACTAATATTCACAAGGACTGCAGGGCTGTAAATGACTCATGCCCTCCAAAAATGTCCTGGGGTAGGGAATGGCCATAAAAATCCAAACGCGGCAAATTTTTCAAGAAGGCAATTTGAAGTTGTGAGTTTAGCTCAATCTTAAAAAATATGAAAAGGACACTGATAAATGCAAAACATCAGGAATTATTAGACGCATGCAAATCCAATCTACACAAAGGTATCACCCCACACCAGTCACAATGACCATCAGCAAAATGTCAACAAACAATAGATGTTGAAGAAGTTGTGGAGAATAGTGTAACCTCTCGGTCTAAGTGGGATGTAAACTGGTAACAGCCAATATTAGGAACAGAATGGCAGTGCGTTTAAAGGTAAAAATTGAGTCACCATATGATCCGGAAGGCCCACTATTGGGCCTGTCACCTGTGAAAGCCAGAATGAAAAAGACACTGGATGGAAAATCGTGTATTGCAGCAGTATTTACAATAGCTAAGACATGGATACAAACAAAATGTCCATCATCAGATAAATGGACAAAAAATAAGTGGTATACGTACCGAATGGAATACTAGCCTCAGAAAAAAATGAACAGTGCCGTTTTCAGGACTACAGATGAGCCTAGACATAATCATATTAGGTTAAGTTATTCAAAAGGGAATAACAAATATCCTGTGATATCATTTGTACATGTTATTCTATGATTGCTACCCATGAACATATTTCCACAGAAAAAGATACTCACAGACTTATAAAACAAACTAATGGTTAACCAACATTAAAGTGGGAGGATGGATAAATTAGCATTATGGGGCTAACGTACATATACTAATGTATGTTAAATGTATATAAACATATAACATATAAACGATATGAATTATATAATCACCAATACATATAAAATATATAATGAAAAACACCTACCAAATACCAAGGGAAGTCTACTCAACATTCTGTAATAACATACATGATAACAGGATCCGAAGATGAACAGACGTATGTATGAATCATTGAGCAGATTCTGTACAGCCAGAAAAACACAACACTCTAATCAAATTTACTCCGATAAGAAATAGAAATTAAATTTAAAAAACAAACATAAGTAAGGAGACATAAACTTCTGGCGGCTTGTCCTAGCACATTCCACTCAAATTTACCACCTCGGAACAGTACCTCCAGGAAGACTCTCTTGCCCTAGTAACAAGAGTTGAGAACGTAATAATGCTTCCGCCCTGTGGCTGTTTCCCACAACAGCAGCTTTAAACCCAGTGCTAATGGTTGCTTAATAGTAACAAGGACTGCAGGGCTGTAAATGACACCTGCCCTCAAAAAATGCCCTGTGGTAGGGAATAGGCAAGAAAATTCAACACATGACAAATTTTTCAATAAGTCAATATGAAGAGGGAAGTTGTACTCACTCTTTTTAAAAAAAAGGAAAAGAAAAAAAAAGGACATGCCTAAAGATCACTATAAGGAATTATTAGCCACATGCAAATCCAACGACCAAAAAGGTTTCAGCTTACAACAGTCAAATGACCATCAGCAAAAAGCCTACAAACTATAAATGCTGAAGGGGTTTTAGAGAACTTTGTACCTTCTAGCTGCTGGTGGGATGTAAAGTGGTAACAGCAGTAACAAAAACTGAATGGAGCTGCTTTAATAGGTAAAAATTGAGCTACCATATGATGCGGCAGGGCACCTTTTGGGCCTATAACCTAAGACGACCAGAATCGGAAAGACAGAGGCAGGCAAATGTGCACTGCAGCATTATTGAAATAGCCAAGACGTGGAAGCAAAATTAAGGTCCATCAACAGATGAATGGACAAAGAAGAAGTGGTATACGGACCAAATGGAATAGTAGCCTCGGGAAAAAATGAAAAATGCCCTTTTCAGGACTACAGATGAGCCTAGAAATAATCATATTAGGTTAAGTAAGTCAAAAGGGAATGACAAATATCCTACGATATCATTTATCCATGTTATCCTAAGATTGCTACAAATGGACATATTTCCACAGAAAAAGACACTCACAGACTTATAAAACAAACTAATGGTTAACCAAAATGAAAGGTGGGAGGATGGATAAATTAGGATTATGGGGCTAACATACATATACTAATGTATGTTAAATGTATATAAACAGATAACATATAAACTCTATGAATTATATAATCACCAATACATATAAAATATATAATGACAAAACACCTACCAAATACCATGCGACGTCTACTCAACATTTTGTAATAAGATACATGGTAACAGAATCCCAACATGAACAGACATATGTATGAATCATTGAGCAGATTCTGTACAGCCAGACAATCACAACACTCTAATCAAATTTACTCCGATAAGAAATAGAAATTAAATTAAAAAACAAACATAAGTAAGGAGACATAAACTTCTGGGGGCTTGTCCCAGCACATACCCCTCTAATTCACAACCTCGGAACACTACCTCCAGGAAGACTCTGTTGCCCTAATAACAAGAGTTGAGAACGTAATAATGCTGCCGCCTAGTGGGTGTTTCCCACAACAGCAGCTTTAAACCCAGTGCTAATGATTGCTTAACAGTCACAAGGACTCAGGGCTGTAAATGGCATCTGCCCTCAAAAAATGCCCTGGGGTAGGGAATAGGTAAGAAAATTCAACACATGAAAAAATTTTCAAGAAGCCAATATGAAGAGGGAAGTTGTACTCACTCTTTAAAAAAAAAAGGAAAAGAAAAAAATGGACATGCCTAAAGCTCAGTACAAGGAATTATTAGCCACATGCAAATCCAACCTCCAAAAAGGTTTCAGCTCACAGCAGTCCAATGACCATCAGCAAACAGTCTACAAACTATAAATGCTGAAGGGGTTTTAGAGAACTGTGTACCTACTAGCTGCTGGTGGGGTGTAATTAGTAACAGCACTAACGAAAACTGAATGGAGCTGCTTTAAACGGTAAAAACTGAGCTACCATATGAAGCGGCAGGGCACCTTTTGGGCCTATAACCTAAGACCACCAGAATCGGAAAGACAGAGGCAGGCAAATGTGCACTGCAGCAATATTGAAATAACCAAGACATGGAAGCAAAAAAAAAGGTCCATAAACAGATGAATGGACAAAGAAGAAGTGGTATATGGACAGAATGGAATATCAGTCACGAAAAAAAATAAAAGAATGGCATATGCAGCACCACAGATGAGCCTAGAGATAATCACACAACGCGAAGTAAGTCAGAATGCGAAAGACAAATGTCCTATTATATCACTTATGTTATCTGAAAATTCATAAAAATGAACATATTTCCAAAGAGAAAGACAATCTCAGATTGAGAAGACAAACTTATGGTTAAGCCAAAGAAAAGGTGCGAGGAATGGATAAATTAAGATATTGGGGTTAACACACATATACTAATACATATAAAATATATAATCCCCAAAGACCTATGGAATACCAAGAGTGGTCTACTCAACACTCTGTAATAACCGACATGGAAAAGGACCCAAAGATCAATAGATATATGTATATGTGTAAATGAACAAGATTCTGTACACCTAGAACAAAAGACATTTTTCAATCAAATTTGCTCTGATAAAAACTACAACTTAAAGACACAAACAAGAATTAAGGAGGCTAAAGCTTATGGGGGTTTGTTCTGGCACATTCCACTCTAATATGCAACCTAAAAGCACAACTTGCAGCAAGGTTCTGTTTCCCTAGCAAGCAGAGTTGGCAACGTAGAAATGCTGCCACCCTAAGGCCGTTTCCTCAAACAGCAGCTTTACATCTACTGCTAATGGTCACTAATATTCACAAGGACTGCAGGGCTGTAAATGACTCATGCCCTCCAAAAATGTCCTGGGGTAGGGAATGGCCATAAAATTCCAAACGCGGCAAATTTTTCAAGAAGGCAATTTGAAGTTGTGAGTTTAGCTCAATCTTAAAAAATATGAAAAGGACACTGATAAATGCAAAACATCAGGAATTATTAGACGCATGCAAATCCAATCTACACAAAGGTATCACCCCACACCAGTCACAATGACCATCAGCAAAATGTCAACAAACAATAGATGTTGAAGAAGTTGTGGAGAATAGTGTAACCTCTCGGTCTAAGTGGGATGTAAACTGGTAACAGCCAATATTAGGCACAGAATGGCAGTGCGTTTCAAGGTAAAAATTGAGTCACCATATGATCCGGAAGGCCCACTATTGGGCCTGTCACCTGTGAAAGCCAGAATGAAAAAGACACTGGATGGAAAATCGTGTATTGCAGCAGTATTTACAATAGCTAAGACATGGATACGAACAAAATGTCCATCATCAGATAAATGGACAAAGAAAAAGTGGTATACGTACCGAATGGAATACTAGCCTCAGAAAAAAATGAACAGTGCCGTTTTCAGGACTACAGATGAGCCTAGACATAATCATATTAGGTTAAGTTATTCAAAAGGGAATAACAAATATCCTGTGATATCATTTGTACATGTTATTCTATGATTGCTACCCATGAACATATTTCCACAGAAAAAGACACTCACAGACTTATAAAACAAACTAATGGTTAGCCAAAATGAAAGGTGGGAGGATGGATAAATTAGGACTATGGGGCTAACATACATATACTAATGTATGTTAAATGTATATAAACATATAACATATAAACTATATGAATTATATAATCACCAATACATATAAAATATATAATGACAAAACACCTACCAAATACCAAGGGAGGTCTACTCAACCTTCCGTAAAAAATTACATGGTAACAGGATCCAAAGATGAACAGACATATGTATGAATCATTGAGCACATTCTGGACAGCCAGACAATCACAACACTCTAATCGAATTTACTCCAGTAAGAAATAGAAATTAAATTTAAGAAACAAACATAAGTAAGGAGAGATAAACTTCTGGGGGCTTGTCCCAGCACATTCGCCTCTAATTTACAACCTCGGAACACTACCTCCAGTAAGACTCTGTTGCCCTAGTAACAAGAGGTGAGAACGTAATGATGCTGCCGCCTTGTGGCTGTTTCCCACAACAGCAGCCTTAAACCCAGTGCTAATGGTTGCTTAATAGTCCCAAGGACTGCAGGTCTGCAAATGACACCTGCCCTCAAAAAATGCCCTGGGGTAGGGAATAGGAAAGAAAATTCAACACATGACAAGTTTTAGAAGAAGTCAATACGAAGAGGGAAGATGTACTCACACTTTAAAAAAAAAAGGAAAAGAAAAAAAGGACATTCCGAAAGCTCACTATAAGGAATTATTAGCCACATGCAAATCCAACCTCCAGAAAGGTTTCAGCTCACACCAGTCAAATAACCATCAGCAAAAAGTCTACAAACTGTAAATGCTGAAGGGATTTTAGAGAACTGTTTACCTTCTAGCTGCTGGTGGGATGTAAAGTGGTAACAGCACTAACGAAAACTGAATGGACCTGCTTTAAAAGGTAAAAATTGAGCTACCATATGATGCGGCAGGGCACCTTTTGGGCCTATAACCTAAGACCACCAGAATCGGAAAGACAGAGGCAGGCAAATGTGCACTGCAGCATTATTGAAATAGCCAAGACGTGGAAGCAAAATTAAGGTCCATAAACAGATGAATGGACAAAGAAGAAGTGGTATACGGACCAAATGGAATAGTAGCCTCGGGAAAAAAATGAAAAATGCCCTTTTCAGGACTACAGATGAGCCTAGAAATAATCATATTAGGTTAAGTAAGTCAAAAGGGAATGACAAATATCCTATGATATCATTTATACATGTTATCCTAAGATTGCTACAAATGGACATATTTCCACAGAAAAAGACACTCACAGACTTATAAAACAAACTAATGGTTAACCAAAATGAAAGGTGGGAGGATGGATAAATTAGGATTATGGGGCTAACATACATATACTAATGTATGTTAAATGTATATAAACAGATAACATATAAACTCTATGAATTATATAATCACCAATACATATAAAATATATAATGACAAAACACCTACCAAATACCATGCGAGGTCTACTCAACATTCTGTAACAAGATACATGGTAACAGAATCCCAACATGAACAGACATATGTATGAATCATTGAGCAGATTCTGTACAGCCAGACAATCACAACACTCTAATCAAATTTACTCCGATAAGAAATAGAAATTAAATTAAAAAACAAACATAAGTAAGGAGACATAAACTTCTGGGGGCTTGTCCCAGCACATTCCCCTCTAATTCACAACCTCGGAACACTACCTCCAGGAAGACTCTGTTGCCCTAATAAAAAGAGTTGGGAACGAAATAATGCTGCCGCCTAGTGGGTGTTTCCCACAACAGCAGCTTTAAACCCAGTGCTAATGGTTGCTTAACAGTCACAAGGACTCAGGGCTGTAAATGGCATCTGCCCTCAAAAAATGCCCTGGGGTAGGGAATAGGCAAGAAAATTCAACACATGACAAAATTTTCAAGAAGTCAATATGAAGAGGGAAGTTGTACTCACTCTTTAAAAAAAAAAAGGAAAAGAAAAAAATGGACATGCCTAAAGCTCAGTACAAGGAATTATTAGCCACATGCAAATCCAAACTCCAGAAAGGTTTCAGCTCACAGCAGTCCAATGACCATCAGCAAACAGTCTACAAACTATAAATGCTGAAGGGGTTTTAGAGAACTGTGTACCTTCTAGCTGCTGGTGGGATGTAATTGGTAACAGCACTAACGAAAACTGAATGGAGCTGCTTTAAACAGTAAAAACTGAGCTACCATATGATGCGGCAGGGCACCTTTTGGGCCTATAACCTAAGACCACCAGAATCGGAAAGACAGAGGCAGGCAAAAGTGCACTGCAGCAATACTGAAATAACCAAGACATGGAAGCAAAAAGAAAGGTCCATAAACAGATGAATGGACAAAGAAGAAGCGGTATATGGACAGAATGGAATATCAGTCACGAAAAAAAATAAAAGAATGGCATATGCAGCACCACAGATGAGCCTAGAGATAATCACACAACGTGAAGTAAGTCAGAATGCGAAAGACAAATGTCCTATGATATCACTTATGTTATCTGAAAATTCATAAAAATGAACATATTTCCAAAGAGAAAGACAATCTCAGATTGAGAAGACCAACTTATGGTTAAGCCAAAGAAAAGGTGTGAGGAATGGATAAATTAAGATATTGGGGTTAACACACATATACTAATACATATAAAATATATAATCCCCAAAGACCTATGGAATACCAAAAGTGGTCTACTCAACACTCTGTAATAACCGACATGGAAAAGGACCCAAAGATCAATAGATATATGTATATGTGTAAATGAACAAGATTCTGTACACCTAGAACAAAAGACATTTTTCAATCAAATTTGCTCTGATAAAAACTACAACTTAAAGACACAAACAAGAATTAAGGACGCTAAAGCTTATGGGGGTTTGTCCTGGCACATTCCACTCTAATATGCAACCTAAAAGCACAACTTGCAGCAAGGTTCTGTTTCCCTAGCAAGCAGAGTTGGCAACGTAGAAATGCTGCCACCCTAAGGCCGTTTCCTCAAACAGCAGCTTTACATCTACTGCTAATGGTCACTAATATTCACAAGGACTGCAGGGCTGTAAATGACTCATGCCCTCCAAAAATGTCCTGGGGTAGGGAATGGCCATAAAAATCCAAACGCGGCAAATTTTTCAAGAAGGCAATTTGAAGTTGTGAGTTTAGCTCAATCTTAAAAAATATGAAAAGGACACTGATAAATGCAAAACATCAGGAATTATTAGACGCATGCAAATCCAATCTACACAAAGGTATCACCCCACACCAGTCACAATGACCATCAGCAAAATGTCAACAAACAATAGATGTTGAAGAAGTTGTGGAGAATAGTGTAACCTCTCGGTCTAAGTGGGATGTAAACTGGTAACAGCCAATATTAGGAACAGAATGGCAGTGCGTTTCAAGGTAAAAATTGAGTCACCATATGATCCGGAAGGCCCACTATTGGGCCTGTCACCTGTGAAAGCCAGAATGAAAAAGACACTGGATGGAAAATCGTGTATTGCAGCAGTATTTACAATAGCTAAGACATGGATACAAACAAAATGTCCATCATCAGATAAATGGACAAAAAAAAAGTGGTATACGTACCGAATGGAATACTAGCCTCAGAAAAAAATGAACAGTGCCGTTTTCAGGACTACAGATGAGCCTAGACATAATCATATTAGGTTAAGTTATTCAAAAGGGAATAACAAATATCCTGTGATATCATTTGTACATGTTATTCTATGATTGCTACCCATGAACATATTTCCACAGAAAAAGATACTCACAGACTTATAAAACAAACTAATGGTTAACCAACATTAAAGTGGGAGGATGGATAAATTAGCATTATGGGGCTAACGTACATATACTAATGTATGTTAAATGTATATAAACATATAACATATAAACGATATGAATTATATAATCACCAATACATATAAAATATATAATGAAAAACACCTACCAAATACCAAGGGAAGTCTACTCAACATTCTGTAATAACATACATGATAACAGGATCCGAAGATGAACAGACGTATGTATGAATCATTGAGCAGATTCTGTACAGCCAGAAAAACACAACACTCTAATCAAATTTACTCCGATAAGAAATAGAAATTAAATTTAAAAAACAAACATAAGTAAGGAGACATAAACTTCTGGCGGCTTGTCCTAGCACATTCCACTCAAATTTACCACCTCGGAACAGTACCTCCAGGAAGACTCTCTTGCCCTAGTAACAAGAGTTGAGAACGTAATAATGCTTCCGCCCTGTGGCTGTTTCCCACAACAGCAGCTTTAAACCCAGTGCTAAAGGTTGCTTAATAGTAACAAGGACTGCAGGGCTGTAAATGACACCTGCCCTCAAAAAATGCCCTGGGGTAGGGAATAGGCAAGAAAATTCAACACATGACAAAATTTTCAAGAAGTCAATATGAAGAGGGAAGTTGTACTCACTCTTTAAAAAAAAAAAGGAAAAGAAAAAAATGGACATGCCTAAAGCTCAGTACAAGGAATTATTAGCCACATGCAAATCCAAAGTCCAGAAAGGTTTCAGCTCACAGCAGTCCAATGACCATCAGCAAACAGTCTACAAACTATAAATGCTGAAGGGGTTTTAGAGAACTGTGTACCTTCTAGCTGCTGGTGGGATGTAATTGGTAACAGCACTAACGAAAACTGAATGGAGCTGCTTTAAACGGTAAAAACTGAGCTACCATATGATGCGGCAGGGCACCTTTTGGGCCTATAACCTAAGACCACCAGAATCGGAAAGACAGAGGCAGGCAAATGTGCACTGCAGCAATACTGAAATAACCAAGACATGGAAGCAAAAAGAAAGGTCCATAAACAGATGAATGGACAAAGAAGAAGCGGTATATGGACAGAATGGAATATCAGTCACGAAAAAAAATAAAAGAATGGCATATGCAGCACCACAGATGAGCCTAGAGATAATCACACAACGCGAAGTAAGTCAGAATGCGAAAGAGAAATGTCCTATGATATCACTTATGTTATCTGAAAATTCATAAAAATGAACATATTTCCAAAGAGAAAGACAATCTCAGATTGAGAAGACAAACTTATGGTTAAGCCAAAGAAAAGGTGCGAGGAATGGATAAATTAAGATATTGGGGTTAACACACATATACTAATACATATAAAATATATAATCCCCAAAGACCTATGGAATACCAAGAGTGGTCTACTCAACACTCTGTAATAACCGACATGGAAAAGGACCCAAAGATCAATAGATATATGTATATGTGTAAATGAACAAGATTCTGTACACCTAGAACAAAAGACATTTTTCAATCAAATTTGCTCTGATAAAAACTACAACTTAAAGACACAAACAAGAATTAAGGACGCTAAAGCTTATGGGGGTTTGTCCTGGCACATTCCACTCTAATATGCAACCTAAAAGCACAACTTGCAGCAAGGTTCTGTTTCCCTAGCAAGCAGAGTTGGCAACGTAGAAATGCTGCCACCCTAAGGCCGTTTCCTCAAACAGCAGCTTTACATCTACTGCTAATGGTCACTAATATTCACAAGGACTGCAGGGCTGTAAATGACTCATGCCCTCCAAAAATGTCCTGGGGTAGGGAATGGCCATAAAATTCCAAACGCGGCAAATTTTTCAAGAAGGCAATTTGAAGTTGTGAGTTTAGCTCAATCTTAAAAAATATGAAAAGGACACTGATAAATGCAAAACATCAGGAATTATTAGATGCATGCAAATCCAATCTACACAAAGGTATCACCCCACACCAGTCACAATGACCATCAGCAAAATGTCAACAAACAATAGATGTTGAAGAAGTTGTGGAGAATAGTGTAACCTCTCGGTCTAAGTGGGATGTAAACTGGTAACAGCCAATATTAGGCACAGAATGGCAGTGCGTTTCAAGGTAAAAATTGAGTCACCATATGATCCGGAAGGCCCACTATTGGGCCTGTCACCTGTGAAAGCCAGAATGAAAAAGACACTGGATGGAAAATCGTGTATTGCAGCAGTATTTACAATAGCTAAGACATGGATACGAACAAAATGTCCATCATCAGATAAATGGACAAAGAAAAAGTGGTATACGTACCGAATGGAATACTAGCCTCAGAAAAAAATGAACAGTGCCGTTTTCAGGACTACAGATGAGCCTAGACATAATCATATTAGGTTAAGTTATTCAAAAGGGAATAACAAATATCCTGTGATATCATTTGTACATGTTATTCTATGATTGCTACCCATGAACATATTTCCACAGAAAAAGACACTCACAGACTTATAAAACAAACTAATGGTTAGCCAAAATGAAAGGTGGGAGGATGGATAAATTAGGACTATGGGGCTAACATACATATACTAATGTATGTTAAATGTATATAAACATATAACATATAAACTATATGAATTATATAATCACCAATACATATAAAATATATAATGACAAAACACCTACCAAATACCAAGGGAGGTCTACTCAACCTTCCGTAAAAAATTACATGGTAACAGGATCCAAAGATGAACAGACATATGTATGAATCATTGAGCACATTCTGGACAGCCAGACAATCACAACACTCTAATCGAATTTACTCCAGTAAGAAATAGAAATTAAATTTAAGAAACAAACATAAGTAAGGAGAGATAAACTTCTGGGGGCTTGTCCCAGCACATTCGCCTCTAATTTACAACCTCGGAACACTACCTCCAGTAAGACTCTGTTGCCCTAGTAACAAGAGGTGAGAACGTAATGATGCTGCCGCCTTGTGGCTGTTTCCCACAACAGCAGCTTTAAACCCAGTGCTAATGGTTGCTTAATAGTCCCAAGGACTGCAGGTGTGCAAATGACACCTGCCCTCAAAAAATGCCCTGGGGTAGGGAATAGGAAAGAAAATTCAACACATGACAAGTTTTAGAAGAAGTCAATACGAAGAGGGAAGATGTACTCACACTTTAAAAAAAAAAGGAAAAGAAAAAAAAGGACATTCCGAAAGCTCACTATAAGGAATTATTAGCCACATGCAAATCCAACCTCCAGAAAGGTTTCAGCTCACACCAGTCAAATAACCATCAGCAAAAAGTCTACAAACTGTAAATGCTGAAGGGATTTTAGAGAACTGTGTACCTTCTAGCTGCTGGTGGGATGTAAATTGGTAACAGCACTAATGAAAACTGAATGGACCTGCTTTAAAAGGTAAAAATTGAGCTACCATATGATGCAGCAGGGCACCTTTTGGGCCTATAACCTAAGACCACCAGAATCGGAAAGACAGAGGCAGGCAAATGTGCACTGCAGCATTATTGAAATAGCCAAGACGTGGAAGCAAAATTAAGGTCCATAAACAGATGAATGGACAAAGAAGAAGTGGTATACGGACCAAATGGAATAGTAGCCTCGGGAAAAAAATGAAAAATGCCCTTTTCAGGACTACAGATGAGCCTAGAAATAATCATATTAGGTTAAGTAAGTCAAAAGGGAATGACAAATATCCTATGATATCATTTATACATGTTATCCTAAGATTGCTACAAATGGACATATTTCCACAGAAAAAGACACTCACAGACTTATAAAACAAACTAATGGTTAACCAAAATGAAAGGTGGGAGGATGGATAAATTAGGATTATGGGGCTAACATACATATACTAATGTATGTTAAATGTATATAAACAGATAACATATAAACTCTATGAATTATATAATCACCAATACATATAAAATATATAATGACAAAACACCTACCAAATACCATGCGAGGTCTACTCAACATTCTGTAACAAGATACATGGTAACAGAATCCCAACATGAACAGACATATGTATGAATCATTGAGCAGATTCTGTACAGCCAGACAATCACAACACTCTAATCAAATTTACTCCGATAAGAAATAGAAATTAAATTAAAAAACAAACATAAGTAAGGAGACATAAACTTCTGGGGGCTTGTCCCAGCACATTCCCCTCTAATTCACAACCTCGGAACACTACCTCCAGGAAGACTCTGTTGCCCTAATAAAAAGAGTTGGGAACGAAATAATGCTGCCGCCTAGTGGGTGTTTCCCACAACAGCAGCTTTAAACCCAGTGCTAATGGTTGCTTAACAGTCACAAGGACTCAGGGCTGTAAATGGCATCTGCCCTCAAAAACTGCCCTGGCGTAGGGAATAGGCAAGAAAATTCAACACATGAAAAAATTTTCAAGAAGTCAATATGAAGAGGGAAGTTGTACTCACTCTTTAAAAAAAAAAAGGAAAAGAAAAAAATGGACATGCCTAAAGCTCAGTACAAGGAATTATTAGCCACATGCAAATCCAAAGTCCAGAAAGGTTTCAGCTCACAGCAGTCCAATGACCATCAGCAAACAGTCTACAAACTATAAATGCTGAAGGGGTTTTAGAGAACTGTGTACCTTCTAGCTGCTGGTGGGATGTAATTGGTAACAGCACTAACGAAAACTGAATGGAGCTGCTTTAAACGGTAAAAACTGAGCTACCATATGATGCGGCAGGGCACCTTTTGGGCCTATAACCTAAGACCACCAGAATCGGAAAGACAGAGGCAGGCAAATGTGCACTGCAGCAATACTGAAATAACCAAGACATGGAAGCAAAAAGAAAGGTCCATAAACAGATGAATGGACAAAGAAGAAGCGGTATATGGACAGAATGGAATATCAGTCACGAAAAAAAATAAAAGAATGGCATATGCAGCACCACAGATGAGCCTAGAGATAATCACACAACGCGAAGTAAGTCAGAATGCGAAAGAGAAATGTCCTATGATATCACTTATGTTATCTGAAAATTCATAAAAATGAACATATTTCCAAAGAGAAAGACAATCTCAGATTGAGAAGACAAACTTATGGTTAAGCCAAAGAAAAGGTGCGAGGAATGGATAAATTAAGATATTGGGGTTAACACACATATACTAATACATATAAAATATATAATCCCCAAAGACCTATGGAATACCAAGAGTGGTCTACTCAACACTCTGTAATAACCGACATGGAAAAGGACCCAAAGATCAATAGATATATGTATATGTGTAAATGAACAAGATTCTGTACACCTAGAACAAAAGACATTTTTCAATCAAATTTGCTCTGATAAAAACTACAACTTAAAGACACAAACAAGAATTAAGGACGCTAAAGCTTATGGGGGTTTGTCCTGGCACATTCCACTCTAATATGCAACCTAAAAGCACAACTTGCAGCAAGGTTCTGTTTCCCTAGCAAGCAGAGTTGGCAACGTAGAAATGCTGCCACCCTAAGGCCGTTTCCTCAAACAGCAGCTTTACATCTACTGCTAATGGTCACTAATATTCACAAGGACTGCAGGGCTGTAAATGACTCATGCCCTCCAAAAATGTCCTGGGGTAGGGAATGGCCATAAAATTCCAAACGCGGCAAATTTTTCAAGAAGGCAATTTGAAGTTGTGAGTTTAGCTCAATCTTAAAAAATATGAAAAGGACACTGATAAATGCAAAACATCAGGAATTATTAGACGCATGCAAATCCAATCTACACAAAGGTATCACCCCACACCAGTCACAATGACCATCAGCAAAATGTCAACAAACAATAGATGTTGAAGAAGTTGTGGAGAATAGTGTAACCTCTCGGTCTAAGTGGGATGTAAACTGGTAACAGCCAATATTAGGCACAGAATGGCAGTGCGTTTCAAGGTAAAAATTGAGTCACCATATGATCCGGAAGGCCCACTATTGGGCCTGTCACCTGTGAAAGCCAGAATGAAAAAGACACTGGATGGAAAATCGTGTATTGCAGCAGTATTTACAATAGCTAAGACATGGATACAAACAAAATGTCCATCATCAGATAAATGGACAAAAAAAAAGTGGTATACGTACCGAATGGAATACTAGCCTCAGAAAAAAATGAACAGTGCCGTTTTCAGGACTACAGATGAGCCTAGACATAATCATATTAGGTTAAGTTATTCAAAAGGGAATAACAAATATCCTGTGATATCATTTGTACATGTTATTCTATGATTGCTACCCATGAACATATTTCCACAGAAAAAGATACTCACAGACTTATAAAACAAACTAATGGTTAACCAACATTAAAGTGGGAGGATGGATAAATTAGCATTATGGGGCTAACGTACATATACTAATGTATGTTAAATGTATATAAACATATAACATATAAACGATATGAATTATATAATCACCAATACATATAAAATATATAATGAAAAACACCTACCAAATACCAAGGGAAGTCTACTCAACATTCTGTAATAACATACATGATAACAGGATCCGAAGATGAACAGACGTATGTATGAATCATTGAGCAGATTCTGTACAGCCAGAAAAACACAACACTCTAATCAAATTTACTCCGATAAGAAATAGAAATTAAATTTAAAAAACAAACATAAGTAAGGAGACATAAACTTCTGGCGGCTTGTCCTAGCACATTCCACTCAAATTTACCACCTCGGAACAGTACCTCCAGGAAGACTCTCTTGCCCTAGTAACAAGAGTTGAGAACGTAATAATGCTTCCGCCCTGTGGCTGTTTCCCACAACAGCAGCTTTAAACCCAGTGCTAATGGTTGCTTAATAGTAACAAGGACTGCAGGGCTGTAAATGACACCTGCCCTCAAAAAATGCCCTGTGGTAGGGAATAGGCAAGAAAATTCAACACATGACAAATTTTTCAATAAGTCAATATGAAGAGGGAAGTTGTACTCACTCTTTTTAAAAAAAAGGAAAAGAAAAAAAAGGACATGCCTAAAGCTCACTATAAGGAATTATTAGCCACATGCAAATCCAACGACCAAAAAGGTTTCAGCTTACAACAGTCAAATGACCATCAGCAAAAAGCCTACAAACTATAAATGCTGAAGGGGTTTTAGAGAACTGTGTACCTTCTAGCTGCTGGTGGGATGTAAAGTGGTAACAGCAGTAACAAAAACTGAATGGAGCTGCTTTAATAGGTAAAAATTGAGCTACCATATGATGCGGCAGGGCACCTTTTGGGCCTATAACCTAAGACGACCAGAATCGGAAAGACAGAGGCAGGCAAATGTGCACTGCAGCATTATTAAAATAGCCAAGACGTGGAAGCAAAATTAAGGTCCATAAACAGATGAATGGACAAAGAAGAAGTGGTATACGGACCAAATGGAATAGTAGCCTCGGGAAAAAAATGAAAAATGCCCTTTTCAGGACTACAGATGAGCCTAGAAATAATCATATTAGGTTAAGTAAGTCAAAAGGGAATGACAAATATCCTACGATATCATTTATCCATGTTATCCTAAGATTGCTACAAATGGACATATTTCCACAGAAAAAGACACTCACAGACTTATAAAACAAACTAATGGTTAACCAAAATGAAAGGTGGGAGGATGGATAAATTAGGATTATGGGGCTAACATACATATACTAATGTATGTTAAATGTATATAAACATATAAAATATAAACTCTATGAATTATATAATCACCAATACATATAAAATATATAATGACAAAACACCTACCAAATACCATGCGAGGCCTACTCAACATTCTGTAATAAGATACATGGTAACAGAATCCCAACATGAACAGACATATGTATGAATCATTGAGCAGATTCTGTACAGCCAGACAATCACAACACTCTAATCAAATTTACTCCGATAAGAAATAGAAATTAAATTAAAAAACAAACATAAGTAAGGAGACATAAACTTCTGGGGGCTTGTCCCAGCACATACCCCTCTAATTCACAACCTCGGAACACTACCTCCAGGAAGACTCTGTTGCCCTAATAACAAGAGTTGAGAACGTAATAATGCTGCCGCCTAGTGGGTGTTTCCCACAACAGCAGCTTTAAACCCAGTGCTAATGGTTGCTTAACAGTCACAAGGACTCAGGGCTGTAAATGGCATCTGCCCTCAAAAACTGCCCTGGCGTAGGGAATAGGCAAGAAAATTCAACACATGAAAAAATTTTCAAGAAGTCAATATGAAGAGGGAAGTTGTACTCACTCTTTAAAAAAAAAAAGGAAAAGAAAAAAATGGACATGCCTAAAGCTCAGTACAAGGAATTATTAGCCACATGCAAATCCAAAGTCCAGAAAGGTTTCAGCTCACAGCAGTCCAATGACCATCAGCAAACAGTCTACAAACTATAAATGCTGAAGGGGTTTTAGAGAACTGTGTACCTTCTAGCTGCTGGTGGGATGTAATTGGTAACAGCACTAACGAAAACTGAATGGAGCTGCTTTAAACGGTAAAAACTGAGCTACCATATGATGCGGCAGGGCACCTTTTGGGCCTATAACCTAAGACCACCAGAATCGGAAAGACAGAGGCAGGCAAATGTGCACTGCAGCAATACTGAAATAACCAAGACATGGAAGCAAAAAGAAAGGTCCATAAACAGATGAATGGACAAAGAAGAAGCGGTATATGGACAGAATGGAATATCAGTCACGAAAAAAAATAAAAGAATGGCATATGCAGCACCACAGATGAGCCTAGAGATAATCACACAACGCGAAGTAAGTCAGAATGCGAAAGAGAAATGTCCTATGATATCACTTATGTTATCTGAAAATTCATAAAAATGAACATATTTCCAAAGAGAAAGACAATCTCAGATTGAGAAGACAAACTTATGGTTAAGCCAAAGAAAAGGTGCGAGGAATGGATAAATTAAGATATTGGGGTTAACACACATATACTAATACATATAAAATATATAATCCCCAAAGACCTATGGAATACCAAGAGTGGTCTACTCAACACTCTGTAATAACCGACATGGAAAAGGACCCAAAGATCAATAGATATATGTATATGTGTAAATGAACAAGATTCTGTACACCTAGAACAAAAGACATTTTTCAATCAAATTTGCTCTGATAAAAACTACAACTTAAAGACACAAACAAGAATTAAGGACGCTAAAGCTTATGGGGGTTTGTCCTGGCACATTCCACTCTAATATGCAACCTAAAAGCACAACTTGCAGCAAGGTTCTGTTTCCCTAGCAAGCAGAGTTGGCAACG
This sequence comes from Eubalaena glacialis, assembly GCF_028564815.1. Lineage (NCBI taxonomy): Eukaryota > Metazoa > Chordata > Mammalia > Artiodactyla > Balaenidae > Eubalaena > Eubalaena glacialis. Next base: position 71,411,208 of record NC_083718.1, on the reverse strand, counting down.
TAGAAATGCTGCCACCCTAAGGCCGTTTCCTCAAACAGCAGCTTTACATCTACTGCTAATGGTCACTAATATTCACAAGGACTGCAGGGCTGTAAATGACTCATGCCCTCCAAAAATGTCCTGGGGTAGGGAATGGCCATAAAATTCCAAACGCGGCAAATTTTTCAAGAAGGCAATTTGAAGTTGTGAGTTTAGCTCAATCTTAAAAAATATGAAAAGGACACTGATAAATGCAAAACATCAGGAATTATTAGACGCATGCAAATCCAATCTACACAAAGGTATCACCCCACACCAGTCACAATGACCATCAGCAAAATGTCAACAAACAATAGATGTTGAAGAAGTTGTGGAGAATAGTGTAACCTCTCGGTCTAAGTGGGATGTAAACTGGTAACAGCCAATATTAGGCACAGAATGGCAGTGCGTTTCAAGGTAAAAATTGAGTCACCATATGATCCGGAAGGCCCACTATTGGGCCTGTCACCTGTGAAAGCCAGAATGAAAAAGACACTGGATGGAAAATCGTGTATTGCAGCAGTATTTACAATAGCTAAGACATGGATACAAACAAAATGTCCATCATCAGATAAATGGACAAAAAAAAAGTGGTATACGTACCGAATGGAATACTAGCCTCAGAAAAAAATGAACAGTGCCGTTTTCAGGACTACAGATGAGCCTAGACATAATCATATTAGGTTAAGTTATTCAAAAGGGAATAACAAATATCCTGTGATATCATTTGTACATGTTATTCTATGATTGCTACCCATGAACATATTTCCACAGAAAAAGATACTCACAGACTTATAAAACAAACTAATGGTTAACCAACATTAAAGTGGGAGGATGGATAAATTAGCATTATGGGGCTAACGTACATATACTAATGTATGTTAAATGTATATAAACATATAACATATAAACGATATGAATTATATAATCACCAATACATATAAAATATATAATGAAAAACACCTACCAAATACCAAGGGAAGTCTACTCAACATTCTGTAATAACATACATGATAACAGGATCCGAAGATGAACAGACGTATGTATGAATCATTGAGCAGATTCTGTACAGCCAGAAAAACACAACACTCTAATCAAATTTACTCCGATAAGAAATAGAAATTAAATTTAAAAAACAAACATAAGTAAGGAGACATAAACTTCTGGCGGCTTGTCCTAGCACATTCCACTCAAATTTACCACCTCGGAACAGTACCTCCAGGAAGACTCTCTTGCCCTAGTAACAAGAGTTGAGAACGTAATAATGCTTCCGCCCTGTGGCTGTTTCCCACAACAGCAGCTTTAAACCCAGTGCTAATGGTTGCTTAATAGTAACAAGGACTGCAGGGCTGTAAATGACACCTGCCCTCAAAAAATGCCCTGTGGTAGGGAATAGGCAAGAAAATTCAACACATGACAAATTTTTCAATAAGTCAATATGAAGAGGGAAGTTGTACTCACTCTTTTTAAAAAAAAGGAAAAGAAAAAAAAGGACATGCCTAAAGCTCACTATAAGGAATTATTAGCCACATGCAAATCCAACGACCAAAAAGGTTTCAGCTTACAACAGTCAAATGACCATCAGCAAAAAGCCTACAAACTATAAATGCTGAAGGGGTTTTAGAGAACTGTGTACCTTCTAGCTGCTGGTGGGATGTAAAGTGGTAACAGCAGTAACAAAAACTGAATGGAGCTGCTTTAATAGGTAAAAATTGAGCTACCATATGATGCGGCAGGGCACCTTTTGGGCCTATAACCTAAGACGACCAGAATCGGAAAGACAGAGGCAGGCAAATGTGCACTGCAGCATTATTAAAATAGCCAAGACGTGGAAGCAAAATTAAGGTCCATAAACAGATGAATGGACAAAGAAGAAGTGGTATACGGACCAAATGGAATAGTAGCCTCGGGAAAAAAATGAAAAATGCCCTTTTCAGGACTACAGATGAGCCTAGAAATAATCATATTAGGTTAAGTAAGTCAAAAGGGAATGACAAATATCCTACGATATCATTTATCCATGTTATCCTAAGATTGCTACAAATGGACATATTTCCACAGAAAAAGACACTCACAGACTTATAAAACAAACTAATGGTTAACCAAAATGAAAGGTGGGAGGATGGATAAATTAGGATTATGGGGCTAACATACATATACTAATGTATGTTAAATGTATATAAACATATAAAATATAAACTCTATGAATTATATAATCACCAATACATATAAAATATATAATGACAAAACACCTACCAAATACCATGCGAGGCCTACTCAACATTCTGTAATAAGATACATGGTAACAGAATCCCAACATGAACAGACATATGTATGAATCATTGAGCAGATTCTGTACAGCCAGACAATCACAACACTCTAATCAAATTTACTCCGATAAGAAATAGAAATTAAATTAAAAAACAAACATAAGTAAGGAGACATAAACTTCTGGGGGCTTGTCCCAGCACATACCCCTCTAATTCACAACCTCGGAACACTACCTCCAGGAAGACTCTGTTGCCCTAATAACAAGAGTTGAGAACGTAATAATGCTGCCGCCTAGTGGGTGTTTCCCACAACAGCAGCTTTAAACCCAGTGCTAATGATTGCTTAACAGTCACAAGGACTCAGGGCTGTAAATGGCATCTGCCCTCAAAAAATGCCCTGGGGTAGGGAATAGGCAAGAAAATTCAACACATGAAAAAATTTACAAGAAGCCAATATGAAGAGGGAAGTTGTACTCACTCTTTAAAAAAAAAAGGAAAAGAAAAAAATGGACATGCCTAAAGCTCAGTACAAGGAATTATTAGCCACATGCAAATCCAAACTCCAGAAAGGTTTCAGCTCACAGCAGTCCAATGACCATCAGCAAACAGTCTACAAACTATAAATGCTGAAGGGGTTTTAGAGAACTGTGTACCTTCTAGCTGCTGGTGGGGTGTAATTAGTAACAGCACTAACGAAAACTGAAGGGAGCTGCTTTAAACGGTAAAAACTGAGCTACCATATGATGCGGCAGGGCACCTTTTGGGCCTATAACCTAAGACCACCAGAATCGGAAAGACAGAGGCAGGCAAATGTGCACTGCAGCAATATTGAAATAGCCAAGACATGGAAGCAAAAAAAAAGGTCCATAAACAGATGAATGGACAAAGAAGAAGTGGTATATGGACAGAATGGAATATCAGTCACGAAAAAAAATAAAAGAATGGCATATGCAGCACCACAGATGAGCCTAGAGATAATCACACAACGTGAAGTAAGTCAGAATGCGAAAGACAAATGTCCTATTATATCACTTATGTTATCTGAAAATTCATAAAAATGAACATATTTCCAAAGAGAAAGTCAATCTCAGATTGAGAAGACAAACTTATGGTTAAGCCAAAGAAAAGGTGTGAGGAATGGATAAAATAAGATATTGGGGTTAACACACATATACTAATACATATAAAATATATAATCCCCAAAGACCTATGGAATACCAAGAGTGGTCTACTCAACACTCTGTAATAACCCACATGGAAAAGGACCCAAAGATCAATAGATATATGTATATGTGTAAATGAACAAGATTCTGTACACCTAGAACAAAAGACATTTTTCAATCAAATTTGCTCTGATAAAAACTACAACTTAAAGACACAAACAAGAATTAAGGAGGCTAAAGCTTATGGGGGTTTGTTCTGGCACATTCCACTCTAATATGCAACCTAAAAGCACAACTTGCAGCAAGGTTCTGTTTCCCTAGCAAGCAGAGTTGGCAACGTAGAAATGCTGCCACCCTAAGGCCGTTTCCTCAAACAGCAGCTTTACATCTACTGCTAATGGTCACTAATATTCACAAGGACTGCAGGGCTGTAAATGACTCATGCCCTCCAAAAATGTCCTGGGGTAGGGAATGGCCATAAAAATCCAAACGCGGCAAATTTTTCAAGAAGGCAATTTGAAGTTGTGAGTTTAGCTCAATCTTAAAAAATATGAAAAGGACACTGATAAATGCAAAACATCAGTTATTATTAGACACATGCAAATCCAATCTACACAAAGGTATCACCCCACACCAGTCACAATGACCATCAGCAAAATGTCAACAAACAATAGATGTTGAAGAAGTTGTGGAGAATAGTGTAACCTCTCGGTCTAAGTGGGATGTAAACTGGTAACAGCCAATATTAGGCACAGAATGGCAGTGCGTTTAAAGGTAAAAATTGAGTCACCATATGATCCGGAAGGCCCACTATTGGGCCTGTCACCTGTGAAAGCCAGAATGAAAAAGACACTGGATGGAAAATCGTGTATTGCAGCAGTATTTACAATAGCTAAGACATGGATACGAACAAAATGTCCATCATCAGATAAATGGACAAAGAAAAAGTGGTATACGTACCGAATGGAATACTAGCCTCAGAAAAAAATGAACAGTGCCGTTTTCAGGACTACAGATGAGCCTAGACATAATCATATTAGGTTAAGTTATTCAAAGGGAATAACAAATATCCTGTGATATCATTTGTACATGTTATTCTATGATTGCTACCCATGAACATATTTCCACAGAAAAAGACACTCACAGACTTATAAAACAAACTAATGGTTAGCCAAAATGAAAGGTGGGAGGATGGATAAATTAGGACTATGGGGCTAACATACATATACTAATGTATGTTAAATGTATATAAACATATAACATATAAACTATATGAATTATATAATCACCAATACATATAAAATATATAATGACAAAACACCTACCAAATACCAAGGGAGGTCTACTCAACCTTCCGTAAAAAATTACATGGTAACAGGATCCAAAGATGAACAGACATATGTATGAATCATTGAGCACATTCTGGACAGCCAGACAATCACAACACTCTAATCGAATTTACTCCAATAAGAAATAGAAATTAAATTTAAGAAACAAACATAAGTAAGGAGAGATAAACTTCTGGGGGCTTGTCCCAGCACATTCGCCTCTAATTTACAACCTCGGAACACTACCTCCAGTAAAACTCTGTTGCCCTAGTAACAAGAGGTGCGAACGTAATAATGCTGTCGCCTTGTGGCTGTTTCCCACAACAGCAGCTTTAAACCCAGTGCTAATGGTTGCTGAATAGTCACAAGGACTGAAGGTCTGCAAATGACACCTGCCCTCAAAAAATGCCCTGGGGTAGGGAATAGGAAAGAAAATTCAACACATGACAAGTTTTAGAAGAAGTCAATACGAAGAGGGAAGATGTACTCACACTTTAAAAAAAAAAGGAAAAGAAAAAAAGGACATTCCGAAAGCTCACTATAAGGAATTATTAGCCACATGCAAATCCAACCTCCAGAAAGGTTTCAGCTCACACCAGTCAAATAACCATCAGCAAAAAGTCTACAAACTGTAAATGCTGAAGGGATTTTAGAGAACTGTGTACCTTCTAGCTGCTGGTGGGATGTAAAGTGGTAACAGCACTAACGAAAACTGAATGGACCTGCTTTAAAAGGTAAAAATTGAGCTACCATATGATGCGGCAGGGCACCTTTTGGGCCTATAACCTAAGACGACCAGAATCGGAAAGACAGAGGCAGGCAAATGTGCACTGCAGCATTATTGAAATAGCCAAGACGTGGAAGCAAAATTAAGGTCCATAAACAGATGAATGGACAAAGAAGAAGTGGTATACGGACCAAATGGAATAGTAGCCTCGGGAAAAAAATGAAAAATGCCCTTTTCAGGACTACAGATGAGCCTAGAAATAATCATATTAGGTTAAGTAAGTCAAAAGGGAATGACAAATATCCTATGATATCATTTATACATGTTATCCTAAGATTGCTACAAATGGACATATTTCCACAGAAAAAGACACTCACAGACTTATAAAACAAACTAATGGTTAACCAAAATGAAAGGTGGGAGGATGGATAAATTAGGATTATGGGGCTAACATACATATACTAATGTATGTTAAATGTATATAAACAGATAACATATAAACTCTATGAATTATATAATCACCAATACATATAAAATATATAATGACAAAACACCTACCAAATACCATGCGAGGTCTACTCAACATTCTGTAACAAGATACATGGTAACAGAATCCCAACATGAACAGACATATGTATGAATCATTGAGCAGATTCTGTACAGCCAGACAATCACAACACTCTAATCAAATTTACTCCGATAAGAAATAGAAATTAAATTAAAAAACAAACATAAGTAAGGAGACATAAACTTCTGGGGGCTTGTCCCAGCACATTCCCCTCTAATTCACAACCTCGGAACACTACCTCCAGGAAGACTCTGTTGCCCTAATAAAAAGAGTTGGGAACGAAATAATGCTGCCGCCTAGTGGGTGTTTCCCACAACAGCAGCTTTAAACCCAGTGCTAATGGTTGCTTAACAGTCACAAGGACTCAGGGCTGTAAATGGCATCTGCCCTCAAAAAATGCCCTGGGGTAGGGAATAGGCAAGAAAATTCAACACATGACAAAATTTTCAAGAAGTCAATATGAAGAGGGAAGTTGTACTCACTCTTTAAAAAAAAAAAGGAAAAGAAAAAAATGGACATGCCTAAAGCTCAGTACAAGGAATTATTAGCCACATGCAAATCCAAACTCCAGAAAGGTTTCAGCTCACAGCAGTCCAATGACCATCAGCAAACAGTCTACAAACTATAAATGCTGAAGGGGTTTTAGAGAACTGTGTACCTTCTAGCTGCTGGTGGGATGTAATTGGTAACAGCACTAACGAAAACTGAATGGAGCTGCTTTAAACGGTAAAAACTGAGCTACCATATGATGCGGCAGGGCACCTTTTGGGCCTATAACCTAAGACCACCAGAATCGGAAAGACAGAGGCAGGCAAAAGTGCACTGCAGCAATACTGAAATAACCAAGACATGGAAGCAAAAAGAAAGGTCCATAAACAGATGAATGGACAAAGAAGAAGCGGTATATGGACAGAATGGAATATCAGTCACGAAAAAAAATAAAAGAATGGCATATGCAGCACCACAGATGAGCCTAGAGATAATCACACAACGTGAAGTAAGTCAGAATGCGAAAGACAAATGTCCTATGATATCACTTATGTTATCTGAAAATTCATAAAAATGAACATATTTCCAAAGAGAAAGACAATCTCAGATTGAGAAGACCAACTTATGGTTAAGCCAAAGAAAAGGTGTGAGGAATGGATAAATTAAGATATTGGGGTTAACACACATATACTAATACATATAAAATATATAATCCCCAAAGACCTATGGAATACCAAAAGTGGTCTACTCAACACTCTGTAATAACCGACATGGAAAAGGACCCAAAGATCAATAGATATATGTATATGTGTAAATGAACAAGATTCTGTACACCTAGAACAAAAGACATTTTTCAATCAAATTTGCTCTGATAAAAACTACAACTTAAAGACACAAACAAGAATTAAGGACGCTAAAGCTTATGGGGGTTTGTCCTGGCACATTCCACTCTAATATGCAACCTAAAAGCACAACTTGCAGCAAGGTTCTGTTTCCCTAGCAAGCAGAGTTGGCAACGTAGAAATGCTGCCACCCTAAGGCCGTTTCCTCAAACAGCAGCTTTACATCTACTGCTAATGGTCACTAATATTCACAAGGACTGCAGGGCTGTAAATGACTCATGCCCTCCAAAAATGTCCTGGGGTAGGGAATGGCCATAAAAATCCAAACGCGGCAAATTTTTCAAGAAGGCAATTTGAAGTTGTGAGTTTAGCTCAATCTTAAAAAATATGAAAAGGACACTGATAAATGCAAAACATCAGGAATTATTAGACGCATGCAAATCCAATCTACACAAAGGTATCACCCCACACCAGTCACAATGACCATCAGCAAAATGTCAACAAACAATAGATGTTGAAGAAGTTGTGGAGAATAGTGTAACCTCTCGGTCTAAGTGGGATGTAAACTGGTAACAGCCAATATTAGGAACAGAATGGCAGTGCGTTTAAAGGTAAAAATTGAGTCACCATATGATCCGGAAGGCCCACTATTGGGCCTGTCACCTGTGAAAGCCAGAATGAAAAAGACACTGGATGGAAAATCGTGTATTGCAGCAGTATTTACAATAGCTAAGACATGGATACAAACAAAATGTCCATCATCAGATAAATGGACAAAAAAAAAGTGGTATACGTACCGAATGGAATACTAGCCTCAGAAAAAAATGAACAGTGCCGTTTTCAGGACTACAGATGAGCCTAGACATAATCATATTAGGTTAAGTTATTCAAAAGGGAATAACAAATATCCTGTGATATCATTTGTACATGTTATTCTATGATTGCTACCCATGAACATATTTCCACAGAAAAAGATACTCACAGACTTATAAAACAAACTAATGGTTAACCAACATTAAAGTGGGAGGATGGATAAATTAGCATTATGGGGCTAACGTACATATACTAATGTATGTTAAATGTATATAAACATATAACATATAAACGATATGAATTATATAATCACCAATACATATAAAATATATAATGACAAAACACCTACCAAATACCATGCGACGTCTACTCAACATTTTGTAATAAGATACATGGTAACAGAATCCCAACATGAACAGACATATGTATGAATCATTGAGCAGATTCTGTACAGCCAGACAATCACAACACTCTAATCAAATTTACTCCGATAAGAAATAGAAATTAAATTAAAAAACAAACATAAGTAAGGAGACATAAACTTCTGGGGGCTTGTCCCAGCACATACCCCTCTAATTCACAACCTCGGAACACTACCTCCAGGAAGACTCTGTTGCCCTAATAACAAGAGTTGAGAACGTAATAATGCTGCCGCCTAGTGGGTGTTTCCCACAACAGCAGCTTTAAACACAGTGCTAATGATTGCTTAACAGTCACAAGGACTCAGGGCTGTAAATGGCATCTGCCCTCAAAAAATGCCCTGGGGTAGGGAATAGGCAAGAAAATTCAACACATGAAAAGATTTTCAAGAAGCCAATATGAAGAGGGAAGTTGTACTCACTCTTTAAAAAAAAAAGGAAAAGAAAAAAATGGACATGCCTAAAGCTCAGTACAAGGAATTATTAGCCACATGCAAATCCAAACTCCAGAAAGGTTTCAGCTCACAGCAGTCCAATGACCATCAGCAAACAGTCTACAAACTATAAATGCTGAAGGGGTTTTAGAGAACTGTGTACCTACTAGCTGCTGGTGGGGTGTAATTAGTAACAGCACTAACGAAAACTGAATGGAGCTGCTTTAAACGGTAAAAACTGAGCTACCATATGATGCGGCAGGGCACCTTTTGGGCCTATAACCTAAGACCACCAGAATCGGAAAGACAGAGGCAGGCAAATGTGCACTGCAGCAATATTGAAATAACCAAGACATGGAAGCAAAAAAAAAGGTCCATAAACAGATGAATGGACAAAGAAGAAGCGGTATATGGACAGAATGGAATATCAGTCACGAAAAAAAATAAAAGAATGGCATATGCAGCACCACAGATGAGCCTAGAGATAATCACACAACGTGAAGTAAGTCAGAATGCGAAAGACAAATGTCCTATTATATCACTTATGTTATCTGAAAATTCATAAAAATGAACATATTTCCAAAGAGAAAGACAATCTCAGATTGAGAAGACAAACTTATGGTTAAGCCAAAGAATAGGTGCGAGGAATGGATAAATTAAGATATTGGGGTTAACACACATATACTAATACATATAAAATATATAATCCCCAAAGACCTATGGAATACCAAGAGTGGTCTACTCAACACTCTGTAATAACCGACATGGAAAAGGACCCAAAGATCAATAGATATAGGTATATGTGTAAATGAACAAGATTCTGTACACCTAGAACAAAAGACATTTTTCAATCAAATTTGCTCTGATAAAAACTACAACTTAAAGACACAAACAAGAATTAAGGAGGCTAAAGCTTATGGGGGTTTGTCCTGGCACATTCCACTCTAATATGCAACCTAAAAGCACAACTTGCAGCAAGGTTCTGTTTCCCTAGCAAGCAGAGTTGGCAACGTAGTTATGCTGCCACCCTAAGGCCGTTTCCTCAAACAGCAGCTTTACATCTACTGCTAATGGTCACTAATATTCACAAGGACTGCAGGGCTGTAAATGACTCATGCCCTCCAAAAATGTCCTGGGGTAGGGAATGGCCATAAAAATCCAAACGCGGCAAATTTTTCAAGAAGGCAATTTGAAGTTGTGAGTTTAGCTCAATCTTAAAAAATATGAAAAGGACACTGATAAATGCAAAACATCAGGAATTATTAGACGCATGCAAATCCAATCTACACAAAGGTATCACCCCACACCAGTCACAATGACCATCAGCAAAATGTCAACAAACAATAGATGTTGAAGAAGTTGTGGAGAATAGTGTAACCTCTCGGTCTAAGTGGGATGTAAACTGGTAACAGCCAATATTAGGAACAGAATGGCAGTGCGTTTAAAGGTAAAAATTGAGTCACCATATGATCCGGAAGGCCCACTATTGGGCCTGTCACCTGTGAAAGCCAGAATGAAAAAGACACTGGATGGAAAATCGTGTATTGCAGCAGTATTTACAATAGCTAAGACATGGATACAAACAAAATGTCCATCATCAGATAAATGGACAAAGAAAAAGTGGTATACGTACCGAATGGAATACTAGCCTCAGAAAAAAATGAACAGTGCCGTTTTCAGGACTACAGATGAGCCTAGACATAATCATATTAGGTTAAGTTATTCAAAAGGGAATAACAAATATCCTGTGATATCATTTGTACATGTTATTCTATGATTGCTACCCATGAACATATTTCCACAGAAAAAGATACTCACAGACTTATAAAACAAACTAATGGTTAACCAACATTAAAGTGGGAGGATGGATAAATTAGCATTATGGGGCTAACGTACATATACTAATGTATGTTAAATGTATATAAACATATAACATATAAACGATATGAATTATATAATCACCAATACATATAAAATATATAATGAAAAACACCTACCAAATACCAAGGGAAGTCTACTCAACATTCTGTAATAACATACATGATAACAGGATCCGAAGATGAACAGACGTATGTATGAATCATTGAGCAGATTCTGTACAGCCAGAAAAACACAACACTCTAATCAAATTTACTCTGATAAGAAATAGAAATTAAATTTAAAAAACAAACATAAGTAAGGAGACATAAACTTCTGGCGGCTTGTCCTAGCACATTCCACTCAAATTTACCACCTCGGAACAGTACCTCCAGGAAGACTCTCTTGCCCTAGTAACAAGAGTTGAGAACGTAATAATGCTTCCGCCCTGTGGCTGTTTCCCACAACAGCAGCTTTAAACCCAGTGCTAATGGTTGCTTAATAGTAACAAGGACTGCAGGGCTGTAAATGACACCTGCCCTCAAAAAATGCCCTGTGGTAGGGAATAGGCAAGAAAATTCAACACATGACAAATTTTTCAATAAGTCAATATGAAGAGGGAAGTTGTACTCACTCTTTTTAAAAAAAAGGAAAAGAAAAAAAAGGACATGCCTAAAGCTCACTATAAGGAATTATTAGCCACATGCAAATCCAACGACCAAAAAGGTTTCAGCTTACAACAGTCAAATGACCATCAGCAAAAAGCCTACAAACTATAAATGCTGAAGGGGTTTTAGAGAACTTTGTACCTTCTAGCTGCTGGTGGGATGTAAAGTGGTAACAGCAGTAACAAAAACTGAATGGAGCTGCTTTAATAGGTAAAAATTGAGCTACCATATGATGCGGCAGGGCACCTTTTGGGCCTATAACCTAAGACGACCAGAATCGGAAAGACAGAGGCAGGCAAATGTGCACTGCAGCATTATTGAAATAGCCAAGACGTGGAAGCAAAATTAAGGTCCATAAACAGATGAATGGACAAAGAAGAAGTGGTATACGGACCAAATGGAATAGTAGCCTCGGGAAAAAATGAAAAATGCCCTTTTCAGGACTACAGATGAGCCTAGAAATAATCATATTAGGTTAAGTAAGTCAAAAGGGAATGACAAATATCCTACGATATCATTTATCCATGTTATCCTAAGATTGCTACAAATGGACATATTTCCACAGAAAAAGACACTCACAGACTTATAAAACAAACTAATGGTTAACCAAAATGAAAGGTGGGAGGATGGATAAATTAGGATTATGGGGCTAACATACATATACTAATGTATGTTAAATGTATATAAACAGATAACATATAAACTCTATGAATTATATAATCACCAATACATATAAAATATATAATGACAAAACACCTACCAAATACCATGCGACGTCTACTCAACATTTTGTAATAAGATACATGGTAACAGAATCCCAACATGAACAGACATATGTATGAATCATTGAGCAGATTCTGTACAGCCAGACAATCACAACACTCTAATCAAATTTACTCCGATAAGAAATAGAAATTAAATTAAAAAACAAACATAAGTAAGGAGACATAAACTTCTGGGGGCTTGTCCCAGCACATACCCCTCTAATTCACAACCTCGGAACACTACCTCCAGGAAGACTCTGTTGCCCTAATAACAAGAGTTGAGAACGTAATAATGCTGCCGCCTAGTGGGTGTTTCCCACAACAGCAGCTTTAAACCCAGTGCTAATGATTGCTTAACAGTCACAAGGACTCAGGGCTGTAAATGGCATCTGCCCTCAAAAAATGCCCTGGGGTAGGGAATAGGCAAGAAAATTCAACACATGAAAAAATTTACAAGAAGCCAATATGAAGAGGGAAGTTGTACTCACTCTTTAAAAAAAAAAGGAAAAGAAAAAAATGGACATGCCTAAAGCTCAGTACAAGGAATTATTAGCCACATGCAAATCCAACCTCCAAAACGGTTTCAGCTCACAGCAGTCCAATGACCATCAGCAAACAGTCTACAAACTATAAATGCTGAAGGGGTTTTAGAGAACTGTGTACCTACTAGCTGCTGGTGGGGTGTAATTAGTAACAGCACTAACGAAAACTGAATGGAGCTGCTTTAAACGGTAAAAACTGAGCTACCATATGATGCGGCAGGGCACCTTTTGGGCCTATAACCTAAGACCACCAGAATCGGAAAGACAGAGGCAGGCAAATGTGCACTGCAGCAATATTGAAATAACCAAGACATGGAAGCAAAAAAAAAGGTCCATAAACAGATGAATGGACAAAGAAGAAGTGGTATATGGACAGAATGGAATATCAGTCACGAAAAAAAATAAAAGAATGGCATATGCAGCACCACAGATGAGCCTAGAGATAATCACACAACGTGAAGTAAGTCAGAATGCGAAAGACAAATGTCCTATTATATCACTTATGTTATCTGAAAATTCATAAAAATGAACATATTTCCAAAGAGAAAGACAATCTCAGATTGAGAAGACAAACTTATGGTTAAGCCAAAGAATAGGTGCGAGGAATGGATAAATTAAGATATTGGGGTTAACACACATATACTAATACATATAAAATATATAATCCCCAAAGACCTATGGAATACCAAGAGTGGTCTACTCAACACTCTGTAATAACCGACATGGAAAAGGACCCAAAGATCAATAGATATAGGTATATGTGTAAATGAACAAGATTCTGTACACCTAGAACAAAAGACATTTTTCAATCAAATTTGCTCTGATAAAAACTACAACTTAAAGACACAAACAAGAATTAAGGAGGCTAAAGCTTATGGGGGTTTGTCCTGGCACATTCCACTCTAATATGCAACCTAAAAGCACAACTTGCAGCAAGGTTCTGTTTCCCTAGCAAGCAGAGTTGGCAACGTAGTTATGCTGCCACCCTAAGGCCGTTTCCTCAAACAGCAGCTTTACATCTACTGCTAATGGTCACTAATATTCACAAGGACTGCAGGGCTGTAAATGACTCATGCCCTCCAAAAATGTCCTGGGGTAGGGAATGGCCATAAAAATCCAAACGCGGCAAATTTTTCAAGAAGGCAATTTGAAGTTGTGAGTTTAGCTCAATCTTAAAAAATATGAAAAGGACACTGATAAATGCAAAACATCAGGAATTATTAGACGCATGCAAATCCAATCTACACAAAGGTATCACCCCACACCAGTCACAATGACCATCAGCAAAATGTCAACAAACAATAGATGTTGAAGAAGTTGTGGAGAATAGTGTAACCTCTCGGTCTAAGTGGGATGTAAACTGGTAACAGCCAATATTAGGAACAGAATGGCAGTGCGTTTAAAGGTAAAAATTGAGTCACCATATGATCCGGAAGGCCCACTATTGGGCCTGTCACCTGTGAAAGCCAGAATGAAAAAGACACTGGATGGAAAATCGTGTATTGCAGCAGTATTTACAATAGCTAAGACATGGATACAAACAAAATGTCCATCATCAGATAAATGGACAAAAAATAAGTGGTATACGTACCGAATGGAATACTACCCTCAGAAAAAAATGAACAGTGCCGTTTTCAGGACTACAGATGAGCCTAGACATAATCATATTAGGTTAAGTTATTCAAAAGGGAATAACAAATATCCTGTGATATCATTTGTACATGTTATTCTATGATTGCTACCCATGAACATATTTCCACAGAAAAAGATACTCACAGACTTATAAAACAAACTAATGGTTAACCAACATTAAAGTGGGAGGATGGATAAATTAGGATTATGGGGCTAACGTACATATACTAATGTATGTTCAATGTAAATAAACATATAACATATAAACGATATGAATTATATAATCACCAATACATATAAAATATATAATGAAAAACACCTACCAAATACCAAGGGAAGTCTACTCAACATTCTGTAATAACATACATGATAACAGGATCCGAAGATGAACAGACGTATGTATGAATCATTGAGCAGATTCTGTACAGCCAGAAAAACACAACACTCTAATCAAATTTACTCCGATAAGAAATAGAAATTAAATTTAAAAAACAAACATAAGTAAGGAGACATAAACTTCTGGCGGCTTGTCCTAGCACATTCCACTCAAATTTACCACCTCGGAACAGTACCTCCAGGAAGACTCTCTTGCCCTAGTAACAAGAGTTGAGAACGTAATAATGCTGCCGCCTTGTGTCTGTTTCCCACAACAGCAGCTTTAAACCCAGTGCTAATCGTTGCTTAATAGTCACAAGGAATGCTGAGCTGTAAATCACACCAGCCCTCAAAAAATGCCTTGGGGTAGGAAATAGGAAAGAAATTTCAACACATGACAAATATTGCAAGAAGTCAATATGAAGAGGGAAGTTGTACTCACTCTTAAAAAAAAAAAGGAAAGGAAAAGAAAAGAAAGGACATGCCTAAAGCTCAGTATAAGGAATTATTAGCCAAATGCAAATCCAACGTCCAAAAATGTTTCAGCTCACACCAGTCAAATGACCATCAGCAAAAAATCTACAAACTCTAAATGCTGAAGGGGTTTTAGAGAACTGTGTACCTTCTAGCTGCTGGTGGGATGTAAAGTGGTAACAGCACTAATGAAAACTGAATGGAGCTGCTTTTAAAGGTAAAAATTGAGCTACCATATGATGCGGCAGGGCACCTTTTGGGCCTATAACCTAAGACCACCAGAATCGGAAAGACAGAGGCAGGCAAATGTGCACTGCAGCAATATTGAAATAGCCAAGACATGGAAGCAAAAAAAAGTCCATAAACAGATGAATGGACAAAGAAGAAGTGGTATATGGACAGAATGGAATATCAGTCTCGAAAAAAAATAAAAGAATGGCATATGCAGCACCACAGATGAGCCTAGAGATAATCACAGAACGTGAAGTAAGTCAGAATGCGAAAGACAAATGTCCTATGATATCACTTATGTTATCTGAAAATTCATAAAAATTAACATATTTCCATAGAGAAAGGCAATCTCAGATTGAGAAGACAAACTTATAGTTAAGCCAAAGAAAAGGTGTGAGGAATGGATAAATTAGGATATTGGGCTTAACACACATATACTAATACATATAAAATATATAATCCCCAAAGACCTATGGAATACCAAGAGTGGTCTACTCAACACTCTGTAATAACCTACATGGAAAAGGACCCAAAGATCAATAGATATATGTATATGTGTAAATGGACAAGATTCTGTACACCTACAACAAAAGACATTTTTCAATCAAATTTGCTCTGATAAAAACTACAACTTCAAGACACAAACAAGAATTAAGGAGGCTAAAGCTTATGGGGGTTTGTCCTGGCACATTCCACTGTAATATGCAACCTAAAAGCACAACTTGCAGCAAGGTTCTGTTTCCCTAGCGAGCAGAGTTGGCAACGTAGAAATGCTGCCACCCTAAGGCCGTTTCCTCAAGCAGCAGCTTTACATCTACTGCTAATGGTCACTAATATTCACAAGGACTGCAGGGCTGTAAATGACTCATGCCCTCAAAAAATGTCCTGGGGTAGGGAATGGCCAAAATAATCCAAAGGCGGCAAATTTTTCAAGAAGGCAATTTGAAGTTGTAAGTTTAGCTCAATCTTAAAAAAAAATGAAAAGGACATTGATAAACGCAAAACATCAGGAATAATTAGACGCATGCAAATCCAATCTACACAAAGGTATCACCCCACACCAGTCAGAATGACCATCAGAAAAAAGTCAATAAACAATAGATGCTGAAGAAGTTGTGGAGAATAGCGTAACCTCTCGGTCTAAGTAGGATGTAAAGTGGTAACAGCCAATAATAGGAACAGAATGGCAGTGCGTTTAAAGGTAAAAATTGAGTCACCATATGATCCGGAAGGCCCACTATTGGAGATGTCACCTGTGAAAGCCAGAATAAAAAAGACACGGGATGGAAAATCGTGTATTGCAGCAGTATTTACAATTGCCAAGACATGGCAGCAAACAAAATGTCCATCAAGAGATAAATGGACAAAGAAGAAGTGGTATACGTACCGAATGGAATAGTAGCCTTGGGAAAAAAATGAACAATGCCGTTTTCAGGACTACAGATGAGCCTAGAAATAATCATATTAGGTTAAGTAAGTCAAAAGGGAATGACAAATATCCTATGATATCATGTATACATGTTATCCTAAGATTGCTACCAATGAACATATTTCCACAGAAAAAGACACTCACAGACCTATAAAACAAACTAATGGTTAGCCAAAATGAAAGGTGGGAGGATGGACACATTAGGACTATGGGGCTAACATACATATACTAATATATGTTCAATGTAAATAAACATATAACATATAAACTATATGAATTATATAATCACCAATACATATAAAATATATAATGACAAAACACCTACCAAATACCAAGGGAGGTCTACTCAACATTCTGTAATAACATACATGGTAACAGGATCCGAAGATGAACAGACATATGTATGAATCATTGAGCAGATTCTGTACAGCCAGACAATCACAACACTCTAATCAAATTTACTCCGATAAGAAATAGAAATTAAATTTAAAAAACAACATTAGTAAGGAGACATAAACTTCTGGGGGCTTGTCCCAGCACATTCCACTCTAATTTACAACCTCGGAACACTACCTCCAGGAAGACTCTGTTGCCCTAGTAACAAGAGTTGAGAACGTAATAATGCTGCCGCCTTGTGTCTGTTTCCCACAACAGCAGCTTTAAACCCAGTGCTAATGGTTGCTTAATAGTCACAAGGAATGCTGAGCTGTAAATCACACCAGCCCTCAAAAAATGCCTTGGGGTAGGAAATAGGAAAGAAATTTCAACACATGACAAATATTGCAAGAAGTCAATATGAAGAGGGAAGTTGTACTCACTCTTAAAAAAAAAAGGAAAGGAAAAGAAAAGAAAGGACATGCCTAAAGCTCAGTATAAGGAATTATTAGCCAAATGCAAATCCAACGTCCAAAAATGTTTCAGCTCACACCAGTCAAATGACCATCAGCAAAAAATCTGCAAACTCTAAATGCTGAAGGGGTTTTAGAGAACTGTGTACCTTCTAGCTGCTGGTGGGATGTAAAGTGGTAACAGCACTAATGAGAACTGAATGGAGCTGCTTTTAAAGGTAAAAATTGAGCTACCATATGATGCGGCAGGGCACCTTTTGGGCCTATAACCTAAGACCACCAGAATCGGAAAGACAGAGGCAGGCAAATGTGCACTGCAGCAATATTGAAATAGCCAAGACATGGAAGCAAAAAAAAGTCCATAAACAGATGAATGGACAAAGAAGAAGTGGTATATGGACAGAATGGAATATCAGTCTCGAAAAAAAATAAAAGAATGGCATATGCAGCACCACAGATGAGCCTAGAGATAATCACACAATGTGAAGTAAGTCAGAAAGCGAAAGACAAATGTCCTATGATATCACTTATGTTATCTGAAAATTCATAAAAATTAACATATTTCCATAGAGAAAGGCAATCTCAGATTGAGAAGACAAACTTATAGTTAAGCCAAAGAAAAGGTGTGAGGAATGGATAAATTAGGATATTGGGCTTAACACACATATACTAATACATATAAAATATATAATCCCCAAAGACCTATGGAATACCAAGAGTGGTCTACTCAAACCTCTGTAATAACCTACATGGAAAAGGACCCAAAGATCAATAGATATATGTATATGTGTAAATGGACAAGATTCTGTACACCTACAACAAAAGACATTTTTCAATCAAATTTGCTCTGATAAAAACTACAACTTCAAGACACAAACAAGAACTAAGGAGGCTAAAACTTATGGGGGTTTGTCCTGGCACATTCCACTCTAATCTGCAACCTAAAAGCACAACTTGCAGCAAGGTTCTGTTTCCCTAGCGAGCAGAGTTGGCAACGTAGAAATGCTGCCACCCTAAGGCCGTTTCCTCAAACAGCAGCTTTACATCTACTGCTAATGGTCACTAATATTCACAAGGACTGCAGGGCTGTAAATGACTCATGCCCTCAAAAAATGTCCTGGGGTAGGGAATGGCCAAAAAAATCCAAAGGCGGCAAATTTTTCAAGAAGGCAATTTGAAGTTGTAAGTTTAGCTCAATCTTAAAAAAAAATGAAAAGGACAGTGATAAACGCAAAACATCAGGAATAATTAGACGCATGCAAATCCAATCTACACAAAGGTATCACCCCACACCAGTCAGAATGACCATCAGAAAAATGTCAATAAACAATAGATGCTGAAGAAGTTGTGGAGAATAGCGTAACCTCTCGGTCTAAGTAGGATGTAAAGTGGTAACAGCCAATAATAGGAACAGAATGGCAGTGCATTTAAAGGTAAAAATTGAGTCACCATATGATCCGGAAGGCCCACCATTGGAGCTGTCACCTGTGAAAGCCAGAATAAAAAAGACACGGGATGGAAATTCGTGTACTGCAGCAGTATTTACAATTGCCAAGACATGGCAGCAAACAAAATGTCCATCAAGAGATAAATGGACAAAGAAGAAGTGGTATACGTACCGAATGGAATAGTAGCCTTGGGAAAAAAATGAACAATGCCGTTTTCAGGACTACAGATGAGCCTAGAAATAATCATATTAGGTTAAGTGAGTCAAAAGGGAATGACAAATATCCTATGATATCATGTATACATGTTATCCTAAGATTGCTACCAATGAACATATTTCCACAGAAAAAGACACTCACAGACCTATAAAACAAACTAATGGTTACCCAAAATGAAAGGTGGGAGGATGGATACATTAGGACTATGGGGCTAACATACATATACTAATATATGTTCAATGTAAATAAACATATAACATATAAACTATATGAATTATATAATCACCAATACATATAAAATATATAATGACAAAACACCTACCAAATACCAAGGGAGGTCTACTCAACATTCTGTAATAACATACATGGTAACAGGATCCGAAGATGAACAGACATATGTATGAATCATTGAGCAGATTCTGTACAGCCAGACAATCACAACACTCTAATCAAATTTACTCCGATAAGAAATAGAAATTAAATTTAAAAAACAAACATAAGTAAGGAGACATAAACTTCTGGGGGCTTGTCCCAGCACATTCCACTCTAATTTACAACCTCGGCACACTACCTCCAGGAAGACTCTGTTGCCCTAGTAACAAGAGTTGAGAACGTAATAATGCTGCCGCCTAGTGGGTGTTTCCCACAACAGCAGCTTTAAACCCAGTGCTAATGATTGCTTAACAGTCACAAGGACTCAGGGCTGTAAATGGCATCTGCCCTCAAAAAATGCCCTGGGGTAGGGAATAGGCAAGAAAATTCAACACATGAAAAGATTTTCAAGAAGCCAATATGAAGAGGGAAGTTGTACTCACTCTTTAAAAAAAAAAGGAAAAGAAAAAAATGGACATGCCTAAAGCTCAGTACAAGGAATTATTAGCCACATGCAAATCCAACCTCCAAAAAGGTTTCAGCTCACAGCAGTCCAATGACCATCAGCAAACAGTCTACAAACTATAAATGCTGAAGGGGTTTTAGAGAACTGTGTACCTACTAGCTGCTGGTGGGGTGTAATTAGTAACAGCACTAACGAAAACTGAATGGAGCTGCTTTAAACGGTAAAAACTGAGCTACCATATGATGCGGCAGGGCACCTTTTGGGCCTATAACCTAAGACCACCAGAATCGGAAAGACAGAGGCAGGCAAATGTGCACTGCAGCAATATTGAAATAACCAAGACATGGAAGCAAAAAAAAAGGTCCATAAACAGATGAATGGACAAAGAAGAAGTGGTATATGGACAGAATGGAATATCAGTCACGAAAAAAAATAAAAGAATGGCATATGCAGCACCACAGATGAGCCTAGAGATAATCACACAACGTGAAGTAAGTCAGAATGCGAAAGACAAATGTCCTATTATATCACTTATGTTATCTGAAAATTCATAAAAATGAACATATTTCCAAAGAGAAAGACAATCTCAGATTGAGAAGACAAACTTATGGTTAAGCCAAAGAATAGGTGCGAGGAATGGATAAATTAAGATATTGGGGTTAACACACATATACTAATACATATAAAATATATAATCCCCAAAGACCTATGGAATACCAAGAGTGGTCTACTCAACACTCTGTAATAACCGACATGGAAAAGGACCCAAAGATCAATAGATATAGGTATATGTGTAAATGAACAAGATTCTGTACACCTAGAACAAAAGACATTTTTCAATCAAATTTGCTCTGATAAAAACTACAACTTAAAGACACAAACAAGAATTAAGGAGGCTAAAGCTTATGGGGGTTTGTCCTGGCACATTCCACTCTAATATGCAACCTAAAAGCACAACTTGCAGCAAGGTTCTGTTTCCCTAGCAAGCAGAGTTGGCAACGTAGTTATGCTGCCACCCTAAGGCCGTTTCCTCAAACAGCAGCTTTACATCTACTGCTAATGGTCACTAATATTCACAAGGACTGCAGGGCTGTAAATGACTCATGCCCTCCAAAAATGTCCTGGGGTAGGGAATGGCCATAAAAATCCAAACGCGGCAAATTTTTCAAGAAGGCAATTTGAAGTTGTGAGTTTAGCTCAATCTTAAAAAATATGAAAAGGACACTGATAAATGCAAAACATCAGGAATTATTAGACGCATGCAAATCCAATCTACACAAAGGTATCACCCCACACCAGTCACAATGACCATCAGCAAAATGTCAACAAACAATAGATGTTGAAGAAGTTGTGGAGAATAGTGTAACCTCTCGGTCTAAGTGGGATGTAAACTGGTAACAGCCAATATTAGGAACAGAATGGCAGTGCGTTTAAAGGTAAAAATTGAGTCACCATATGATCCGGAAGGCCCACTATTGGGCCTGTCACCTGTGAAAGCCAGAATGAAAAAGACACTGGATGGAAAATCGTGTATTGCAGCAGTATTTACAATAGCTAAGACATGGATACAAACAAAATGTCCATCATCAGATAAATGGACAAAAAATAAGTGGTATACGTACCGAATGGAATACTAGCCTCAGAAAAAAATGAACAGTGCCGTTTTCAGGACTACAGATGAGCCTAGACATAATCATATTAGGTTAAGTTATTCAAAAGGGAATAACAAATATCCTGTGATATCATTTGTACATGTTATTCTATGATTGCTACCCATGAACATATTTCCACAGAAAAAGATACTCACAGACTTATAAAACAAACTAATGGTTAACCAACATTAAAGTGGGAGGATGGATAAATTAGCATTATGGGGCTAACGTACATATACTAATGTATGTTAAATGTATATAAACATATAACATATAAACTCTATGAATTATATAATCACCAATACATATAAAATATATAATGACAAAACACCTACCAAATACCATGCGACGTCTACTCAACATTTTGTAATAAGATACATGGTAACAGAATCCCAACATGAACAGACATATGTATGAATCATTGAGCAGATTCTGTACAGCCAGACAATCACAACACTCTAATCAAATTTACTCCGATAAGAAATAGAAATTAAATTAAAAAACAAACATAAGTAAGGAGACATAAACTTCTGGGGGCTTGTCCCAGCACATACCCCTCTAATTCACAACCTCGGAACACTACCTCCAGGAAGACTCTGTTGCCCTAATAACAAGAGTTGAGAACGTAATAATGCTGCCGCCTAGTGGGTGTTTCCCACAACAGCAGCTTTAAACCCAGTGCTAATGATTGCTTAACAGTCACAAGGACTCAGGGCTGTAAATGGCATCTGCCCTCAAAAAATGCCCTGGGGTAGGGAATAGGCAAGAAAATTCAACACATGAAAAGATTTTCAAGAAGCCAATATGAAGAGGGAAGTTGTACTCACTCTTTAAAAAAAAAAGGAAAAGAAAAAAATGGACATGCCTAAAGCTCAGTACAAGGAATTATTAGCCACATGCAAATCCAACCTCCAAAAAGGTTTCAGCTCACAGCAGTCCAATGACCATCAGCAAACAGTCTACAAACTATAAATGCTGAAGGGGTTTTAGAGAACTGTGTACCTACTAGCTGCTGGTGGGGTGTAATTAGTAACAGCACTAACGAAAACTGAATGGAGCTGCTTTAAACGGTAAAAACTGAGCTACCATATGATGCGGCAGGGCACCTTTTGGGCCTATAACCTAAGACCACCAGAATCGGAAAGACAGAGGCAGGCAAATGTGCACTGCAGCAATATTGAAATAACCAAGACATGGAAGCAAAAAAAAAGGTCCATAAACAGATGAATGGACAAAGAAGAAGTGGTATATGGACAGAATGGAATATCAGTCACGAAAAAAAATAAAAGAATGGCATATGCAGCACCACAGATGAGCCTAGAGATAATCACACAACGTGAAGTAAGTCAGAATGCGAAAGACAAATGTCCTATGATATCACTTATGTTATCTGAAAATTCATAAAAATGAACATATTTCCAAAGAGAAAGACAATCTCAGATTGAGAAGACCAACTTATGGTTAAGCCAAAGAAAAGGTGTGAGGAATGGATAAATTAAGATATTGGGGTTAACACACATATACTAATACATATAAAATATATAATCCCCAAAGACCTATGGAATACCAAAAGTGGTCTACTCAACACTCTGTAATAACCGACATGGAAAAGGACCCAAAGATCAATAGATATATGTATATGTGTAAATGAACAAGATTCTGTACACCTAGAACAAAAGACATTTTTCAATCAAATTTGCTCTGATAAAAACTACAACTTAAAGACACAAACAAGAATTAAGGACGCTAAAGCTTATGGGGGTTTGTCCTGGCACATTCCACTCTAATATGCAACCTAAAAGCACAACTTGCAGCAAGGTTCTGTTTCCCTAGCAAGCAGAGTTGGCAACGTAGAAATGCTGCCACCCTAAGGCCGTTTCCTCAAACAGCAGCTTTACATCTACTGCTAATGGTCACTAATATTCACAAGGACTGCAGGGCTGTAAATGACTCATGCCCTCCAAAAATGTCCTGGGGTAGGGAATGGCCATAAAATTCCAAACGCGGCAAATTTTTCAAGAAGGCAATTTGAAGTTGTGAGTTTAGCTCAATCTTAAAAAATATGAAAAGGACACTGATAAATGCAAAACATCAGGAATTATTAGACGCATGCAAATCCAATCTACACAAAGGTATCACCCCACACCAGTCACAATGACCATCAGCAAAATGTCAACAAACAATAGATGTTGAAGAAGTTGTGGAGAATAGTGTAACCTCTCGGTCTAAGTGGGATGTAAACTGGTAACAGCCAATATTAGTAACAGAATGGCAGTGCGTTTAAAGGTAAAAATTGAGTCACCATATGATCCGGAAGGCCCACTATTGGGCCTGTCACCTGTGAAAGCCAGAATGAAAAAGACACTGGATGGAAAATCGTGTATTGCAGCAGTATTTACAATAGCTAAGACATGGATACGAACAAAATGTCCATCATCAGATAAATGGACAAAGAAAAAGTGGTATACGTACCGAATGGAATACTAGCCTCAGAAAAAAATGAACAGTGCCGTTTTCAGGACTACAGATGAGCCTAGACATAATCATATTAGGTTAAGTTATTCAAAAGGGAATAACAAATATCCTGTGATATCATTTGTACATGTTATTCTATGATTGCTACCCATGAACATATTTCCACAGAAAAAGACACTCACAGACTTATAAAACAAACTAATGGTTAACCAAAATGAAAGGTGGGAGGATGGATAAATTAGGATTATGGGGCTAACATACATATACTAATGTATGTTAAATGTATATAAACATATAACATATAAACTCTATGAATTATATAATCACCAATACATATAAAATATATAATGACAAAACACCTACCAAATACCATGCGAGGTCTACTCAACATTCTGTAATAAGATACATGGTAACAGAATCCCAACATGAACAGACATATGTATGAATCATTGAGCAGATTCTGTACAGCCAGACAATCACAACACTCTAATCAAATTTACTCCGATAAGAAATAGAAATTAAATTAAAAAACAAACATAAGTAAGGAGACATAAACTTCTGGGGGCTTGTCCCAGCACATACCCCTCTAATTCACAACCTCGGAACACTACCTCCAGGAAGACTCTGTTGCCCTAATAACAAGAGTTGAGAACGTAATAATGCTGCCGCCTAGTGGGTGTTTCCCACAACAGCAGCTTTAAACCCAGTGCTAATGATTGCTTAACAGTCACAAGGACTCAGGGCTGTAAATGGCATCTGCCCTCAAAAAATGCCCTGGGGTAGGGAATAGGCAAGAAAATTCAACACATGAAAAAATTTACAAGAAGCCAATATGAAGAGGGAAGTTGTACTCACTCTTTAAAAAAAAAAGGAAAAGAAAAAAATGGACATGCCTAAAGCTCAGTACAAGGAATTATTAGCCACATGCAAATCCAACCTCCAAAACGGTTTCAGCTCACAGCAGTCCAATGACCATCAGCAAACAGTCTACAAACTATAAATGCTGAAGGGGTTTTAGAGAACTGTGTACCTTCTAGCTGCTGGTGGGGTGTAATTAGTAACAGAACTAACGAAAACTGAATGGAGCTGCTTTAAACGGTAAAAACTGAGCTACCATATGATGCGGCAGGTCACCTTTTGGGCCTATAACCTAAGACCACCAGAATCGGAAAGACAGAGGCAGGCAAATGTGCACTGCAGCAATATTGAAATAGCCAAGACATGGAAGCAAAAAAAAAGGTCCATAAACAGATGAATGGACAAAGAAGAAGTGGTATATGGACAGAATGGAATATCAGTCACAAAAAAAAATAAAAGAATGGCATATGCAGCACCACAGATGAGCCTAGAGATAATCACACAACGTGAAGTAAGTCAGAATGCGAAAGACAAATGTCCTATTATATCACTTATGTTATCTGAAAATTCATAAAAATGAACATATTTCCAAAGAGAAAGACAATCTCAGATTGAGAAGACAAACTTATGGTTAAGCCAAAGAAAAGGTGTGAGGAATGGATAAAATAAGATATTGGGGTTAACACACATATACTAATACATATAAAATATATAATCCCCAAAGACCTATGGAATACCAAGAGTGGTCTACTCAACACTCTGTAATAACCGACATGGAAAAGGACCCAAAGATCAATAGATATATGTATATGTGTAAATGAACAAGATTCTGTACACCTAGAACAAAAGACATTTTTCAATCAAATTTGCTCTGATAAAAACTACAACTTAAAGACACAAACAAGAATTAAGGACGCTAAAGCTTATGGGGGTTTGTCCTGGCACATTCCACTCTAATATGCAACCTAAAAGCACAACTTGCAGCAAGGTTCTGTTTCCCTAGCAAGCAGAGTTGGCAACGTAGAAATGCTGCCACCCTAAGGCCGTTTCCTCAAACAGCAGCTTTACATCTTCTGCTAATGGTCACTAATATTCACAAGGACTGCAGGGCTGTAAATGACTCATGCCCTCCAAAAATGTCCTGGGGTAGGGAATGGCCATAAAAATCCAAACGCGGCAAATTTTTCAAGAAGGCAATTTGAAGTTGTGAGTTTAGCTCAATCTTAAAAAATATGAAAAGGACACTGATAAATGCAAAACATCAAGAATTATTAGACGCATGCAAATCCAATCTACACAAAGGTATCACCCCACACCAGTCACAATGACCATCAGCAAAATGTCAACAAACAATAGATGTTGAAGAAGTTGTAGAGAATAATGTAACCTCTCGGTCTAAGTGGGATGTAAACTGGTAACAGCCAATATTAGGCACAGAATGGCAGTGCGTTTAAAGGTAAAAATTGAGTCACCATATGATCCGGAAGGCCCACTATTTGGCCTGTCACCTGTGAAAGCCAGAATGAAAAAGACACTGGATGGAAAATCGTGTATTGCAGCAGTATTTACAATAGCTAAGACATGGATACAAACAAAATGTCCATCATCAGATAAATGGACAAAGAAAAAGTGGTATACATACCGAATGGAATACTAGCCTCAGAAAAAAATGAACAGTGCCCTTTTCAGGACTACAGATGAGCCTAGACATAATCATATTAGGTTAAGTTATTCAAAAGGGAATAACAAATATCCTGTGATATCATTTGTACATGTTATTCTATGATTGCTACCCATGAACATATTTCCACAGAAAAAGACACTCACAGACTTATAAAACAAACTAATGGTTAGCCAAAATGAAAGGTGGGAGGATGGATAAATTAGGACTATGGGGCTAACATACATATACTAATGTATGTTAAATGTATATAAACATATAACATATAAACTATATGAATTATATAATCACCAATACATATAAAATATATAATGACAAAACACCTACCAAATACCAAGGGAGGTCTACTCAACCTTCCGTAAAAAATTACATGGTAACAGGATCCAAAGATGAACAGACATATGTATGAATCATTGAGCACATTCTGGACAGCCAGACAATCACAACACTCTAATCGAATTTACTCCAATAAGAAATAGAAATTAAATTTAAGAAACAAACATAAGTAAGGAGAGATAAACTTCTGGGGGCTTGTCCCAGCACATTCGCCTCTAATTTACAACCTCGGAACACTACCTCCAGTAAGACTCTGTTGCCCTAGTAACAAGAGGTGAGAACGTAATAATGCTGCCGCCTTGTGGCTGTTTCCCACAACAGCAGCTTTAAACCCAGTGCTAATGGTTGCTTAATAGTCACAAGGACTGCAGGTCTGCAAATGACACCTGCCCTCAAAAAATGCCCTGGGGTAGGGAATAGGAAAGAAAATTCAACACATGACAAGTTTTAGAAGAAGTCAATACGAAGAGGGAAGATGTACTCACACTTTAAAAAAAAAAGGAAAAGAAAAAAAAGGACATTCCGAAAGCTCACTATAAGGAATTATTAGCCACATGCAAATCCAACCTCCAGAAAGGTTTCAGCTCACACCAGTCAAATAACCATCAGCAAAAAGTCTACAAACTGTAAATGCTGAAGGGATTTTAGAGAACTGTGTACCTTCTAGCTGCTGGTGGGATGTAAAGTGGTAACAGCACTAACGAAAACTGAATGGACCTGCTTTAAAAGGTAAAAATTGAGCTACCATATGATGCGGCAGGGCACCTTTTGGGCCTATAACCTAAGACCACCAGAATCGGAAAGACAGAGGCAGGCAAATGTGCACTGCAGCATTATTGAAATAGCCAAGACGTGGAAGCAAAATTAAGGTCCATAAACAGATGAATGGACAAAGAAGAAGTGGTATACGGACCAAATGGAATAGTAGCCTCGGGAAAAAAATGAAAAATGCCCTTTTCAGGACTACAGATGAGCCTAGAAATAATCATATTAGGTTAAGTAAGTCAAAAGGGAATGACAAATATCCTACGATATCGTTTATCCATGTTATCCTAAGATTGCTACAAATGGACATATTTCCACAGAAAAAGACACTCACAGACTTATAAAACAAACTAATGGTTAACCAAAATGAAAGGTGGGAGGATGGATAAATTAGGATTATGGGGCTAACATACATATACTAATGTATGTTAAATGTATATAAACAGATAACATATAAACTCTATGAATTATATAATCACCAATACATATAAAATATATAATGACAAAACACCTACCACATACCATGCGAGGTCTACTCAACATTCTGTAACAAGATACATGGTAACAGAATCCCAACATGAACAGACATATGTATGAATCATTGAGCAGATTCTGTACAGCCAGACAATCACAACACTCTAATCAAATTTACTCCGATAAGAAATAGAAATTAAATTAAAAAACAAACATAAGTAAGGAGACATAAACTTCTGGGGGCTTGTCCCAGCACATACCCCTCTAATTCACAACCTCGGAACACTACCTCCAGGAAGACTCTGTTGCCCTAATAACAAGAGTTGAGAACGTAATAATGCTGCCGCCTAGTGGGTGTTTCCCACAACAGCAGCTTTAAACCCAGTGCTAATGATTGCTTAACAGTCACAAGGACTCAGGGCTGTAAATGGCATCTGCCCTCAAAAAATGCCCTGGGGTAGGGAATAGGCAAGAAAATTCAACACATGAAAAAATTTACAAGAAGCCAATATGAAGAGGGAAGTTGTACTCACTCTTTAAAAAAAAAAGGAAAAGAAAAAAATGGACATGCCTAAAGCTCAGTACAAGGAATTATTAGCCACATGCAAATCCAACCTCCAAAACGGTTTCAGCTCACAGCAGTCCAATGACCATCAGCAAACAGTCTACAAACTATAAATGCTGAAGGGGTTTTAGAGAACTGTGTACCTTCTAGCTGCTGGTGGGGTGTAATTAGTAACAGAACTAACGAAAACTGAATGGAGCTGCTTTAAACGGTAAAAACTGAGCTACCATATGATGCGGCAGGGCACCTTTTGGGCCTATAACCTAAGACCACCAGAATCGGAAAGACAGAGGCAGGCAAATGTGCACTGCAGCAATATTGAAATAGCCAAGACATGGAAGCAAAAAAAAAGGTCCATAAACAGATGAATGGACAAAGAAGAAGTGGTATATGGACAGAATGGAATATCAGTCACGAAAAAAAATAAAAGAATGGCATATGCAGCACCACAGATGAGCCTAGAGATAATCACACAACGTGAAGTAAGTCAGAATGCGAAAGACAAATGTCCTATTATATCACTTATGTTATCTGAAAATTCATAAAAATGAACATATTTCCAAAGAGAAAGACAATCTCAGATTGAGAAGACAAACTTATGGTTAAGCCAAAGAAAAGGTGTGAGGAATGGATAAAATAAGATATTGGGGTTAACACACATATACTAATACATATAAAATATATAATCCCCAAAGACCTATGGAATACCAAGAGTGGTCTACTCAACACTCTGTAATAACCGACATGGAAAAGGACCCAAAGATCAATAGATATATGTATATGTGTAAATGAACAAGATTCTGTACACCTAGAACAAAAGACATTTTTCAATCAAATTTGCTCTGATAAAAACTACAACTTAAAGACACAAACAAGAATTAAGGACGCTAAAGCTTATGGGGGTTTGTCCTGGCACATTCCACTCTAATATGCAACCTAAAAGCACAACTTGCAGCAAGGTTCTGTTTCCCTAGCAAGCAGAGTTGGCAACGTAGAAATGCTGCCACCCTAAGGCCGTTTCCTCAAACAGCAGCTTTACATCTTCTGCTAATGGTCACTAATATTCACAAGGACTGCAGGGCTGTAAATGACTCATGCCCTCCAAAAATGTCCTGGGGTAGGGAATGGCCATAAAAATCCAAACGCGGCAAATTTTTCAAGAAGGCAATTTGAAGTTGTGAGTTTAGCTCAATCTTAAAAAATATGAAAAGGACACTGATAAATGCAAAACATCAAGAATTATTAGACGCATGCAAATCCAATCTACACAAAGGTATCACCCCACACCAGTCACAATGACCATCAGCAAAATGTCAACAAACAATAGATGTTGAAGAAGTTGTAGAGAATAATGTAACCTCTCGGTCTAAGTGGGATGTAAACTGGTAACAGCCAATATTAGGCACAGAATGGCAGTGCGTTTAAAGGTAAAAATTGAGTCACCATATGATCCGGAAGGCCCACTATTTGGCCTGTCACCTGTGAAAGCCAGAATGAAAAAGACACTGGATGGAAAATCGTGTATTGCAGCAGTATTTACAATAGCTAAGACATGGATACAAACAAAATGTCCATCATCAGATAAATGGACAAAGAAAAAGTGGTATACATACCGAATGGAATACTAGCCTCAGAAAAAAATGAACAGTGCCCTTTTCAGGACTACAGATGAGCCTAGACATAATCATATTAGGTTAAGTTATTCAAAAGGGAATAACAAATATCCTGTGATATCATTTGTACATGTTATTCTATGATTGCTACCCATGAACATATTTCCACAGAAAAAGACACTCACAGACTTATAAAACAAACTAATGGTTAGCCAAAATGAAAGGTGGGAGGATGGATAAATTAGGACTATGGGGCTAACATACATATACTAATGTATGTTAAATGTATATAAACATATAACATATAAACTATATGAATTATATAATCACCAATACATATAAAATATATAATGACAAAACACCTACCAAATACCAAGGGAGGTCTACTCAACCTTCCGTAAAAAATTACATGGTAACAGGATCCAAAGATGAACAGACATATGTATGAATCATTGAGCACATTCTGGACAGCCAGACAATCACAACACTCTAATCGAATTTACTCCAATAAGAAATAGAAATTAAATTTAAGAAACAAACATAAGTAAGGAGAGATAAACTTCTGGGGGCTTGTCCCAGCACATTCGCCTCTAATTTACAACCTCGGAACACTACCTCCAGTAAGACTCTGTTGCCCTAGTAACAAGAGGTGAGAACGTAATAATGCTGCCGCCTTGTGGCTGTTTCCCACAACAGCAGCTTTAAACCCAGTGCTAATGGTTGCTTAATAGTCACAAGGACTGCAGGTCTGCAAATGACACCTGCCCTCAAAAAATGCCCTGGGGTAGGGAATAGGAAAGAAAATTCAACACATGACAAGTTTTAGAAGAAGTCAATACGAAGAGGGAAGATGTACTCACACTTTAAAAAAAAAAGGAAAAGAAAAAAAAGGACATTCCGAAAGCTCACTATAAGGAATTATTAGCCACATGCAAATCCAACCTCCAGAAAGGTTTCAGCTCACACCAGTCAAATAACCATCAGCAAAAAGTCTACAAACTGTAAATGCTGAAGGGATTTTAGAGAACTGTGTACCTTCTAGCTGCTGGTGGGATGTAAAGTGGTAACAGCACTAACGAAAACTGAATGGACCTGCTTTAAAAGGTAAAAATTGAGCTACCATATGATGCGGCAGGGCACCTTTTGGGCCTATAACCTAAGACCACCAGAATCGGAAAGACAGAGGCAGGCAAATGTGCACTGCAGCATTATTGAAATAGCCAAGACGTGGAAGCAAAATTAAGGTCCATAAACAGATGAATGGACAAAGAAGAAGTGGTATACGGACCAAATGGAATAGTAGCCTCGGGAAAAAAATGAAAAATGCCCTTTTCAGGACTACAGATGAGCCTAGAAATAATCATATTAGGTTAAGTAAGTCAAAAGGGAATGACAAATATCCTACGATATCGTTTATCCATGTTATCCTAAGATTGCTACAAATGGACATATTTCCACAGAAAAAGACACTCACAGACTTATAAAACAAACTAATGGTTAACCAAAATGAAAGGTGGGAGGATGGATAAATTAGGATTATGGGGCTAACATACATATACTAATGTATGTTAAATGTATATAAACAGATAACATATAAACTCTATGAATTATATAATCACCAATACATATAAAATATATAATGACAAAACACCTACCACATACCATGCGAGGTCTACTCAACATTCTGTAACAAGATACATGGTAACAGAATCCCAACATGAACAGACATATGTATGAATCATTGAGCAGATTATGTACAGCCAGACAATCACAACACTCTAATCAAATTTACTCTGATAAGAAATAGAAATTAAATTAAAAAACAAACATAAGTAAGGAGACATAAACTTCTGGGGGCTTGTCCCAGCACATTCCCCTCTAATTCACAACCTCGGAACACTACCTCCAGGAAGACTCTGTTGCCCTAATAAAAAGAGTTGGGAACGTAATAATGCTGCCGCCTAGTGGGTGTTTCCCACAACAGCAGCTTTAAACCCAGTGCTAATGATTGCTTAACAGTCACAAGGACTCAGGGCTGTAAATGGCATCTGCCCTCAAAAAATGCCCTGGGGTAGGGAATAGGCAAGAAAATTCAACATATGAAAAAATTTTCAAGAAGCCAATATGAAGAGGGAAGTTGTACTCACTCTTTAAAAAAAAAGGAAAAGAAAAAAATGGACATGCCTAAAGCTCAGTACAAGGAATTATTAGCCACATGCAAATCCAACCTCCAAAAAGGTTTCAGCTCACAGCAGTCCAATGACCATCAGCAAACAGTCTACAAACTATAAATGCTGAAGGGGTTTTAGAGAACTGTGTACCTACTAGCTGCTGGTGGGGTGTAATTAGTAACAGCACTAACGAAAACTGAATGGAGCTGCTTTAAACGGTAAAAACTGAGCTACCATATGATGCGGCAGGGCACCTTTTGGGCCTATAACTTAAGACCACCAGAATCGGAAAGACAGAGGCAGGCAAATGTGCACTGCAGCAATATTGAAATAGCCAAGACATGGAAGCAAAAAAAAAGGTCCATAAACAGATGAATGGACAAAGAAGAAGTGGTATATGGACAGAATGGAATATCAGTCACAAAAAAAAATAAAAGAATGGCATATGCAGCACCACAGATGAGCCTAGAGATAATCACACAACGTGAAGTAAGTCAGAATGCGAAAGACAAATGTCCTATGATATCACTTATGTTATCTGAAAATTCATAAAAATGAACATATTTCCAAAGAGAAAGACAATCTCAGATTGAGAAGACAAACTTATGGTTAAGCCAAAGAAAAGGTGTGAGGAATGGATAAAATAAGATATTGGGGTTAACACACATATACTAATACATATAAAATATATAATCCCCAAAGACCTATGGAATACCAAGAGTGGTCTACTCAACACTCTGTAATAACCGACATGGAAAAGGACCCAAAGATCAATAGATATATGTATATGTGTAAATGAACAAGATTCTGTACACCTAGAACAAAAGACATTTTTCAATCAAATTTGCTCTGATAAAAACTACAACTTAAAGACACAAACAAGAATTAAGGAGGCTAAAGCTTATGGGGGTTTGTCCTGGCACATTCCACTCTAATATGCAACCTAAAAGCACAACTTGCAGCAAGGTTCTGTTTCCCTAGCGAGCAGAGTTGGCAACGTAGAAATGCTGCCACCCTAAGGCCGTTTCCTCAAACAGCAGCTTTACATCTACTGCTAATGGTCACTAATATTCACAAGGACTGCAGGGCTGTAAATGACTCATGCCCTCCAAAAATGTCCTGGGGTAGGGAATGGCCATAAAAATCCAAACGCGGCAAATTTTTCAAGAAGGCAATTTGAAGTTGTGAGTTTAGCTCAATCTTAAAAAATATGAAAAGGACACTGATAAATGCAAAACAGCAGGAATTATTAGACGCATGCAAATCCAATCTACACAAAGGTATCACCCCACACCAGTCACAATGACCATCAGCAAAATGTCAACAAACAATAGATGTTGAAGAAGTTGTGGAGAATAGTGTAACCTCTCGGTCTAAGTGGGATGTAAACTGGTAACAGCCAATATTAGGAACAGAATGGCAGTGCGTTTAAAGGTAAAAATTGAGTCACCATATGATCCGGAAGGCCCACTATTGGGCCTGTCACCTGTGAAAGCCAGAATGAAAAAGACACTGGATGGAAAATCGTGTATTGCAGCAGTATTTACAATAGCTAAGACATGGATACAAACAAAATGTCCATCATCAGATAAATGGACAAAGAAAAAGTGGTATACGTACCGAATGGAATACTAGCCTCAGAAAAAAATGAACAGTGCCGTTTTCAGGACTACAGATGAGCCTAGACATAATCATATTAGGTTAAGTTATTCAAAAGGGAATAACAAATATCCTGTGATATCATTTGTACATGTTATTCTATGATTGCTACCCATGAACATATTTCCACAGAAAAAGATACTCACAGACTTATAAAACAAACTAATGGTTAACCAACATTAAAGTGGGAGGATGGATAAATTAGCATTATGGGGCTAACGTACATATACTAATGTATGTTAAATGTATATAAACATATAACATATAAACGATATGAATAATATAATCACCAATACATATAAAATATATAATGAAAAACACCTACCAAATACCAAGGGAAGTCTACTCAACATTCTGTAATAACATACATGATAACAGGATCCGAAGATGAACAGACGTATGTATGAATCATTGAGCAGATTCTGTACAGCCAGAAAAACACAACACTCTAATCAAATTTACTCCGATAAGAAATAGAAATTAAATTTAAAAAACAAACATAAGTAAGGAGACATAAACTTCTGGCGGCTTGTCCTAGCACATTCCACTCAAATTTACCACCTCGGAACAGTACCTCCAGGAAGACTCTCTTGCCCTAGTAACAAGAGTTGAGAACGTAATAATGCTTCCGCCCTGTGGCTGTTTCCCACAACAGCAGCTTTAAACCCAGTGCTAATGGTTGCTTAATAGTAACAAGGACTGCAGGGCTGTAAATGACACCTGCCCTCAAAAAATGCCCTGGGGTAGGGAATAGGCAAGAAAATTCAACACATGACAAATTTTTCAATAAGTCAATATGAAGAGGGAAGTTGTACTCACTCTTTTTAAAAAAAAGGAAAAGAAAAAAAAGGACATGCCTAAAGCTCACTATAAGGAATTATTAGCCACATGCAAATCCAACGACCAAAAAGGTTTCAGCTTACAACAGTCAAATGACCATCAGCAAAAAGCCTACAAACTATAAATGCTGAAGGGGTTTTAGAGAACTTTGTACCTTCTAGCTGCTGGTGGGATGTAAAGTGGTAACAGCAGTAAAAAAACTGAATGGAGCTGCTTTAATAGGTAAAAATTGAGCTACCATATGATGCGGCAGGGCACCTTTTGGGCCTATAACCTAAGACGACCAGAATCGGAAAGACAGAGGCAGGCAAATGTGCACTGCAGCATTATTGAAATAGCCAAGACGTGGAAGCAAAATTAAGGTCCATAAACAGATGAATGGACAAAGAAGAAGTGGTATACGGACCAAATGGAATAGTAGCCTCGGGAAAAAAATGAAAAATGCCCTTTTCAGGACTACAGATGAGCCTAGAAATAATCATATTAGGTTAAGTAAGTCAAAAGGGAATGACAAATATCCTACGATATCATTTATCCATGTTATCCTAAGATTGCTACAAATGGACATATTTCCACAGAAAAAGACACTCACAGACTTATAAAACAAACTAATGGTTAACCAAAATGAAAGGTGGGAGGATGGATAAATTAGGATTATGGGGCTAACATACATATACTAATGTATGTTAAATGTATATAAACATATATCATATAAACTCTATGAATTATATAATCACCAATACATATAAAATATATAATGACAAAACACCTACCAAATACCATGCGAGGTCTACTCAACATTCTGTAATAAGATACATGGTAACAGAATCCCAACATGAACAGACATATGTATGAATCATTGAGCAGATTCTGTACAGCCAGACAATCACAACACTCTAATCAAATTTACTCCGATAAGAAATAGAAATTAAATTAAAAAACAAACATAAGTAAGGAGACATAAACTTCTGGGGGCTTGTCCCAGCACATACCCCTCTAATTCACAACCTCGGAACACTACCTCCAGGAAGACTCTGTTGCCCTAATAACAAGAGTTGAGAACGTAATAATGCTGCCGCCTAGTGGGTGTTTCCCACAACAGCAGCTTTAAACCCAGTGCTAATGATTGCTTAACAGTCACAAGGACTCAGGGCTGTAAATGGCATCTGCCCTCAAAAAATGCCCTGGGGTAGGGAATAGGCAAGAAAATTCAACACATGAAAAAATTTACAAGAAGCCAATATGAAGAGGGAAGTTGTACTCACTCTTTAAAAAAAAAAGGAAAAGAAAAAAATGGACATGCCGAAAGCTCAGTACAAGGAATTATTAGCCACATGCAAATCCAACCTCCAAAAAGGTTTCAGCTCACAGCAGTCCAATGACCATCAGCAAACAGTCTACAAACTATAAATGCTGAAGGGGTTTTAGAGAACTGTGTACCTACTAGCTGCTGGTGGGGTGTAATTAGTAACAGCACTAACGAAAACTGAATGGAGCTGCTTTAAACGGTAAAAACTGAGCTACCATATGATGCGGCAGGGCACCTTTTGGGCCTATAACCTAAGACCACCAGAATCGGAAAGACAGAGGCAGGCAAATGTGCACTGCAGCAATATTGAAATAGCCAAGACATGGAAGCAAAAAAAAAAGGTCCATAAACAGATGAATGGACAAAGAAGAAGTGGTATATGGACAGAATGGAATATCAGTCACGAAAAAAAATAAAAGAATGGCATATGCAGCACCACAGATGAGCCTAGAGATAATCACACAACGTGAAGTAAGTCAGAATGCGAAAGACAAATGTCCTATGATATCACTTATGTTATCTGAAAATTCATAAAAATGAACATATTTCCAAAGAGAAAGACAATCTCAGATTGAGAAGACAAACTTATGGTTAAGCCAAAGAAAAGGTGTGAGGAATGGATAAAATAAGATATTGGGGTTAACACACATATACTAATACATATAAAATATATAATCCCCAAAGACCTATGGAATACCAAGAGTGGTCTACTCAACACTCTGTAATAACCGACATGGAAAAGGACCCAAAGATCAATAGATATATGTATATGTGTAAATGAACAAGATTCTGTACACCTAGAACAAAAGACATTTTTCAATCAAATTTGCTCTGATAAAAACTACAACTTAAAGACACAAACAAGAATTAAGGAGGCTAAAGCTTATGGGGGTTTGTACTGGCACATTCCACTCTAATATGCAACCTAAAAGCACAACTTGCAGCAAGGTTCTGTTTCCCTAGCAAGCAGAGTTGGCAACGTAGAAATGCTGCCACCCTAAGGCCGTTTCCTCAAACAGCAGCTTTACATCTACTGCTAATGGTCACTAATATTCACAAGGACTGCAGGGCTGTAAATGACTCATGCCCTCCAAAAATGTCCTGGGGTAGGGAATGGCCATAAAAATCCAAACGCGGCAAATTTTTCAAGAAGGCAATTTGAAGTTGTGAGTTTAGCTCAATCTTAAAAAATATGAAAAGGACACTGATAACTGCAAAACATCAGAAATTATTAAACGCATGCAAATCCAATCTACACAAAGGTATCACCCCACACCAGTCACAATGACCATCAGCAAAATGTCAACAAACAATAGATGTTGAAGAAGTTGTGGAGAATAGTGTAACCTCTCGGTCTAAGTGGGATGTAAACTGGTAACAGCCAATATTAGGAACAGAATGGCAGTGCGTTTAAAGGTAAAAATTGAGTCACCATATGATCCGGAAGGCCCACTATTGGGGCTGTCACCTGTGAAAGCCAGAATAAAAAAGACACGGGATGGAAAATCGTGTATTGCAGCAGTATTTACAATTGCCAAGACATGGCAGCAAACAAAATGTCCATCAAGAGATAAATGGACAAAGAAGAAGTGGTATACGTACCGAATGGAATAGTAGCCTTGGGAAAAAAATGAACAATGCCGTTTTCAGGACTACAGATGAGCCTAGAAATAATCATATTAGGTTAAGTGAGTCAAAAGGGAATGACAAATATCCTATGATATCATGTATACATGTTATCCTAAGATTGCTACCAATGAACATATTTCCACAGAAAAAGACACTCACAGACCTATAAAACAAACTAATGGTTAGCCAAAATGAAAGGTGGGAGGAAGGATACATTAGGACTATGGGGCTAACATACATATACTAATATATGTTCAATGTAAATAAACATATAACATATAAACTATATGAATTATATAATCACCAATACATATAAAATATATAATGACAAAACACCTACCAAATACCAAGGGAGGTCTACTCAACATTCTGTAATAACATACATGGTAACAGGATCCGAAGATGAACAGACATATGTATGAATCATTGAGCAGATTCTGTACAGCCAGACAATCACAACACTCTAATCAAATTTACTCCGATAAGAAATAGAAATTAAATTTAAAAAACAAACATAAGTAAGGAGACATAAACTTCTGGGGGCTTGTCCCAGCACATTCCACTCTAATTTACAACCTCGGAACACTACCTCCAGGAAGACTCTGTTGCCCTAGTAACAAGAGTTGAGAACGTAATAATGCTGCCGCCTTGTGGCTGTTTCCCACAACAGCAGCTTTAAACCCAGTGGTAATGGTTGCTAAATAGTCACAAGGACTGCAGGGCTGTAAATGACACCTGCCCTCAAAAAATGCCCTGGGGTAGGGAATAGGCAAGAAAATTCAACACATGACAAAATTTTCAAGAAGTCAATATGAAGAGGGAAGTTGCAGTCGCTTTTTAAAAAAAAAAGGAAAAGAAAAAAAGGACATTCCGAAAGCTCAGTACACGGAATTATTAGCCACATGCAAATCCAATGTCCAAAAATGTTTCAGCTCACACCAGTCATATGACCATCAGCAAAAAGTCTACAAACTATAAATGCTGAAGGCGTTTTAGAGAACTGTGTTCCTTCTAGCTGATGGTGGGATGTAAAGTGGTAACAGCACTAACGGAAACTGAATGGAGCTGCTTTTAAAGATAAAAATTGAGCTACCATATGATGCGGCAGGGCACCTTTTGGACCTATAACCTAAGACCACCAGAATCGGAAAGACAGAGGCAGGCAAATGTGCACTGCAGCAATACTGAAATGACCAAGACATGGAAGCAAAAAAAAGTCCATAAACAGATGAATGGACAAAGAAGAAGTGGTATATGGACAGAATGGAATATCAGTCTCGAAAAAAAATAAAAGAATGGCATATGCAGCACCACAGATGAGCCTAGAGATAATCACACAACGTGAAGTAAGTCAGAAAGCGAAAGACAAATGTCCTATGATATCACTTATGTTATCTGAAAATTCATAAAAATTAACATATTTCCATAGAGAAAGGCA
This sequence comes from Eubalaena glacialis, assembly GCF_028564815.1. Taxonomy (NCBI): domain Eukaryota; kingdom Metazoa; phylum Chordata; class Mammalia; order Artiodactyla; family Balaenidae; genus Eubalaena; species Eubalaena glacialis. The sequence goes on along the minus strand of NC_083718.1, from coordinate 71,371,350 downwards.
ATCTCAGATTGAGAAGACAAACTTATAGTTAAGCCAAAGAAAAGGTGTGAGGAATGGATAAATTAGGATATTGGGCTTAACACACATATACTAATACATATAAAATATATAATCCCCAAAGACCTATGGAATACCAAGAGTGGTCTACTCAAACCTCTGTAATAACCTACATGGAAAAGGACCCAAAGATCAATAGATATATGTATCTGTGTAAATGGACAAGATTCTGTACACCTACAACAAAAGACATTTTTCAATCAAATTTGCTCTGATAAAAACTACAACTTCAAGACACAAACAAGAACTAAGGAGGCTAAAGCTTATGGGGGTTTGTCCTGGCACATTCCACTCTAATCTGCAACCTGAAAGCACAACTTGCAGCAAGGTTCTGTTGCCCTAGCAAGCAGAGTTGGCAACGTAGAAATGCTGCCACCCTAAGGCCGTTTCCTCAAACAGCAGCTTTACATCTACTGCTAATGGTCACTAATATTCACAAGGACTGCAGGGCTGTAAATGACTCATGCCCTCAAAAAATGTCCTGGGGTAGGGAATGGCCAAAAAAATCCAAAGGCGGCAAATTTTTCAAGAAGGCAATTTGAAGTTGTAAGTTTAGCTCAATCTTAAAAAAAAATGAAAAGGACACTGATAAACGCAAAACATCAGGAATAATTAGACGCATGCAAATCCAATCTACACAAAGGTATCACCCCACACCAGTCACAATGACCATCAGCAAAAAGTCAATAAACAATAGATGCTGAAGAAGTTGTGGAGAATAGCGTAACCTCTCGGTCTAAGTAGGATGTAAAGTGGTAACAGCCAATAATAGGAACAGAATGGCAGTGCGTTTAAAGGTAAAAATTGAGTCACCATATGATCCGGAAGACCCACCATTGGAGCTGTCACCTGTGAAAGCCAGAATAAAAAAGACACGGGATGGAAAATCGTGTATTGCAGCAGTATTTACAATTGCCAAGACATGGCAGCAAACAAAATGTCCATCAAGAGATAAATGGACAAAGAAGAAGTGGTATACGTACCGAATGGAATAGTAGCCTTGGGAAAAAAATGAACAATGCCGTTTTCAGGACTACAGATGAGCCTAGAAATAATCATATTAGGTTAAGTGAGTCAAAAGGGAATGACAAATATCCTATGATATCATGTATACATGTTATCCTAAGATTGCTACCAATGAACATATTTCCACAGAAAAAGACACTCACAGACCTATAAAACAAACTAATGGTTAGCCAAAGTGAAAGGTGGGAGGAAGGATACATTAGGACTATGGGGCTAACATACATATACTAATATATGTTCAATGTAAATAAACATATAACATATAAACTATATGAATTATATAATCACCAATACATATAAAATATATAATGACAAAACACCTACCAAATACCAAGGGAGGTCTACTCAACATTCTGTAATAACATACATGGTAACAGGATCCGAAGATGAACAGACATATGTATGAATCATTGAGCAGATTCTGTACAGCCAGACAATCACAACACTCTAATCAAATTTACTCCGATAAGAAATAGAAATTAAATTTAAAAAACAAACATAAGTAAGGAGACATAAACTTCTGGGGGCTTGTCCCAGCACATTCCACTCTAATTTACAACCTCGGCACACTACCTCCAGGAAGACTCTGTTGCCCTAGTAACAAGAGTTGAGAACGTAATAATGCTGCCGCCTTGTGGCTGTTTCCCACAACAGCAGCTTTAAACCCAGTGGTAATGGTTGCTAAATAGTCACAAGGACTGCAGGGCTGTAAATGGCATCTGCCCTCAAAAAATGCCCTGGGGTAGGGAATAGGCAAGAAAATTCAACACATGACAAAATTTTCAAGAAGTCAATATGAAGAGGGAAGTTGCAGTCGCTTTTTAAAAAAAAAAGGAAAAGAAAAAAAGGACATTCCGAAAGCTCAGTACACGGAATTATTAGCCACATGCAAATCCAATGTCCAAAAATGTTTCAGCTCACACCAGTCATATGACCATCAGCAAAAAGTCTACAAACTATAAATGCTGAAGGCGTTTTAGAGAACTGTGTTCCTTCTAGCTGATGGTGGGATGTAAAGTGGTAACAGCACTAACGGAAACTGAATGGAGCTGCTTTAAAAGATAAAAATTGAGCTACCATATGATGCGGCAGGGCACCTTTTGGACCTATAACCTAAGACCACCAGAATCGGAAAGACAGAGGCAGGCAAATGTGCACTGCAGCAATACTGAAATGACCAAGACATGGAAGCAAAAAAAAAAGGTCCATAAACAGATGAATGGACAAAGAAGAAGTGGTATATGGACAGAATGGAATATCAGTCTCGAAAAAAAATAAAAGAATGGCATATGCAGCACCACAGATGAGCCTAGAGATAATCACAGAACGTGAAGTAAGTCAGAATGCGAAAGACAAATGTCCTATGATATCACTTATGTTATCTGAAAATTCATAAAAATTAACATATTTCCATAGAGAAAGGCAATCTCAGATTGAGAAGACAAACTTATAGTTAAGCCAAAGAAAAGGTGTGAGGAATGGATAAATTAGGATATTGGGCTTAACACACATATACTAATACATATAAAATATATAATCCCCAAAGACCTATGGAATACCAAGAGTGGTCTACTCAACACTCTGTAATAACCTACATGGAAAAGGACCCAAAGATCAATAGATATATGTATATGTGTAAATGGACAAGATTCTGTACACCTACAACAAAAGACATTTTTCAATCAAATTTGCTCTGATAAAAACTACAACTTCAAGACACAAACAAGAATTAAGGAGGCTAAAGCTTATGGGGGTTTGTCCTGGCACATTCCACTCTAATATGCAACCTAAAAGCACAACTTGCAGCAAGGTTCTGTTTCCCTAGCGAGCAGAGTTGGCAACGTAGAAATGCTGCCACCCTAAGGCCGTTTCCTCAAACAGCAGCTTTACATCTACTGCTAATAGTCACTAATATTCACAAGGACTGCAGGGCTGTAAATGACTCATGCCCTCAAAAAATGTCCTGGGGTAGGGAATGGCCAAAATAATCCAAAGGCGGCAAATTTTTCAAGAAGGCAATTTGAAGTTGTAAGTTTAGCTCAATCTTAAAAAAAAATGAAAAGGACATTGATAAACGCAAAACATCAGGAATAATTAGACGCATGCAAATCCAATCTACACAAAGGTATCACCCCACACCAGTCAGAATGACCATCAGAAAAAAGTCAATAAACAATAGATGCTGAAGAAGTTGTGGAGAATAGCGTAACCTCTCGGTCTAAGTAGGATGTAAAGTGGTAACAGCCAATAATAGGAACAGAATGGCAGTGCGTTTAAAGGTAAAAATTGAGTCACCATATGATCCGGAAGGCCCACTATTGGAGCTGTCACCTGTGAAAGCCAGAATAAAAAAGACACGGGATGGAAAATCGTGTATTGCAGCAGTATTTACAATTGCCAAGACATGGCAGCAAACAAAATGTCCATCAAGAGATAAATGGACAAAGAAGAAGTGGTATACGTACCGAATGGAATAGTAGCCTTGGGAAAAAAATGAACAAGGCCGTTTTCAGGACTACAGATGAGCCTAGAAATAATCATATTAGGTTAAGTAAGTCAAAAGGGAATGACAAATATCCTATGATATCATGTATACATGTTATCCTAAGATTGCTACCAATGAACATATTTCCACAGAAAAAGACACTCACAGACCTATAAAACAAACTAATGGTTAGCCAAAATGAAAGGTGGGAGGATGGACACATTAGGACTATGGGGCTAACATACATATACTAATATATGTTCAATGTAAATAAACATATAACATATAAACTATATGAATTATATAATCACCAATACATATAAAATATATAATGACAAAACACCTACCAAATACCAAGGGAGGTCTACTCAACATTCTGTAATAACATACATGGTAACAGGATCCGAAGATGAACAGACATATGTATGAATCATTGAGCAGATTCTGTACAGCCAGACAATCACAACACTCTAATCAAATTTACTCCGATAAGAAATAGAAATTAAATTTAAAAAACAAACATAAGTAAGGAGACATAAACTTCTGGGGGCTTGTCCCAGCACATTCCACTCTAATTTACAACCTCGGAACACTACCTCCAGGAAGACTCTGTTGCCCTAGTAACAAGAGTTGAGAACGTAATAATGCTGCCGCCTTGTGGCTGTTTCCCACAACAGCAGCTTTAAACCCAGCGCTAATGGTTGCTTCATAGTCACAAGGAATGCTGAGCTGTAAATCACACCAGCCCTCAAAAAATGCCTTGGGGTAGGAAATAGGAAAGAAATTTCAACACATGACAAATATTGCAAGAAGTCAATATGAAGAGGGAAGTTGTACTCACTCTTAAAAAAAAAGGAAAGGAAAAGAAAAGAAAGGACATGCCTAAAGCTCAGTATAAGGAATTATTAGCCAAATGCAAATCCAACGTCCAAAAATGTTTCAGCTCACACCAGTCAAATGACCATCAGCAAAAAATCTACAAACTCTAAATGCTGAAGGGGTTTTAGAGAACTGTGTACCTTCTAGCTGCTGGTGGGATGTAAAGTGGTAACAGCACTAATGAAAACTGAATGGAGCTGCTTTTAAAGGTAAAAATTGAGCTACCATATGATGCGGCAGGGCACCTTTTGGGCCTATAACCTAAGACCACCAGAATTGGAAAGACAGAGGCAGGCAAATGTGCACTGCAGCAATATTGAAATAGCCAAGACATGGAAGCAAAAAAAAGTCCATAAACAGATGAATGGACAAAGAAGAAGTGGTATATGGACAGAATGGAATATCAGTCTCGAAAAAAAATAAAAGAATGGCATATGCAGCACCACAGATGAGCCTAGAGATAATCACACAACGTGAAGTAAGTCAGAAAGCGAAAGACAAATGTCCTATGATATCACTTATGTTATCTGAAAATTCATAAAAATTAACATATTTCCATAGAGAAAGGCAATCTCAGATTGAGAAGACAAACTTATAGTTAAGCCAAAGAAAAGGTGTGAGGAATGGATAAATTAGGATATTGGGCTTAACACACATATACTAATACATATAAAATATATAATCCCCAAAGACCTATGGAATACCAAGAGTGGTCTACTCAAACCTCTGTAATAACCTACATGGAAAAGGACCCAAAGATCAATAGATATATGTATATGTGTAAATGGACAAGATTCTGTACACCTACAACAAAAGACATTTTTCAATCAAATTTGCTCTGATAAAAACTACAACTTCAAGACACAAACAAGAACTAAGGAGGCTAAAACTTATGGGGGTTTGTCCTGGCACATTCCACTCTAATCTGCAACCTAAAAGCACAACTTGCAGCAAGGTTCTGTTGCCCTAGCAAGCAGAGTTGGCAACGTAGAAATGCTGCCACCCTAAGGCCGTTTCCTCAAACAGCAGCTTTACATCTACTGCTAATGGTCACTAATATTCACAAGGACTGCAGGGCTGTAAATGACTCATGCCCTCAAAAAATGTCCTGGGGTAGGGAATGGCCAAAAAAATCCAAAGGCGGCAAATTTTTCAAGAAGGCAATTTGAAGTTGTAAGTTTAGCTCAATCTTAAAAAAAAATGAAAAGGACAGTGATAAACGCAAAACATCAGGAATAATTAGACGCATGCAAATCCAATCTACACAAAGGTATCACCCCACACCAGTCACAATGACCATCAGCAAAAAGTCAATAAACAATAGATGCTGAAGAAGTTGTGGAGAATAGCGTAACCTCTCGGTCTAAGTAGGATGTAAAGTGGTAACAGCCAATAATAGGAACAGAATGGCAGTGCGTTTAAAGGTAAAAATTGAGTCACCATATGATCCGGAAGACCCACCATTGGAGCTGTCACCTGTGAAAGCCAGAATAAAAAAGACACGGGATGGAAAATCGTGTATTGCAGCAGTATTTACAATTGCCAAGACATGGCAGCAAACAAAATGTCCATCAAGAGATAAATGGACAAAGAAGAAGTGGTATACGTACCGAATGGAATAGTAGCCTTGGGAAAAAAATGAACAATGCCGTTTTCAGGACTACAGATGAGCCTAGAAATAATCATATTAGGTTAAGTGAGTCAAAAGGGAATGACAAATATCCTATGATATCATGTATACATGTTATCCTAAGATTGCTACCAATGAACATATTTCCACAGAAAAAGACACTCACAGACCTATAAAACAAACTAATGGTTAGCCAAAATGAAAGGTGGGAGGAAGGATACATTAGGACTATGGGGCTAACATACATATACTAATATATGTTCAATGTAAATAAACATATAACATATAAACTATATGAATTATATAATCACCAATACATATAAAATATATAATGACAAAACACCTACCAAATACCAAGGGAGGTCTACTCAACATTCTGTAATAACATACATGGTAACAGGATCCGAAGATGAACAGACATATGTATGAATCATTGAGCAGATTCTGTACAGCCAGACAATCACAACACTCTAATCAAATTTACTCCGATAAGAAATAGAAATTAAATTTAAAAAACAAACATAAGTAAGGAGACATAAACTTCTGGGGGCTTGTCCCAGCACATTCCACTCTAATTTACAACCTCGGAACACTACCTCCAGGAAGACTCTGTTGCCCTAGTAACAAGAGTTGAGAACGTAATAATGCTGCCGCCTTGTGGCTGTTTCCCACAACAGCAGCTTTAAACCCAGTGGTAATGGTTGCTAAATAGTCACAAGGACTGCAGGGCTGTAAATGACACCTGCCCTCAAAAAATGCCCTGGGGTAGGGAATAGGCAAAAAATTCAACACATGAAAAAATTTTCAAGAAGTCAATATGAAGAGGGAAGTTGCAGTCACTCTTTAAAAAAAAAAGGAAAAGAAAAAAAGGACATTCCGAAAGCTCAGTACACGGAATTATTAGCCACATGCAAATCCAATGTCCAAAAATGTTTCAGCTCACACCAGTCATATGACCATCAGCAAAAAGTCTACAAACTATAAATGCTGAAGGCGTTTTAGAGAACTGTGTTCCTTCTAGCTGATGGTGGGATGTAAAGTGGTAACAGCACTAACGGAAACTGAATGGAGCTGCTTTAAAAGATAAAAATTGAGCTACCATATGATGCGGCAGGGCACCTTTTGGACCTATAACCTAAGACCACCAGAATCGGAAAGACAGAGGCAGGCAAATGTGCACTGCAGCAATACTGAAATAACCAAGACATGGAAGCAAAAAAAAAAGGTCCATAAACAGATGAATGGACAAAGAAGAAGTGGTATATGGACAGAATGGAATATCAGTCTCGAAAAAAAATAAAAGAATGGCATATGCAGCACCACAGATGAGCCTAGATATAATCACACAACGTGAAGTAAGTCAGAATGCGAAAGACAAATGTCCTATGATATCACTTATGTTATCTGAAAATTCATAAAAATTAACATATTTCCATAGAGAAAGGCAATCTCAGATTGAGAAGACAAACTTATAGTTAAGCCAAAGAAAAGGTGTGAGGAATGGATAAATTAGGATATTGGGCTTAACACACATATACTAATACATATAAAATATATAATCCCCAAAGACCTATGGAATACCAAGAGTGGTCTACTCAACACTCTGTAATAACCTACATGGAAAAGGACCCAAAGATCAATAGATATATGTATATGTGTAAATGGACAAGATTCTGTACACCTACAACAAAAGACATTTTTCAATCAAATTTGCTCTGATAAAAACTACAACTTCAAGACACAAACAAGAATTAAGGAGGCTAAAGCTTATGGGGGTTTGTCCTGGCACATTCCACTCTAATATGCAACCTAAAAGCACAACTTGCAGCAAGGTTCTGTTTCCCTAGCGAGCAGAGTTGGCAACGTAGAAATGCTGCCACCCTAAGGCCGTTTCCTCAAACAGCAGCTTTAAATCTACTGCTAATGGTCACTAATATTCACAAGGACTGCAGGGCTGTAAATGACTCATGCCCTCAAAAAATGTTCTGGGGTAGGGAATGGCCAAAATAATCCAAAGGCGGCAAATTTTTCAAGAAGGCAATTTGAAGTTGTAAGTTTAGCTCAATCTTAAAAAAAAATGAAAAGGACATTGATAAACGCAAAACATCAGGAATAATTAGACGCATGCAAATCCAATCTACACAAAGGTATCACCCCACACCAGTCAGAATGACCATCAGAAAAAAGTCAATAAACAATAGATGCTGAAGAAGTTGTGGAGAATAGCGTAACCTCTCGGTCTAAGTAGGATGTAAAGTGGTAACAGCCAATAATAGGAACAGAATGGCAGTGCGTTTAAAGGTAAAAATTGAGTCACCATATGATCCGGAAGGCCCACTATTGGAGCTGTCACCTGTGAAAGCCAGAATAAAAAAGACACGGGATGGAAAATCGTGTATTGCAGCAGTATTTACAATTGCCAAGACATGGCAGCAAACAAAATGTCCACCAAGAGATAAATGGACAAAGAAGAAGTGGTATACGTACCGAATGGAATAGTAGCCTTGGGAAAAAAATGAACAATGCCGTTTTCAGGACTACAGATGAGCCTAGAAATAATCATATTAGGTTAAGTAAGTCAAAAGGGAATGACAAATATCCTATGATATCATGTATACATGTTATCCTAAGATTGCTACCAATGAACATATTTCCACAGAAAAAGACACTCACAGACCTATAAAACAAACTAATGGTTAGCCAAAATGAAAGGTGGGAGGATGGACACATTAGGAGTATGGGGCTAACATACATATACTAATATATGTTCAATGTAAATAAACATATAACATATAAACTATATGAATTATATAATCACCAATACATATAAAATATATAATGACAAAACACCTACCAAATACCAAGGGAGGTCTACTCAACATTCTGTAATAACATACATGGTAACAGGATCCGAAGATGAACAGACATATGTATGAATCATTGAGCAGATTCTGTACAGCCAGACAATCACAACACTCTAATCAAATTTACTCCGATAAGAAATAGAAATTAAATTTAAAAAACAAACATAAGTAAGGAGACATAAACTTCTGGGGGCTTGTCCCAGCACATTCCACTCTAATTTACAACCTCGGCACACTACCTCCAGGAAGACTCTGTTGCCCTAGTAACAAGAGTTGAGAACGTAATAATGCTGCCGCCTTGTGTCTGTTTCCCACAACAGCAGCTTTAAACCCAGTGCTAATGGTTGCTTAATAGTCACAAGGAATGCTGAGCTGTAAATCACACCAGCCCTCAAAAAATGCCTTGGGGTAGGAAATAGGAAAGAAATTTCAACACATGACAAATATTGCAAGAAGTCAATATGAAGAGGGAAGTTGTACTCACTCTTAAAAAAAAAAGGAAAGGAAAAGAAAAGAAAGGACATGCCTAAAGCTCAGTATAAGGAATTATTAGCCAAATGCAAATCCAACGTCCAAAAATGTTTCAGCTCACACCAGTCAAATGACCATCAGCAAAAAATCTACAAACTCTAAATGCTGAAGGGGTTTTAGAGAACTGTGTACCTTCTAGCTGCTGGTGGGATGTAAAGTGGTAACAGCACTAATGAAAACTGAATGGAGCTGCTTTTAAAGGTAAAAATTGAGCTACCATATGACGCGGCAGGGCACCTTTTGGGCCTATAACCTAAGACGACCAGAATCGGAAAGACAGAGGCAGGCAAATGTGCACTGCAGCATTATTGAAATAGCCAAGACGTGGAAGCAAAATTAAGGTCCATAAACAGATGAATGGACAAAGAAGAAGTGGTATACGGACCAAATGGAATAGTAGCCTCGGGAAAAAAATGAAAAATGCCCTTTTCAGGACTACAGATGAGCCTAGAAATAATCATATTAGGTTAAGTAAGTCAAAAGGGAATGACAAATATCCTATGATATCATTTATACATGTTATCCTAAGATTGCTACAAATGGACATATTTCCACAGAAAAAGACACTCACAGACTTATAAAACAAACTAATGGTTAGCCAAAATGAAAGGTGGGAGGATGGATAAATTAGGACTATGGGGCTAACATACATATACTAATGTATGTTAAATGTATATAAACATATAACATATAAACTATATGAATTATATAATCACCAATACATATAAAATATATAATGACAAAACACCTACCAAATACCAAGGGAGGTCTACTCAACCTTCCGTAAAAAATTACATGGTAACAGGATCCAAAGATGAACAGACATATGTATGAATCACTGAGCACATTCTGGACAGCCAGACAATCACAACACTCTAATCGAATTTACTCCGATAAGAAATAGTAATTAAATTTAAGAAACAAACATAAGTAAGGAGACATAAACTTCTGGGGGCTTGTCCTAGCACATTCCCCTCTAATTTACAACCTCGGAACACTACCTCCAGGAAGACTCTGTTGCCCTAATAACAAGAGTTGAGAACGTAATAATGCTGCCGCCTAGTGGGTGTTTCCCACAATAGCAGCTTTAAACCCAGTGCTAATGGTTGCTTAACAGTCACAAGGACTCAGGGCTGTAAATGGCATCTGCCCTCAAAAAATGCCCTGGGGTAGGGAATAGGCAAGAAAATTCAACACATGACAAAATTTTCAAGAAGTCAATATGAAGAGGGAAGTTGTACTCACTCTTTAAAAAAAAAGGAAAAGAAAAAAATGGACATGCCTAAAGCTCAGTACAAGGAATTATTAGCCACATGCAAATCCAACCTCCAAAAAGGTTTCAGCTCACAGCAGTCCAATGACCATCAGCAAACAGTCTACAAACTATAAATGCTGAAGGGGTTTTAGAGAACTGTGTACCTTCTAGCTGCTGGTGGGATGTAATTGGTAACAGCACTAACGAAAACTGAATGGAGCTGCTTTAAACGGTAAAAACTGAGCTACCATATGATGCGGCAGGGCACCTTTTGGGCCTATAACCTAAGACCACCAGAATCGGAAAGACAGAGGCAGGCAAATGTGCACTGCAGCAATATTGAAATAGCCAAGACATGGAAGCAAAAAAAAAGGTCCATAAACAGATGAATGGACAAAGAAGAAGTGGTATATGGACAGAATGGAATATCAGTCACGAAAAACAATAAAAGAATGGCATATGCAGCACCACAGATGAGCCTAGAGATAATCACACAACGTGAAGTAAGTCAGAATGCGAAAGACAAATGTCCTATGATATCACTTATGTTATCTGAAAATTCATAAAAATGAACATATTTCCAAAGAGAAAGACAATCTCAGATTGAGAAGACAAACTTATGGTTAAGCCAAAGAAAAGGTGTGAGGAATGGATAAATTAAGATATTGGGGTTAACACACATATACTAATACATATAAAATATATAATCCCCAAAGACCTATGGAATACCAAGAGTGGTCTACTCAACACTCTGTAATAACCGACATGGAAAAGGACCCAAAGATCAATAGATATATGTATAGGTGTAAATGAACAAGATTCTGTACACCTAGAACAAAAGACATTTTTCAATCAAATTTGCTCTGATAAAAACTACAACTTAAAGACACAAACAAGAATTAAGGAGGCTAAAGCTTATGGGGGTTTGTCCTGGCACATTCCACTCTAATATGCAACCTAAAAGCACAACTTGCAGCAAGGTTCTGTTTCCCTAGCGAGCAGAGTTGGCAACGTAGAAATGCTGCCACCCTAAGGCCGTTTCCTCAAACAGCAGCTTTACATCTACTGCTAATGGTCACTAATATTCACAAGGACTGCAGGGCTGTAAATGACTTATGCCCTCCAAAAATGTCCTGGGGTAGGGAATGGACATAAAAATCCAAACGCGGCAAATTTTTCAAGAAGGCAATTTGAAGTTGTAAGTTTAGCTCAATCTTAAAAAAAATGAAAAGGACATTGATAAATGCAAAACATCAGGAATTATTAGATGCATGCAAATCCAATCTACACAAAGGTATCACCTAACACCAGTCACAATGACCATCAGCAAAATGTCCACAAACAATAGATGTTGAAGAAGTTGTGGAGAATAGTGTAACCTCTCGGTCTAACTGGGATGTAAACTGCTAACAGCCAATAATAGGAACAGAATGGCAGTGCGTTTAAAGGTAAAAATTGAGTCACCATATGATCCGGAAGGCCCACTGTTGGGCCTGTCACCTGTGAAAGCCAGAATCAAAAAGACACGGGATGGAAAATAGTGTATTGCAGCAGTATTTACAATAGCTAAGACATGGATACAAACAAAATGTCCATCATCAGATAAATGGACAAAGAAAAAGTGGTATATGTACCGAATGGAATACTAGCCTCAGAAAAAAATGAACAGTGCCGTTTCCAGGACTACAGGGGAGCCTAGACATAATCATATTAGGTTAAGTTATTCAAAAGGGAATAACAAATATCCTGTGATATCATTTGTACATGTTATTCTATGATTGCTACCCATGAACATATTTCCACAGAAAAAGACACTCACAGACTTATAAAACAAACTAATGGTTAGCCAAAATGAAAGGTGGGAGGATGGATAAATTAGGACTATGGGGCTAACATACATATACTAATGTATGTTAAATGTATATAAACATATAACATATAAACTATATGAATTATATAATCACCAATACATATAAAATATATAATGACAAAACACCTACCAAATACCAAGGGAGGTCTACTCAACCTTCCGTAAAAAATTACATGGTAACAGGATCCAAAGATGAACAGACATATGTATGAATCACTGAGCACATTCTGGACAGCCAGACAATCACAACACTCTAATCGAATTTACTCCGATAAGAAATAGAAATTAAATTTAAGAAACAAACATAAGTAAGGAGACATAAACTTCTGGGGGCTTGTCCTAGCACATTCCCCTCTAATTTACAACCTCGGAACACTACCTCCAGGAAGACTCTGTTGCCCTAGTAACAAGAGGTGAGAACGTAATAATGCTGCCGCCTTGTGGCTGTTTCCCACAACAGCAGCTTTAAACACAGTGCTAATGGTTGCTTAATAGTCACAAGGACTGCAGGTCTGTAAATGACACCTGCCCTCAAAAAATGCCCTGGGGTAGGGAATAGGCAAGGAAATTCAACAAATGAAAAATTTTTGAAGAAGGCAATAGGAAGAGGGAAGTTGTACTCACTCTTTAAAAAGAAGGAAAAGAAAAAAAAGGACATGCCTAAAGCTCACTATAAGGAATTATTAGCCACATGCAAATCCAACCTCCAAAAAGGTTTCAGCTCACACCAGTCAAATGACCATCAGCAAACAGTCTACAAACTGTAAATGCTGAAGGGATTTTAGAGAACTGGGTACCTTCTAGCTGTTGGTGGGATGTAAAGTGGTAACAGCACTAACGAAAACTGAATGGAGCTGCTTTAAAAGGTAAAAATTGAGCTACCATATGACGCGGCAGAGCACCTTTTGAGCCTATAACCTAAGACCACCAGAATCGGAAAGACAGAGGCAGGCAAATGTGCACTGCAGCATTATTGAAATAGCCAAGACGTGGAAGCAAAATTAAGGTCCATAAACAGATGAATGGACAAAGAAGAAGTGGTATACGCACCAAATGGAATGGTAGCCTCGGGAAAAAAATGAAAAATGCCCTTTTCAGGACTACAGATGAGCCTAGAAATAATCATATTAGGTTAAGTAAGTCAAAAGGGAATGACAAATATCCTATGATATCATTTATACATGTTATCCTAAGATTGCTACAAATGGACATATTTCCACAGAAAAAGACACTCACAGACTTATAAAACAAACTAATGGTTAACCAAAATGAAAGGTGGGAGGATGGATAAATTAGGACTATGAGGCTAACATACATATACTAATGTATGTTGAATGTATATAAACATATAACATATAAACTCTATGAATTATATAATCACCAATACATATAAAATATATAATGACAAAATACCATGCGAGGTCTACTCAACATTCTGTAATAGGATACATGGTAACAGAATCCGAACATGAACAGACATATGTATGAATCATTGAGCAGATTCTGTACAGCCAGACAATCACAACACTCTAATCAAATTTACTCCGATAAGAAATAGAAATTAAATTAAAAAACAAACATAAGTAAGGAGACATAAACTTCTGGGGGCTTGTCCAAGAACATTCCCCTCTAATTCACAACCTCGGAACACTACCTCCAGGAAGACTCTGTTGCCCTAATAACAAGAGTTGAGAACGTAATAATGCTGCCGCCTAGTGGGTGTTTCCCACAATAGCAGCTTTAAACCCAGTGCTAATGGTTGCTTAACACTCACAAGGACTCAGGGCTGTAAATGGCATCTGCCCTCAAAAAATGCCCTGCGGTAGGGAATAGGCAAGAAAATTCAACACAAGAAAAAATTTTCAAGAAGTCAATATGAAGACGGAAGCTGTACTCACTCTTTAAAAAAAAAGGAAAAGAAAAAAATGGACATGCCTAAAGCTCAGTACAAGGAATTATTAGCCACATGCAAATCCAACCTCCAAAAAGGTTTCAGCTCACAGCAGTCCAATGACCATCAGCAAACAGTCTACAAACTATAAATGCTGAAGGGGTTTTAGAGAACTGTGTACCTTCTAGCTGCTGGTGGGATGTAATTGGTAACAGCACTAACGAAAACTGAATGGAGCTGCTTTAAACGGTAAAAACTGAGCTACCATATGATGCGGCAGGGCACCTTTTGGGCCTATAACCTAAGACCACCAGAATCGGAAAGACAGAGGCAGGCAAATGTGCACTGCAGCAATATTGAAATAGCCAAGACATGGAAGCAAAAAAAAAGGTCCATAAACAGATGAATGGACAAAGAAGAAGTGGTATATGGACAGAATGGAATATCAGTCACGAAAAACAATAAAAGAATGGCATATGCAGCACCACAGATGAGCCTAGAGATAATCACACAACGTGAAGTAAGTCAGAATGCGAAAGACAAATGTCCTATGATATCACTTATGTTATCTGAAAATTCATAAAAATGAACATATTTCCAAAGAGAAAGACAATCTCAGATTGAGAAGACAAACTTATGGTTAAGCCAAAGAAAAGGTGTGAGGAATGGATAAATTAAGATATTGGGGTTAACACACATATACTAATACATATAAAATATATAATCCCCAAAGACCTATGGAATACCAAGAGTGGTCTACTCAACACTCTGTAATAACCGACATGGAAAAGGACCCAAAGATCAATAGATATATGTATAGGTGTAAATGAACAAGATTCTGTACACCTAGAACAAAAGACATTTTTCAATCAAATTTGCTCTGATAAAAACTACAACTTAAAGACACAAACAAGAATTAAGGAGGCTAAAGCTTATGGGGGTTTGTCCTGGCACATTCCACTCTAATATGCAACCTAAAAGCACAACTTGCAGCAAGGTTCTGTTTCCCTAGCAAGCAGAGTTGGCAACGTAGAAATGCTGCCACCCTAAGGCCGTTTCCTCAAACAGCAGCTTTACATCTACTGCTAATGGTCACTAATATTCACAAGGACTGCAGGGCTGTAAATGACTTATGCCCTCCAAAAATGTCCTGGGGTAATGAATGGACATAAAAATCCAAACGCGGCAAATTTTTCAAGAAGGCAATTTGAAGTTGTAAGTTTAGCTCAATCTTAAAAAAAATGAAAAGGACATTGATAAATGCAAAACATCAGGAATTATTAGATGCATGCAAATCCAATCTACACAAAGGTATCACCTAACACCAGTCACAATGACCATCAGCAAAATGTCCACAAACAATAGATGTTGAAGAAGTTGTGGAGAGTAGTGTAACCTCTCGGTCTAAGTGGGATGTAAACTGCTAACAGCCAATAATAGGAACAGAATGGCAGTGCGTTTAAAGGTAAAAATTGAGTCACCATATGATCCGGAAGGCCCACTGTTGGGCCTGTCACCTGTGAAAGCCAGAATCAAAAAGACACGGGATGGAAAATCGTGTATTGCAGCAGTATTTACAATAGCTAAGACATGGATACAAACAAAATGTCCATCATCAGATAAATGGACAAAGAAAAAGTGGTATATGTACCGAATGGAATACTAGCCTCAGAAAAAAATGAACAGTGCCGTTTCCAGGACTACAGGTGAGCCTAGACATAATCATATTAGGTTAAGTTATTCAAAAGGGAATAACAAATATCCTGTGATATCATTTGTACATGTTATTCTATGATTGCTACCCATGAACATATTTCCACAGAAAAAGACACTCACAGACTTATAAAACAAACTAATGGTTAGCCAAAATGAAAGGTGGGGGGATGGATAAATTAGGACTATGGGGCTAACATACATATACTAATGTATGTTAAATGTATATAAACATATAACATATAAACTATATGAATTATATAATCACCAATACATATAAAATATATAATGACAAAACACCTACCAAATACCAAGGGAGGTCTACTCAACCTTCCGTAAAAAATTACATGGTAACAGGATCCAAAGATGAACAGACATATGTATGAATCATTGAGCACATTCTGGACAGCCAGACAATCACAACACTCTAATCGAATTTACTCCGATAAGAAATAGTAATTAAATTTAAGAAACAAACATAAGTAACGAGACATAAACTTCTGGGGGCTTGTCCCAGCACATTCCCCTCTAATTTACAACCTCGGAACACTACCTCCAGGAAGACTCTGTTGCCCTAGTAACAAGAGGTGAGAACGTAATAATGCTGCCGCCTTGTGGCTGTTTCCCACAACAGCAGCTTTAAACACAGTGCTAATGGTTGCTTAATAGTCACAAGGACTGCAGGTCTGTAAATGACACCTGCCCTCAAAAAATGCCCTGGGGTAGGGAATAGGCAAGGAAATTCAACAAATGAAAAATTTTTGAAGAAGGCAATAGGAAGAGGGAAGTTGTACTCACTCTTTAAAAAAAAAAGGAAAAGAAAAAAATGGACATGCCTAAAGCTCAGTACAAGGAATTATTAGCCACATGCAAATCCAACCTCCAAAAAGGTTTCAGCTCACAGCAGTCCAATGACCATCAGAAAACAGTCTACAAACTATAAATGCTGAAGGGGTTTTAGAGAACTGTGTACCTACTAGCTGCTGGTGGGGTGTAATTAGTAACAGCACTAACGAAAACTGAATGGAGCTGCTTTAAACGGTAAAAACTGAGCTACCATATGATGCGGCAGGGCACCTTTTGGGCCTATAACTTAAGACCACCAGAATCGGAAAGACAGAGGCAGGCAAATGTGCACTGCAGCAATATTGAAATAGCCAAGACATGGAAGCAAAAAAAAAGGTCCATAAACAGATGAATGGACAAAGAAGAAGTGGTATATGGACAGAATGGAATATCAGTCACAAAAAAAAATAAAAGAATGGCATATGCAGCACCACAGATGAGCCTAGAGATAATCACACAACGTGAAGTAAGTCAGAATGCGAAAGACAAATGTCCTATGATATCACTTATGTTATCTGAAAATTCATAAAAATGAACATATTTCCAAAGAGAAAGACAATCTCAGATTGAGAAGACAAACTTATGGTTAAGCCAAAGAAAAGGTGTGAGGAATGGATAAAATAAGATATTGGGGTTAACACACATATACTAATACATATAAAATATATAATCCCCAAAGACCTATGGAATACCAAGAGTGGTCTACTCAACACTCTGTAATAACCGACATGGAAAAGGACCCAAAGATCAATAGATATATGTATATGTGTAAATGTACAAGATTCTGTACACCTAGAACAAAAGACATTTTTCAATCAAATTTGCTCTGATAAAAACTACAACTTAAAGACACAAACAAGAATTAAGGAGGCTAAAGCTTATGGGGGTTTGTCCTGGCACATTCCACTCTAATATGCAACCTAAAAGCACAACTTGCAGCAAGGTTCTGTTTCCCTAGCGAGCAGAGTTGGCAACGTAGAAATGCTGCCACCCTAAGGCCGTTTCCTCAAACAGCAGCTTTACATCTACTGCTAATGGTCACTAATATTCACAAGGACTGCAGGGCTGTAAATGACTCATGCCCTCCAAAAATGTCCTGGGGTAGGGAATGGCCATAAAAATCCAAACGCGGCAAATTTTTCAAGAAGGCAATTTGAAGTTGTGAGTATAGCTCAATCTTAAAAAATATGAAAAGGACACTGATAAATGCAAAACAGCAGGAATTATTAGACGCATGCAAATCCAATCTACACAAAGGTATCACCCCACACCAGTCACAATGACCATCAGCAAAATGTCAACAAACAATAGATGTTGAAGAAGTTGTGGAGAATAGTGTAACCTCTCGGTCTAAGTGGGATGTAAACTGGTAACAGCCAATATTAGGAACAGAATGGCAGTGCGTTTAAAGGTAAAAATTGAGTCACCATATGATCCGGAAGGCCCACTATTGGGCCTGTCACCTGTGAAAGCCAGAATGAAAAAGACACTGGATGGAAAATCGTGTATTGCAGCAGTATTTACAATAGCTAAGACATGGATACAAACAAAATGTCCATCATCAGATAAATGGACAAAGAAAAAGTGGTATACGTACCGAATGGAATACTAGCCTCAGAAAAAAATGAACAGTGCCGTTTTCAGGACTACAGATGAGCCTAGACATAATCATATTAGGTTAAGTTATTCAAAAGGGAATAACAAATATCCTGTGATATCATTTGTACATGTTATTCTATGATTGCTACCCATGAACATATTTCCACAGAAAAAGATACTCACAGACTTATAAAACAAACTAATGGTTAACCAACATTAAAGTGGGAGGATGGATAAATTAGCATTATGGGGCTAACGTACATATACTAATGTATGTTAAATGTATATAAACATATAACATATAAACGATATGAATTATATAATCACCAATACATATAAAATATATAATGAAAAACACCTACCAAATACCAAGGGAAGTCTACTCAACATTCTGTAATAACATACATGATAACAGGATCCGAAGATGAACAGACGTATGTATGAATCATTGAGCAGATTCTGTACAGCCAGAAAAACACAACACTCTAATCAAATTTACTCCGATAAGAAATAGAAATTAAATTTAAAAAACAAACATAAGTAAGGAGACATAAACTTCTGGCGGCTTGTCCTAGCACATTCCACTCAAATTTACCACCTCGGAACAGTACCTCCAGGAAGACTCTCTTGCCCTAGTAACAAGAGTTGAGAACGTAATAATGCTTCCGCCCTGTGGCTGTTTCCCACAACAGCAGCTTTAAACCCAGTGCTAATGGTTGCTTAATAGTAACAAGGACTGCAGGGCTGTAAATGACACCTGCCCTCAAAAAATGCCCTGGGGTAGGGAATAGGCAAGAAAATTCAACACATGACAAATTTTTCAATAAGTCAATATGAAGAGGGAAGTTGTACTCACTCTTTTTAAAAAAAAGGAAAAGAAAAAAAAGGACATGCCTAAAGCTCACTATAAGGAATTATTAGCCACATGCAAATCCAACGACCAAAAAGGTTTCAGCTTACAACAGTCAAATGACCATCAGCAAAAAGCCTACAAACTATAAATGCTGAAGGGGTTTTAGAGAACTTTGTACCTTCTAGCTGCTGGTGGGATGTAAAGTGGTAACAGCAGTAAAAAAACTGAATGGAGCTGCTTTAATAGGTAAAAATTGAGCTACCATATGATGCGGCAGGGCACCTTTTGGGCCTATAACCTAAGACGACCAGAATCGGAAAGACAGAGGCAGGCAAATGTGCACTGCAGCATTATTGAAATAGCCAAGACGTGGAAGCAAAATTAAGGTCCATAAACAGATGAATGGACAAAGAAGAAGTGGTATACGGACCAAATGGAATAGTAGCCTCGGGAAAAAAATGAAAAATGCCCTTTTCAGGACTACAGATGAGCCTAGAAATAATCATATTAGGTTAAGTAAGTCAAAAGGGAATGACAAATATCCTACGATATCATTTATCCATGTTATCCTAAGATTGCTACAAATGGACATATTTCCACAGAAAAAGACACTCACAGACTTATAAAACAAACTAATGGTTAACCAAAATGAAAGGTGGGAGGATGGATAAATTAGGATTATGGGGCTAACATACATATACTAATGTATGTTAAATGTATATAAACATATATCATATAAACTCTATGAATTATATAATCACCAATACATATAAAATATATAATGACAAAACACCTACCAAATACCATGCGAGGTCTACTCAACATTCTGTAATAAGATACATGGTAACAGAATCCCAACATGAACAGACATATGTATGAATCATTGAGCAGATTCTGTACAGCCAGACAATCACAACACTCTAATCAAATTTACTCCGATAAGAAATAGAAATTAAATTAAAAAACAAACATAAGTAAGGAGACATAAACTTCTGGGGGCTTGTCCCAGCACATACCCCTCTAATTCACAACCTCGGAACACTACCTCCAGGAAGACTCTGTTGCCCTAATAACAAGAGTTGAGAACGTAATAATGCTGCCGCCTAGTGGGTGTTTCCCACAACAGCAGCTTTAAACCCAGTGCTAATGATTGCTTAACAGTCACAAGGACTCAGGGCTGTAAATGGCATCTGCCCTCAAAAAATGCCCTGGGGTAGGGAATAGGCAAGAAAATTCAACACATGAAAAAATTTACAAGAAGCCAATATGAAGAGGGAAGTTGTACTCACTCTTTAAAAAAAAAAGGAAAAGAAAAAAATGGACATGCCGAAAGCTCAGTACAAGGAATTATTAGCCACATGCAAATCCAACCTCCAAAAAGGTTTCAGCTCACAGCAGTCCAATGACCATCAGCAAACAGTCTACAAACTATAAATGCTGAAGGGGTTTTAGAGAACTGTGTACCTACTAGCTGCTGGTGGGGTGTAATTAGTAACAGCACTAACGAAAACTGAATGGAGCTGCTTTAAACGGTAAAAACTGAGCTACCATATGATGCGGCAGGGCACCTTTTGGGCCTATAACCTAAGACCACCAGAATCGGAAAGACAGAGGCAGGCAAATGTGCACTGCAGCAATATTGAAATAGCCAAGACATGGAAGCAAAAAAAAAGGTCCATAAACAGATGAATGGACAAAGAAGAAGTGGTATATGGACAGAATGGAATATCAGTCACGAAAAAAAATAAAAGAATGGCATATGCAGCACCACAGATGAGCCTAGAGATAATCACACAACGTGAAGTAAGTCAGAATGCGAAAGACAAATGTCCTATGATATCACTTATGTTATCTGAAAATTCATAAAAATGAACATATTTCCAAAGAGAAAGACAATCTCAGATTGAGAAGACAAACTTATGGTTAAGCCAAAGAAAAGGTGTGAGGAATGGATAAAATAAGATATTGGGGTTAACACACATATACTAATACATATAAAATATATAATCCCCAAAGACCTATGGAATACCAAGAGTGGTCTACTCAACACTCTGTAATAACCGACATGGAAAAGGACCCAAAGATCAATAGATATATGTATATGTGTAAATGAACAAGATTCTGTACACCTAGAACAAAAGACATTTTTCAATCAAATTTGCTCTGATAAAAACTACAACTTAAAGACACAAACAAGAATTAAGGAGGCTAAAGCTTATGGGGGTTTGTACTGGCACATTCCACTCTAATATGCAACCTAAAAGCACAACTTGCAGCAAGGTTCTGTTTCCCTAGCAAGCAGAGTTGGCAACGTAGAAATGCTGCCACCCTAAGGCCGTTTCCTCAAACAGCAGCTTTACATCTACTGCTAATGGTCACTAATATTCACAAGGACTGCAGGGCTGTAAATGACTCATGCCCTCCAAAAATGTCCTGGGGTAGGGAATGGCCATAAAAATCCAAACGCGGCAAATTTTTCAAGAAGGCAATTTGAAGTTGTGAGTTTAGCTCAATCTTAAAAAATATGAAAAGGACACTGATAACTGCAAAACATCAGAAATTATTAGACGCATGCAAATCCAATCTACACAAAGGTATCACCCCACACCAGTCACAATGACCATCAGCAAAATGTCAACAAACAATAGATGTTGAAGAAGTTGTGGAGAATAGTGTAACCTCTCGGTCTAAGTGGGATGTAAACTGGTAACAGCCAATATTAGGAACAGAATGGCAGTGCGTTTAAAGGTAAAAATTGAGTCACCATATGATCCGGAAGGCCCACTATTGGGGCTGTCACCTGTGAAAGCCAGAATAAAAAAGACACGGGATGGAAAATCGTGTATTGCAGCAGTATTTACAATTGCCAAGACATGGCAGCAAACAAAATGTCCATCAAGAGATAAATGGACAAAGAAGAAGTGGTATACGTACCGAATGGAATAGTAGCCTTGGGAAAAAAATGAACAATGCCGTTTTCAGGACTACAGATGAGCCTAGAAATAATCATATTAGGTTAAGTGAGTCAAAAGGGAATGACAAATATCCTATGATATCATGTATACATGTTATCCTAAGATTGCTACCAATGAACATATTTCCACAGAAAAAGACACTCACAGACCTATAAAACAAACTAATGGTTAGCCAAAGTGAAAGGTGGGAGGAAGGATACATTAGGACTATGGGGCTAACATACATATACTAATATATGTTCAATGTAAATAAACATATAACATATAAACTATATGAATTATATAATCACCAATACATATAAAATATATAATGACAAAACACCTACCAAATACCAAGGGAGGTCTACTCAACATTCTGTAATAACATACATGGTAACAGGATCCGAAGATGAACAGACATATGTATGAATCATTGAGCAGATTCTGTACAGCCAGACAATCACAACACTCTAATCAAATTTACTCCGATAAGAAATAGAAATTAAATTTAAAAAACAAACATAAGTAAGGAGACATAAACTTCTGGGGGCTTGTCCCAGCACATTCCACTCTAATTTACAACCTCGGCACACTACCTCCAGGAAGACTCTGTTGCCCTAGTAACAAGAGTTGAGAACGTAATAATGCTGCCGCCTTGTGGCTGTTTCCCACAACAGCAGCTTTAAACCCAGTGGTAATGGTTGCTAAATAGTCACAAGGACTGCAGGGCTGTAAATGACACCTGCCCTCAAAAAATGCCCTGGGGTAGGGAATAGGCAAGAAAATTCAACACATGACAAAATTTTCAAGAAGTCAATATGAAGAGGGAAGTTGCAGTCGCTTTTTAAAAAAAAAAGGAAAAGAAAAAAAGGACATTCCGAAAGCTCAGTACACGGAATTATTAGCCACATGCAAATCCAATGTCCAAAAATGTTTCAGCTCACACCAGTCATATGACCATCAGCAAAAAGTCTACAAACTATAAATGCTGAAGGCGTTTTAGAGAACTGTGTTCCTTCTAGCTGATGGTGGGATGTAAAGTGGTAACAGCACTAACGGAAACTGAATGGAGCTGCTTTAAAAGATAAAAATTGAGCTACCATATGATGCGGCAGGGCACCTTTTGGACCTATAACCTAAGACCACCAGAATCGGAAAGACAGAGGCAGGCAAATGTGCACTGCAGCAATACTGAAATGACCAAGACATGGAAGCAAAAAAAAAAGGTCCATAAACAGATGAATGGACAAAGAAGAAGTGGTATATGGACAGAATGGAATATCAGTCTCGAAAAAAAATAAAAGAATGGCATATGCAGCACCACAGATGAGCCTAGAGATAATCACAGAACGTGAAGTAAGTCAGAATGCGAAAGACAAATGTCCTATGATATCACTTATGTTATCTGAAAATTCATAAAAATTAACATATTTCCATAGAGAAAGGCAATCTCAGATTGAGAAGACAAACTTATAGTTAAGCCAAAGAAAAGGTGTGAGGAATGGATAAATTAGGATATTGGGCTTAACACACATATACTAATACATATAAAATATATAATCCCCAAAGACCTATGGAATACCAAGAGTGGTCTACTCAACACTCTGTAATAACCTACATGGAAAAGGACCCAAAGATCAATAGATATATGTATATGTGTAAATGGACAAGATTCTGTACACCTACAACAAAAGACATTTTTCAATCAAATTTGCTCTGATAAAAACTACAACTTCAAGACACAAACAAGAATTAAGGAGGCTAAAGCTTATGGGGGTTTGTCCTGGCACATTCCACTCTAATATGCAACCTAAAAGCACAACTTGCAGCAAGGTTCTGTTTCCCTAGCGAGCAGAGTTGGCAACGTAGAAATGCTGCCACCCTAAGGCCGTTTCCTCAAACAGCAGCTTTACATCTACTGCTAATAGTCACTAATATTCACAAGGACTGCAGGGCTGTAAATGACTCATGCCCTCAAAAAATGTCCTGGGGTAGGGAATGGCCAAAATAATCCAAAGGCGGCAAATTTTTCAAGAAGGCAATTTGAAGTTGTAAGTTTAGCTCAATCTTAAAAAAAAATGAAAAGGACATTGATAAACGCAAAACATCAGGAATAATTAGACGCATGCAAATCCAATCTACACAAAGGTATCACCCCACACCAGTCAGAATGACCATCAGAAAAAAGTCAATAAACAATAGATGCTGAAGAAGTTGTGGAGAATAGCGTAACCTCTCGGTCTAAGTAGGATGTAAAGTGGTAACAGCCAATAATAGGAACAGAATGGCAGTGCGTTTAAAGGTAAAAATTGAGTCACCATATGATCCGGAAGGCCCACTATTGGAGCTGTCACCTGTGAAAGCCAGAATAAAAAAGACACGGGATGGAAAATCGTGTATTGCAGCAGTATTTACAATTGCCAAGACATGGCAGCAAACAAAATGTCCATCAAGAGATAAATGGACAAAGAAGAAGTGGTATACGTACCGAATGGAATAGTAGCCTTGGGAAAAAAATGAACAAGGCCGTTTTCAGGACTACAGATGAGCCTAGAAATAATCATATTAGGTTAAGTAAGTCAAAAGGGAATGACAAATATCCTATGATATCATGTATACATGTTATCCTAAGATTGCTACCAATGAACATATTTCCACAGAAAAAGACACTCACAGACCTATAAAACAAACTAATGGTTAGCCAAAATGAAAGGTGGGAGGATGGACACATTAGGACTATGGGGCTAACATACATATACTAATATATGTTCAATGTAAATAAACATATAACATATAAACTATATGAATTATATAATCACCAATACATATAAAATATATAATGACAAAACACCTACCAAATACCAAGGGAGGTCTACTCAACATTCTGTAATAACATACATGGTAACAGGATCCGAAGATGAACAGACATATGTATGAATCATTGAGCAGATTCTGTACAGCCAGACAATCACAACACTCTAATCAAATTTACTCCGATAAGAAATAGAAATTAAATTTAAAAAACAAACATAAGTAAGGAGACATAAACTTCTGGGGGCTTGTCCCAGCACATTCCACTCTAATTTACAACCTCGGAACACTACCTCCAGGAAGACTCTGTTGCCCTAGTAACAAGAGTTGAGAACGTAATAATGCTGCCGCCTTGTGGCTGTTTCCCACAACAGCAGCTTTAAACCCAGCGCTAATGGTTGCTTAATAGTCACAAGGAATGCTGAGCTGTAAATCACACCAGCCCTCAAAAAATGCCTTGGGGTAGGAAATAGGAAAGAAATTTCAACACATGACAAATATTGCAAGAAGTCAATATGAAGAGGGAAGTTGTACTCACTCTTAAAAAAAAAGGAAAGGAAAAGAAAAGAAAGGACATGCCTAAAGCTCAGTATAAGGAATTATTAGCCAAATGCAAATCCAACGTCCAAAAATGTTTCAGCTCACACCAGTCAAATGACCATCAGCAAAAAATCTACAAACTCTAAATGCTGAAGGGGTTTTAGAGAACTGTGTACCTTCTAGCTGCTGGTGGGATGTAAAGTGGTAACAGCACTAATGAAAACTGAATGGAGCTGCTTTTAAAGGTAAAAATTGAGCTACCATATGATGCGGCAGGGCACCTTTTGGGCCTATAACCTAAGACCACCAGAATTGGAAAGACAGAGGCAGGCAAATGTGCACTGCAGCAATATTGAAATAGCCAAGACATGGAAGCAAAAAAAAGTCCATAAACAGATGAATGGACAAAGAAGAAGTGGTATATGGACAGAATGGAATATCAGTCTCGAAAAAAAATAAAAGAATGGCATATGCAGCACCACAGATGAGCCTAGAGATAATCACACAACGTGAAGTAAGTCAGAAAGCGAAAGACAAATGTCCTATGATATCACTTATGTTATCTGAAAATTCATAAAAATTAACATATTTCCATAGAGAAAGGCAATCTCAGATTGAGAAGACAAACTTATAGTTAAGCCAAAGAAAAGGTGTGAGGAATGGATAAATTAGGATATTGGGCTTAACACACATATACTAATACATATAAAATATATAATCCCCAAAGACCTATGGAATACCAAGAGTGGTCTACTCAAACCTCTGTAATAACCTACATGGAAAAGGACCCAAAGATCAATAGATATATGTATATGTGTAAATGGACAAGATTCTGTACACCTACAACAAAAGACATTTTTCAATCAAATTTGCTCTGATAAAAACTACAACTTCAAGACACAAACAAGAACTAAGGAGGCTAAAACTTATGGGGGTTTGTCCTGGCACATTCCACTCTAATCTGCAACCTAAAAGCACAACTTGCAGCAAGGTTCTGTTGCCCTAGCAAGCAGAGTTGGCAACGTAGAAATGCTGCCACCCTAAGGCCGTTTCCTCAAACAGCAGCTTTACATCTACTGCTAATGGTCACTAATATTCACAAGGACTGCAGGGCTGTAAATGACTCATGCCCTCAAAAAATGTCCTGGGGGAATCAAAATGGAATAACAGAGGGAGGGGCAAGATGGCGGAAGAGTAAGACGCGGAGATCACCTTCCTCCCCACAGATACATGAGAAATACATCTACACGTGGAACTGCTCCTACAGAACACCCACTGAACGCTGGCAGAAGACGTCAAACCTCCCAAAAGGCAAGAAAATCCCCACGTACTTGGGTAGGGCAAAAGAAAAAAGAAATAGCAGAGACAAAAGAATAGGGACGGGACCTGCACCAGTGGGAGGGAGCTGTGAAGGAGGAAAGGTTTCCACACACTAGGAAGCCCCTTCGTGGGCAGAGACTGCGGGTGGCAGAGGGGGGAAGCTTCGGAGCCACGGAGGAGAGCGCGGCCACAGTGGTGCGGAGGGCAGAGCGGAGATTCCCGCACAGAGGAGCGGTGCCGACCAGCACTCACCAGCCCGAGAGGCTTGTCTGCTCAGCCGCCGGGGCGGGCGGGGCCTGGGAGCTGGGGCTCGGGCTTCGGTGCTAGCCGGGAGGGAGTCCGGGAAAAAGACTGCAGCTGCCAAAGAGGCAAGAGAATTTTTCTTGCCTCTTTGTTTCGCGGCGCGCAAGGAGAGGGGATTCAGAGCGCCGCCTAAACGAGCTCCAGAGACCGGCGCGAGCCGCGGCTATCAGCGCGGATCCCACAGCAACAGGGACGCAGAGGGAAAAACGGAGAGATTCCCGCACAGAGGCTCGGCGCCGAGCAGCACTCACCAGCCCGAGAGGCTTGTCTGCTCACCCGCCGGGGCGGGCGGGGGCTGGGAGCTGAGGCGCGGGCTTCGGTCGGATCCCAGGGAGAGGACTGGGGTTGGCTGCGTGAACACAGCCTGAAGGGTCTAGCGCACCACAACTAGCCGGGAGGGTGCACGAGCAAAAGTCTGCAGCTGCCGAAGAGGCAGGAGACTTTTTCTTGCCTCTTTGTTTCGCGGCGTGCAAGGAGAGGGGATTCAGAGCGCCACTTAAACGAACTCCAGAGACGGGCGCGAGCCGCGGCTATCAGCGCGGACCCCAGAGACGGGCATGAGACGCTAAGGCTGCTGCTGCCGCCACCAAACAGCCTGTGGGCGAGCACAGGTCATCCTCCACACCGCCCCTCCCGGGAGCCTGTGCAGCCCGCCACAGCCAGCGTCCCGTGATCCAGGGACAACTTCCCCGGGAGAGCGCACGGCGCGCCTCAGGCTGCTGCAACGTCACGCCGGCTTCTGCCGCCGCAGGCTCGCCCCGCCTCCTCCGTACCGCTCCCTCCCCCCGGCCTGACTGAGCCAGAGCCCCCGAATCAGCTGCTCCTTTAACCCCGTTCTGTCTGGGCGGGGAACAGACGCCCTCAGGGGACCTACATGCAGAGGCGGGTCCAAATCCAAAGCTGAACCCCGGGAGCTGTACGAACAAAGAAGAGAAAGGGAAATCTCTCCCAGCAGCCTCAGAAGCAGCGGATTAAAGCTCCACAAACAACTTGATGTGCCTGCATCTGTTGAATACCTGAATAGACAACGAATCATCCCAAATTTAGGAGATGGACTTTGGGAGCAGGATATATTAACTTTTCCCCTTTTCCTTTTTTTTGTGAGTGTAGATGTGTATGCTTCTGGGTGAGATTTTGTCTGTATAGCTTTGCTCTCACCGTTAGTCCTAGGGTTAGGTCCGTCCGTTTTTTTTTGTTTTTTTGTTTTTTTTTTTTTTTGGCTTAAAAATTTTTTTTTTCCCTAATAAATGTTTTCTTAATAATTTTTTCCTTATTTTCTATTTTTAAAAAAATTTTTAATAAGTTTTTTCATATTTTTTATTTTAAAAAAATTAAAAAATTTTTTTTCTTAATAAATTTTTTCTAAATAATTTTTTTCTTATTTTTAGTATACAAAATTAATAAATCTATTTTTAAAAATTAAAAAAAATTTTTTTTTCTTAATAAATTTACTCTTAATAATTTTTTTTTCTTATTTTTTATTATAATTGCTTTATTTTATTTTATTTTATCCTCTTTTTTTCTTTCTTTCCATTTTTTCTCCCTTTTATTCTGAGCCGTGTGGATGAAAGGCTCTTGGTGCTCCAGCCAGGCATCAGGGCTGTGCCTCTGAGGTGGGAGAGCCAACTTCAGGACACTGGTCCACAAGAGACCTCCCAGCTCCACGTAATACCAAACGGCGAAAATCTCTCACAGATCTCCATCTCAACATCAAGACCCAGCTTCACTCAACGACCAGCAAGCTACAGTGCTGGACATCCTATGCCAAACAACTAGCAAGAGAGGAACACAGCCCCATCCATTAACAGAGAGGCTGCCTAAAATCATAATAAGGCCACAGACACCCCAAAACACACCACCAGACGTGGACGAACCCACCAGAAAGACAACATCCAGCCTCATCCACCAGAACACAGGCACTAGTTCCCTCCACCAGGAAACCTACACAACCCACTGAACCAACCTTAGCCACTGGGGACAGATACCAAAAACAACGGGAACTACGAACCTGCAGCCTGTGAAAAGGAGACCCCAAACACAGTAAGATAAGCAAAATGAGAAGACAGAAAAACACACAGCAGATGAAGGAGCAGGGTCAAAACACACCAGACCTAACAAATGAAGAGGAAATAGGTAGTCTACCTGAAAAAGAATTCAGAATAATGATAGTAAGGATGATCCAAAGTCTTGGAAATAGAATAGACAAAATGCAAGAAACATTTAACAAGGACGTAGAAGAACTAAAGAGGAACCAAGAAACGATGACAAGCACAATAAATGAAATTAAAAATACTCTAGATGGGATCAATAGCAGAATAACTGAGGCAGAAGAACGGATAAGTGACCTGGAAGATAAAATGGTGGAAATAACTACTGCAGACCAGAATAAAGAAAAAAGAATGAAAAGAACTGAGGACAGTCTCAGAGACCTCTGGGACAACATTAAACGCACCAACATTCGAATTATAGGGGTCCCAGAAGAAGAAGAGAAAAAGA
This sequence comes from Eubalaena glacialis, assembly GCF_028564815.1. Classification (NCBI taxonomy): domain Eukaryota; kingdom Metazoa; phylum Chordata; class Mammalia; order Artiodactyla; family Balaenidae; genus Eubalaena; species Eubalaena glacialis. The sequence goes on along the minus strand of NC_083718.1, from coordinate 71,341,427 downwards.
AAGGGACTGAGAAAATATTTGAAGAGATTATAGTTGAAAACTTCCCTAATATGGGAAAGGAAATAGTTAATCAAGTCCTGGAAGCACAGAGAGTCCCATACAGGATAAATCCAAGGAGAAACACACCAAGACACATATTAATCAAACTATCAAAAATTAAATATAAAGAAAACATATTAAAAGCAGCAAGGGAAAAACAACAGATAACACACAAGGGCATCCCCATAAGGTTAACAGCTGATCTTTCAGCAGAAACGCTGCAAGCCAGAAGGGAGTGGCAGGATATACTTAAAGTGATGAAGGAGAAAAACCTACAACCAAGATTACTCTACCCAGCAAGGATCTCATTCAGATTTGATGGAGAAATTAAAACCTTTACAGACAAGCAAAAGCTGAGAGAGTTCAGCACCACCAAACCAGCTTTACAACAAATGCTAAAGGAACTTCTCTAGGCAAGAAACACAAGAGAAGGAAAACACCTACAATAACAAACCCAAAACATTTAAGAAAATGGGAATAGGAACATACATATCGATAATTACCTTAAATGTAAATGGATTAAATGCTCCCACCAAAAGACACAGACTGGCTGAATGGATACAAAAACAAGACCCATATATATGCTGTCTACAAGAGACCCACTTCAGACCTAGAGACACATACAGACTGAAAGTGAGGGGATGGAAAAAGATATTCCATGCAAATGGAAATCAAAAGAAAGCTGGAGTAGCAATTCTCATATCAGACAAAATAGACTTTAAAATAAAGACAATTACAAGAGACAAAGAAGGACACTATATAATGATCAAGGGATCGATCCAAGAGGAAGGTATAACAATTGTAAATATTTATGCACCCAACATAGGAGCACCTCAATACATAAGGCAAATACTAACAGCCATGAAAGGGGAAATCGACAGTAACACAATCATAGTAGGGGACTTTAACACCCCACTTTCACCAATGGACAGATCATCCAAAATGAAAATAAATAAGGAAACACAAGCTTTAAATGATACATTAAACAAGATGGACTTAATTGATATTTATAGGACATTCCACCCAAAAACAACAGAATACACATTTTTCTCAAGTGCTCATGGAACATTCTCCAGGATAGATCATATCTTGGGTCACAAATCAAGCCTTGGTAAATTTAAAAAAATTGAAATCGTATCAAGTATCTTTTCCGACCACAACGCTATGAGACTAGATATCAATTACAGGAAAAGATCTGTAAAAAATACAAACACATGGAGGCTACACAATACACTACTTAATAACGAAGTGATCACTGAAGAAATCAAAGGGGAAATCAAAAAATACCTAGAAACAAATGACAATGGAGACACGACGATCCAAAACCTATGGGATGCAGCAAAAGCAGTTCTAAGAGGGAAGTTTATAGCAATACAAGCCTACATCAAGAAACAGGAAACATCTCGAATAAACAACCTAACCTTGCACCTAAAGCAATTAGAGAAAGAAGAACAAAAAAACCCCAAAGCTAGCAGAAGGAAAGAAATCATAAAGATCAGATCAGAAATCAATGAAAAAGAAATGAAGGAAACAATAGCAAAAATCAATGAAACTAAAAGCTGGTTCTTTGAGAAGATAAACAAAATTGATAAACCATTAGCCAGACTCATCAAGAGAAAAAAGGAGAAGACTCAAATTAATAGAATTAGAAATGAAAAAGGAGAAGTAACCACTGACACTGCAGAAATACAAACGATCATAAGAGATTACTACAAGCAACTCTATGCTAATAAAATGGACAACCTGGAAGAAATGGACAGATTCTTAGAAATGCACAACCTGCCGAGACTGAACCAGGAAGAAATAGAAAATATGAACAGACCAATCACAAGCACTGAAATTGAAACTGTGATTAAAAATCTTCCAACACACAAAAGCCCAGGACCAGATGGCTTCACAGGCGAATTCTATCAAACATTTAGAGAAGAGCTAACACCTATCCTTCTCAAACTCTTCCAAAATATTGCAGAGGGAGGAACACTCCCCAACTCATTCTACGAGGCCACCATCACCCTGATACCAAAACCAGGCAAAGATGTCACAAAGAAAGAAAACTACAGGCCAATATCACTGATGAACATAGATGCAAAAATCCTCAACAAAATACTAGCAAACAGAATCCAACAGCACATTAAAAGGATCATACACCATGATCAAGTGGGGTTTATTCCAGGAATGCAAGGATTCTTCAATATACGCAAATCAATCAACGTGATACATCATATTAACAAATTGAAGGAGAAAAACCATATGATCATCTCAATAGATGCAGAGAAAGCTTTCGACAAAATTCAACACCCATTTATGATAAAAGTCCTACAGAAAGTAGGCATAGAGGGAACTTTCCTCAACATAATAAAGGCCGTATATGACAAACCCACAGCCAACATTGTCCTCAATGGTGAAAAACTGAAACCATTTCCACTAAGATCAGGAACAAGACAAGGTTGCCCACTCTCACCACTATTATTCAACATAGTTTTGGAAGTGTTAGCCACAGCAATCAGAGACGAAAAAGAAATAAAAGGAATCCAAATCGGAAAAGAAGAAGTAAAGCTGTCACTGTTTGCAGATGACATGATACTATACATAGAGAATCCAAAAGATGCTACCAGAAAACTACTAGAGCTAATCAATGAATTTGGTAAAGTAGCAGGATACAAAATTAATGCACAGAAATCTCTTGCATTCCTGTATACTAATGATGAAAAATCTGAAAGTGAAATTAAGAAAACACTCCCGTTTACCATTGCAACAAAAAGAATAAAATACCTAGGAATAAACCTACCTAAGGAGACAAAAGACCTGTATGCAGAAAATTATAGGACACTGATGAAAGAAATTAAAGATGATACAAATAGATGGAGAGATATACCATGTTCTTGGATTGGAAGAATAAACATTGTGAAAATGACTCTGCTACCCAAAGCAATCTACAGATTCAATGCAATCCCTATCAAACTACCACTGGCATTTTTCACAGAACTAGAACAAAAAATTTCACAATTTGTATGGAAACACAAAAGACCCCGAATAGCCAAAGCAATCTTGAGAACGAAAAATGGAGCTGGAGGAATCAGGCTCCCTGACTTCAGACTATATTACAAAGCTACAGTAATCAAGACAGTTTGGTACTGGCACAAAAACAGAAATATAGATCAATGGAACAGGATAGAAAGCCCAGAGATAAGCCCACGCACATATGGTCACCTTATCTTTGATAAAGGAGGCAAGCATATACAGTGGAGAAAAGACAGCCTCTTCAATAAGTGGTGCTGGGAAAATTGGACAGGTACATGTAAAAGTATGAAATTAGAACACTCCCTAACACCGTACACAAAAATAAACTCAAAATGGATTAAAGACCTAAGTGTAAGGCCAGACACTATCAAACTCTTAGAGGAAAACATAGGCAGAACACTGTATGACATAAGTCACAGCAAGATCCTTTTTGACCCAGGTCCTAGAGAAATGGAAATAAAAACACAAATAAACAAATGGGACCTAATGAAACTTAAAAGCTTTTGCACAGCAAAGGAAACCATAAACAAGACCAAAAGACAACCCTCAGAATGGGAGAAAATATTTGCAAATGAAGCAACGGACAAAGGATTAATCTCCAAGATTTACAAGCAGCTCATGCAGCTCAATAACAAAAAAACAAACAACCCAATCCAAAAATGGGCAGAAGACCTAAATAGACATTTCTCCAAAGAAGAGATACAGATTGCCAACAGACACATGAAAGAATGCTCAACATCATTAATCATTAGAGAAATGCAAATCAAAACTACAATGAGGTATCATCTCACACCGGTCAGAATGGCCATCATCAAAAAATCTAGAAACAATAAATGCTGGAGAGGGTGTGGAGAAAAGGGAACACTCTTGCACTGTTGGTGGGAATGTAAATTGATACAGCCACTATGGAGAACAGTATGGAGGTTCCTTAAAAAACTAAAAATAGAACTACCATATGACCCAGCAATCCCACTACTGGGCATATACCCTGAGAAAACCATAATTCAGAAAGAGTCATGTACCAAAATATTCATTGCAGCTCTGTTTACAATAGCCAGGACATGGAAGCAACCTAGGTGTCCATCATCGGATGAATGGATAAAGAAGATGTGGCACATATATACAATGGAATATTACTCAGCCATAAAAAGAAATGAAATGGAGGTGTTTGTAATGAGGTGGATGGAGTTAGAGTCTGTCATACAGAGTGAAGTAAGTCAGAAAGAGAAAAACAAATACAGTATGCTAACACATATATATGGAATCTAAGGGAAAAAAAAAAAAAAAAAAGAGGTCATGAAGAACCTAGTGGCAAGATGGGAATAAAGACACAGACCTACTAGAGAATGGACTTGAGGATATGGGGAGGGGGAGGGGTGAGATGTGACAGGGTGAGAGAGTGTCATGGACATATATACACTACCAAATGTAAAATAGATAACTAGTGGGAAGCAGCCGCATAGCACAGGGAGATCAGCTCGGTGCTTTGTGACCACCTAGAGGGGTGGGATAGGGAGGGTGGGAGGGAGGGAGATGCAAGAGGGAAGAGATATGGCAACATATGTATATGTGTAACTGATTCACTTTGTTGTAAAGCAGAAGCTAGCACACCATTGTAAAGCATTTATACTTCAATAAAGATGTTTAAAAAAAAAAAAAAAAAAAAAAAAAAAAAAAAAAAAAAATGTCCTGGGGTAGGGAATGGCCAAAAAAATCCAAAGGCGGCAAATTTTTCAAGAAGGCAATTTGAAGTTGTAAGTTTAGCTCAATCTTAAAAAAAAATGAAAAGGACACTGATAAACGCAAAACATCAGGAATAATTAGACGCATGCAAATCCAATCTACACAAAGGTATCACCCCACACCAGTCACAATGACCATCAGCAAAAAGTCAATAAACAATAGATGCTGAAGAAGTTGTGGAGAATAGCGTAACCTCTCGGTCTAAGTAGGATGTAAAGTGGTAACAGCCAATAATAGGAACAGAATGGCAGTGCGTTTAAAGGTAAAAATTGAGTCACCATATGATCCGGAAGACCCACCATTGGAGCTGTCACCTGTGAAAGCCAGAATAAAAAAGACACGGGATGGAAAATCGTGTATTGCAGCAGTATTTACAATTGCCAAGACATGGCAGCAAACAAAATGTCCATCAAGAGATAAATGGACAAAGAAGAAGTGGTATACGTACCGAATGGAATAGTAGCCTTGGGAAAAAAATGAACAATGCCGTTTTCAGGACTACAGATGAGCCTAGAAATAATCATATTAGGTTAAGTGAGTCAAAAGGGAATGACAAATATCCTATGATATCATGTATACATGTTATCCTAAGATTGCTACCAATGAACATATTTCCACAGAAAAAGACACTCACAGACCTATAAAACAAACTAATGGTTAGCTAAAATGAAAGGTGGGAGGAAGGATACATTAGGACTATGGGGCTAACATACATATACTAATATATGTTCAATGTAAATAAACATATAACATATAAACTATATGAATTATATAATCACCAATACATATAAAATATATAATGACAAAACACCTACCAAATACCAAGGGAGGTCTACTCAACATTCTGTAATAACATACATGGTAACACGATCCGAAGATGAACAGACATATGTATGAATCATTGAGCAGATTCTGTACAGCCAGACAATCACAACACTCTAATCAAATTTACTCCGATAAGAAATAGAAATTAAATTTAAAAAACAAACATAAGTAAGGAGACATAAACTTCTGGGGGCTTGTCCCAGCACATTCCACTCTAATTTACAACCTCGGAACACTACCTCCAGGAAGACTCTGTTGCCCTAGTAACAAGAGTTGAGAACGTAATAATGCTGCCGCCTTGTGGCTGTTTCCCACAACAGCAGCTTTAAACCCAGTGGTAATGGTTGCTAAATAGTCACAAGGACTGCAGGGCTGTAAATGACACCTGCCCTCAAAAAATGCCCTGGGGTAGGGAATAGGCAAAAAATTCAACACATGAAAAAATTTTCAAGAAGTCAATATGAAGAGGGAAGTTGCAGTCACTCTTTAAAAAAAAAAGGAAAAGAAAAAAAGGACATTCCGAAAGCTCAGTACACGGAATTATTAGCCACATGCAAATCCAATGTCCAAAAATGTTTCAGCTCACACCAGTCATATGACCATCAGCAAAAAGTCTACAAACTATAAATACTGAAGGCGTTTTAGAGAACTGTGTTCCTTCTAGCTGATGGTGGGATGTAAAGTGGTAACAGCACTAACGGAAACTGAATGGAGCTGCTTTAAAAGATAAAAATTGAGCTACCATATGATGCGGCAGGGCACCTTTTGGACCTATAACCTAAGACCACCAGAATCGGAAAGACAGAGGCAGGCAAATGTGCACTGCAGCAATACTGAAATAACCAAGACATGGAAGCAAAAAAAAAAGGTCCATAAACAGATGAATGGACAAAGAAGAAGTGGTATATGGACAGAATGGAATATCAGTCTCGAAAAAAAATAAAAGAATGGCATATGCAGCACCACAGATGAGCCTAGAGATAATCACACAACGTGAAGTAAGTCAGAATGCGAAAGACAAATGTCCTATGATATCACTTATGTTATCTGAAAATTCATAAAAATTAACATATTTCCATAGAGAAAGGCAATCTCAGATTGAGAAGACAAACTTATAGTTAAGCCAAAGAAAAGGTGTGAGGAATGGATAAATTAGGATATTGGGCTTAACACACATATACTAATACATATAAAATATATAATCCCCAAAGACCTATGGAATACCAAGAGTGGTCTACTCAACACTCTGTAATAACCTACATGGAAAAGGACCCAAAGATCAATAGATATATGTATATGTGTAAATGGACAAGATTCTGTACACCTACAACAAAAGACATTTTTCAATCAAATTTGCTCTGATAAAAACTACAACTTCAAGACACAAACAAGAATTAAGGAGGCTAAAACTTATGGGGGTTTGTCCTGGCACATTCCACTCTAATCTGCAACCTAAAAGCACAACTTGCAGCAAGGTTCTGTTGCCCTAGCAAGCAGAGTTGGCAACGTAGAAATGCTGCCACCCTAAGGCCGTTTCCTCAAACAGCAGCTTTACATCTACTGCTAATAGTCACTAATATTCACAAGGACTGCAGGGCTGTAAATGACTCATGCCCTCAAAAAATGTCCTGGGGTAGGGAATGGCCAAAATAATCCAAAGGCGGCAAATTTTTCAAGAAGGCAATTTGAAGTTGTAAGTTTAGCTCAATCTTAAAAAAAAATGAAAAGGACATTGATAAACGCAAAACATCAGGAATAATTAGACGCATGCAAATCCAATCTACACAAAGGTATCACCCCACACCAGTCAGAATGACCATCAGAAAAAAGTCAATAAACAATAGATGCTGAAGAAGTTGTGGAGAATAGCGTAACCTCTCGGTCTAAGTAGGATGTAAAGTGGTAACAGCCAATAATAGGAACAGAATGGCAGTGCGTTTAAAGGTAAAAATTGAGTCACCATATGATCCGGAAGGCCCACTATTGGAGCTGTCACCTGTGAAAGCCAGAATAAAAAAGACACGGGATGGAAAATCGTGTATTGCAGCAGTATTTACAATTGCCAAGACATGGCAGCAAACAAAATGTCCATCAAGAGATAAATGGACAAAGAAGAAGTGGTATACGTACCGAATGGAATAGTAGCCTTGGGAAAAAAATGAACAAGGCCGTTTTCAGGACTACAGATGAGCCTAGAAATAATCATATTAGGTTAAGTAAGTCAAAAGGGAATGACAAATATCCTATGATATCATGTATACATGTTATCCTAAGATTGCTACCAATGAACATATTTCCACAGAAAAAGACACTCACAGACCTATAAAACAAACTAATGGTTAGCCAAAATGAAAGGTGGGAGGATGGACACATTAGGACTATGGGGCTAACATACATATACTAATATATGTTCAATGTAAATAAACATATAACATATAAACTATATGAATTATATAATCACCAATACATATAAAATATATAATGACAAAACACCTACCAAATACCAAGGGAGGTCTACTCAACATTCTGTAATAACATACATGGTAACAGGATCCGAAGATGAACAGACATATGTATGAATCATTGAGCAGATTCTGTACAGCCAGACAATCACAACACTCTAATCAAATTTACTCCGATAAGAAATAGAAATTAAATTTAAAAAACAAACATAAGTAAGGAGACATAAACTTCTGGGGGCTTGTCCCAGCACATTCCACTCTAATTTACAACCTCGGAACACTACCTCCAGGAAGACTCTGTTGCCCTAGTAACAAGAGTTGAGAACGTAATAATGCTGCCGCCTTGTGGCTGTTTCCCACAACAGCAGCTTTAAACCCAGCGCTAATGGTTGCTTAATAGTCACAAGGAATGCTGAGCTGTAAATCACACCAGCCCTCAAAAAATGCCTTGGGGTAGGAAATAGGAAAGAAATTTCAACACATGACAAATATTGCAAGAAGTCAATATGAAGAGGGAAGTTGTACTCACTCTTAAAAAAAAAGGAAAGGAAAAGAAAAGAAAGGACATGCCTAAAGCTCAGTATAAGGAATTATTAGCCAAATGCAAATCCAACGTCCAAAAATGTTTCAGCTCACACCAGTCAAATGACCATCAGCAAAAAATCTACAAACTCTAAATGCTGAAGGGGTTTTAGAGAACTGTGTACCTTCTAGCTGCTGGTGGGATGTAAAGTGGTAACAGCACTAATGAAAACTGAATGGAGCTGCTTTTAAAGGTAAAAATTGAGCTACCATATGATGCGGCAGGGCACCTTTTGGGCCTATAACCTAAGACCACCAGAATTGGAAAGACAGAGGCAGGCAAATGTGCACTGCAGCAATATTGAAATAGCCAAGACATGGAAGCAAAAAAAAGTCCATAAACAGATGAATGGACAAAGAAGAAGTGGTATATGGACAGAATGGAATATCAGTCTCGAAAAAAAATAAAAGAATGGCATATGCAGCACCACAGATGAGCCTAGAGATAATCACACAACGTGAAGTAAGTCAGAAAGCGAAAGACAAATGTCCTATGATATCACTTATGTTATCTGAAAATTCATAAAAATTAACATATTTCCATAGAGAAAGGCAATCTCAGATTGAGAAGACAAACTTATAGTTAAGCCAAAGAAAAGGTGTGAGGAATGGATAAATTAGGATATTGGGCTTAACACACATATACTAATACATATAAAATATATAATCCCCAAAGACCTATGGAATACCAAGAGTGGTCTACTCAAACCTCTGTAATAACCTACATGGAAAAGGACCCAAAGATCAATAGATATATGTATATGTGTAAATGGACAAGATTCTGTACACCTACAACAAAAGACATTTTTCAATCAAATTTGCTCTGATAAAAACTACAACTTCAAGACACAAACAAGAACTAAGGAGGCTAAAACTTATGGGGGTTTGTCCTGGCACATTCCACTCTAATCTGCAACCTAAAAGCACAACTTGCAGCAAGGTTCTGTTGCCCTAGCAAGCAGAGTTGGCAACGTAGAAATGCTGCCACCCTAAGGCCGTTTCCTCAAACAGCAGCTTTACATCTACTGCTAATGGTCACTAATATTCACAAGGACTGCAGGGCTGTAAATGACTCATGCCCTCAAAAAATGTCCTGGGGTAGGGAATGGCCAAAAAAATCCAAAGGCGGCAAATTTTTCAAGAAGGCAATTTGAAGTTGTAAGTTTAGCTCAATCTTAAAAAAAAATGAAAAGGACAGTGATAAACGCAAAACATCAGGAATAATTAGACGCATGCAAATCCAATCTACACAAAGGTATCACCCCACACCAGTCACAATGACCATCAGCAAAAAGTCAATAAACAATAGATGCTGAAGAAGTTGTGGAGAATAGCGTAACCTCTCGGTCTAAGTAGGATGTAAAGTGGTAACAGCCAATAATAGGAACAGAATGGCAGTGCGTTTAAAGGTAAAAATTGAGTCACCATATGATCCGGAAGACCCACCATTGGAGCTGTCACCTGTGAAAGCCAGAATAAAAAAGACACGGGATGGAAAATCGTGTATTGCAGCAGTATTTACAATTGCCAAGACATGGCAGCAAACAAAATGTCCATCAAGAGATAAATGGACAAAGAAGAAGTGGTATACGTACCGAATGGAATAGTAGCCTTGGGAAAAAAATGAACAATGCCGTTTTCAGGACTACAGATGAGCCTAGAAATAATCATATTAGGTTAAGTGAGTCAAAAGGGAATGACAAATATCCTATGATATCATGTATACATGTTATCCTAAGATTGCTACCAATGAACATATTTCCACAGAAAAAGACACTCACAGACCTATAAAACAAACTAATGGTTAGCTAAAATGAAAGGTGGGAGGAAGGATACATTAGGACTATGGGGCTAACATACATATACTAATATATGTTCAATGTAAATAAACATATAACATATAAACTATATGAATTATATAATCACCAATACATATAAAATATATAATGACAAAACACCTACCAAATACCAAGGGAGGTCTACTCAACATTCTGTAATAACATACATGGTAACAGGATCCGAAGATGAACAGACATATGTATGAATCATTGAGCAGATTCTGTACAGCCAGACAATCACAACACTCTAATCAAATTTACTCCGATAAGAAATAGAAATTAAATTTAAAAAACAAACATAAGTAAGGAGACATAAACTTCTGGGGGCTTGTCCCAGCACATTCCACTCTAATTTACAACCTCGGAACACTACCTCCAGGAAGACTCTGTTGCCCTAGTAACAAGAGTTGAGAACGTAATAATGCTGCCGCCTTGTGGCTGTTTCCCACAACAGCAGCTTTAAACCCAGTGGTAATGGTTGCTAAATAGTCACAAGGACTGCAGGGCTGTAAATGACACCTGCCCTCAAAAAATGCCCTGGGGTAGGGAATAGGCAAAAAATTCAACACATGAAAAAATTTTCAAGAAGTCAATATGAAGAGGGAAGTTGCAGTCACTCTTTAAAAAAAAAAGGAAAAGAAAAAAAGGACATTCCGAAAGCTCAGTACACGGAATTATTAGCCACATGCAAATCCAATGTCCAAAAATGTTTCAGCTCACACCAGTCATATGACCATCAGCAAAAAGTCTACAAACTATAAATGCTGAAGGCGTTTTAGAGAACTGTGTTCCTTCTAGCTGATGGTGGGATGTAAAGTGGTAACAGCACTAACGGAAACTAAATGGAGCTGCTTTAAAAGATAAAAATTGAGCTACCATATGATGCGGCAGGGCACCTTTTGGACCTATAACCTAAGACCACCAGAATCGGAAAGACAGAGGCAGGCAAATGTGCACTGCAGCAATACTGAAATAACCAAGACATGGAAGCAAAAAAAAAAGGTCCATAAACAGATGAATGGACAAAGAAGAAGTGGTATATGGACAGAATGGAATATCAGTCTCGAAAAAAAATAAAAGAATGGCATATGCAGCACCACAGATGAGCCTAGATATAATCACACAACGTGAAGTAAGTCAGAATGCGAAAGACAAATGTCCTATGATATCACTTATGTTATCTGAAAATTCATAAAAATTAACATATTTCCATAGAGAAAGGCAATCTCAGATTGAGAAGACAAACTTATAGTTAAGCCAAAGAAAAGGTGTGAGGAATGGATAAATTAGGATATTGGGCTTAACACACATATACTAATACATATAAAATATATAATCCCCAAAGACCTATGGAATACCAAGAGTGGTCTACTCAACACTCTGTAATAACCTACATGGAAAAGGACCCAAAGATCAATAGATATATGTATATGTGTAAATGGACAAGATTCTGTACACCTACAACAAAAGACATTTTTCAATCAAATTTGCTCTGATAAAAACTACAACTTCAAGACACAAACAAGAATTAAGGAGGCTAAAGCTTATGGGGGTTTGTCCTGGCACATTCCACTCTAATATGCAACCTAAAAGCACAACTTGCAGCAAGGTTCTGTTTCCCTAGCAAGCAGAGTTGGCAACGTAGAAATGCTGCCACCCTAAGGCCGTTTCCTCAAACAGCAGCTTTAAATCTACTGCTAATGGTCACTAATATTCACAAGGACTGCAGGGCTGTAAATGACTCATGCCCTCAAAAAATGTTCTGGGGTAGGGAATGGCCAAAATAATCCAAAGGCGGCAAATTTTTCAAGAAGGCAATTTGAAGTTGTAAGTTTAGCTCAATCTTAAAAAAAAATGAAAAGGACATTGATAAACGCAAAACATCAGGAATAATTAGACGCATGCAAATCCAATCTACACAAAGGTATCACCCCACACCAGTCAGAATGACCATCAGAAAAAAGTCAATAAACAATAGATGCTGAAGAAGTTGTGGAGAATAGCGTAACCTCTCGGTCTAAGTAGGATGTAAAGTGGTAACAGCCAATAATAGGAACAGAATGGCAGTGCGTTTAAAGGTAAAAATTGAGTCACCATATGATCCGGAAGGCCCACTATTGGAGCTGTCACCTGTGAAAGCCAGAATAAAAAAGACACGGGATGGAAAATCGTGTATTGCAGCAGTATTTACAATTGCCAAGACATGGCAGCAAACAAAATGTCCACCAAGAGATAAATGGACAAAGAAGAAGTGGTATACGTACCGAATGGAATAGTAGCCTTGGGAAAAAAATGAACAATGCCGTTTTCAGGACTACAGATGAGCCTAGAAATAATCATATTAGGTTAAGTAAGTCAAAAGGGAATGACAAATATCCTATGATATCATGTATACATGTTATCCTAAGATTGCTACCAATGAACATATTTCCACAGAAAAAGACACTCACAGACCTATAAAACAAACTAATGGTTAGCCAAAATGAAAGGTGGGAGGATGGACACATTAGGAGTATGGGGCTAACATACATATACTAATATATGTTCAATGTAAATAAACATATAACATATAAACTATATGAATTATATAATCACCAATACATATAAAATATATAATGACAAAACACCTACCAAATACCAAGGGAGGTCTACTCAACATTCTGTAATAACATACATGGTAACAGGATCCGAAGATGAACAGACATATGTATGAATCATTGAGCAGATTCTGTACAGCCAGACAATCACAACACTCTAATCAAATTTACTCCGATAAGAAATAGAAATTAAATTTAAAAAACAAACATAAGTAAGGAGACATAAACTTCTGGGGGCTTGTCCCAGCACATTCCACTCTAATTTACAACCTCGGCACACTACCTCCAGGAAGACTCTGTTGCCCTAGTAACAAGAGTTGAGAACGTAATAATGCTGCCGCCTTGTGTCTGTTTCCCACAACAGCAGCTTTAAACCCAGTGCTAATGGTTGCTTAATAGTCACAAGGAATGCTGAGCTGCAAATCACACCAGCCCTCAAAAAATGCCTTGGGGTAGGAAATAGGAAAGAAATTTCAACACATGACAAATATTGCAAGAAGTCAATATGAAGAGGGAAGTTGTACTCACTCTTAAAAAAAAAAGGAAAGGAAAAGAAAAGAAAGGACATGCCTAAAGCTCAGTATAAGGAATTATTAGCCAAATGCAAATCCAACGTCCAAAAATGTTTCAGCTCACACCAGTCAAATGACCATCAGCAAAAAATCTACAAACTCTAAATGCTGAAGGGGTTTTAGAGAACTGTGTACCTTCTAGCTGCTGGTGGGATGTAAAGTGGTAACAGCACTAATGAAAACTGAATGGAGCTGCTTTTAAAGGTAAAAATTGAGCTACCATATGACGCGGCAGGGCACCTTTTGGGCCTATAACCTAAGACGACCAGAATCGGAAAGACAGAGGCAGGCAAATGTGCACTGCAGCATTATTGAAATAGCCAAGACGTGGAAGCAAAATTAAGGTCCATAAACAGATGAATGGACAAAGAAGAAGTGGTATACGGACCAAATGGAATAGTAGCCTCGGGAAAAAAATGAAAAATGCCCTTTTCAGGACTACAGATGAGCCTAGAAATAATCATATTAGGTTAAGTAAGTCAAAAGGGAATGACAAATATCCTATGATATCATTTATACATGTTATCCTAAGATTGCTACAAATGGACATATTTCCACAGAAAAAGACACTCACAGACTTATAAAACAAACTAATGGTTAGCCAAAATGAAAGGTGGGAGGATGGATAAATTAGGACTATGGGGCTAACATACATATACTAATGTATGTTAAATGTATATAAACATATAACATATAAACTATATGAATTATATAATCACCAATACATATAAAATATATAATGACAAAACACCTACCAAATACCAAGGGAGGTCTACTCAACCTTCCGTAAAAAATTACATGGTAACAGGATCCAAAGATGAACAGACATATGTATGAATCACTGAGCACATTCTGGACAGCCAGACAATCACAACACTCTAATCGAATTTACTCCGATAAGAAATAGTAATTAAATTTAAGAAACAAACATAAGTAAGGAGACATAAACTTCTGGGGGCTTGTCCTAGCACATTCCCCTCTAATTTACAACCTCGGAACACTACCTCCAGGAAGACTCTGTTGCCCTAATAACAAGAGTTGAGAACGTAATAATGCTGCCGCCTAGTGGGTGTTTCCCACAATAGCAGCTTTAAACCCAGTGCTAATGGTTGCTTAACAGTCACAAGGACTCAGGGCTGTAAATGGCATCTGCCCTCAAAAAATGCCCTGGGGTAGGGAATAGGCAAGAAAATTCAACACATGACAAAATTTTCAAGAAGTCAATATGAAGAGGGAAGTTGTACTCACTCTTTAAAAAAAAAGGAAAAGAAAAAAATGGACATGCCTAAAGCTCAGTACAAGGAATTATTAGCCACATGCAAATCCAACCTCCAAAAAGGTTTCAGCTCACAGCAGTCCAATGACCATCAGCAAACAGTCTACAAACTATAAATGCTGAAGGGGTTTTAGAGAACTGTGTACCTTCTAGCTGCTGGTGGGATGTAATTGGTAACAGCACTAACGAAAACTGAATGGAGCTGCTTTAAACGGTAAAAACTGAGCTACCATATGATGCGGCAGGGCACCTTTTGGGCCTATAACCTAAGACCACCAGAATCGGAAAGACAGAGGCAGGCAAATGTGCACTGCAGCAATATTGAAATAGCCAAGACATGGAAGCAAAAAAAAAGGTCCATAAACAGATGAATGGACAAAGAAGAAGTGGTATATGGACAGAATGGAATATCAGTCACGAAAAACAATAAAAGAATGGCATATGCAGCACCACAGATGAGCCTAGAGATAATCACACAACGTGAAGTAAGTCAGAATGCGAAAGACAAATGTCCTATGATATCACTTATGTTATCTGAAAATTCATAAAAATGAACATATTTCCAAAGAGAAAGACAATCTCAGATTGAGAAGACAAACTTATGGTTAAGCCAAAGAAAAGGTGTGAGGAATGGATAAATTAAGATATTGGGGTTAACACACATATACTAATACATATAAAATATATAATCCCCAAAGACCTATGGAATACCAAGAGTGGTCTACTCAACACTCTGTAATAACCGACATGGAAAAGGACCCAAAGATCAATAGATATATGTATAGGTGTAAATGAACAAGATTCTGTACACCTAGAACAAAAGACATTTTTCAATCAAATTTGCTCTGATAAAAACTACAACTTAAAGACACAAACAAGAATTAAGGAGGCTAAAGCTTATGGGGGTTTGTCCTGGCACATTCCACTCTAATATGCAACCTAAAAGCACAACTTGCAGCAAGGTTCTGTTTCCCTAGCGAGCAGAGTTGGCAACGTAGAAATGCTGCCACCCTAAGGCCGTTTCCTCAAACAGCAGCTTTACATCTACTGCTAATGGTCACTAATATTCACAAGGACTGCAGGGCTGTAAATGACTTATGCCCTCCAAAAATGTCCTGGGGTAGGGAATGGACATAAAAATCCAAACGCGGCAAATTTTTCAAGAAGGCAATTTGAAGTTGTAAGTTTAGCTCAATCTTAAAAAAAATGAAAAGGACATTGATAAATGCAAAACATCAGGAATTATTAGATGCATGCAAATCCAATCTACACAAAGGTATCACCTAACACCAGTCACAATGACCATCAGCAAAATGTCCACAAACAATAGATGTTGAAGAAGTTGTGGAGAATAGTGTAACCTCTCGGTCTAACTGGGATGTAAACTGCTAACAGCCAATAATAGGAACAGAATGGCAGTGCGTTTAAAGGTAAAAATTGAGTCACCATATGATCCGGAAGGCCCACTGTTGGGCCTGTCACCTGTGAAAGCCAGAATCAAAAAGACACGGGATGGAAAATAGTGTATTGCAGCAGTATTTACAATAGCTAAGACATGGATACAAACAAAATGTCCATCATCAGATAAATGGACAAAGAAAAAGTGGTATATGTACCGAATGGAATACTAGCCTCAGAAAAAAATGAACAGTGCCGTTTCCAGGACTACAGGGGAGCCTAGACATAATCATATTAGGTTAAGTTATTCAAAAGGGAATAACAAATATCCTGTGATATCATTTGTACATGTTATTCTATGATTGCTACCCATGAACATATTTCCACAGAAAAAGACACTCACAGACTTATAAAACAAACTAATGGTTAGCCAAAATGAAAGGTGGGAGGATGGATAAATTAGGACTATGGGGCTAACATACATATACTAATGTATGTTAAATGTATATAAACATATAACATATAAACTATATGAATTATATAATCACCAATACATATAAAATATATAATGACAAAACACCTACCAAATACCAAGGGAGGTCTACTCAACCTTCCGTAAAAAATTACATGGTAACAGGATCCAAAGATGAACAGACATATGTATGAATCATTGAGCACATTCTGGACAGCCAGACAATCACAACACTCTAATCGAATTTACTCCGATAAGAAATAGAAATTAAATTTAAGAAACAAACATAAGTAAGGAGACATAAACTTCTGGGGGCTTGTCCTAGCACATTCCCCTCTAATTTACAACCTCGGAACACTACCTCCAGGAAGACTCTGTTGCCCTAGTAACAAGAGGTGAGAACGTAATAATGCTGCCGCCTTGTGGCTGTTTCCCACAACAGCAGCTTTAAACACAGTGCTAATGGTTGCTTAATAGTCACAAGGACTGCAGGTCTGTAAATGACACCTGCCCTCAAAAAATGCCCTGGGGTAGGGAATAGGCAAGGAAATTCAACAAATGAAAAATTTTTGAAGAAGGCAATAGGAAGAGGGAAGTTGTACTCACTCTTTAAAAAGAAGGAAAAGAAAAAAAAGGACATGCCTAAAGCTCACTATAAGGAATTATTAGCCACATGCAAATCCAACCTCCAAAAAGGTTTCAGCTCACACCAGTCAAATGACCATCAGCAAACAGTCTACAAACTGTAAATGCTGAAGGGATTTTAGAGAACTGGGTACCTTCTAGCTGTTGGTGGGATGTAAAGTGGTAACAGCACTAACGAAAACTGAATGGAGCTGCTTTAAAAGGTAAAAATTGAGCTACCATATGACGCGGCAGAGCACCTTTTGAGCCTATAACCTAAGACCACCAGAATCGGAAAGACAGAGGCAGGCAAATGTGCACTGCAGCATTATTGAAATAGCCAAGACGTGGAAGCAAAATTAAGGTCCATAAACAGATGAATGGACAAAGAAGAAGTGGTATACGCACCAAATGGAATGGTAGCCTCGGGAAAAAAATGAAAAATGCCCTTTTCAGGACTACAGATGAGCCTAGAAATAATCATATTAGGTTAAGTAAGTCAAAAGGGAATGACAAATATCCTATGATATCATTTATACATGTTATCCTAAGATTGCTACAAATGGACATATTTCCACAGAAAAAGACACTCACAGACTTATAAAACAAACTAATGGTTAACCAAAATGAAAGGTGGGAGGATGGATAAATTAGGACTATGAGGCTAACATACATATACTAATGTATGTTGAATGTATATAAACATATAACATATAAACTCTATGAATTATATAATCACCAATACATATAAAATATATAATGACAAAATACCATGCGAGGTCTACTCAACATTCTGTAATAGGATACATGGTAACAGAATCCGAACATGAACAGACATATGTATGAATCATTGAGCAGATTCTGTACAGCCAGACAATCACAACACTCTAATCAAATTTACTCCGATAAGAAATAGAAATTAAATTAAAAAACAAACATAAGTAAGGAGACATAAACTTCTGGGGGCTTGTCCAAGAACATTCCCCTCTAATTCACAACCTCGGAACACTACCTCCAGGAAGACTCTGTTTCCCTAATAACAAGAGTTGAGAACGTAATAATGCTGCCGCCTAGTGGGTGTTTCCCACAATAGCAGCTTTAAACCCAGTGCTAATGGTTGCTTAACACTCACAAGGACTCAGGGCTGTAAATGGCATCTGCCCTCAAAAAATGCCCTGCGGTAGGGAATAGGCAAGAAAATTCAACACAAGAAAAAATTTTCAAGAAGTCAATATGAAGACGGAAGCTGTACTCACTCTTTAAAAAAAAAGGAAAAGAAAAAAATGGACATGCCTAAAGCTCAGTACAAGGAATTATTAGCCACATGCAAATCCAACCTCCAAAAAGGTTTCAGCTCACAGCAGTCCAATGACCATCAGCAAACAGTCTACAAACTATAAATGCTGAAGGGGTTTTAGAGAACTGTGTACCTTCTAGCTGCTGGTGGGATGTAATTGGTAACAGCACTAACGAAAACTGAATGGAGCTGCTTTAAACGGTAAAAACTGAGCTACCATATGATGCGGCAGGGCACCTTTTGGGCCTATAACCTAAGACCACCAGAATCGGAAAGACAGAGGCAGGCAAATGTGCACTGCAGCAATATTGAAATAGCCAAGACATGGAAGCAAAAAAAAAGGTCCATAAACAGATGAATGGACAAAGAAGAAGTGGTATATGGACAGAATGGAATATCAGTCACGAAAAACAATAAAAGAATGGCATATGCAGCACCACAGATGAGCCTAGAGATAATCACACAACGTGAAGTAAGTCAGAATGCGAAAGACAAATGTCCTATGATATCACTTATGTTATCTGAAAATTCATAAAAATGAACATATTTCCAAAGAGAAAGACAATCTCAGATTGAGAAGACAAACTTATGGTTAAGCCAAAGAAAAGGTGTGAGGAATGGATAAATTAAGATATTGGGGTTAACACACATATACTAATACATATAAAATATATAATCCCCAAAGACCTATGGAATACCAAGAGTGCTCTACTCAACACTCTGTAATAACCGACATGGAAAAGGACCCAAAGATCAATAGATATATGTATAGGTGTAAATGAACAAGATTCTGTACACCTAGAACAAAAGACATTTTTCAATCAAATTTGCTCTGATAAAAACTACAACTTAAAGACACAAACAAGAATTAAGGAGGCTAAAGCTTATGGGGGTTTGTCCTGGCACATTCCACTCTAATATGCAACCTAAAAGCACAACTTGCAGCAAGGTTCTGTTTCCCTAGCAAGCAGAGTTGGCAACGTAGAAATGCTGCCACCCTAAGGCCGTTTCCTCAAACAGCAGCTTTACATCTACTGCTAATGGTCACTAATATTCACAAGGACTGCAGGGCTGTAAATGACTTATGCCCTCCAAAAATGTCCTGGGGTAATGAATGGACATAAAAATCCAAACGCGGCAAATTTTTCAAGAAGGCAATTTGAAGTTGTAAGTTTAGCTCAATCTTAAAAAAAATGAAAAGGACATTGATAAATGCAAAACATCAGGAATTATTAGATGCATGCAAATCCAATCTACACAAAGGTATCACCTAACACCAGTCACAATGACCATCAGCAAAATGTCCACAAACAATAGATGTTGAAGAAGTTGTGGAGAGTAGTGTAACCTCTCGGTCTAAGTGGGATGTAAACTGCTAACAGCCAATAATAGGAACAGAATGGCAGTGCGTTTAAAGGTAAAAATTGAGTCACCATATGATCCGGAAGGCCCACTGTTGGGCCTGTCACCTGTGAAAGCCAGAATCAAAAAGACACGGGATGGAAAATCGTGTATTGCAGCAGTATTTACAATAGCTAAGACATGGATACAAACAAAATGTCCATCATCAGATAAATGGACAAAGAAAAAGTGGTATATGTACCGAATGGAATACTAGCCTCAGAAAAAAATGAACAGTGCCGTTTCCAGGACTACAGGTGAGCCTAGACATAATCATATTAGGTTAAGTTATTCAAAAGGGAATAACAAATATCCTGTGATATCATTTGTACATGTTATTCTATGATTGCTACCCATGAACATATTTCCACAGAAAAAGACACTCACAGACTTATAAAACAAACTAATGGTTAGCCAAAATGAAAGGTGGGGGGATGGATAAATTAGGACTATGGGGCTAACATACATATACTAATGTATGTTAAATGTATATAAACATATAACATATAAACTATATGAATTATATAATCACCAATACATATAAAATATATAATGACAAAACACCTACCAAATACCAAGGGAGGTCTACTCAACCTTCCGTAAAAAATTACATGGTAACAGGATCCAAAGATGAACAGACATATGTATGAATCATTGAGCACATTCTGGACAGCCAGACAATCACAACACTCTAATCGAATTTACTCCGATAAGAAATAGTAATTAAATTTAAGAAACAAACATAAGTAACGAGACATAAACTTCTGGGGGCTTGTCCCAGCACATTCCCCTCTAATTTACAACCTCGGAACACTACCTCCAGGAAGACTCTGTTGCCCTAGTAACAAGAGGTGAGAACGTAATAATGCTGCCGCCTTGTGGCTGTTTCCCACAACAGCAGCTTTAAACACAGTGCTAATGGTTGCTTAATAGTCACAAGGACTGCAGGTCTGTAAATGACACCTGCCCTCAAAAAATGCCCTGGGGTAGGGAATAGGCAAGGAAATTCAACAAATGAAAAATTTTTGAAGAAGGCAATAGGAAGAGAGAAGTTGTACTCACTCTTTAAAAAGAAGGAAAAGAAAAAAAAGGACATGCCTAAAGCTCACTATAAGGAATTATTAGCCACATGCAAATCCAACCTCCAAAAAGGTTTCAGCTCACACCAGTCAAATGACCATCAGCAAAAAGTCTACAAACTGTAAATGCTGAAGGGATTTTAGAGAACTGGGTACCTTCTAGCTGTTGGTGGGATGTAAAGTGGTAACAGCACTAACGAAAACTGAATGGAGCTGCTTTAAAAGGTAAAAATTGAGCTACCATATGACGCGGCAGGGCACCTTTTGGGCCTATAACCTAAGACCACCAGAATCGGAAAGACAGAGGCAGGCAAATGTGCACTGCAGCATTATTGAAATAGCCAAGACGTGGAAGCAAAATTAAGGTCCATAAACAGATGAATGGACAAAGAAGAAGTGGTATACGCACCAAATGGAATGGTAGCCTCGGGAAAAAAATGAAAAATGCCCTTTTCAGGACTACAGATGAGCCTAGAAATAATCATATTAGGTTAAGTAAGTCAAAAGGGAATGACAAATATCCTATGATATCATTTATACATGTTATCCTAAGATTGCTACAAATGGACATATTTCCACAGAAAAAGACACTCACAGACTTATAAAACAAACTAATGGTTAACCAAAATGAAAGGTGGGAGGATGGATAAATTAGGACTATGAGGCTAACATACATATACTAATGTATGTTAAATGTATATAAACATATAACATATAAACTCTATGAATTATATAATCACCAATACATATAAAATATATAATGACAAAACACCTACCAAATACCATGCGAGGTCTACTCAACATTCTGTAATAGGATACATGGTAACAGAATCCGAACATGAACAGACATATGTATGAATCATTGAGCAGATTCTGTACAGCCAGACAATCACAACACTCTAATCGAATTTACTCCGATAAGAAATAGTAATTAAATTAAAAAACAAACATAAGTAAGGAGACATAAACTTCTGGGGGCTTGTCCCAGCACATTCCCCTCTAATTCACAACCTCGGGACACTACCTCCAGGAAGACTCTGTTGCCCTAATAACAAGAGTTGAGAACGTAATAATGCTGCCGCCTAGTGGGTGTTTCCCACAACAGCAGCTTTAAACCCAGTGCTAATGGTTGCTTAATAGTCACAAGGACTCAGGGCTGTAAATGGCATCTGCCCTCAAAAAATGCCCTGGGGTAGGGAATAGGCAAGAAAATTCAACACATGACAAAATTTTCAAGAAGTCAATATGAAGAGGGAAGTTGTACTCACTCTTTAAAAAAAAAGGAAAAGAAAAAAATGGACATGCCTAAAGCTCAGTGCAAGGAATTATTAGCCACATGCAAATCCAACCTCCAAAAAGGTTTCAGCTCACAGCAGTCCAATGACCATCAGCAAACAGTCTACAAACTATAAATGCTGAAGGGGTTTTAGAGAACTGTGTACCTTCTAGCTGCTGGTGGGATGTTATTGGTAACAGCACTAACGAAAACTGAATGGAGCTGCTTTAAACGGTAAAAACTGAGCTACCATATGATGCGGCAGGGCACCTTTTGGGCCTATAACCTAAGACCACCAGAATCGGAAAGACAGAGGCAGGCAAATGTGCACTGCAGCAATATTGAAATAGCCAAGACATGGAAGCAAAAAAAAAGGTCCATAAACAGATGAATGGACAAAGAAGAAGTGGTATATGGACAGAATGGAATATCAGTCACGAAAAACAATAAAAGAATGGCATATGCAGCACCACAGATGAGCCTAGAGATAATCACACAACGTGAAGTAAGTCAGAATGCGAAAGACAAATGTCCTATGATATCACTTATGTTATCTGAAAATTCATAAAAATGAACATATTTCCAAAGAGAAAGACAATCTCAGATTGAGAAGACAAACTTATGGTTAAGCCAAAGAAAAGGTGTGAGGAATGGATAAATTAGGATATTGGGGTTAACACACATATACTAATACATATAAAATATATAATCCCCAAAGACCTATGGAATACCAAGAGTGGTCTACTCAACACTCTGTAATAACCCACATGGAAAAGGACCCAAAGATCAATAGATATATGTATAGGTGTAAATGAACAAGATTCTGTACACCTAGAACAAAAGACATTTTTCAATCAAATTTGCTCTGATAAAAACTACAACTTAAAGACACAAACAAGAATTAAGGAGGCTAAAGCTTATGGGGGTTTGTCCTGGCACATTCCACTCTAATATGCAACCTAAAAGCACAACTTGCAGCAAGGTTCTGTTTCCCTAGCGAGCAGAGTTGGCAACGTAGAAATGCTGCCACCCTAAGGCCGTTTCCTCAAACAGCAGCTTTACATCTACTGCTAATGGTCACTAATATTCACAAGGACTGCAGGGCTGTAAATGACTCATGCCCTCCAAAAATGTCCTGGGGTAGGGAATGGCTATAAAAATCCAAACGCGGCAAATTTTTCAAGAAGGCAATTTGAAGTTGTAAGTTTAGCTCGATCTTAAAAAAAATGAAAAGGACATTGATAAATGCAAAACATCAGGAATTATTAGACGCATGCAAATCGAATCTACACAAAGGTATCACCTAACACCAGTCACAATGACCATCAGCAGAATGTCCACAAACAATAGATGTTGAAGAAGTTGTGGAGAATAGTGTAACCTCTCGGTCTAAGTGGGATGTAAACTGCTAACAGCCAATAATAGGAACAGAATGGCAGTGCGTTTAAAGGTAAAAATTGAGTCACCATATGATCCGGAAGGCCCACTGTTGGGCCTGTCACCTGTGAAAGCCAGAATCAAAAAGACACAGGATGGAAAATCGTGTATTGCAGCAGTATTTACAATAGCTAAGACATGGATACAAACAAAATGTCCATCATCAGATAAATGGACAAAGAAAAAGTGGTATATGTACCGAATGGAATACTAGCCTCAGAAAAAAATGAACAGTGCCGTTTCCAGGACTACAGGGGAGCCTAGACATAATCATATTAGGTTAAGTTATTCAAAAGGGAATAACAAATATCCTGTGATATCATTTGTACATGTTATTCTATGATTGCTACCCATGAACATATTTCCACAGAAAAAGACACTCACAGACTTATAAAACAAACTAATGGTTAGCCAAAATGAAAGGTGGGGGGATGGATAAATTAGGACTATGGGGCTAACATACATATACTAATGTATGTTAAATGTATACAAACATATAACATATAAACTATATGAATTATATAATCACCAATACATATAAAATATATAATGACAAAACACCTACCAAATACCAAGGGAGGTCTACTCAACCTTCCGTAAAAAATTACATGGTAACAGGATCCAAAGAAGAACAGACATATGTATGAATCATTGAGCACATTCTGGACAGCCAGACAATCACAACACTCTAATCGAATTTACTCCGATAAGAAATAGTAATTAAATTTAAGAAACAAACATAAGTAAGGAGACATAAACTTCTGGGGGCTTATCCTAGCACATTCCCCTCTAATTTACAACCTCGGAACACTACCTCCAGGAAGACTCTGTTGCCCTAGTAACAAGAGGTGAGAACGTAATAATGCTGCCGCCTTGTGGCTGTTTCCCACAACAGCAGCTTTAAACACAGTGCTAATGGTTGCTTAATAGTCACAAGGACTGCAGGTCTGTAAATGACACCTGCCCTCAAAAAATGCCCTGGGGTAGGGAATAGGCAAGGAAATTCAACAAATGAAAAATTTTTGAAGAAGGCAATAGGAAGAGGGAAGTTGTACTCACTCTTTAAAAAGAAGGAAAAGAAAAAAAAGGACATGCCTAAAGCTCACTATAAGGAATTATTAGCCACATGCAAATCCAACCTCCAAAAAGGTTTCAGCTCACACCAGTCAAATGACCATCAGCAAAAAGTCTACAAACTGTAAATGCTGAAGGGATTTTAGAGAACTGGGTACCTTCTAGCTGTTGGTGGGATGTAAAGTGGTAACAGCACTAACGAAAACTGAATGGAGCTGCTTTAAAAGGTAAAAATTGAGCTACCATATGACGCGGCAGGGCACCTTTTGGGCCTATAACCTAAGACCACCAGAATCGGAAAGACAGAGGCAGGCAAATGTGCACTGCAGCATTATTGAAATAGCCAAGACGTGGAAGCAAAATTAAGGTCCATAAACAGATGAATGGACAAAGAAGAAGTGGTATACGCACCAAATGGAATGGTAGCCTCGGGAAAAAAATGAAAAATGCCCTTTTCAGGACTACAGATGAGCCTAGAAATAATCATATTAGGTTAAGTAAGTCAAAAGGGAATGACAAATATCCTATGATATCATTTATACATGTTATCCTAAGATTGCTACAAATGGACATATTTCCACAGAAAAAGACACTCACAGACTTATAAAACAAACTAATGGTTAACCAAAATGAAAGGTGGGAGGATGGATAAATTAGGACTATGAGGCTAACATACATATACTAATGTATGTTAAATGTATATAAACATATAACATATAAACTCTATGAATTATATAATCACCAATACATATAAAATATATAATGACAAAACACCTACCAAATACCATGCGAGGTCTACTCAACATTCTGTAATAGGATACATGGTAACAGAATCCGAACATGAACAGACATATGTATGAATCATTGAGCAGATTCTGTACAGCCAGACAATCACAACACTCTAATCGAATTTACTCCGATAAGAAATAGTAATTAAATTAAAAAACAAACATAAGTAAGGAGACATAAACTTCTGGGGGCTTGTCCCAGCACATTCCCCTCTAATTCACAACCTCGGGACACTACCTCCAGGAAGACTCTGTTGCCCTAATAACAAGAGTTGAGAACGTAATAATGCTGCCGCCTAGTGGGTGTTTCCCACAACAGCAGCTTTAAACCCAGTGCTAATGGTTGCTTAATAGTCACAAGGACTCAGGGCTGTAAATGGCATCTGCCCTCAAAAAATGCCCTGGGGTAGGGAATAGGCAAGAAAATTCAACACATGACAAAATTTTCAAGAAGTCAATATGAAGAGGGAAGTTGTACTCACTCTTTAAAAAAAAAGGAAAAGAAAAAAATGGACATGCCTAAAGCTCAGTGCAAGGAATTATTAGCCACATGCAAATCCAACCTCCAAAAAGGTTTCAGCTCACAGCAGTCCAATGACCATCAGCAAACAGTCTACAAACTATAAATGCTGAAGGGGTTTTAGAGAACTGTGTACCTTCTAGCTGCTGGTGGGATGTTATTGGTAACAGCACTAACGAAAACTGAATGGAGCTGCTTTAAACGGTAAAAACTGAGCTACCATATGATGCGGCAGGGCACCTTTTGGGCCTATAACCTAAGACCACCAGAATCGGAAAGACAGAGGCAGGCAAATGTGCACTGCAGCAATATTGAAATAGCCAAGACATGGAAGCAAAAAAAAAGGTCCATAAACAGATGAATGGACAAAGAAGAAGTGGTATATGGACAGAATGGAATATCAGTCACGAAAAACAATAAAAGAATGGCATATGCAGCACCACAGATGAGCCTAGAGATAATCACACAACGTGAAGTAAGTCAGAATGCGAAAGACAAATGTCCTATGATATCACTTATGTTATCTGAAAATTCATAAAAATGAACATATTTCCAAAGAGAAAGACAATCTCAGATTGAGAAGACAAACTTATGGTTAAGCCAAAGAAAAGGTGTGAGGAATGGATAAATTAGGATATTGGGGTTAACACACATATACTAATACATATAAAATATATAATCCCCAAAGACCTATGGAATACCAAGAGTGGTCTACTCAACACTCTGTAATAACCGACATGGAAAAGGACCCAAAGATCAATAGATATATGTATAGGTGTAAATGAACAAGATTCTGTACACCTAGAACAAAAGACATTTTTCAATCAAATTTGCTCTGATAAAAACTACAACTTAAAGACACAAACAAGAATTAAGGAGGCTAAAGCTTATGGGGGTTTGTCCTGGCACATTCCACTCTAATATGCAACCTAAAAGCACAACTTGCAGCAAGGTTCTGTTTCCCTAGCGAGCAGAGTTGGCAACGTAGAAATGCTGCCACCCTAAGGCCGTTTCCTCAAACAGCAGCTTTACATCTACTGCTAATGGTCACTAATATTCACAAGGACTGCAGGGCTGTAAATGACTCATGCCCTCCAAAAATGTCCTGGGGTAGGGAATGGCTATAAAAATCCAAACGCGGCAAATTTTTCAAGAAGGCAATTTGAAGTTGTAAGTTTAGCTCGATCTTAAAAAAAATGAAAAGGACATTGATAAATGCAAAACATCAGGAATTATTAGACGCATGCAAATCGAATCTACACAAAGGTATCACCTAACACCAGTCACAATGACCATCAGCAGAATGTCCACAAACAATAGATGTTGAAGAAGTTGTGGAGAATAGTGTAACCTCTCGGTCTAAGTGGGATGTAAACTGCTAACAGCCAATAATAGGAACAGAATGGCAGTGCGTTTAAAGGTAAAAATTGAGTCACCATATGATCCGGAAGGCCCACTGTTGGGCCTGTCACCTGTGAAAGCCAGAATCAAAAAGACACAGGATGGAAAATCGTGTATTGCAGCAGTATTTACAATAGCTAAGACATGGATACAAACAAAATGTCCATCATCAGATAAATGGACAAAGAAAAAGTGGTATATGTACCGAATGGAATACTAGCCTCAGAAAAAAATGAACAGTGCCGTTTCCAGGACTACAGGGGAGCCTAGACATAATCATATTAGGTTAAGTTATTCAAAAGGGAATAACAAATATCCTGTGATATCATTTGTACATGTTATTCTATGATTGCTACCCATGAACATATTTCCACAGAAAAAGACACTCACAGACTTATAAAACAAACTAATGGTTAGCCAAAATGAAAGGTGGGGGGATGGATAAATTAGGACTATGGGGCTAACATACATATACTAATGTATGTTAAATGTATACAAACATATAACATATAAACTATATGAATTATATAATCACCAATACATATAAAATATATAATGACAAAACACCTACCAAATACCAAGGGAGGTCTACTCAACCTTCCGTAAAAAATTACATGGTAACAGGATCCAAAGAAGAACAGACATATGTATGAATCATTGAGCACATTCTGGACAGCCAGACAATCACAACACTCTAATCGAATTTACTCCGATAAGAAATAGTAATTAAATTTAAGAAACAAACATAAGTAAGGAGACATAAACTTCTGGGGGCTTGTCCTAGCACATTCCCCTCTAATTTACAACCTCGGAACACTACCTCCAGGAAGACTCTGTTGCCCTAGTAACAAGAGGTGAGAACGTAATAATGCTGCCGCCTTGTGGCTGTTTCCCACAACAGCAGCTTTAAACACAGTGCTAATGGTTGCTTAATAGTCACAAGGACTGCAGGTCTGTAAATGACACCTGCCCTCAAAAAATGCCCTGGGGTAGGGAATAGGCAAGGAAATTCAACAAATGAAAAATTTTTGAAGAAGGCAATAGGAAGAGGGAAGTTGTACTCACTCTTTAAAAAGAAGGAAAAGAAAAAAAAGGACATGCCTAAAGCTCACTATAAGGAATTATTAGCCACATGCAAATCCAACCTCCAAAAAGGTTTCAGCTCACACCAGTCAAATGACCATCAGCAAAAAGTCTACAAACTGTAAATGCTGAAGGGATTTTAGAGAACTGGGTACCTTCTAGCTGTTGGTGGGATGTAAAGTGGTAACAGCACTAACGAAAACTGAATGGAGCTGCTTTAAAAGGTAAAAATTGAGCTACCATATGACGCGGCAGGGCACCTTTTGGGCCTATAACCTAAGACCACCAGAATCGGAAAGACAGAGGCAGGCAAATGTGCACTGCAGCATTATTGAAATAGCCAAGACGTGGAAGCAAAACTAAGGTCCATAAACAGATGAATGGACAAAGAAGAAGTGGTATACGCACCAAATGGAATAGTAGCCTCGGGAAAAAAATGAAAAATGCCCTTTTCAGGACTACAGATGAGCCTAGAAATAATCATATTAGGTTAAGTAAGTCAAAAGGGAATGACAAATATCCTATGATATCATTTATACATGTTATCCTAAGATTGCTACAAATGGACATATTTCCACAGAAAAAGACACTCACAGACTTATAAAACAAACTAATGGTTAACCAAAATGAAAGGTGGGAGGATGGATAAATTAGGACTATGGGGCTAACATACATATACTAATGTATGTTAAATGTATATAAACATATAACATATAAACTCTATGAATTATATAATCACCAATACATATAAAATATATAATGACAAAACACCTACCAAATACCATGCGAGGTCTACTCAACATTCTGTAATAGGATACATGGTAACAGAATCCGAACATGAACAGACATATGTATGAATCATTGAGCAGATTCTGTACAGCCAGACAATCACAACACTCTAATCGAATTTACTCCGATAAGAAATAGAAATTAAATTAAAAAACAAACATAAGTAAGGAGACATAAACTTCTGGGGGCTTGTCCCAGCACATTCCCCTCTAATTCACAACCTCGGAACACTACCTCCAGGAAGACTCTGTTGCCCTAATAACAAGAGTTGAGAACGTAATAATGCTGCCGCCTAGTGGGTGTTTCCCACAACAGCAGCTTTAAACCCAGTGCTAATGGTTGCTTAATAGTCACAAGGACTCAGGGCTGTAAATGGCATCTGCCCTCAAAAAATGCCCTGTGGTAGGGAATAGGCAAGAAAATTCAACACATGAAAAAATTTTCAAGAAGTCAATATGAAGAGGGAAGCTGTACTCACTCTTTAAAAAAAAAAGGAAAAGAAAAAAATGGACATGCCTAAAGCTCAGTACAAGGAATTATTAGCCACATGCAAATCCAACCTCCAAAAAGGTTTCAGCTCACAGCAGTCCAATGACCATCAGCAAACAGTCTACAAACTATAAATGCTGAAGGGGTTTTAGAGAACTGTGTACCTTCTAGCTGCTGGTGGGATGTAATTGGTAACAGCATTAATGAAAACTGAATGGAGCTGCTTTAAACGGTAAAAACTGAGCTACCATATGATGCGGCAGGGCACCTTTTGGGCCTATAACCTAAGACCACCAGAATCGGAAAGACAGAGGCAGGCAAATGTGCACTGCAGCAATATTGAAATAGCCAAGACACGGAAGCAAAAAAAAAGGTCTATAAACAGATGAATGGACAAAGAAGAAGTGGTATATGGACAGAATGGAATATCAGTCACGAAAAACAATAAAAGAATGGCATATGCAGCACCACAGATGAGCCTAGAGATAATCACACAACGTGAAGTAAGTCAGAATGCGAAAGACAAATGTCCTATGATATCACTTATGTTATCTGAAAATTCATAAAAATGAACATATTTCCAAAGAGAAAGACAATCTCAGATTGAGAAGACAAACTTATGGTTAAGCCAAAGAAAAGGTGTGAGGAATGGATAAATTAGGATATTGGGGTTAACACACATATACTAATACATATAAAATATATAATCCCCAAAGACCTATGGAATACCAAGAGTGGTCTACTCAACACTCTGTAATAACCCACATGGAAAAGGACCCAAAGATCAATAGATATATGTATAGGTGTAAATGAACAAGATTCTGTACACCTAGAACAAAAGACATTTTTCAATCAAATTTGCTCTGATAAAAACTACAACTTAAAGACACAAACAAGAATTAAGGAGGCTAAAGCTTATGGGGGTTTGTCCTGGCACATTCCACTCTAATATGCAACCTAAAAGCACAACTTGCAGCAAGGTTCTGTTTCCCTAGCGAGCAGAGTTGGCAACGTAGAAATGCTGCCACCCTAAGGCCGTTTCCTCAAACAGCAGCTTTACATCTACTGCTAATGGTCACTAATATTCACAAGGACTGCAGGGCTGTAAATGACTCATGCCCTCCAAAAATGTCCTGGGGTAGGGAATGGCCATAAAAATCCAAACGCGGCAAATTTTTCAAGAAGGCAATTTGAAGTTGTAAGTTTAGCTCGATCTTAAAAAAAATGAAAAGGACATTGATAAATGCAAAACATCAGGAATTATTAGACGCATGCAAATCGAATCTACACAAAGGTATCACCTAACACCAGTCACAATGACCATCAGCAGAATGTCCACAAACAATAGATGTTGAAGAAGTTGTGGAGAATAGTGTAACCTCTCGGTCTAAGTGGGATGTAAACTGCTAACAGCCAATAATAGGAACAGAATGGCAGTGCGTTTAAAGGTAAAAATTGAGTCACCATATGATCCGGAAGGCCCACTGTTGGGCCTGTCACCTGTGAAAGCCAGAATCAAAAAGACACAGGATGGAAAATCGTGTATTGCAGCAGTATTTACAATAGCTAAGACATGGATACAAACAAAATGTCCATCATCAGATAAATGGACAAAGAAAAAGTGGTATATGTACCGAATGGAATACTAGCCTCAGAAAAAAATGAACAGTGCCGTTTCCAGGACTACAGGTGAGCCTAGACATAATCATATTAGGTTAAGTTATTCAAAAGGGAATAACAAATATCCTGTGATATCATTTGTACATGTTATTCTATGATTGCTACCCATGAACATATTTCCACAGAAAAAGACACTCACAGACTTATAAAACAAACTAATGGTTAGCCAAAATGAAAGGTGGGGGGATGGATAAATTAGGACTATGGGGCTAACATACATATACTAATGTATGTTAAATGTATACAAACATATAACATATAAACTATATGAATTATATAATCACCAATACATATAAAATATATAATGACAAAACACCTACCAAATACCAAGGGAGGTCTACTCAACCTTCCGTAAAAAATTACATGGTAACAGGATCCAAAGAAGAACAGACATATGTATGAATCATTGAGCACATTCTGGACAGCCAGACAATCACAACACTCTAATCGAATTTACTCCGATAAGAAATAGTAATTAAATTTAAGAAACAAACATAAGTAAGGAGACATAAACTTCTGGGGGCTTATCCTAGCACATTCCCCTCTAATTTACAACCTCGGAACACTACCTCCAGGAAGACTCTGTTGCCCTAGTAACAAGAGGGGAGAACGTAATAATGCTGCCGCCTTGTGGCTGTTTCCCACAACAGCAGCTTTAAACACAGTGCTAATGGTTGCTTAATAGTCACAAGGACTGCAGGTCTGTAAATGACACCTGCCCTCAAAAAATGCCCTGGGGTAGGGAATAGGCAAGGAAATTCAACAAATGAAAAATTTTTGAAGAAGGCAATAGGAAGAGGGAAGTTGTACTCACTCTTTAAAAAGAAGGAAAAGAAAAAAAAGGACATGCCTAAAGCTCACTATAAGGAATTATTAGCCACATGCAAATCCAACCTCCAAAAAGGTTTCAGCTCACACCAGTCAAATGACCATCAGCAAAAAGTCTACAAACTGTAAATGCTGAAGGGATTTTAGAGAACTGGGTACCTTCTAGCTGTTGGTGGGATGTAAAGTGGTAACAGCACTAACGAAAACTGAATGGAGCTGCTTTAAAAGGTAAAAATTGAGCTACCATATGACGCGGCAGGGCACCTTTTGGGCCTATAACCTAAGACCACCAGAATCGGAAAGACAGAGGCAGGCAAATGTGCACTGCAGCATTATTGAAATAGCCAAGACGTGGAAGCAAAACTAAGGTCCATAAACAGATGAATGGACAAAGAAGAAGTGGTATACGCACCAAATGGAATAGTAGCCTCGGGAAAAAAATGAAAAATGCCCTTTTCAGGACTACAGATGAGCCTAGAAATAATCATATTAGGTTAAGTAAGTCAAAAGGGAATGACAAATATCCTATGATATCATTTATACATGTTATCCTAAGATTGCTACAAATGGACATATTTCCACAGAAAAAGACACTCACAGACTTATAAAACAAACTAATGGTTAACCAAAATGAAAGGTGGGAGGATGGATAAATTAGGACTATGGGGCTAACATACATATACTAATGTATGTTAAATGTATATAAACATATAACATATAAACTCTATGAATTATATAATCACCAATACATATAAAATATATAATGACAAAACACCTACCAAATACCATGCGAGGTCTACTCAACATTCTGTAATAGGATACATGGTAACAGAATCCGAACATGAACAGACATATGTATGAATCATTGAGCAGATTCTGTACAGCCAGACAATCACAACACTCTAATCGAATTTACTCCGATAAGAAATAGAAATTAAATTAAAAAACAAACATAAGTAAGGAGACATAAACTTCTGGGGGCTTGTCCCAGCACATTCCCCTCTAATTCACAACCTCGGAACACTACCTCCAGGAAGACTCTGTTGCCCTAATAACAAGAGTTGAGAACGTAATAATGCTGCCGCCTAGTGGGTGTTTCCCACAACAGCAGCTTTAAACCCAGTGCTAATGGTTGCTTAATAGTCACAAGGACTCAGGGCTGTAAATGGCATCTGCCCTCAAAAAATGCCCTGGGGTAGGGAATAGGCAAGAAAATTCAACACATGAAAAAATTTTCAAGAAGTCAATATGAAGAGGGAAGCTGTACTCACTCTTTAAAAAAAAAAGGAAAAGAAAAAAATGGACATGCCTAAAGCTCAGTACAAGGAATTATTAGCCACATGCAAATCCAACCTCCAAAAAGGTTTCAGCTCACAGCAGTCCAATGACCATCAGCAAACAGTCTACAAACTATAAATGCTGAAGGGGTTTTAGAGAACTGTGTACCTTCTAGCTGCTGGTGGGATGTAATTGGTAACAGCATTAATGAAAACTGAATGGAGCTGCTTTAAACGGTAAAAACTGAGCTACCATATGATGCGGCAGGGCACCTTTTGGGCCTATAACCTAAGACCACCAGAATCGGAAAGACAGAGGCAGGCAAATGTGCACTGCAGCAATATTGAAATAGCCAAGACACGGAAGCAAAAAAAAAGGTCTATAAACAGATGAATGGACAAAGAAGAAGTGGTATATGGACAGAATGGAATATCAGTCACGAAAAACAATAAAAGAATGGCATATGCAGCACCACAGATGAGCCTAGAGATAATCACACAACGTGAAGTAAGTCAGAATGCGAAAGACAAATGTCCTATGATATCACTTATGTTATCTGAAAATTCATAAAAATGAACATATTTCCAAAGAGAAAGACAATCTCAGATTGAGAAGACAAACTTATGGTTAAGCCAAAGAAAAGGTGTGAGGAATGGATAAATTAGGATATTGGGGTTAACACACATATACTAATACATATAAAATATATAATCCCCAAAGACCTATGGAATACCAAGAGTGGTCTACTCAACACTCTGTAATAACCCACATGGAAAAGGACCCAAAGATCAATAGATATATGTATAGGTGTAAATGAACAAGATTCTGTACACCTAGAACAAAAGACATTTTTCAATCAAATTTGCTCTGATAAAAACTACAACTTAAAGACACAAACAAGAATTAAGGAGGCTAAAGCTTATGGGGGTTTGTCCTGGCACATTCCACTCTAATATGCAACCTAAAAGCACAACTTGCAGCAAGGTTCTGTTTCCCTAGCGAGCAGAGTTGGCAACGTAGAAATGCTGCCACCCTAAGGCCGTTTCCTCAAACAGCAGCTTTACATCTACTGCTAATGGTCACTAATATTCACAAGGACTGCAGGGCTGTAAATGACTCATGCCCTCCAAAAATGTCCTGGGGTAGGGAATGGCCATAAAAATCCAAACGCGGCAAATTTTTCAAGAAGGCAATTTGAAGTTGTAAGTTTAGCTCGATCTTAAAAAAAATGAAAAGGACATTGATAAATGCAAAACATCAGGAATTATTAGACGCATGCAAATCGAATCTACACAAAGGTATCACCTAACACCAGTCACAATGACCATCAGCAGAATGTCCACAAACAATAGATGTTGAAGAAGTTGTGGAGAATAGTGTAACCTCTCGGTCTAAGTGGGATGTAAACTGCTAACAGCCAATAATAGGAACAGAATGGCAGTGCGTTTAAAGGTAAAAATTGAGTCACCATATGATCCGGAAGGCCCACTGTTGGGCCTGTCACCTGTGAAAGCCAGAATCAAAAAGACACAGGATGGAAAATCGTGTATTGCAGCAGTATTTACAATAGCTAAGACATGGATACAAACAAAATGTCCATCATCAGATAAATGGACAAAGAAAAAGTGGTATATGTACCGAATGGAATACTAGCCTCAGAAAAAAATGAACAGTGCCGTTTCCAGGACTACAGGTGAGCCTAGACATAATCATATTAGGTTAAGTTATTCAAAAGGGAATAACAAATATCCTGTGATATCATTTGTACATGTTATTCTATGATTGCTACCCATGAACATATTTCCACAGAAAAAGACACTCACAGACTTATAAAACAAACTAATGGTTAGCCAAAATGAAAGGTGGGGGGATGGATAAATTAGGACTATGGGGCTAACATACATATACTAATGTATGTTAAATGTATACAAACATATAACATATAAACTATATGAATTATATAATCACCAATACATATAAAATATATAATGACAAAACACCTACCAAATACCAAGGGAGGTCTACTCAACCTTCCGTAAAAAATTACATGGTAACAGGATCCAAAGATGAACAGACATATGTATGAATCATTGAGAACATTCTGGACAGCCAGACAATCACAACACTCTAATCGAATTTACTCCGATAAGAAATAGTAATTAAATTTAAGAAACAAACATAAGTAAGGAGACATAAACTTCTGGGGGCTTGTCCTAGCACATTCCCCTCTAATTTACAACCTCGGAACACTACCTCCAGGAAGACTCTGTTGCCCTAGTAACAAGAGGTGAGAACGTAATAATGCTGCCGCCTTGTGGCTGTTTCCCACAACAGCAGCTTTAAACACAGTGCTAATGGTTGCTTAATAGTCACAAGGACTGCAGGTCTGTAAATGACACCTGCCCTCAAAAAATGCCCTGGGGTAGGGAATAGGCAAGGAAATTCAACAAATGAAAAATTTTTGAAGAAGGCAATAGGAAGAGGGAAGTTGTACTCACTCTTTAAAAAGAAGGAAAAGAAAAAAAAGGACATGCCTAAAGCTCACTATAAGGAATTATTAGCCACATGCAAATCCAACCTCCAAAAAGGTTTCAGCTCACACCAGTCAAATGACCATCAGCAAAAAGTCTACAAACTGTAAATGCTGAAGGGATTTTAGAGAACTGGGTACCTTCTACCTGTTGGTGGGATGTAAAGTGGTAACAGCACTAACGAAAACTGAATGGAGCTGCTTTAAAAGGTAAAAATTGAGCTACCATATGACGCGGCAGGGCACCTTTTGGGCCTATAACCTAAGACCACCAGAATCGGAAAGACAGAGGCAGGCAAATGTGCACTGCAGCATTATTGAAATAGCCAAGACGTGGAAGCAAAATTAAGGTCCATAAACAGATGAATGGACAAAGAAGAAGTGGTATACGCACCAAATGGAATGGTAGCCTCGGGAAAAAAATGAAAAATGCCCTTTTCAGGACTACAGATGAGCCTAGAAATAATCATATTAGGTTAAGTAAGTCAAAAGGGAATGACAAATATCCTATGATATCATTTATACATGTTATCCTAAGATTGCTACAAATGGACATATTTCCACAGAAAAAGACACTCACAGACTTATAAAACAAACTAATGGTTAACCAAAATGAAAGGTGGGAGGATGGATAAATTAGGACTATGGGGCTAACATACATATACTAATGTATGTTAAATGTATATAAACATATAACATATAAACTCTATGAATTATATAATCACCAATACATATAAAATATATAATGACAAAACACCTACCAAATACCATGCGAGGTCTACTCAACATTCTGTAATAGGATACATGGTAACAGAATCCGTACATGAACAGACATATGTATGAATCATTGAGCAGATTCTGTACAGCCAGACAATCACAACACTCTAATCGAATTTACTCCGATAAGAAATAGAAATTAAATTTAAAAACAAACATAAGTAAGGAGACATAAACTTCTGGGGGCTTGTCCCAGCACATTCCCCTCTAATTCACAACCTCGTAACACTACCTCCAGGAAGACTCTGTTGCCCTAATAACAAGAGTTGAGAACGTAATAATGCTGCCGCCTAGTGGGTGTTTCCCACAACAGCAGCTTTAAACCCAGTGCTAATGGTTGCTTAATAGTCACAAGGACTCAGGGCTGTAAATGGCATCTGCCCTCAAAAAATGCCCTGGGGTAGGGAATAGGCAAGAAAATTCAACACATGACAAAATTTTCAAGAAGTCAATATGAAGAGGGAAGTTGTACTCCCTCTTTAAAAAAAAAAGGAAAAGAAAAAAATGGACATGCCTAAAGCTCAGTACAAGGAATTATTAGCCACATGCAAATCCAACCTCCAAAAAGGTTTCAGCTCACAGCAGTCCAATGACCATCAGCAAACAGTCTACAAACTATAAATGCTGAAGGGGTTTTAGAGAACTGTGTACCTTCTAGCTGCTGGTGGGATGTAATTGGTAACAGCACTAACGAAAACTGAATGGAGCTGCTTTAAACGGTAAAAACTGAGCTACCATATGATGCGGCAGGGCACCTTTTGGGCCTATAACCTAAGACCACCAGAATCGGAAAGACAGAGGCAGGCAAATGTGCACTGCAGCAATATTGAAATAGCCAAGACATGGAAGCAAAAAAAGAAGGTCCATAAACAGATGAATGGACAAAGAAGAAGTGGTATATGGACAGAATGGAATATCAGTCACGAAAAAAAATAAAAGAATGGCATATGCAGCACCACAGATGAGCCTAGAGATAATCACACAACGTGAAGTAAGTCAGAATGCGAAAGACAAATGTCCTATGATATCACTTATGTTATCTGAAAATTCATAAAAATGAACATATTTCCAAAGAGAAAGACAATCTCAGATTGAGAAGACAAACTTATGGTTAAGCCAAAGAAAAGGTGTGAGGAATGGATAAATTAGGATATTGGGGTTAACACACATATACTAATACATATAAAATATATAATCCCCAAAGACCTATGGAATACCAAGAGTGGTCTACTCAACACTCTGTAATAACCCACATGGAAAAGGACCCAAAGATCAATAGATATATGTATAGGTGTAAATGAACAAGATTCTGTACACCTAGAACAAAAGACATTTTTCAATCAAATTTGCTCTGATAAAAACTACAACTTAAAGACACAAACAAGAATTAAGGAGGCTAAAGCTTATGGGGGTTTGTCCTGGCACATTCCACTCTAATATGCAACCTAAAAGCACAACTTGCAGCAAGGTTCTGTTTCCCTAGCGAGCAGAGTTGGCAACGTAGAAATGCTGCCACCCTAAGGCCGTTTCCTCAAACAGCAGCTTTACATCTACTGCTAATGGTCACTAATATTCACAAGGACTGCAGGGCTGTAAATGACTCATGCCCTCCAAAAATGTCCTGGGGTAGGGAATGGCCATAAAAATCCAAACGCGGCAAATTTTTCAAGAAGGCAATTTGAAGTTGTAAGTTTAGCTCGATCTTAAAAAAAATGAAAAGGACATTGATAAATGCAAAACATCAGGAATTATTAGACGCATGCAAATCGAATCTACACAAAGGTATCACCTAACACCAGTCACAATGACCATCAGCAGAATGTCCACAAACAATAGATGTTGAAGAAGTTGTGGAGAATAGTGTAACCTCTCGGTCTAAGTGGGATGTAAACTGCTAACAGCCAATAATAGGAACAGAATGGCAGTGCGTTTAAAGGTAAAAATTGAGTCACCATATGATCCGGAAGGCCCACTGTTGGGCCTGTCACCTGTGAAAGCCAGAATCAAAAAGACACAGGATGGAAAATCGTGTATTGCAGCAGTATTTACAATAGCTAAGACATGGATACAAACAAAATGTCCATCATCAGATAAATGGAC
Source organism: Eubalaena glacialis (assembly GCF_028564815.1). Classification (NCBI taxonomy): domain Eukaryota; kingdom Metazoa; phylum Chordata; class Mammalia; order Artiodactyla; family Balaenidae; genus Eubalaena; species Eubalaena glacialis. The sequence continues at coordinate 71,302,151 of NC_083718.1, read as the reverse complement.
AAAGAAAAAGTGGTATATGTACCGAATGGAATACTAGCCTCAGAAAAAAATGAACAGTGCCGTTTCCAGGACTACAGGGGAGCCTAGACATAATCATATTAGGTTAAGTTATTCAAAAGGGAATAACAAATATCCTGTGATATCATTTGTACATGTTATTCTATGATTGCTACCCATGAACATATTTCCACAGAAAAAGACACTCACAGACTTATAAAACAAACTAATGGTTAGCCAAAATGAAAGGTGGGGGGATGGATAAATTAGGACTATGGGGCTAACATACATATACTAATGTATGTTAAATGTATATAAACATATAACATATAAACTATATGAATTATATAATCACCAATACATATAAAATATATAATGACAAAACACCTACCAAATACCAAGGGAGGTCTACTCAACCTTCCGTAAAAAATTACATGGTAACAGGATCCAAAGAAGAACAGACATATGTATGAATCATTGAGCACATTCTGGACAGCCAGACAATCACAACACTCTAATCAAATTTACTCCGATAAGAAATAGTAATTAAATTTAAGAAACAAACATAAGTAAGGAGACATAAACTTCTGGGGGCTTATCCTAGCACATTCCCCTCTAATTTACAACCTCGGAACACTACCTCCAGGAAGACTCTGTTGCCCTAGTAACAAGAGGTGAGAACGTAATAATGCTGCCGCCTTGTGGCTGTTTCCCACAACAGCAGCTTTAAACACAGTGCTAATGGTTGCTTAATAGTCACAAGGACTGCAGGTCTGTAAATGACACCTGCCCTCAAAAAATGCCCTGGGGTAGGGAATAGGCAAGGAAATTCAACAAATGAAAAATTTTTGAAGAAGGCAATAGGAAGAGGGAAGTTGTACTCACTCTTTAAAAAGAAGGAAAAGAAAAAAAAGGACATGCCTAAAGCTCACTATAAGGAATTATTAGCCACATGCAAATCCAACCTCCAAAAAGGTTTCAGCTCACACCAGTCAAATGACCATCAGCAAAAAGTCTACAAACTGTAAATGCTGAAGGGATTTTAGAGAACTGGGTACCTTCTAGCTGTTGGTGGGATGTAAAGTGGTAACAGCACTAACGAAAACTGAATGGAGCTGCTTTAAAAGGTAAAAATTGAGCTACCATATGACGCGGCAGGGCACCTTTTGGGCCTATAACCTAAGACCACCAGAATCGGAAAGACAGAGGCAGGCAAATGTGCACTGCAGCATTATTGAAATAGCCAAGACGTGGAAGCAAAACTAAGGTCCATAAACAGATGAATGGACAAAGAAGAAGTGGTATACGCACCAAATGGAATAGTAGCCTCGGGAAAAAAATGAAAAATGCCCTTTTCAGGACTACAGATGAGCCTAGAAATAATCATATTAGGTTAAGTAAGTCAAAAGGGAATGACAAATATCCTATGATATCATTTATACATGTTATCCTAAGATTGCTACAAATGGACATATTTCCACAGAAAAAGACACTCACAGACTTATAAAACAAACTAATGGTTAACCAAAATGAAAGGTGGGAGGATGGATAAATTAGGACTATGGGGCTAACATACATATACTAATGTATGTTAAATGTATATAAACATATAACATATAAACTCTATGAATTATATAATCACCAATACATATAAAATATATAATGACAAAACACCTACCAAATACCATGCGAGGTCTACTCAACATTCTGTAATAGGATACATGGTAACAGAATCCGAACATGAACAGACATATGTATGAATCATTGAGCAGATTCTGTACAGCCAGACAATCACAACACTCTAATCGAATTTACTCCGATAAGAAATAGAAATTAAATTAAAAAACAAACATAAGTAAGGAGACATAAACTTCTGGGGGCTTGTCCCAGCACATTCCCCTCTAATTCACAACCTCGGAACACTACCTCCAGGAAGACTCTGTTGCCCTAATAACAAGAGTTGAGAACGTAATAATGCTGCCGCCTAGTGGGTGTTTCCCACAACAGCAGCTTTAAACCCAGTGCTAATGGTTGCTTAATAGTCACAAGGACTCAGGGCTGTAAATGGCATCTGCCCTCAAAAAATGCCCTGGGGTAGGGAATAGGCAAGAAAATTCAACACATGAAAAAATTTTCAAGAAGTCAATATGAAGAGGGAAGCTGTACTCACTCTTTAAAAAAAAAAGGAAAAGAAAAAAATGGACATGCCTAAAGCTCAGTACAAGGAATTATTAGCCACATGCAAATCCAACCTCCAAAAAGGTTTCAGCTCACAGCAGTCCAATGACCATCAGCAAACAGTCTACAAACTATAAATGCTGAAGGGGTTTTAGAGAACTGTGTACCTTCTAGCTGCTGGTGGGATGTAATTGGTAACAGCATTAATGAAAACTGAATGGAGCTGCTTTAAACGGTAAAAACTGAGCTACCATATGATGCGGCAGGGCACCTTTTGGGCCTATAACCTAAGACCACCAGAATCGGAAAGACAGAGGCAGGCAAATGTGCACTGCAGCAATATTGAAATAGCCAAGACACGGAAGCAAAAAAAAAGGTCTATAAACAGATGAATGGACAAAGAAGAAGTGGTATATGGACAGAATGGAATATCAGTCACGAAAAACAATAAAAGAATGGCATATGCAGCACCACAGATGAGCCTAGAGATAATCACACAACGTGAAGTAAGTCAGAATGCGAAAGACAAATGTCCTATGATATCACTTATGTTATCTGAAAATTCATAAAAATGAACATATTTCCAAAGAGAAAGACAATCTCAGATTGAGAAGACAAACTTATGGTTAAGCCAAAGAAAAGGTGTGAGGAATGGATAAATTAGGATATTGGGGTTAACACACATATACTAATACATATAAAATATATAATCCCCAAAGACCTATGGAATACCAAGAGTGGTCTACTCAACACTCTGTAATAACCCACATGGAAAAGGACCCAAAGATCAATAGATATATGTATAGGTGTAAATGAACAAGATTCTGTACACCTAGAACAAAAGACATTTTTCAATCAAATTTGCTCTGATAAAAACTACAACTTAAAGACACAAACAAGAATTAAGGAGGCTAAAGCTTATGGGGGTTTGTCCTGGCACATTCCACTCTAATATGCAACCTAAAAGCACAACTTGCAGCAAGGTTCTGTTTCCCTAGCGAGCAGAGTTGGCAACGTAGAAATGCTGCCACCCTAAGGCCGTTTCCTCAAACAGCAGCTTTACATCTACTGCTAATGGTCACTAATATTCACAAGGACTGCAGGGCTGTAAATGACTCATGCCCTCCAAAAATGTCCTGGGGTAGGGAATGGCCATAAAAATCCAAACGCGGCAAATTTTTCAAGAAGGCAATTTGAAGTTGTAAGTTTAGCTCGATCTTAAAAAAAATGAAAAGGACATTGATAAATGCAAAACATCAGGAATTATTAGACGCATGCAAATCCAATCTACACAAAGGTATCACCTAACACCAGTCACAATGACCATCAGCAAAATGTCCACAAACAATAGATGTTGAAGAAGTTGTGGAGAATAGTGTAACCTCTCGGTCTAAGTGGGATGTAAACTGCTAATAGCCAATAATAGGAACAGAATGGCAGTGCGTTTAAAGGTAAAAATTGAGTCACCATATGATCCGGAAGGCCCACTGTTGGGCCTGTCACCTGTGAAAGCCAGAATCAAAAAGACACGGGATGGAAAATCGTGTATCGCAGCAGTATTTACAATAGCTAAGACATGGATACAAACAAAATGTCCATCATCAGATAAATGGACAAAGAAAAAGTGGTATATGTACCGAATGGAATACTAGCCTCAGAAAAAAATGAACAGTGCCGTTTCCAGGACTACAGGTGAGCCTAGACATAATCATATTAGGTTAAGTTATTCAAAAGGGAATAACAAATATCCTGTGATATCATTTGTACATGTTATTCTATGATTGCTACCCATGAACATATTTCCACAGAAAAAGACACTCACAGACTTATAAAACAAACTAATGGTTAGCCAAAATGAAAGGTGGGGGGATGGATAAATTAGGACTATGGGGCTAACATACATATACTAATGTATGTTAAATGTATATAAACATATAACATATAAACTATATGAATTATATAATCACCAATACATATAAAATATATAATGACAAAACACCTACCAAATACCAAGGGAGGTCTACTCAACCTTCCGTAAAAAATTACATGGTAACAGGATCCAAAGATGAACAGACATATGTATGAATCATTGAGCACATTCTGGACAGCCAGACAATCACAACACTCTAATCGAATTTACTCCGATAAGAAATAGTAATTAAATTTAAGAAACAAACATAAGTAAGGAGACATAAACTTCTGGGGGCTTGTCCTAGCACATTCCCCTCTAATTTACAACCTCGGAACACTACCTCCAGGAAGACTCTGTTGCCCTAGTAACAAGAGGTGAGAACGTAATAATGCTGCCGCCTTGTGGCTGTTTCCCACAACAGCAGCTTTAAACACAGTGCTAATGGTTGCTTAATAGTCACAAGGACTGCAGGTCTGTAAATGACACCTGCCCTCAAAAAATGCCCTGGGGTAGGGAATAGGCAAGGAAATTCAACAAATGAAAAATTTTTGAAGAAGGCAATAGGAAGAGGGAAGTTGTACTCACTCTTTAAAAAGAAGGAAAAGAAAAAAAAGGACATGCCTAAAGCTCACTATAAGGAATTATTAGCCACATGCAAATCCAACCTCCAAAAAGGTTTCAGCTCACACCAGTCAAATGACCATCAGCAAAAAGTCTACAAACTGTAAATGCTGAAGGGATTTTAGAGAACTGTGTACCTTCTAGCTGTTGGTGGGATGTAAAGTGGTAACAGCACTAATGAAAACTGAATGGAGCTGCTTTAAAAGGTAAAAATTGAGCTACCATATGATGCGGCAGGGCACCTTTTGGGCCTATAACCTAAGACCACCAGATTCGGAAAGACAGAGGCAGGCAAATGTGCACCGCAGCATTATTGAAATAGCCAAGACGTGGAAGCAAAATTAAGGTCCATAAACAGATGAATGGACAAAGAAAAAGTGGTATACGGACCAAATGGAATAGTAGCCTCGGAAAAAAATGAAAAATGCCCTTTTCAGGACTACAGATGAGCCTAGAAATAATCATATTAGGTTAAGTAAGTGAAAAGGGAATGACAAATATCCTATGATATCATTTATACATGTTATCCTAAGATTGCCACAAATGGACATATTTCCACAGAAAAAGACACTCACAGACTTATAAAACAAACTAATGGTTAACCAAAATGAAAGGTGGGAGGATGGATAAATTAGGATTATGGGGCTAACTTACATATACTAATGTATGTTAAATGTATATAAACATATAACATATAAACTCTATTAATTATATAATCACCAATACATATAAAATATATAATGACAAAACACCTACCAAATACCATGCGAGGTCTACTCAACATTCTGTAATAGGATACATGGTAACAGAATCCGAACATGAACAGACATATGTATGAATCATTGAGCAGATTCTGTACAGCCAGACAATCACAACACTCTAATCAAATTTACTCCGATAAGAAATAGAAATTAAATTAAAAAACAAACATAAGTAAGGAGACATAAACTTCTGGGGGCTTGTCCCAGCACATTCCCCTCTAATTCACAACCTCGGGACACTACCTCCAGGAAGACTCTGTTGCCCTAATAACAAGAGTTGAGAACGTAATAATGCTGCCGCCTAGTGGGTGTTTCCCACAACAGCAGCTTTAAACCCAGTGCTAATGGTTGCTTAATAGTCACAAGGACTCAGGGCTGTAAATGGCATCTGCCCTCAAAAAATGCCCTGGGGTAGGGAATAGGCAAGAAAATTCAACACATGAAAAAATTTTCAAGAATTCAATATGAAGAGGCAAGTTGTACTCACTCTTTAAAAAAAAAAAAGGAAAAGAAAAAAATGGACATGCCTAAAGCTCAGTGCAAGAAATTATTAGCCACATGCAAATCCAACCTCCAAAAAGGTTTCAGCTCACACCAGTCAAATGACCATCAGCAAACAATCTACAAACTATGAATGCTGAAGGGGTTTTAGAGAACTGTGTACCTTCTAGCCGCTGGTGGGATGTAATTGGTAACAGCCCTAACGAAAACTGAATGGAGCTGCTTTAAAAGATAAAAATTGAGCTACCATATGATGCGGCAGGGCACCTTTTGGGCCTATAACCTAAGACCACCAGAATCGGAAAGACAGAGGCAGGCAAATGTGCACTGCAGCAATATTGAAATAGCCAAGACATGGAAGCAAAAAAAAAGGTCCATAAACAGATGAATGGACAAAGAAGAAGTGGTATATGGACAGAATGGAATATCAGTCACGAAAAAAAATAAAAGAATGGCATATGCAGCACCATAGATGAGCCTAGAGATAATCACACAACGTGAAGTAAGTCAGAATGCGAAAGACAAATGTCCTATGATATCACTTATGTTATCTGAAAATTGATAAAAATGAACATATTTCCATAGAGAAAGACAATCTCAGATTGAGAAGACAAACTTATGGTTAAGCCAAAGAAAAGGTGTGAGGAATGGATAAATTAGGATATTGGGGTTAACACACATATACTAATACATATAAAATATATAATCCCCAAAGACCTATGGAATACCAAGAGTGGTCTACTCAACACTCTGTAATAACCGACATGGAAAAGGACCCAAAGATCAATAGATATATGTATATGTGTAAATGAACAAGATTCTGTACACCTAGAACAAAAGACATTTTTCAATCAAATTTGCTCTGATAAAAACTACAACTTAAAGGCACAAACAAGAATTAAGGAGGCTAAAGCTTATGGGGGTTTGTCCTGGCACATTCCACTCTAATCTGCAACCTAAAAGCACAACTTGCAGCAAGGTTCTGTTTCCCTAGCAAGCAGAGTTGGCAACGTAGAAATGCTGCCACCCTAAGGCCGTTTCCTCAAACAGCAGCTTTACATCTACTGCTAATGGTCACCAATATTCACAAGGACTGCAGGGCTGTAAATGACTCATGCCCTCCAAAAATGTCCTGGGGTAGGGAATGGCCATAAAAATCCAAACGCGGCAAATTTTTCAAGAAGGCAATTTGAAGTTGTAAGTTTAGCTCAATCTTAAAAAAAATGAAAAGGACATTGATAAATGCAAAACATCAGGAATTATTAGACGCATGCAAATCCAATCTACACAAAGGTATCACCTAACACCAGTCACAATGACCATCAGCCAAATGTCAACCAACAATAGATGTTGAAGAAGTTGTGGAGAATAGCGTAACCTCTCGGTCTAAGTGGGATTTAAACTGGTAACAGCCAATAATAGGAACAGAATGGCAGTCCATTTAAAGGTAAAGATTGAGTCACGATATGATACGGAAGGCCCACTATTGGGCCTGTCCCCTGTGAAAGCGAGAGTAAAGAAGGCACGGGATGGAAAATCATGTATTGCACCAGTATTTACAAGAGTCAAGACATGGAAGCAAACAAAATGAGCATCAACAGATAAATGGACAAAGAAGAAGTGGTATACGTATCGAATAGAATAGTAGCCTCGGGAAAAAAATGAACAATGCCGTTTTCAGGACCACAGATGAGCCTAGAAATAATCATATTAGGTTAAGTAACTCAAAAGGGAATGACAAATATCCTATGCTATCATTTGTCCATGTTATCCTAAGACTGCTACCAATGAACACATTTCCACAGAAAAAGACACTCACAGACTTGTAAAACAAACTAGAGGTTAACCAAAATGAAAGGTGGCAGGATGGAAAAATTAGGATTATGGGGCTAACATACATATACTAATGTATGTTAAATGTATACAAACATATAACATATAAACTCTATGAATTATATAATCACCAATACATATAAAATATATAATGACAAACACCTACCAAATACCAAGGGAGGTCTACTCAACATTCGGGAATAACATACATGGTAACAGGATCCGAAGATGTACAGACATATGTATGAATCATTGAGCAGATTCTGTACAGCCAGACAATCACAACACTCTAATCAAATTTACTCCGAGAAGAAATAGAAATTAAATTGAAAAAACAAACATAAGTAAGGAGACATAAACTTCTGGGGGCTCGTCCCAGACCATTCCACTCTAATTTACAACCTCGGAACACTACCTCCAGGAAGACTCTGTTGCCCTAGTAACAAGAGTTGAGAACGTAATAATGCTGGCGCCTTGTGGCTGTTTCCCACTACAGCAGCTTTAAGCCCATTGCCAATGGTTGCTTAATAGTTACAAGAACTGCAGGGCTGTAAATGACACCTACCCTAAAAAATGCCCTGGGGTAGGGAATAGGCAAGAAAATTCAACACATGACAAATTTTTCAAGAAGTCAATATGAAGAGGGAAGTTGTAGTCACTCTTTAAAAAAAAAAGGAAAAGAAAAAAAGGACATTCCTAAAGCTCAGTATAAGGAATTATTAGCCACATGCAAATCCAACCTCCAAAAAGGTTTCAGCTCACACCAGTCAAATGACCATCAGCAAAAAGTCTACAAACTATAAATGCTGAAGCGGTTTTAGAGAACTGTGTACCTTCTAGCTGCTGGTGGGATGTAAAGTGGTAACAGCACTAACGGAAACTGAATGGAGCTGCTTTAGAAGGTAAAAATTGAGCTACCATATGTTGCGGCAGGGCACCTTTTGGGTCCATAACCTAAGACCACCAGAATCGGAAAGACAGAGGCAGGCGAATGTGCACTGCAGCAATATTGAAATAGCCACGACATGGAAGCACAAAAGAGTCCATAAACAGATGAATGGACAAAGAAGAAGTGGTATATGGACAGAATGGAATATCAGTCACGAAAAAAAAATAAAAGAATGGCATATTCAGCACCACAGATGAGCCTAGAGATAATCACACAACGTGAAGTAAGTCAGAATGCGAAAGACAAATGTCCTATGATATCACTTATGTTATCTGAAAATTCAGAAAAATGAACATATTTCCAAAGAGAAAGACAATCTCAGATTGAGAAGACAAACTTAGGGTTAAGCCAAAGAAAAAGTGTGAGGAATGGATAAATCAGGATATCGGGGTTAACACACATATACTAAAACATATAAAATATATAATCCCCAAAGACCTATGGAATACCAAGAGTGGTCTCCTCAACACTCTATAATAACCTACATGGAAAAGGACACAAAGATCAAAAATATTTTCTGTTTTCTATCTTTATTCTTCTCTTGCTATACCCATTATGTAAATGTCATAGCATTTTTAGTTGTTCCACTATTATTGATTATTTGGTTCTGTTTGTTTCTTTCCAGCCCATTTTCTTTTCTTTTGAGATATGAAGGTCTCTTGATAGGTATTCAAGCTCCGAGATATTTATCCTCTGCCAGCTCGTTGGCTGCTAAAATGAAATACCAGAGACTTCGTAGTTTATAAACAACATAATATTTTACTCTCATAATGCCTGAGGTGCTTCCCCTAACTAAGGCCCTGGCGCTGGTCCTAACTAGACGCGGATGCTGTCCCTAACGTAGGCCCTGATGCTGTCAATAACTAAGGTCCTGACATATCCCTAGCTAATGTCCTGACGCTGGTCCTAACTAAGGCCATGACGCTGTCTCTAATTCCCTAAGTCTGTCTTTAACGAATGGCCTAACTTTTCCCCTAATTATGCTATGACACTGGCACTAACAAAGGCCCTGACACTGTCCCTAAGGCCCTGACATGTCCCTAAATAGACGCTGACACTGTCCCTAACGTAGGCCCTGATACTGTCAATAACTTAGGTCCTGACGCTATCCTTAAGTCCATGACACTCTCCCTAACTAAGGCCCTGACAATGTCCCTAACTAACACCTGTACTGTCTCTTACTAGGGGTCTCAAGTTTTCTCTAACAGAGGCCCTGATGCTGTCCCTAACTAAGGCCCTGAATCTACCCCTATCTAATGTCCTGACAATAGCCCTACCTAACACTCTGAGGCTGGTCCTATTAATGTCCTGACAGTGTCCCTAACTGAGGCCCTGACGCTCTTCCTAAGGACTTGATGCTATGTCTACCTAAGGCACTAACATTATCTGTAACTAATTACCTGACTCTTTCCCTAAGTAACACCCTAACTTTATCCCTAACACCCTGACACTAGTCCTAACTAAGGCCCTGACAATGTCCCTAAGTAACAGCCTGAACTGTGTCTAATTAAGTCCCTCAAGTTATCTCTAACTGAAGCCTTGACATTCTCCCTAACCAAGCCCCTGATGCCATCCCAAGCTAATGGCCTGGGCTATAACTTGTGAAGACCCAAACCCTGTCCCTAATACCTTGACACTCTCCCTAACTTGGGCCCTGACGCTTTCCGTCATAGACCAGGCTGTCACTAAATAACACCCTGATCCTGTCCATTACTAAAGCCCTGAATATGTCCCTAAGAAAGTCTCTGAAATGTCCCTAACTAACGACCTGAACTGTCTCTTACTAAAGCCCTCAAGTTATTTCTGAGGTCCTGACAACACTGTCCCTAACTAAGGCCCTGTTGCTGGCCTTAACTAACGTCCTGATCCTGAACCTAATTAGGGCCCTGATGCTCTTCCTAACTAAGGCCTTGATGCTGATTCTACCTGAGGCCCTAAAACTGCCTGTAACTAATGACCTGACTCTTTCCCTAACTAACACCCTAATTTTGTCCTTCATTAATGCCCTGACACTGGTCGACACAACAGACCTGATGCTGACCCAGTCTAAGGCCTTGACGATGTCCCTCATAGTCTTAAATGCCCTCACTGTTGGCCTGACCCTGTCCCTAACCAAGGCCCTGACCCTCTTCCTAACTAAGGTTGTGATGATGCCTCTACCTAAGGCACTAACACTGTCTATAATAATGCCCCAACTCTTTCCCTAACACCGTGATGCTGTCCCTAATAGCCTCATATACCTCTCAATAATGCCCTGATTCTGTCTATAACTAAGGCCCTGAATATGTCCCTAAGTAAGTCTCTGACGCTGTCCCTAAGGCCCTGATGCGCTCTCTACCTGAGGCACTGACACTGTCTATAATAATGGCCCGACTCTTTCCCTAACTAACACCCTGATGCTGTCCCTAACTGAGGCTCTGAAGATGTCCCTAAGTAACAGCCTGAACTGTGTCCAATTAAGGCCTGCAAATTATCTCTAACTGAAGCCTTGACATTCTCCCTAACGAAGTCCCTGATGCTGTCCCAAGCTAATGGTCTGAACTAGAACTTACAAAGTCCCTAACCCTGTCCCTAGGACCTGACACTCTCCCTAACGTAGGCCCTGACTCTGTCCCTCAGAGCCTAAGTGGTCACTAAATAATGCCCTGATCCTGTCCATTACTAAGGTCCTAAATATGTCCCTTAAAAAGTCAGTGAGGTGTCCCTAACTATCTCTTACTAAGGCCCTCAAGTTTTCTCTGAGGTCCTGACACTGTCCCTAACTAAGGCCCTGATGCTCTTCCTAACTAAGACCTTGACGCTGTCTCTACCTGAGGCCCTGACACTGTCTACAATAATGGCCTGCCTCTTTCCCTAACTAATACCCTGACGATGTCCCTAATAGCTGCAGACATCCCACAATAACACCCTGACACTCGCCCTACCTACAGCTCTGATTCTGGCATTATTTAAGTCCATGAGAATACACCTAAGGAACAGCCTGAACTATTTCTAACTAAGTCCCTGACGGTGACCCTAATAGACTGAGATATCCGACACTATCGCCCTGATCCTGTCCATAACTAAGGCCCTGAATATGTCCCTAAGAAAGTCTCTTACGATGTCCCTAACTAACGGCCTGAACTCTCTCTTACTAAGGCCCTAAGTTATCTCTAACTGAGGCCCTGACGCTGTCCCTAACTATGGCCCTGAAGCTGTCCCTCATAGCATTTACGGTCACTAAATAACGCCCCGATCCTGACCATTACTAAGGCCCTGAATATGTCCCTAAGAAAGTCTCTGATGTGTCCCTAACTAACGGCCTGAACTGTCTTATATTAAGGCCCTCAAGTTTTCTCTGAGGTCCTGACACTACCCCTAACTAAGGCCTGGTGGCTGGCCCTAACTAACGTCCTGACGCTGTCCCTAACATCGGTGAAGCTCTGATGCTCTTCTTAACTAAGGCCTTGACGAAGTCTCTACCTGAGGCCCTGCCACTGTCTGTAACTAATGACCTGACTCTTTACCTAACTAACACCCTAATTATATCCCTCACTAATGCCCTGACAATGGTCTTAAGTTCGGCCCTGATGCTAACCCTAACTAATGACATGACACTGGCCCTTACTAAGGCCTCACCCTGGGGTTGTCCCAGGCTGATGGGCAGTTTTTTCTTGCCCGCATCTCTAGCCAGCTGCCTGCCATTGGCCACTCTAAGATTCTGCGATACAGTGGTCCAACGTGGGATGTGCCTGAGTAGGCTGACCTGCAGGAGGAGGGTCATGGCCACTCCGCCCTCCAGGGGACTGCGGCTCAGGGTAGGAATCACTCAGCCGGTGTCTGGACACGGTTCTCTGTTCTTGTTTGTTGTAAAACCCTTGGAGTTACCTCTAACATTTTTTAAATGGATCGCCCCCTCGGCATATTTATAATATAAATTATTTGCCACATTAAAATTCAGGAATGACATTATTAGAATGAGCAGGAAGACACAGGATGCCCCCCCAATGATCTATTACTTGGAGGATTTAAAATTCTAATGAAAACACTCATTCTCATCACCCTCTTGGGCATCAGCACAAGGCCGGAATCAGCTGCATTCTTTATTTATTCCTCTGATTTTTATAGAACCTTTCCTTCGAGGAGAAATCTCTGGATTCTGAGGGAACTGTGAGTGGTAACCATCAGGTAAATCTGATTCTGAAAAGCAAGAGGAAAAGAGACAGGGCAGGAGATGAGAATTGGTAATGGGGAGAAGCAAGGGCGTCCATGTTCAATCTCAGGCTGAGAGTCTGGGTTAATCTCCAACGAAGCTAAGGACCACCAGGAGCTGGCCCCACTGGCCTTGTCACCTGGTGTGGGGATTGGGGACAGCCAAACCACCATGCCCACTTTCAGAGAAATAAAGAAGGTGGGAGGGCACCCCTGGGAGCCAGATTGAAAATGTTCATGTTGTGAAATAATAAGATGCCTTTTACAGAAAAGTGAAGACTCTTCCCTTGGTTCTCAAAGACTTGCAAATACTCCGTGTCCTTCTGGAGGCATGCTGAAGCCTTCAGCCTTTGAGGGCAGTAATGGGAGGGAATATGGGCTCAAAACAATCTGGCACTCACTCCTTGAGGGTGCTGAGGATGACCAGTGTCCACCCCTTGGGTGCTGTGGGGTCTGAAATCTCCTGATCACCTAGGACGGGATGGGCCACACAGACACTCCACTGGTCCACCGGGGGCTTGGCTGGTGGGCTACAGTCCTTTATCAGATACATGGTTTGCAAACATCTTGTGCCATTTTGGATGGTGGATAATCTTATTCCTTGCTCCTTTTGTAAACAATGTTTTTTCATTTTGAGGAAGTCCAATTCATCTATTTTATCTTTTGTTGCTTGTGCTCTTGGTAGCAGATCTAAGAAATCATAGTCAAATCCAAGGTCATGAAGATTTACTCTCATGTTTTCTTCTATGAGTTTTATAATTTTGGTTCTTACATCTAGGCCTTTGATCCATTTTGTGTTGATTTTGTTTATGGGACGGGGCGGGAGGTAAGGGTCCAACTTTATTCTTCTGCGTGTGGGTATCCAGCTGTCCCAGCACCTGTGCTAATTGTTTGGGAGAAAATATTTGCAGATGATGTGACCAACAAGGGTCTAATTTCTAAAATATACAAACAGCTCATACAACTCAAAAAAAAAATCAAAAAGTGGGCAGAAGGTCTAAATAGACATTTCTCCAAAGAAGACATACAGATGGCCAATAGGCACATGAAAAGATGCTCCACGTTGCTAATTATTAGAACAATGCAAATCAAAACTACAGTGAGGTATCCCCTCATAGTGGTCAGAATAGCCATCAATAAAAAGTCTACAAATAAACGCTAGAGGGTGTCTGGAGAAAAGGAAACCTTCCTACGCTGTTGTTCAGAATGTAGATTGGTGCAGCCACTATGAAAAACAGTATGGAGGTTCCTCAAAAAACTAGAAATAGAGTTGCCAGGGCTTCCCTGGTGGTGCAGTGGTTAAGAATCCGCCTGCCAATGCAAGGGACACAGGTTCGAGCCCTGGCCCAGGAAGATCCCACATGCCGTGGAGTAACTAAGCCCATGCACGACAACTACTGAGCCTGCGTTCTAGAGCCCGCGAGCCACAACTACTGAGCCCGCATGGCACAACTACTGAAGCCCATGTGCCCAGAGCCCGTGCACCCAACAAGAGAAGCCACCGCAATGAGAAGCCCTCGCACCGCAACGAAGAGTAGCCCCCACTCGCCATAACCAGAGAAAGCTCGCGCACAGCAATGAAGACCCAACACAGCCAAAAATAAAAATAAATAATAAAATAAATAAATTTATAAAAATATAAATAAAATAAAAATAGAATTGCCATATGAACCAGCCATCCCACTCCTGGGCATATATCCATACAAGACTATAATTCGAAAATATACATGCACCACTATGTTCATAGCACCACTATTCATAATAGCCAAGACATGAAAGCAACCTGAATGTTCATCAACAGATGAATGGATAAAGAAAATGTGATAAATATATACAATGGGATATTACTCAACCATAAAACAGAGTGAAATAATGCCATTTGCATCTACATGGATGGACCTAGCAATTATCATGCTAAGTGAAGTCAGACAAGAGAACGACAAATACCATATGATATCACTTATATGTGAAATCTAAAATGAGACACAAATGAATCTACAAAACAGAAACCAACTCACAGATATAGGAAACAGACTTGTGGTTGCCAAGGGGAAGATGGGGGAGAGATGGATTGGGAGTTTGGGATTAGTAGATGCAAACTATTATATATAGGATGGATAAACAACAAGGTCTTACTGTACAGCAGAGGAAACTATATTCAATACCCTGTAGTAAACCATATGTATATATGTAACAAACAGTATGTGTGTGTGTGTATCTATATACATCTTAATCACTTTGTTGTACAGCAGAAATTAACACAACATTGTAAGTCAACTATACTTCAATGAAATAAATTTTTAAAAAATTAGGTGGAGATTTTACCATCGATTAGTTTTGAAGGCACTTTTATAAAGTAGGCCTTGTTTTTCTTGTCCTTTAATCCTGGGACAAATGTATAAAAGAGAGAAACTAACCAAGATTACTCCAGTCTGAACTCATATCACACAGAACTTTAATTGTTGAACAAACCATTAATACCGATTACACCATGGGATGTCCTGATCCAATATCAAGTTTGTAAACCTTGTATCAAGCCTGCAGAATCCACTAAATTTGGAAATTCAAACTGAAATGAAGCCAACTATCCCATGACTTCTCCAAAACTAGTTATACGACAATCAATTGGAAACCGTACGCAATCAAATGAATGTAGACAGAAACAACCATACCCTTCCTTTTTTTTCCTTTGAGATGAAGACGGTATTTAAGGTGATGTCTTGGGCCATTTCAGGGTGTTACTCAATTTCCTGGGTATCTCCCATGCACACAGGTGGTACACATGTTAGTTAACTTGTTTGTGCAACTATATGAAGGCAGTCAATACCACAAAAGTGTATATGTAATATGAATTAAATGGTAAATGTCATGTTTTGTATTTTTAATGACAATGAAAAAAAAGTGTAGTGCTGATATTTCTTACGACATAAATGTACATTAAAAACATCCTTAGTGAAAAAAGCCATACAGAAAAGGCCACCCAGATCCCATACTCATCTTGTCTGCTTTAAATCCATCAAGGTTGTCCAAATGAGGGAAAAACTCAGTAATGGTTCCAGAAAAAGAAAACTGGGTCAGGATGGAAAAATACATTTTCATACAGTTGGGACAACAGGCGAAAGTTGAAGTGGGCCTGTGTATTAAATTATAATGTAGACATCATGATTTCCTCATTTAGGGGTTATGTGCTGATTCCTAAGGAGAGTGTCCCTGTTATGGGTAAAACACACTGAGCATTTTGTGTGAAGTGGCAAATGTCAGTACTTTTCTCATTATTGAGACTTTTCTGTACATTTTAAATTACTGGAAAGTAAATTACTTTTCAAAACAACCATGTCAGTACCATGCCAGAAAATCAGAGAAGACAGCCATCAAACTTTGTTATAGAGGTCAAGACTTACCCAGACAAAGTTCAACCAAAGTTGTGATTGTTATTTCCTTTGTAGGGGTCCACATGGCATTAACAGGCACAGTGGGAGGGACTTCCCTGGTGGCACAGTGGTTAAGAATCCGTCTGCCAGTGCAGGGAACACAGGTTCAACCCCTGGTCCGGGAAGATCCCACGTGCCGCGGAGAAACTAAGCCCGTGCATCACAACTACTGAGTACGCGCGCCTAGAGCCCGTGCTCCCCAGCAAGAGAAGCCACTGCAATGAGAAGCCCGCGTACTGCAGCAAAGAGTAGCTCCCGCTGCCGCAACTAGAGAAAGCCCGTGTGCAGCAACGAAGACCCAACACAGCCAAAAATAAATTAAAAAAAAAAAAAAGAAGGCACCGTGAGAGGAGTATATTAGTAGCTACCATGCCTTGGGTCCTGCGGATTACCTGGGATGCAGTAGAAACAGTGAGATTTTAGCATTACAATTTTTCACATTACTTCAAAAAATGTTAAAAATATAAATTCAGTAAAGTTGCAAAATATGGAATCATTACGCACAAATCAGTTTTGTTTCTATACACTTAAAACGAACCATCAGAAAGAAAAATTAAGAAAACAACCCCATTTACAACTCCATCAGAAAGAACAAACTATTTAGGAATAAACTTAACCAAGGACATGAAAAACCTATACTCAGAAAACTATAAAGTATTGATAAATAAATTGAAGACACAATAGAAAACAATATTCCATGCTCATGCATCAGAAAAATGACTATTATTAAAATGTTTATTCTACCCAAAGCCATCAACAAACAGTGCCAGGAAAACTAGACACCAGGCTCCAAAGAACAACACTGGTCACCATCTACACTGCACATAAAACTAACTAAAAACGCACAGTATTCCACATTAAACCCTTTCTCTCCTGAGTCCCCTGAAGATGCCCCCCACCCACCCAGCAGTCAGCTGCACAGGAAGATTCTCTACACTTTCTCATTTTTTCCTCTCATGGCATCTCCTCACCAGTGGGTCCTGAGAAAAGCCAGCTCCAGTCAATGTAGACACTGCCCCATGGTCCAGAAACCTAAGCCCTGACAGGAGACAAAGCTCCTGTCTGCTTGTCACAGAGCAAAGTCTGTGGGCCGGATGCACCTGTGCCCCCAGGGTCAGACAGGTGGGTTCGGCGCCCCCTGTGGGACGTCAGAAAAGTGCCGGGAGCGACACACTCAGAAACCCAGAGGCCTCATCCAGAATGCTGTTCTGCTGTATATACTAAGTTTGGAAATCCAAACTGAAATGGAGCTAAGTATCTCTCTGTATCTTCTCAAAACATGGTTAAGGAACAATTAATTAGAAACCATATGTAATGAAATGAATGTAGACACAAACTTTACAATGTAAACCAAAATTCACTCAAAAGTGCCCATAGACAAGTTTAAATTACCAAACTATAAAAATTCTAGAAAAAAAAAGAAAATCTAGGACTTCCCTGGTGGTGCAGTGGTTAAGAATCCGCCTGCCAATGCAGGGGACACAGGTTCGAGCCCTGGTCCGGGAAGATCCCACATGCCACAGAGCAACTAAGCCCGTGTGCCACAACTACAGAGCCTGCACTCTAGAGCCCACACACCACAACTACTGAGCCCACATGCCACAACTATTGAAGCCCACGCACCTAGAGCCCATGCTCCACAACTAGAGAAGCCACCGCAATGAGAAGCCCACACATGGCAACAAAGAGTAGCCCCCGCTAGCCACAACTAGAGAAAGCCCATGTGCAGCAACGAAGACCCAACACAGCCAAAAATAAATAAATAAATAAATTTATTTTTAAAAAAAGAAAGAAAATCTACATGACCTTGGGTCTGGTGATGCGTTTTAAACACACAACACCAAAAGTCTATCAACAAAAGAAAAATAATTGATAATGTGGGCTTTATAAAATTAAAAATTTCTACTCTATGAAAGAACTTATTCAGAAAACCAAAATACAAACCACAAACTGGAAGAAACTATTTCCAAAACACATATCTGATAAAGGGTTTGTACCCAAATTATACCAAACAATGCCATTAAAATTTGGTAAAGATTGAAACACACACACCTGGCCAAAGAAGATAAACAGATACTAAATAAGCATACGGGAATATACTCAAGATGCTGGTGGAATGCACGTACAACCAACTTTGGAAGACGGTTTGGCAGTTTTTTCCAAGTCTAAATAGTCTCACCTTAGGATCCAAGAAGCGTACCTCTTGTATTTAGACAACTGCTTTGAAAACCTGTGTTCAAACAAAAACTAGCATCAAGTAATGCAGAGCAGCTCTATTCATAATGGTTAAAAACTTAAAGACATCAGGATGTCCTTCTGTAGATGAATTCATAAGCAAATTAGGGCACATACATGTCAAGGGGAGCAGAATACACCACCCCAAAATATGCCCATTAGACAAAAGGATTATTTTGGACTGATTAATTTAAAAAACAGCAGACCCAGGAGAATCTTTGAAAACCAAGTAGAAAATGCCCTTTTATGAGGTAAATTTACATTTATTAAGGATATCTCCATTTATTAGGGTATGTCCCTCTCTGGACCAGGAATTGAATGATGACTAAATATCAAGAACTTGTTGGGACTTCCCTGGTCATCCAGTGGTTAAGACTCCACACTCCCAATACAGGGGGCCTGGGTTCGATCCCTGGTCAGGGAACTAGGTCCCACATAACGCAACTAACACGTGGCACAGCCAAATAAATAAATATTTAAAAAAAAAGCTTGTCAATGAAATAGGTCTGGATGTAAATCTGCATAACAACCATACCCTTGTTTACTGTGCTTTGCCTAATAACCTCCCTTAAATGGCTTCCTTCATTCCCTAACATCTTTCTTCTGTTCTTAGCTGAAGGTAGCCTTTAAGGTAATGGCTTGGGCCAGACTAAGTTTTCCTAGGTTTCTTTCAAGAATACAGGAGGTATGCATGGTATATATTAAACTTCTGATTGTTTTTCTCCAGTTCATCTCCCTTTCATTACAAGGGGGATATCAATGAAGAACATAGAAGGGTAGAGGGAAAATTATTTCTCCTCTCATATACATGCAATGCAATAGTATTCAGAGATATAAAGGAATGAATCATCAACCCGTGCAAAAAAAAAATAGATGAATCTAACACTTACATTGCTAAGTGAAAGAATCCAGTCTGAAGCGCTACACACTGTATGACCTCATTTATATGACATTCTAGAAAAGGCAAGGCAGACATGGTAAACAGTTTATGGAATATGTAGTTGAAGAGGTCCATATGATGCTTTAGTGGTGAATACCTGTCACTATGCATTTGTCTACACCCACGGATTTTTACAACCCAACAAGTAAATTATAATCTATTCAAATTTAGTTACTTAGGATATGGAAGTGTCAAAGACTGGCATACAGAATGTAACAAACAATCTAACTGATTTAGAAAGGTATGAAAAAAACTCACTGTTGGTGGTGGGACAAAATGGGCTGACCTAAGTTAACTTTGGAAATGAGCGGACTCTGTAGGCCAAAGGCAAAATATGCCGTACATACACAGTGGACTCTGTAAGTTCTTCCCCATGGAGAGTGGTAACTAATAGTACTGAAACTACTATATCAGTGATCGAATGGAACAAGCACTGAATTTAATGACAAATGGTGGAAGCCAGGTTTCTTACCAC
This sequence comes from Eubalaena glacialis, assembly GCF_028564815.1. Classification (NCBI taxonomy): domain Eukaryota; kingdom Metazoa; phylum Chordata; class Mammalia; order Artiodactyla; family Balaenidae; genus Eubalaena; species Eubalaena glacialis. The sequence goes on along the minus strand of NC_083718.1, from coordinate 71,282,127 downwards.
TGGAGTGGGAAGTCACAGACAAACAAAGGGAGACGGTTACAATATCCATGTCATAACAGACCAGGTAGGAGACATCAGTATAAACTATCTTTAGCCTAATAGAGATACACATAGTTCCACATGGAAATCTTTATAATTATGTGTATATGCATAGGCTGGGATACATGCATATATTTCCATGCACTGTCAGCTGAGCATATTTAGCTCCCACGTGTAAGTTTTTAATACCATTCTCTAATAAAAGGAACAAGGGCTCTTTGAAGAAAGGGCTGATGCTAGGACTGAGACAGAAAATATATGAAGCAGGATAATCTTAAAATATCAGAAAGTAAAGAAGTACCAAAATTTTTTAAAACCCACAAAAGAAAAATTATGTAAAATGAAAACAGGAGCAAATGGAAAAAGCGCTCAACCTCCAAAGCAAGAATGAACTAAGCAGTCTAATAATGTAGTGCTGCATTATACCCAAAAGTTTACAATAATTATTCATGTGTCCAAACTGGTAAAAATAAGTTACATAGTTTTTGATGAATGATGTTAAATAGAAATCTCCTAGGCAGAAAGTTTCTAAACGATTCATATAGATACTCAGCTGTCCATCAAGGATGTGAAGCTAACCACTCTGTCCTCAAGTGTGGCTTCTGCATTATGACTCCCTCCTAAATAAGACACACAGGATGAACATGGGAAAAAATTAACTTCACTGTGTGAAAACTTCACAAACACTACCTCAGCCTGGTGACCAAAGTTAAGAATATAAGTGAGAAGTTCCCTTAAGAGCCTGTTCTCTCGATATATAGTGAAGAGGAAGCACTTTACCTCTGTGATCTGCTTTTTCAAAGCCAAGTCTAATTACAACAAAAACACCAGGCAAATCCCAGTGCAGGGCAGTTTACACAATACCTGACCGATCCTCCTCCACACTGTCAAGGTCATGGAAACAAGGAGAGTCTGAGCAACTGTCAAAGCCCAGAAGAGACAAAACAGACATGACGACCCCATGTCCTTTGAGACCCTGGAACAAGGAAAGGTATAACAAAGGGAACATGAATAGAGACTTAAGTTAATAATAAAGTATCAATATTTGTTCATTATTTGTGATGATTCTGTAGAAAATTAGACTGGAAAAATTAAAAGTCAAATAAGAGAAACCTATTGTAACAAACTGGAAATCTAGAGGAAACGGGTGATTTCTTTGTAAAAACACATTACCAAAATGGACCCTAAATTAAGGAAAATACAAGAAGACTAATTAACCACTGAGAAACCTCTTCCCTTATTGGTTATCCTATCACTGTTCCAGGGTTTCCCTCTCCCAGGACACGGAAGGAACAGGGACAGAGCTGTTTGGCAGCTCCCCTGGTATATGACCCCACCCAGTGTCTTCATCTCCCCCAGCCACACCTACCCAGTGAGGACACCTGAGGATGGATCAGGGATTATTGATTCAGATGTGTCAACTAGGACTTTTTTTATTCCCAGCAACTGGACACACTTACTGAAGTAAAATAAATTAGTATTTATTATAAGGGTAGAAATAAATTAATACTTACGAGTGGCAAGTTTAAGAATGGGTTTGGACCTGGCAGGTCCAATGTCTCACACTCTCTGTGTGACCTTGTTTCTCTCCAAACCTTTGTCCTGCTCAGTGCCTTTGGGGGACCTCATTCACAGGCACAGTCTCTCTCTCTGCCCTTGGGCCAACAGCAACTCTAGGCTGACAACCACTCACCATCCTTTTTCCGAGAAAAAGTTTCTCCTTTTCTTGGGTTCTAAGAAAAGTCATGGTTTTGAATACCTTTGGCCTGGCTTGGGTTTCATTCTCATCCTTGAATCATCACCAGAAGATGGAAAATGGGACTGGCTAGATGTGGGTTGTAAACCCATCTTCAAGCTGGGTGGAACATGAGCTCATCCTTCTGGAACTATTTGGACTGGAAGCAGGTGAGATGTAATTCCCAAAGGAAAACTGAGGCACTAGACTTGGGCATGAGAACAGGTGCTGGCTGGGAGAAAGCAGCAGATTCTATGTCAATGACAGCTCACAGCATAGCACAGAATCTGACACAAAAGGAAGAAAGGGGTTCACTTAGGGTCAGGGGCTGCAGCTACTCATCCAGTGCTTTTACTGTCTTCCCAAGACTGCAAGAAGTTCTTTGACTTGCTGAAAAGGCAGGATCATTGTTGTTGGTAAACTCAAGTCTCCTGCCTTGGGTATCAGGTCCTCACATCTCAGAGGCTGGCCCAGAACAGCCCATGTGCCCTCAGAAGACACACAGACCTCAATCCTGCCCCTGAGAGTTGGAAGCCCTTGAGTTATGCCATCTCCCTTGCCATATTAATTACCCATCCCTGAAAAACAATACTGCTCCTTTTCCAGTTTCTTCTGTCTCCTTTACTAAGGGAAGAAACCAAATGCTAGGGTGGTAAGGAAACTCT